>NW_019154111.1:6986497-7586497 GCF_002288905.1 Enhydra lutris kenyoni
ATATATATATATATATATATATATATATATATATATTAGACTAGTTAAAAAATGTTAAAAAAGAAAAGGGTAAAAGTTAAAAAAAATTAGCAGAAGAAGAAAAAAATTGAAAAAAAAAAAAGAAAAAAATTAAATTAACTGCAAGACTAAAGAATCATGGGGAGAAAGCCATGAGTTCTGTGCTTTGCTTTCTCCTCCTCTGGAATTCTGCTGCTCTCCTTGGTATTGAAACTGCACTCCTTGGTAGGTGAACTTGGTCCTGGCTGGATTTCTTGTTGATCTTCTGGGGGAGGAGCCTGTTGTAGTGATTCTCAAGTGTCTTTGCCCCGGGCGGAGTTGCACCGCCCTTACCCGGGGCCCGGGCTGTGTAATCCGCTCAGGTTCGCTTTCAGGAGCTTTTGTTCCCTGAGCGCTTTCCGTAGAGTTCCGCAGGATGGGAATGAAGATGGCAGACTCCCGGTCTCCGGCCCGGAGGAGCCAAGAGCCCGGGGCCCCACTCCTCAGTGTGCCCTCAGAGAACAGCACCCAATTACTCCCATCACCCTGCCCTCCGGCCAGGCTCCAAGCTCACTGAGCCTGCGACCAGTTCAAGGTAACCCCGAGCTGAGAGCTCACTCCTCAGCTCTGTCTCTGTAGCCGGCTTCCCCGTTCTAATACCTGCGAGCTCTGCGACACTCAGACACCCCCGATCCTTCTGTGACCCTGCGGGACCTGGGGCCACGCTGACTCCGCATGGGCTTCACCCCGGTTTAGCCTCTGGAGCGATGTCCCTCAGCGGAACAGACTTTTAAAAGTCCCGATTTTGTGCTCCGCTGCTCCGCCGCTTGCCGGGAGCCGGCCCCTCGCCCCGCGGTCTATCTTCCCGTCGCTTTGGATTCACTTCTCCGCCTGTCCTACCTTTCAGAAAGTGGTTGATTTTCTGTTTCTAGAGTTGCTGTTCTTCTTCTCTTCGATCTCCCGTTGGATTTGTAGATGTTTGCAATCTTTAGATAAGCTCTCTAGCTGATCTCCCGCTACCTGATGTAGTCTCAGCCTGCTACTTCTCCGCCATCTTGACCTGACAGGCTCTGGAAGAATTTGTTTCTTTGTCACTATATGACCAAGTGTTCCTAGTTTTGCTGCCTTCCCCCCCCCACCCCGGAAACTAGCCTCAAGTCTCAGAGGCTAGGGGGTGTTTTCTCATATTTGCTCACTTCATCAAGCCAAGTAGAACCTCTTGCTCCACTCTGTTTGTATGTACCATGACATAATCACAGGAGTTACATATCACCTTTGCCATATAATGTAACCTAATCAACGGAGTGATATCTCATAACCTTTAACATATTATATTGGTTAGAAGCAGGTTATAGGTCCTATCCTCATTGTGGGAGTGCTGGAGATAACACAAAGACATGCATACCAGGAGGCAGAAATCACCAGGCGTAATCTTGGGGTCCATCTGCCACATTGTGCCCAAACAATTTGACTACTGGACTTGTTATAAGAACATTCACAGCAGCATTATTTGTAAATGTCAAAAACTATAAATGACCCAACTGTCTGTCAACAGTACAATGTATAGATAAATCATGGTATACTCTAATAATGGAAAATATACACCAATGAAAAAATAAACCATTGCTTCACTCAAAAATATAGCTAAATCTCTCAGACAAAATGATAAGCCAAAGACACAAGACACATGGTATAATTTCATGTACATACAACTCAAAAGGAAACAAAAATAGTTACAGAAATAAAATCAAAATTTTATAGAAATTTAAAAATTTAAAATTTATAGAAATAAAGTTGTGGTTTTTATAGAGAATGACTGGGAATGGCCATAAAAGAGGCTTCTGAGGTGGGAGAAATGTTTATATCTTGGTCTGAGTGTTGGTTACATGGATGTGTACACCTTGCAAAAATGTATCAGTGGGGCACCTGGGTGGCTCAGTGTGTTAAGCCTCTGTCTTCAGCTCAGTTCGGGATCTCAGGGTCCTGGGATCGAGGCCTGCATTGGGCTCTCTGCTCGGCAGGGTTCCTGCATCCCCCTCTCTCTGTCTGCCTGCCTCTCTGCCTACTTGTGATCTCTGTCAAATAAATAAATAAAACTTTTAAAAAATGTATCAAGCTCTATGCTTAGATTTGTGTATTTACTATGTATAACCTATACTTCAATATAAAATGTCTCCAAATCTCTCAATTATTTGAAGTCCCTATACAAAAACAGCAACCATTTCTGATTCTTCATCTCTTTAAGACTTGGTTTTCATATCGTTCTAAGAGGTAGGCACTATGCTGTCAACAGTACTTTGCAAATGAGGAAATCCACAGATGTAAAAAGAATTTGCCCCAGGACACAAGCTGGAAGCGGATACATAGGAGTTTGAAGAGGAATTCTGCAAGTCTGTTCTTCTAATGGCGCAGGAACAGCAATGATAAAAGCACTTGATCAAGGAGAGTTGAAGGCCAGCATCAGAGCACGGCAGCGTGGTGGGAGATGAGGCTGGCATGGTAGCAGGGATGACAGTGTTGTTCCACAAATGACGTTTTGGACTTGAATAAATGGGGAGCCATAAAAACACTTTAAGGTATTGAGTCATGATACAATTTTTATTTAGAAAGATTACTTTAGCAACAACTGGGGTAGGAGGTAGTGACACTACTAAAGTAATAGTCTGGGCAAGAAATAATTAAGACCTCTTGCAATAAAGCAGTGAGGATAGAGATGAAGAAGAGCTTACAGTTGTGGGCAGCTTTACCTGGAACCTGGTAGAAACAGGTATTTTTAAGTCCTACTTAAGACAAATGAATCCGAAACCTTAGCAGTAGAGCCCAGAAATCTGGGTCTTGGCCTGACCTTGAGGTCATTCAGATTCACACAGAAGTTTGAGGACCACAGGCCTAGATCAATAGTTGTTGTTGTTGTTGTTTTGTTTTGTTTTAAAGATTTTTATTTATTTATTTGACAGAGATCACATGTAGGCAGAGAGTCAAGCAGAGGGAGAGAAAGGAAAGCAGGCTCTCTGCTAGGCAGAGAGCCTGACATGGGGCTCAATCCCAGGACCCTGAGATTATGACCTGAGGCAAAGGCAGAGGCCTAATGAACTGAGCCACCCAGGCGCCCCTAGGTCATTAGTTTTTAATCCAGAGTCCACAACAGACTCACTGGGCAGGTGTTCAAGATTCATTTCCCCTCCACCTACCCATTCTAATTTAGTAAGTCTGGTGCAGCGCTCCAGCATGTGTATTTTTTTTTTTTTTTGAAAGGTCCCCAGAGAATGCTGTTACACCCCCTGATTAAGAACAACTGGAACAAAACTGGAATCTGACCTGGTTCTGTATTCCTCCACCAATGAATACTCGCCCACCTTTCCCAGAGTGTCCCCTGCTTCAGAAAACCGAGAGTCATGTCAGCACTAATGTCTGCACCTGAGATTGTCTCTAAGTCTAAACTTTTACCTGGGGGTGTCCTTTTGTGTCTGCCTATGTGCCCAGGGATGATCCTGTCCTCTGATTCACATGCCATATGAACTTTGGATGTTTGTGGTCCATGCAGCAAATAAAAACAGGAAGAGTGGCACATCTACTAAATGTTTACTTCTGAAATGTATCAGATAATGGTTTCAGAGTGAATGATTCAGTCTCTAATAATAACACTCTATTAACTAATGAATCCAATTTAATCT
Organism: Enhydra lutris kenyoni; assembly: GCF_002288905.1. NCBI lineage: Eukaryota > Metazoa > Chordata > Mammalia > Carnivora > Mustelidae > Enhydra > Enhydra lutris. The sequence goes on from NW_019154111.1 coordinate 6,990,169, forward strand.
GAATTCATGGGAATATTCAAACAGTTTTATACTTGTCAGTACTGAAATTTAAAAAGCAAACAAACCAGCAACAGAAGCATGGAAGGCAGCTGTAAAAAGCGTAGCTCCAGAGTGGCCTCATTTCATACCTGTCCCCTTCCATCACCGGATTATCTTTCAGGGCTTCCTTCGGCCATCTGAATCTCTTTCCTCTAGGCATACACCCCTGTCTGCCCTTGAAACATGCCGATATAATTACCCATGCTGGCATTCCCTTTGGTTGTTGAAAATTTCAGAAACCCTACTAAATCTGGGGCATATTCTTCTTCCTCAGAAGCTCTCTGGAACTTTTGGCATAAAGTCCAAACACCTCAAAGGCTTAGAATAGGGTGACCGTGTTATTTATCCTCCAGTTCAAATGATTTGAGAATGAAAAGGGGGTGCTAATGATAATTAGAGTTGGAGAACAGGGTACACTGGGACAGCCTTGCCAATAGGGATCTCCATCAGCCTCCACACGGGGCAATCCATGATCTGGCCCCTCGTCACATAACCAGCACTTCATTAATGTCTACCTTGTGTCAGGCGTGACACATACATTCTTTCCCATCACTACAAAAGTTGGACAATGCTTTGTTACCATTATTTCACCTATGAGGTAAAAAAGAAATCCAAGAGCTTGCAGAATCTCTTACAAACAGAAAGAGGCAGAATCAGAAATCAGAAACTGATCTGTTTGGCTTCTGTGTCTAAACTTTTCCTCAGATGGATGCTTTCCTTAACAACCAATAACTTTCTAAAATAGAATAAAAGAGGATTATTCAAACCCCCATGTATACCAAAACCTGTTTCTCAAAAGTGCCTATATAGCTGTTTTCCTGAAGAACAAATCATTTATAACAAAGCTCAAAACACATTTGGATAGAAGTGTATAAAGTAAAAAATAGGAGTTCTCCCCTGCTGCTACTCTCGACTAACACAGTCACCTTCTCAGAGGTAAATGTCGTTGGCAAAATCCCATTTATACTTCCGATAATTTTTAAGATGAAAACAGAAATGTGGGTTTCTCTCTTTTCCCACTTCACTTGGGATGTACCATGTGAAGAACTTTCTGAGTGCTTAAGAAATCCAGACAAAGATACAAACTACTTCTGCATATAAATCTGCTGACAAACAAGAAAGTTCACATTAATTCTTTAAAGATGAAAGGACACTTAGCAATTAACTTAGGACAGTTGAAGAAACAACATACATTTCATGCTTAGTAAATTTTTGTCCTGAGGTTAGCAGCTTCATAGGGTTCAAACTATAATCACCAAAGTCTGCTCCATTAGGTAGAAGTTGAAATATATATTTTTGACTCCTGGACGAGGGTGACCAGGAAGCCCCAACTCCACCATGAATAACCTGGGTCATCACACTACTATTCACTATATCACACTATTATTAATACCATTATTATTTCTGACTGGCAGATGCACACCTTCTTGCTATGTTTTTACATGGGAACAAACCCTTTTATGTCTCCCCTTAGAAGATGATCTCCCCACCTAACCATCATGACTTTATCTGAACTTAATTACTTCCCAAAGACCCCATCTCCACAGACCGTTTCACTGGGGGTTAGGGAATAGACCTGTGAACTTGGGAGAAAGCAGCACAGTTCAGTCCATAGTAGTGTGCTCAGCTCAGTCCTTTTCCTGATCTTGGGAGTGAGCCTGCCCACCAAAATCAAAAGTCTTCTTTTGTTCCTTCATGCTATAATCCTCCTGCACCAGGTGGGATAACTTGCCTGATTCTTGAGTTTGGTATTAATTCCATTTGGTTCATAAACCTAAAGCTAGGCCCTTCATCCTGGTCTTTAGCTCCCATAAACGTGGTATTCTGGCCATATTTCCAGAATTAACCAACACCACCAATTCACCCTTCCTCCAACACATATAAGGTGGTGAATGTCTTCAGCCATATGCTCCAACTGAGCATTTAGGTTCTTTGAGGGTATTTTCCCCTCCCTATGAGTACATTCTCACACCTCTCTCTCTCTCTCTCTCTGTGTGTGTGTGTGTGTGTTGGAGAGAAAATTGGTGGGAGTGGTTCATCCCAGAGTTCATCCATAACTGTACTTGGCTAGTACTCTGCACACACACTACTACTGGCACACTCATGGGCAGCAGTCCCACAGTGTAGCACGAACTTGCCTTTCATGTAATACATCCTCCACAACACATGCCTCTGTAGCAATGAAAGACTCTGTGCATGACTCACCAATATTCAGGGGGAAGGTCACAGGCAGAAAAACTGAGTAAATAGGGGCGCCTGGGTGGCTCAGTGGGTTAAGCCGCTGCCTTCGGCTCAGGTCATGATCTCAGAGTCCTGGGATCGAGCCCCGCATCGGGCTCTCTGCTCTCTAGGGGAGCCTGCTTCCTCCTCTCTCTCTGCCTGCTTGTGATCTCTCTGTCAAATAAATAAATAAAATCTTTAAAAAAAAAAAAAAAAAAAAAAAGAAAAACTGAGTAAATAAGGCACATCCTTCAAAGAAAGGACACAGCTGCCAAGAGGAATCTGAAGGGTCAATCCCATCAGTAAGGATGCATTCAATCAAAAGTCACAGAAAAACCTTCACTCAACAGCTTAATAAATTAAGAAATATTTTTTATATCAAATAATAAGATGGGGGGACAGCTCCAGGATTGAATAATTCCAGCAGTTCATTTGAATATCAAGAACTCTGGATCTCTTTTTCTGCAACCTCTCTGGTACACCCACCACAGTAGTCTCTCTCACGATCAACAAGTGGTTACCATGCTCCAAGCATCTCATCCATCCAGACATGACAAGATTCAGTGGGAAAGAGGGGCACATCTTCTCCTGTGTATCCTTTTTAAAAAACAAAAACTCTTTCACCCAAAGTCCCTCAGCCAACTTCCTACATTTCAGAAGCCAGGACACCCTCATGTTCCCCTCCCTGAACCTTCCAGTGAAAAAAGGTAATGAAATTAGTACAGTTCACTTAGGCAAATCAACTTCTATACCTGAGATACAATGGAAAGTCAGGATCTGACAAGCAAGGAGGAAAGCCTATTGGATTGGTAACCAGTAGTGTCTGTTACATTTCCCAGTCATGATGGATGGATAATGTAAGAATATATTGATTTTGGTAGAACGCTGGCTAACTTCTAATCCCCCACCCTACCCCCACTCCCCTCATGTGTGCCTCGGGACTTCAAGGTAGATTGGAGACAAGGACTAAAAAACATTCGGGATGTTATCGACTGCATAAGCATATTGAGATAGGAAAGCAGTGATCACATTTAATTAAATTATGTAAATCCTTTCCCAAATGGCTGGTGCTCTTGTTTCCTTTCATAAATGGATAAAATGAACAAATAAATTATAGGACTACTCAGATTTCCTTGGGAGCTGTCACAGGGTCCTTGCCAATGAACACGGAGAGGCAGATATAGAGCATTGACTTTAATAGAATTTCAGTAAGACAGTGGCCCGGCCAGCCTATACTGAGATTTAAATTAGATGTGCTGCTGCCAACACAAGAGAAAATCAGTTTGCTGTTCTGACAGCTCCTTTGCTGCAACCATTTATGTAGAATATACACAATTATTCAAGAAATGTTGGCGGTGATGTTATTCATATTAATTAGATAAGAGCCATCTGATGATGCTAAAATATATCCTATTTTCAGCTAATAATTAAAGACTATTGCATAATAATCAGGCTCTTGAAACATTTCCTTAAACATTTCAATTCCCATTGACCATATTAATTACATTTAAGTTATAATAAAAATATCTGATGTTCCTGCCTTTTTTTAGCTACGATGTTAGGAGCCAATTTGTAGATTGCCTAAAAGATAAAGGTGATGGGTTTCTAGGTAGCGCTCACAGTGTGTGGAAGGCAGAGTGATATGGTATAAAAGTAAGATTTCAGGAGAGAAGATTGACTTCAGGTTTCATCTTTGCTGCTCAACTCTTCCTTACATGGGTCAATCAATTACTTCCAAACTGCTCGCCTATAAAGTGGGTATAATCTATTGTGTAGGTTATAAGACACTCTGTGCAATTCCTGGCACATAATAGGTACTTGGGGATAATAGATATTAGCATTTATAATGGGTTTAAAAGCACTTACATACACTTGTGTACTAAGCTAAGTAATCTAAATGTAGAAAAACGGGTAGCATCAACATTATTTTTACAGCTATATGAACTAAATTTTCTAAATTGGCAAGAATTTAGGCCACACATTCAAAAGATCAAACTCAGAATCTCTTGTGATGGTTAATTTTATACATCAACCTGGCTAGACCACAATGCCTAGATATGTGCTCAAACATTATTCTGGATATTTCCATAAGGATGTTTTTAGATGAGGTTAACATTTAAATCAGTGGACTTTGAGTAAAGCAGATTGCCCAGCAAAATGTAGGTGGGCTTCATCTAATCAGTTCAAGGCCTGAATAGAACAAAAGACTGAGGTCTTTGAGCAAGAGGGAATTCTGCCAATGCATGACCCTCAGACCTGAACTGCAGTATCAGCTCTTCTTGGGTTTTCAGCCCACCAACTCACCCCACAGACTTTGAACTTGGCTACTTCCATAATCACCTGAGTCAAATCCTTAAAATAAATCTGTTCTACATATAAACACATCTTACTGGGTCTGTTCCTCCAGAACCTTTACTAATATACATCCTCAGGCCAAAAAAATCCTATTCTGTGTTAGACCAAGACAACACTTAACAATGTACTATTAGCATCATGGTCCCTCATACTAGTTCTGCTAGGTTCTGCTCCTACCAGTTATATTCCTTGACAGTGGATAAAAGACAAAGTAAATTCTGTGTACCTTCCATGGGAACCAGTCATAACCTCCAAGTCTCATGAATTCCCTTAAAAAGGAAAACTTAGTCTTTGCAATACCAGATGTTTATAGCTCTATTTACTAATTTCCCCCAAATATATATCTAAGTTAAAATATCCACTCATTTTCTCTCTACTTCAGAATTCATTTAGGCTTCCTTGTCAAAATGTATTGTCCCAACCTCTTAGGTTCTCCATTGTCTCCTGCCCTCTATCTACTGTCTCTCTGTCTATCTATCTATCTTCTGGTATATGCCAGGGGCTGTTTCTATTAGTTTTTTTTTTTTTAACTTTCTTTCTTTCTTTTTTTCTTTCTTTCTTTCTACTTATTTTAGAGAGAGAAAGAGAGAGCATGAACAGGGGAGGGGCAGGGAGAAAATCTCAAGCAGAATCCCTGCTGTGCTTGGAGCCCAACATGGGGCTAGATCTCATGACCCTGAGATTATGATTTGAGCCAAAACCAAGAGTCAGGTGCTCAACCAACTGAGCCATCCAGACTGCCCAAAGTTTTTCTTTCCTAAGGAAGAGAGGAACTTGAATAGAGTAGAGAGCCCAGATATGGACACTCAAGTCTATGGTCAAATAATTTTTGACAAAGCAGGAAAAAATATACAGTGGAGAAAAGACAGTCTCTTCAATAAATGGTGCTGGGAAAATTGGACAGCTATGTATAGAAGAATGAAACTCAACCAGTCTCCTATACCATACACAAAAATAAACTCAAAATGGATAAAAGACCTCAATGTGAGGCAGGAATCTATCAAAACCCTAGAGGAGAACATAGGCAGTAACCTCTTCCACATCAGCCACCGTAACTTCTTTTAAGACATGTCGCCAAAGGCAAAGGAAACAAAAGTGAAAATGAACTTTAGGGACTTCATCAAGATCAAAAGCATCTGCACAGCAAAGGAAACAAGTCAACAAAACAAAGAGGCAACACACGGAATGGGAGAAGATATTCACAAATGACACTAGAGACAAAAGGCTGATATCCAAGATCTATAAAGAACTATCAAACTCAACACACATAAAACAGATAATCATGTCAAAAAATGGGCAGAAGACATGAACAGAGACTTCTCCAAAGAAGACATACAAATGGCTAACAGACACATGAAAAAATGTTCATCATCACTAGCCATCAAGGAGATTCAAATCAAAACCACATTGAGATACCACCTTACACCAGTTAGAATGGCCAAAATTAACAAGACAGTAAACAATGTGTGTTGGAGAGGATGTGGAGAAAGGGGAACCCTCTTACACTGTCGGTGGGAATGCAAGTTGGTGCAGCCACTTTGGAAAACAGTGTGGAAATTCCTTAAGAAATTAAAATTAGAGCTTCCCTATGACCCTGCAGTACTACCAGGTATTTACCCCAAAGATACAGATGTAGTGAAAAGAAGGGCCATCTGTATCCCAATGTTCATAGCAGCAATGGCCACAGTTGCCAAATTGTGGAAAGAACCAAGAAGCCCTTCAACAGACAAATAGTTAAAGAAGATATGGTCCATATATATAATGGAATATTACGCAGCCATCAGAAAGGAAGAATACCCAACATTTGTATCAACATGGATGGGACTGGAAGAGATTATGCTGAGTGAAATAAGTCAAGCAGAGAGAGTCAATTATCATATGGTTTCACTTACTTATGGAGCATAAGGAATAACATGGAGGACATTGGGAGATGGGGAGAAGTGATTGGGGGAGGGGGAGACAAACCCTGAGAGACTGTGGACTTTGAGAAACAAACTGAGGGTTCTGGAGGGGAGGAGGTGGGGGGTTGGGTGAACCTGATTGTGGGTATTATGGAGGACACATATCGCATGGAGCACTGGGTGTGGTGCATAAACAATAAATTTTGGAACACTAAAAAAAATTAAATTAAATTTTAAAAATAAAATAAAAAAAGAATAATGTGTCTGTAATTTCTAATGACAAGAGTGGGTCCATTTATATAACCCTTAAAGACAGTAATACCTACTCTTTTGGAAGTAGTCTATAGCATAGCAAAATAAAATTTATGAAGTTAAATTGGGTTACTTCACTGAAAAGACAGACCAGGGGAAAAAATGGTTATTTTTTCCTTCTTATTCCAGGGAAGAAGCTAAAGGGCTTAATGTTTATCTAGTCCTGAAAGTTTATCTTTTTGAACTCAGTTTATGTCCATAAAAACCCAATTCATAGTAAAACTGTGTATCCTGGCTAGCGTAATGGTGATAAATGCAATTCAGATGGAGACAAATGCAGAGAAGTGGGTCAACGGTCAGCTGCACTTTGAACTGGTTTTCAAACTGTGGAACTACAAGCCTGTGTGATAACAGGCCACCTGTGTATTAACAAGGTCCCTTGACCTTGCTATTTTCCCTTGAATCCTCTGTAGGCTAAACTCCATGAAATAGTCTTTTATTTGGGAATAACACATTTGTGTTCCACTTTACCAATAAGGATGAACATAGACACTCATGCAAGACCACAAAAACCCCATTTTGAAATATCTATCAGACAAAACTACTCAAGGTGTGGACTTGGGGAACTATCTCTTGGACCATCTGAAATGTATCAACTGTTTAGGTATTAGCTTTGGGGGTTATCAATACCATATTAACCTTTTGAAAATAGTGTGAATACTCCTATTCCCAAGTTTTGAGGGGAAAAAAAAAGTACTTGCAGCAGGCAAAATTTTAAAGATGTTCCCCCAAGATTCTGTCTCCTGGTTATTCAAACACTGTCTAGGTAGGGCTGTGAAGGGGTTTGCAAATGTAATTGAGGTTACGGATTAAATTAGGGAGAGAAACCTGTCTTATCTGGGGGGAGCCCAATCTACTTACTTGACCCCTTAAAGCAGAGGAGTTTCTCCAGCTAGAGGCAGAGGAGAGCTGGGGTAGAAGAGATGAGTCAGAGACACTCAAGAAGAGTCTCAAGGAGTTGCAGTCATTCTCCAGAAGCCGAGAACGACCCCCAGGCGACAGCCGGCAAGCCAACCGGGACCTCATTCCTACAACCTGAATGAGTCTGGAATCAGGTTTTCTCCCAAAGCCTCCTGACAAAAGCCTAGAGCATTGATTTCAGTCCTATGGGACCTGGAGTACAGCTCTCTGAGTCCCTGGATTCTTGACCTACAGAACTGTGAAACAATAAATCTGCATGACTTTAGCTTCCAAGTTTGTGTCTCCCACTCCCTCCATTCATTCTCTCTTGTCCAGAGTAGCAAATGCGGTGTTTCAAGGATCCACAAGAGGGTCAGTCTTTGCTTTGCAGATGTATCTTACAAATTTTAATTAGCCAAGAAAAATTACCCAAATTAGTATTTTTCCTTAATAGGTGATTGGTGAAAGATTATGGTGAATAATCTTTCACTTCAATAATCTTTCACCAATAATAGATCGGTGAAAGAAATAAGTGCTCATTTATATCGAGAAGGTGCAGCTCCAAATTCTCACTCTGCCACTTACTAGTTTCTAAGAGTTTGGACACAACTTAATCCCTTATAACTTACTTACCACATGGGAAAAAGGGGAAAAATATACCTACATCACAGTGTCATTGTGAGCATTAAAAATAATTTTTAAAAATGTATCCCTTATTTATGAATGATTTTTAAAGATTTTTTTTTATTTGACAGACAGAGATCACAAGCAGGCAGAGAGGCAGGCAGAGAGAGACAGAGGAGGAAACAGGCTCCCTTCTGAGCAGAGAGCCCTATGTGGGGCTCGATCCCAGGACCCCAGGATCATGACTGCAGCCGAAGGCAGAGGCTATCACCCACTGAGCCACCCAGGTGCCCCTATGAATGATTTTTAAATGGTTTTTAAAGAGACAAAAGGATAAGACTCTATTACCTACATTCATCATTTTGTTATTACAGAGGCATTTATTGTAAAACAAAAAATAAGAAAAACAGGATGAGACAGATCTTTAAGAAAAAAAAGAAAGAAAGAAGATAAAAGCATAATTGGACATCTTAGAATAGTTCCTCTTAATAGTTTGGAGTATATTTCCTTCCAGACATTCAATTTTTGCATCATATAATGCATACGTAATAAATTATGTGCATTATAGTATTGCAGGAAAACTTAATCATGGTTTTTCTTTATTTTTACCACTATAAAAAGGTGAGGAAGAATGAGAATGGCTTCACTTTTTCTTTTCCAGGGAAATTAGAAATTGAGTTTCACAGATTCCATTTGCCAACCTGTGACTTCTCTTCCAATCTCCTAAGGAGAGAAATTTTCCCTTGACAAGGAAGAGAGGGTCCCCTCGGTCCCTTGTGATGGGGCTCCTCCTAGACAGTGGAGAATGAGGCTTGGCACCCAGGACTGCAATGCCTGCTCGGAAGGTCTGAACCAGGTCCTGCAAACATCTTACTCTAAAACTAACAAACAAACAAACAAACACACACAACCCTGGTGACAATGTCAGATTACCTGCCACCTATAAACAGCAATGGAATTTTAAAATGTGGCATTTCTTATGTCCGGAGAGTGGAGGAAAAAAATCTTACTCATGTAATAGTTTCATAAAAATGCTATAACCTGCTTTTTTTCATTGGATATCAACATTTTTCAAGCCAGTAAACAGAAAGGTACAAAATCATTTTAATAGCTGCACATTCTTTTGGATAGATGTTCCATAATTTTTTTATTAATAACATATTTTTGGACATTTCATTTAAATCCAAATTTTCATTCTTGTAAACAACTATGCTGTCAAGCTTCATCGTCTTTAACACAATGAAAAAAATACATCAAGGTGACCTGCGCTTTACAAAGATCAAAGCCGGGAAACGGAGAGGCATGACTGACGGAAGTCACAGCGAGGCCACTTACCTGCATCGCAGTGAAGAATGGGAGGTCTTTACCTTAGGTCTGTCACTGACACGTGGTCTCATCCAGCTTTGTCATATCTCATTCTCCGTGACTTATTTTTCGGGGCTTTTTAGCTTGGTTTTCTCAAAGAGGTGGCATCTTGAGAGCAAGGCAACAAATGCATCACTTTTCGTAGACTCAGGCTTTCTCCAGGGCTCAGCAAAGAGTAAGTGTATAAACCTATAGAATGACGACTACAATTACACAAGTTTTCCCCACTGTCCAGAAGGAGAGTGCACCTATGAAAACCTCTGTAGGCTGAAATGGCATAAAGCAAAGAAGGCATTGCCAATTATGTCTATGGAAAAAACTTTGAGCATTCCTAGACCCAAAAATCACCTCTCTTAAGCTTTTCTGATATCTTAGTATACATCTCGTTAGCGGATGGACAAGAGAACCTGAGATAAAGCAGGCGCTCACAGACACGGTTCACAGCTCCAGGGGCTTGATGCTGAGAGCTGGGGGGCTTTCCTGGGGAGGGGCGCGGCGGGACAGCCTCACTGTGCAGGGTATGTGCTGCCTCTATGCGGGCTAACCGAACTCTGTTTTTGCTTTTTATCTTTTTCCCTGAAAGAAGAAGTCCTCTTCAGGTTTCTTTTGATTAGCGAAAACAGGTGCTAATGTAGGTCCTTCATAAAAGCAAAGTGACGATGGAATATTACTCAGCCATCAGAAAGGATGAATGCCCACCCTTTGCGCCAATATGGATGGCACTGGAGGGGATTGTGCTGAGTGAAATAAGTCAGGCAGAGAAAGTCAATCATCATAGGGTTTCAGTCTTTTGTGGAATATAAGAAATAGCACAGAGGAACATAGGCGAAGGGAGGGAAAACTGAGTGGGGAAGAAATCAGAGAGGGAGACAAATCAAATGAAATTCTTAACTCTGGGAAACAAACTGAGGGTTTCAGAGGGGATGGGATGGGGAGGGGGAGGCTAACAGGGTGATGGGTATTAAGGAGGGCACGTGTAGTGATGAGCACAGGGTATTATACACAACTAACAAATCATTAAACACTATAACAAAAAACTAAAGATGTACTATATTGGATAACTGAACACAATAAAAATAAATAAATAAATAAATAAATAAATAAATGAAAATAAATAAAGCAAGGGATACCTGCATGTGTTTTGTTGGCTAAACCCATGTTAAGATGAAGGGATTGCTTTATATTTTATTTTTTTGAATTAACATATAATGTATTGTTTGTTTCAGGAGTACAGGTCTGCAATTCATCAGTCCTACACAGTACACAGCACTCACCATAGCACATACCCTCCCCAGTGTCCATCACCCAGCTACACCATCCCTTCCTTCCCCCTCCCCTCCAGAAACTCTCTGTTTGTTTCCTGAGATTAAGAGTCTCTTATGGTTTGTCTCCCTCTCTGGTTTCATCTTGTTTGATTGTTTCCTCCCTTCCCCGATGATCCTCTGTCTTATTTCTCAAATCACTCATATCAGTGAGATGATATGATATGTGTCTTTCTCTGGTTGACTTCTTTCACTCAGCATAATACCCTCTAGTTCCATCCACGTCATTGCAAATGGCATCTTTTCGGGTTTTTGATGACCGCATAATATTCCATTGTATATATCTACCACATCTTCTTTATCCATTCATCTGTTGATGGACATCTAGGTTCTTTCCATAGTTTGGCTATTGTGGACATGGCTGCTATAAACATTTGGGTGCACATGCCCCTTCGGATCACTACATTTGTATCTTTAGGGTAAATACCCAGTAGTGCGATTGCTGGGTCATAGGGTAGTTCTATTTTCAACTTTATGAGGAACCTCCATGCTGTTTTCCAGAGTGGCTGCACCAGCTTGCATTCCCACCAACAGCGTAGGAGGGTTCCCCTTTCTCCGCATCCTCGCCAGCATCTGTCATTTCCTGACTTATTAATTTTAGCCATTCTGTCTGGTGTGAGGCGGTATCTCATTGAGGTTTTGATTTGTGTTTCCCTGATGCCAAGCAATGTTGAGCACTTTTTCATGTGTCTGTTGGCCATTTGGATTAGACTTACCTTTAAAATGGTATTATGACTTGGCTCTCCCAAGACCACAAACCAGTGATGCTTCAGTGCTCCTCCCAATATCTAAGAGATGATTCTGTGATATGTGTTTTGCCAACTGCAGTTTATCAAGGCAGCTGGGGTACAAACGGACCTTCTAGCACCAGCAATGATGTACACTTTGGCTCAGGAGGCTGTATATCTGGGTTTTTAAAAATTCTTCCCCTTCTCCTTCCCCAATAAATTCAATAAATACATGTCATATAATGTGATAGGCTCATGGTTTACTATATTTTATTATTCAAACATTTTTGTTTTATGTATTATCAGTTCCAAGTGGTTGGTTTATATGAAAGGGCTTACTTATATGAAAGTATGTCTCCAAGCGGAAACTTCATATACATTTAAATAAGTCTCCATGTTGAGCAAAAAATTATTTGGAGGAGGGAAATCCCATGTATTGAATATGGGCAACAGTGTGTTGATACAGGGCCAGAGCAAATCAATGAAATATTTCATCCCATTGTTTGCTGCTCAGATGTGGTCCCATTCTCCCCTGGCTGGTACACTTATGCTTTTTTACTGGAATGGCTTGTTAGCTAGAAAATTTCAAATGGACAGCCAGTGTGTCCTATTGCCTGGCTTCTGGCCTTCTTTATCACCCAACCCCAAGGGTGAGCAGTCACAGAGAGTTCTCAAGATTAGACAGTCATTAATTATCTCTGAATAGATAGGAATAAGGCCTGAGTGTAGAATCTAACTTTATCATCAATAAAATATATCCTATAAAACCACAGTCTTGCTAAAATGTCTTAAAAGTTCCATGTAAGAGAAGAGAAAAGCAGCCAAGAGAAAATCAATAGCCCCGGAGGAGCAGACTTGCAAGCGTAGCACTGTGAAGTGATCCCACGGCTCTCCAGCAAAAGTGACTCTCCACACCTCACCTCTTTGTGTCCCTTTAGTGGGGTCTCAAAAGTCCATCTTCACACACATTCTTCAACGGATGTGGAAGTCAGGAAAAAATCAGCGTTCTCCCTCTCCCTCTGGACCTGTTACAGGTGCATTTTCTGTTCTCAAACTGAGGAGAGCTTTGAAAGGGAGAAAATGTTCTAAAAAGGAAGTAGTCCAAAAGGATGTGTACAGCAGGGAGAGAGGTTTGAAATTCAGCCTCAATTCCTGCTGGAATAAAGAATAGAGAGAGGACCACCATCTCCATATGCACGCGCACACCGGCACGCAGGATGCAGCACACACGTGAGTGCGCACACACAGTATTTTTTTTAATTGCAAATTTTATAGAAGCCCAGATGATGAAACAGCCTGTTCCTAAGAACATATCCACGAATCAGTGTGCAGCCACCAGTAGCTTAGAGCCCCACAAATGTCATCTTCCTGATCTGTCTCCCAAAGAAGCAAAATTCATAAACTAATATAAAGACCAGCTTTGAGGGTGACTGTAATTATGTGGAAGATTTAAAAAAAAAAACAGCTTTTAATTGACTTGTAGGATTAGTGGAAGGAGAGAGAGAAGATACTGCATATCTACCTGGAATGCCATATACGTGCATTTGATCTACTTTGACCTCTTAGGTCTTTCACATGTACGTACTTGAATACCACTGGAGACCCAGTATGTTTTGTCAGTATATTCTCTAATGGATTGTGGATTGAGTCCTATAGCATGGTCAACACATGCCTATTGAGTGATTGCGAAACACATGATACCAAGAAAAAATTCCATCGAACTATTTGATTTTCTGGTTTGTCTCAGGGTAGACAAATAAAGGGGACACAGAAAAACTTACTTGGGACCAAATAGAATTTTAGCCTTCTATAGAAGGAGGGGCCAAATTAACAGATGGCCAGAGTGAATTTCATATTAGTAACACATACGACAGGTATATGAACTCAAAATAGCATTTTATGTAGAAAAGTTAGTTTCCATATTAACTCATGAGTGAGATATCTTGTAAGCCTTCAGACAAAAAAATTAGTATGTGATGTGCTAGATTCTGTTCCATGAATCATTCAGTATGACTGTAACTGAGCATGACAAATGGAAAGATGCTGTCATTCTTCATATTTTCTTCTTTGCAGATGAAATCTTTGTTTCAAATAAAAAGAAGAGACCTGGGGCGCCTGGGTGGCTCAGTGGGTTAAAGCCTCTGCCTTCGGCTCAGGTCATGATCCCAGGGTCCTGGGATCGAGCCCCGCGTTGGACTTTCTGCTCAGCAGGGAGTCTGCTTTCCTTCCTCTCTCTCTGCCTGCCCCTCTGCCTACTTGTGATCTCTGTCTGTCAAATAAATAAATAAAAAATCTTTAAAAAAAAAAAAAAAAAGAAGAAGAAGAGACCTGCCCTTGAGATTCTGAGAACTGGTCTTTGGAATAGGTGAACTGCATCATACAAAGTAGATTCCCAAGTAGGAAATTCTTCCTGTGCTATTTTGGCAAAGTAACATATCCAGAATTATTTCTTCTGCATGTCAAGGCAGCATGGGGCACCGATATTTTTTGTCTTGTTTTGTTTTTGTTTTCTGGCAATAACGTTTTGTGGGGAGTATTGCATACTTCCATGAAAAGACATGTCGTGTCTGTTTGTCTCTCTTTTTTTGATGTTAACAATTCGTAATGACTGCCTAGATACATTATTTCAGTATGGGTTGCAAAAATAGCAATATTCACTTCTATCATTCCTTCTTTATTCATTTGCTCAAATACATCTACAAAGAGAAGTTTTTCCTATCAACATTTGATTACATTGAAAGCATAATGCATAAAGGAAAGACAGCAGAGGGTCTCCTCCCTCTGCCTCTGCCCTCCCACCTGCTGGTGTGCTCTCTCTGTCTGTCTCTCTCTCTTTGTCAAATAAATAAAAATCTATAAAATAAATAAAATTTAAAAACTTAAAGAAGAAATCATAATGGAAATTAAAAAATACTTCCAAGTGAGTAACAACAATTGTGCTGCATATTAAAAATACATTAACATAGTTAAAGTTGTTCCCAAAGGAAAAAAATGATCCTCAAAATCATATTTGAAAATTTCAAAAACCTGAAAAACAGTAAGCTATGCATCCAATAAAGAGTTAAAATAACAGAAAAACTCCAAATACAGGGGAAGGAAAGGGATTGTTACAGTCTAAATATTTGTGTTCCCCAAAATTCATATGTAAACCTCCTAACTCCTGAAGGGGATGGTATTAGTGAGACCTCTGAGAGGAGGTTGGGTCATAAGGGTGAAATCCTCAAGAATGGGATTAGTGCCTTTATAAAAGAGGCTGCAGAGTGATCCCCCTCCCTTCCATGATATGAGGTCATAGCAAGAAGGTGCCAGTTATGCACCAGGAAGAAGGCCTTCACCAGAAGGCAACTATGCTACTGCCTTGACCTTGGACTTCCAGTGTCCAGAACTGAGAAATGAGTTTGTTTTTTATAAGCTACCCATTCCATAGTATTATGTTATAGCAGCCAAAATAGATTAAGACAGGATTTTTTTAAAGCTGCAATTAATGAAAAAAAAAAAAAACCCACAAAAATACAAAGTTATAAACTGCCAAACCAAGCATACACAGACACTGAGACAATTTTGTGTTGTACACGTGCAACATGATGAAGTTAATGAAAAAGTATGATTTGCCGATATTTAAAATAAGAAATAAAAATAAATTGAGGATAGCTGAGCTGATATATTTTCATGAGTTTGAAGCCTAGTGAAAGAGGGACTAGTCTTTGTCTTCTTAACCTTAAATCTGGAAATGTGGTCATTCAGACCAGAAGCAGGGAAAGGTCAGCCCTGGATGGGAATTGCATTAGTGATGGAATGTGATTTACCCAGGGGAAAGCAGGAGGACAGAGGATCACCAGGGCAGCATGAGGACTCCAGGTGTGGGGAGGAAAGCCACTGAAGGGAACATGTTAAAGATACACTTTCTGCAACCTCTGGATAACATGCAATCACGGTGCCATATTACCCAGTGGGCAGATTCCTGTTCTGTGGTCTGACAAGATTATAGATGTGAAATGCAGAGCTACAACTTTTAACATTTTCTCATTATTCAACCTCCCTGTCTTTCTTCTATGCTTTCAAATTGCAAATCTTGAGAAAAATAATTGTCATATTGTTCCCAGTAGTTGAGATAGTTGGCAAAACAGATCTCTGAGAAGGTGAAACTTTCTAATCTGATCCCAGAAAATGTTGAATACGGCTTACTGTCAAGATGAGTTACAGCCTTTAGTAACTAAAAGAAGAAATCATGAAGAGATGCTAAAAATCTTCTGTACCAAATGTTGCATTTTATTAATGAGCTCAGTGAAATCAGTCCAAGAAACCACAAGTGAAATTTTTTCCCCCTAATTCAGCTTTATTGACTTCTTCAGATTCAAAACACTAATATTTATGTGGCAGAAATTTCCCATTGTCTCTTAAAAACTGGTTTATTTTGTCTCATATGAGAGATGAGGCCATGCAAATAGTTCAGTGAATAAGCATTTTGCACACATTTTCATGGAGTGGTAAACATATTCATCTGGTAGCACCCCTGCCTTGGACTTACTGTCAGGAGAAAACTGGATATTCTCATGCTCAGAAAGAGCAGATATGTGCCATCCTAAACAAAAGAGAGGGATTGAAAGAAAGATGGAATAGCTATTCAGTAAAAGAGAGAAAAGGAAAGAGAGAGAGTTTGAGATTGCCTGGGAAGAGATCTGAACAAACAGTTCACCAAAGATATGTGGATGGCAAAACCAAAACAAAACAATGATGCCTCCCAAGGTGCTCGCCATCTTTAGTCAATCAGGGGATTGTGAATACAAACCATAGTGAGTTACTACTACATGTTCACAGAATGGCTAAAAGGGAAACCAAGTGTTGGTGAGTGCTAAGGCAGTCGGTGATGTGGGGGCAAAGACTTGCACCAAGAGTGGAGCAACGGGGACAACAGAATGTATTCACTCTCCAAGGGAGGAGAGGGGCCAGACCCCAAGGGAGATGGTGGCTGGAGCTTCTGTCTGGCCTTTGAGGGGTTTTTGAAGGATGAGAGAAGGTTGCAGCTGTGCCCATGGCGGGGCAGTTGGGGGGGGGTATAGGAAGGGGGTCAATTCTCAGCCAGGTAGAGCAGAAGGTGGCAGGTTTTGTGAGGGTCTTGGTCTGGGGTTTGTCAGGGATGTGGGTGGTGGTCCAGCCAGAGAAGAATATGTTTTGTAGTTGTGGTCTGTTCTCTGAGAATGTGGGGCACCAAGACCAAAACCCAAGAATTAGGGCCAAGTACAGACACCTGTGGGTTTTGTCTATAAGGCTGGCTTGGGGGGCGGGGCACGGAGGCTCTGAATATTCCCTTCAGTGAGGATGTAGAACAGCTAGATCTCACCTACACTGCTGGTACTGTATGGTGACTTAAAAAAATAATTAAAAATTATATATAAAAAAAGGATGTAAAATGATATGGTCATTTTGAAAGAAACTTCGGCAGTTTCTTATGAAATTAAACATATGACTCAGTAATTCCACTTCCAGGTTTGTACCCCAGAGAAATGAACACATACGTCCAAGAAAGACTTGTACAACAACATTTATGGCAACTTTATTCATAGAAGCTGAGAATGAGGAACAACTCAAAGGCCATGCATGAGCAAGTGAAAGAATAAACAAATTATTCAATGGAATGCTCCTCGTTAATTTAAAAGAAAATGAACTGCTGGTACAGGCAACGTCATGGATATATCTCAAAAAACATTCCGGAAGCCAGATACAAAAGAGTACATACGGCATGATTCCATTCCTAAGTAACTATAGGAATTGCAAACTAACCCAGAACAGAAAGTAGATGGGCGGTTGCCTGGGGACACAGGCCAAGGGGTATTATGTGCAAAAGAGCATTAGAAAAGTTCTGCAGTGATGAAAATATTCTGCACAGTGAATGGAGCAATGGCTACATAAATGTTGACATTTGTCAAAACTTAACAAAATTCACACTTAAAATGGGTGAATTGTAATTGAGTGTGAATTATAGCTCAAAAATAAGAAAAAAGTTTTAAACACATACGCACATACCAAAGACACTTGGGAAGAATGAAGAAGATGATGAGGGAATTAGAACAAGTATTGTTTGTTTTGAAAACATCTACGATACGATAATTGTCATAGAGTTTTAGGCGATGTAGAAAGAACAGAAGAAGAAGGAGCCAACTCTTTGGCTCTGAAGCAAATGGGCAGAACACACCCAGTATGTCCCCAGAGGTTTTCTCCTTGGTTGTTCTGATCAACAACTTTATCATGACTTAGGTTCTTTTGCTCTGATATTTTAAAATTCTGTGTTCTTCAATAATGTATTGAAATTTATTTATCGAAACTACAGAAAGCTTATAGCTAGAAAGGACAGGCAGCTAATACTTTAGATGACAGGTTCAGGATTCAAAATCATCTTGACATCCAGGAACACTGGACTAAAACCAACATGACAAAATTGGAAAGGACAAACGTCTTGAAATCGGGCTTAAAAATATAATGCTACAAATACAGTTTGGAATAAGTTGACTTCCTTGAAGAAAAGAACTTATATTTTCCAAAGGAGAAAAATTCTCTGTGATAGATTATATATGTGCATATGACCTCATTTATGAAAAAAATTTTTGGAAAATGCAAACTAAGCAATAATGACATAAAACAGGTCAGTGGTTGCCCTGGGTCAGAGGTAGAGAGGATATTGACAGAAAATGAGCATCAGGGAACTTTTGGGGTAGTAAACACATACATATATGTAATTTGTTGCTAAACAAACAAGTCAGATTGTCAAAGAATGACTAAAAATTCTATGCAATATTAGACTACATGAAGAAAAGTCAACATCCAGAACTTTGCAAATCATAGCCTTATTGAGCTCTGTACCAGTCAGACCACACTTGAAATATTATGTTCCATCATGAATGGCAGATTATAAGGAGGCTACCTATAAAAAAGAGACAAATCTGTTGAGTGATTCTTTGAAACGTGTCATGGACTAGAAGACTAAAGTGCAGGGAGTCATAGTAGTTTCTAAATATTTAAAACATTGCAACTTAAAAGAGAAAGAGAAGCAGAAAGTGTATTGTTTTAAAAATTAGGATCTATATAAGTTACACAGAGGTGGGAATACTTGACATAAGAAAGGAGTTGGATACAGCAGCTAGTTCATGATGGTCTGGACCATCTCTTTTTTTAAACTACCCTATAATCCAGTAATCACACTACTGGGTATTTACCCAAAGAGTACAAAGACACTAATTCAAAGGGATACACACACTCTTATGTTTATAGCAGCATTACTTGCAATAGCCATATTATGGAAGTAGCCCAAGTGTCCACCAACTGAAGAACTGATAAAGAAAATGTGGTGTGTTACTCAGCCATAAAAAAGAATGATATCTTGCCATTTGCAGTGATATGAGTGGAGCTAGAAGGTATAATGCTAAGTGAAGTAAGTGAATCAGAGAAAGACAAATATAATGTAATTTCACTCATACGTGGAATTTAAGAAACAAAACAAAGGAGTAAAGGGAAAAAGAGAGTGAGACAAACCAAGGAACAGATTCTTAACTATAGAGAACCAACTGATGGTTACTGGGGGGGAAGGGGTATGAGGATGGATTAAATGCGTGATGGAAATTAAGGAGTCCACTTGCTGTGACGAGTGCTGGGTGATGTATGGAAGCATTGAATCACTATATTGTACACCTGAAACTAATATTACACTGAATGTTAACTATACTGGAATAAAATTAAAGAACCATCCCTTGATGTACCATATAACTTGTCCTTGGAAGTAATTGTGCATAAGATGTGAGACCGAATTACAGAGATATCCCTATAGGAATCCTACCACTGGGGAAGAAGTGGGAGTGATGTCACTGGTTAGAAAGCAGAGAAGTAGAATTTAACCCACCTCAGTGGTGGAAGATCTGGAGATGCAAAGAGAAAGGGCAGGGGAAGGGAGGGAAACCGGCGGGGAGAGGGGAAGATGGCATATGTAACGGTGCCATGATGTGAAATTTTGAGGAAAAAGAGTCAAATATGTGTAGCATCCCGTGATTCACCAAACTTTCTAAAATGCAGTGTTCTGGTTGGAGACTAGTACCCAATTAGCCCGCGTAGGTAAGAAAAGACTTGATAGTAGGATGGGTAGTTTAACACTTGCCTATACTGAGCCTATACTAGAGTCCACACTGTAGACTCAAATGCCTTGGTCTCTTATTCATACCATTTTAAAGAGAGGTAATTTAAGGGAAGACAGACACAGGATTTTCCCATGAGATTAAGAGGGAAAACAGTTCTGTGAAGAGAAAAAGAGAAAAAGAGTGTTGAGGGAGAAAGAAAAGACTGTCAAGATCAAATTTATTGTCAAATCTAAATCCTAACTTGAGTTTGATAAATTTCATGTTCTGCTCTAACTTGTGTGTCAGGGAAAATCAAGAGGAGGTAACTGATGGGCTAATAAAGAATTTGCGGACACTAGGATAATATTAACAATCACAGCAACAGCTGAAGAGAGAAAGAAGGGATCTTCTAAGGAAGGACTGTCTTTGAGTTGATCCCATGAATAGACTCCAGGCACTCGCCAGACTCCGAGTTGATGTTGTGAGAAAGAGAGAGAGGGGACACAGGCATGTCTGAGGTTCTTTTTGTCACTCTATTTGTGTTTCTCTGTGTTTGTTAAGATGGATGCATTCTCTGCTTCAGTGAACACAATAGTTAAAGTAAGTGAAAATTAAATGTTGACTTGGTCTGATTAAAATATAAATCTATACACAGCCCTGAGAAAGAGAAACAGAGAACGAGAAGAGAGATTTACTAAACATTTTATATGCAGAGATTTGGCTTCTAACTATCCTTATAATGGGTTGAAAGTCGTAAAGTCATAGGCATGACAGTTTTACTTTAAGAGTAAGTTGCATCCTATGCATTTAAAATTCCAGAAGCTGAACTTACTAACGCCAAAGGAAATTAAACCCTTAGAGCTTAAGGCAAGAGGCCAAAAAGTCCAAGCTCTTCCTACTGTCTTTTATAGAGAGGAAGAAGTGGAGGTTGTAGTCATACAACTGTATGCTCAAATGGCTAAGACATGTATGAAAATATGTAAAACCTCAGCCTTAGTCAAATAAATGCAAAAATATATGAGATATTATCTATCTAATGGGTTGGTAAAAATAAAGACCATGAATAATATTCATTGGTAACAGGGTATGGCAAGATTGGCACCGAAGAGAATAAAGTTTGCAACTTTCCCAAGTACAACCTCGTATGTTATACATATGTTTCAATCCAGTCATTTCTGGAAAAATATTCTAGGGACACCTGGGTGGCTCAGTTGGTTAAGCAGCTGCCTTCAGCTCAGGTCATGATCCCACGGTCTTGGGATCAAGCCCTGTGTTTGGCTCCCTGTTCAGTGGGAAGTCTACTTCTCCTTCTCCCTGTGCCCATCCCCTCCACTCATGCTGGGTTTCTCTCTCTCAAATCAATAAATAAAATCTTAAAAAAAGAAAAATATTCTAAGGAAATTAAGAAAGAGTACAGAAAAGTGAATACAAAAATGTCTAAGAAATGTCTCATAAGAGGGAACTGGATTCAATAAACACAAAGTGAAATGCTAGAAAAACTGTTTAAAAGGGTGAGTTTATCATTACATATAATATACCATTTTGTATTATTAAATGAAAATGAGATTGAAATGTGTTGACAACATGCTATGCTATACTATATATTTCATATC
The DNA here is from genome assembly GCF_002288905.1 of Enhydra lutris kenyoni. NCBI lineage: Eukaryota > Metazoa > Chordata > Mammalia > Carnivora > Mustelidae > Enhydra > Enhydra lutris. Next base: position 7,011,650 of record NW_019154111.1, read on the forward strand.
TTTCCACTTGGGTAAATAATCTGTGCCAAACTCTATGTTTGTAACTGTTAATTATGTCTGGCTAAAATTATGTCCATTTTCACTTTCACTTTCTAGTTCATAAATATAGGCTTTCACCTAATGAATTAGGAGCTGGCATTATTCTGTAATCAGCAAAATCGAGGACATGATTCAATGCGGTGGACTCCAGTATTCTCTAAGTGAGGGTGTAGTCACACAAGCATGTGGCAGAAGCAGAATGCAGGTGAAGGTTGTCAGAGTTGAGAATTCTAAACATCTTTGAGGCTACATAATTGGATAATCACGTGCATGACAATTGCAAGATATTGAGGGGAAGAAAGAGAGTGAATTCTATTATGAATTTAAAAAACAATCCAGAAAGTGATGGACAACAAGAAAGGCCATAGGGCCGCATTGAGGTGACATGAATCTCAAATGACTGAGGCTTCTGCTGTGAAGTTGGAAAAGTGATGGTCAGGAAAGCACCCCAGGGTGCTCAGAGAATATCCATACTGCCAGACCCTGCTGCTCAGGGCTTGAGTGGCCTCCAAGGGCAGGGCTACCTGGGAGACCCTGCTCTCCAGGGAGATCTAGTCAGAAGGGCCCTGCAGGGATATTTCAATTCAAATCAATACTTATTGAGTCTTTCCCACATACCAGTTACTGTGCTAGTTTTTGAAGTACAACTCAATGCCCACAGAAAGCACTAGGGAAAAGGTCTGAGCAAGGAGAGGAAGTAAGGGGAGAAGCAGCAGATAGTATCATAGGGATAAAAGCTCATCATCAAGATGTCTGGTCTGGATGTTTTCTTCTGGATGGTGAAAAAGGATGGTGATGATCATAAGATTCTTATCCTAAAGGCTGCCCTGTAGGATGCAGGGACAAGTGCAATAACGAATAACAGGTTTGAAAATGCCAAAGTATTGAATCAACAAAATGGAAATGTCAAGGCATAAATATATCCTAAAAGCTAGAAGGCCAGATTTTGTACCTGGCTTTATCATTCTCTAGAGTCTTGCTACTCAGAGCGTGGTCCACAGACCAGGAGCACCGGCATCCCTTAGGAGCTTGCTAGAAACGCAAAATCTTCAACCTCATTCCCGATCTACTGAATTAGAATTTGCTTTTTAACAAGTTCCCGAGGTGATTCACAGTCATGTTAAAGTTTGAGAATTATTTCTCTAGAACACAGATTCCCAACTACTCAACCCCAGCAGGTGGAATGAAAGGTGGAGTTACAATCAGGTCCTAGGAATTACACATAAGCCTGTATCCTCTTCTGTCTATGCAGCAGTCTGTTGAGCTGCCTGTTGGTGGGAGTGTGCAGGGCTAGAGAAACTCATTTCCTCTGTGATTCTTTAGAAAAACGGGGTGGGGGGTGGCTATTAAAAGAGGACACCAGAAAAACAGAACTGCAAGGCTGCGACTGCATGCTCCAGGGGACATTTGTGCTTGAGTGGTGAGAGATTGTTGGGAGAGCCATAAGGACTTATGTCCTATTTAAGAGGGAATTCTGTTTTATAGAGAAATCAGTAATGTGTACTTAGACCATACGCATAAGTTTAATAAGGCAGGCTGGCCTCTGCTGCAGCCAGAACCTTTAGGGACCAGCAGGCCTAGCACCATAGGATTAGTGAACATTTCTCACCAAGGACTAGGAGAGCCCTGGAAAGGGGGAGGGGCGGGGTTTCTTGCCCCACCTGTCCCATGGTGGACATTATGACTCTGGCAATAAAAGTCCACTCTTCAGGACTCAGGCCAAGACACAGTTTATAAGTGTATTATTAAGTACAATATCAATCTGGGTGATGAGATGGGAGGACAGTGGGGAGAGGGTTAATCAAACTCACCTCAGTTTATGAGAGGGCCACAAAACTTTGTCAAAGATTCAAACTCAGCCCACAGGAAGCCATCCCAAGCTCAGGACAGACAGCATGAAAGGAGCAGAGAAACCTATCCTTCAGAAGCCAACATATGATAGGCTCCCTGTCATGTGCGAAGGAGCAGGTGATATTCCCATAGCTGCAGGAGAGAAGTAGGGCTCCACCCATTCAAAAGCCAGCTCCTCTTCTTCCCACCTTCTACTAACAAAGTCCTTCTCAAAGAAATGTTTGGGAGAATCTACCCCTTGGGGCAGTGAGCATTCACAGCTCATTGGACAGACACCTTAAGGTTGTCTTAAATTCCCAGAATCCTTGGAGAAGCAAAGTAAAAATCACTACCCTTCGTGTCCAGTAGAGGGCCAAATGGCATCTGGATGATACAAAGTAATTGGACCTGTGTCAGATCTTTTCCTGAATCTTCTACATCATGAATCTTAATTATACTTGTCTTTTCTATGATTTCATGACAACCCATCGAAAAACAACTAAATTATGCTAGAACAATAGGTAAAGAGCGACAGCCCTGAGTCATAGTCAATTCATTTTCTTCACTGAAATAATCACTGATCCTTGCAACATCAATTGGATTGAAATATGGATGATTTGATTTGTTCCTGGAGGTTACTAAATAGCTAAACCATGACATATCTGAGAGAATTATTCCTGTCATTGTAAAAACAGATTCAGATAAACTGGGCAGTGATCTACTTCATTATTTGGCAACTGTTTATCATGATAGCTGAAATAAAAATTAATGACAGAACAGTTGATTTAGATGTACTATAAAAACAAAGCCTGGATGTATCTGCCATAGAGATGTGTTATTTTTCCAACTTTTATAAATAATGGATCAATTTGCTGGCAAAAAGTCTCTACAGGCCAACTACCTTATCAGTTTACAAACCATTCCACCACGGGAAAGAAAGGGAGAGAGATGTTTTTCCCAAGCAATGTTGACAAGCATGTATGTAAATACGTGAACAGCTCACTAAATAAATAAACTTACGTTTTCATTTTGCAAGGCCTCCTGGGAAAATAGAAAGTATGTATTATGTTTTTATGATAGAAAGTATTGGCAAGTGTTCAGCCACTTAAGATTCTTCCCACTAGGGGCGCCTGGATGGCTCAGTGGGTTAAGCCTCTGCCTTGGGCTCAGGTCATGATCCCAGGATCCTGGGATCGAGCCCCACATCGGGCTCTCTGCTCAGCAGGGAGCCTGCTTCCCCCTCTCTCTGCCTGCCTCTCTGCCTACTCGTGATCTCTCTCTCTCTGTCAAATAAATAATTAAAATCTTTAAAAAAAAAAAAAGATTCTTCCCACTAGTTTTTCAATGCATTTTACATCTACCTAGCATTCTGGGCTGTATACATAAACTAGAAGACCAACAGCCAAAACAGAACATGGTGTCTATCCAAGTGAACCAACTGGCAATTGTAACCTGCAATCATCCTTTTCATGCTTCCATCCCGAAAAATGTGTGTAGTCAGGGTCACTGATGGGGCAATAACAAATTGTTAGCCCCCAACAAGGAACAGAATCAGGATGTGCTACCCATTGTAAACATTTATAATGATATAAAACTCATATGAAATCTATTTCATGAATTCTATAATTGTAATTATTTAAATGTTAATTCTTCAAATGTCAAGCACTTATAGTGCACAAATTTGTTGGAAGAATTATCAGTAGTATAAATGAACGTGAAGGTGCAAGAAGTAAAATAAGAGGAAATCATTTAGAGGCATTTAAAGGTTCAATTAGATAGTCATATTTATACCCTCTTATGCCCTTGTTTTTCTTTTGCTGAAAAAGAATTAGTAAAACCGATTTGCATTTGTATGAGATTATAGTTTCTGAAATGCTTTAAACACATTAAACTGTGAATATTTTGAGTATGCTTAGAAGCAAACATCTATACAATGTCATATTTTAAGCAAAGAAGTAAGAAACTAGCTAAAAATTTTTAAGACTCATGTAGATCTACCCTTAAGTGTCAATGGATAAAGAACTGCAAAAAGGGTGAATGACTCCCAACATCTAGAAAGACAATAGAAATCTTGCAAGCCAATTCATACACCAAATAACAAGACTACATGATTTACTGATAGATGATAAATCAATAGAGTGACAGATCAACAAATCCATGGATCAGTAGATAGATAGACCTCAACAAGAATCAACATAAGACATTTCATAACCCATTAAAAATTAATCTGATAATGACTGACATCATTATAAAATTGTCCCATGGCTTGCATTTGGGGGATGCTCTAAGACAAGGATCCAGCATAGATACACGGACTCTGTCAGATTTTAAGACTGAACTGATATAAAGTACAAGCATGTAACAGGGCCAGTGTTTCCCAACAAGTATAATGCATGTTCTTGGAGGTTCCCCAAATGGCTAACATAGCATATGGACATTAAATAGCATCAGTCCCCCCACAGCCAAAGATAGTTCTTCTCTGGTCAATATGATTAAGTCAAGGAGCAAATCTCATCGTAGTGCTGTTGTGTCATCCAAAACTCACAGCAGGAGGCAGACTACCTTTAGTAAACAAACAAATGAAAAACAAAACAAAACAACAAAAAACAGTATGGAGTCGTGTGTTTAACAGGCATCCAAACACACTTGTACTTCTTCCTGTGTTGTAAATCTAGAGGTTTAGATCAGGATATTTCACCAAGGATTCTCCTGAAGTGTATGTCTTCCTCTGCGTGGACTTAAAATAAATCTCCACTGGGCGCCTGGGTGGCTCCATCAGTTAAGTGTCTGACTCTTGGTTTCAGCTCAGGTCATGATCTCAGGGTCATGAGATTGAACCCTGCATTGGCTCCGTGCTGGGCCGTGGATCCTGCTTAAGATTCTCTCCCTCTGTCCCTTCCCACTCCCTCTCTTAAAAAATAAATAAGATAAAATAAAATAAGATAAAATTAAATTAAATTAAATTAAAATGTGCTTCTACACTAACTCGACTTCAGAACTGTGTAATGTAAGGAATGTTCTTCGTTTTCGGGACTTCATACATCTGTGGTCAGGCTCCTTATCACACCAGAAACACTTTAGTTTTGGTGTGCCAACACAGCTGGTGGTGATATTTAAGTTCCATTGGGGCTTTCTCTTCTCTCAGATTTCCACCTTTAGCCAGGCCTGATATTACACAAGGCAGAAATCCAGCATACCTCTAAGGTAGGTTTCCTCTCATTTCTGCCAACTGGAAGTTGGTCTGGATGTCATACCACGGATGTGACCATGAGATATTACCTAACCAGGGAGAATGGTATCCACTGCACTTTAGACTTATTTATAATTTATAATTAAAATAAAATGTAATAATATGTTAGTTAATTAAAAGATGCTAATAAATATTTTTCAAAGAGCATATGACAATTTAATTGACAAATGACAATAATTTAAAATACCATCCCTCTTTTTGCTGCATTCCTGCGAAATCTTCCTCAGCATCCAGGCGCTTAAACCACAGGGAAATTTAACTTCAGCAAGGTAGGGGGGACAGGCCAGAGGGGGAGCTTCCCAGGTGGGAAGGCAAATGAGCAGGGGAAGAGGGAAAGAACATATTCTGGTTCCATAAATAGAACTGTTCTTTTCTGAATTGCACTTAAAGAGCTGTCAGGATGGACGGTGGGGAGCTAATAAAGAATTTTAATCAGGGGAGGGATATGAGCCCACTTTCTTTGGTGGAGGGTCCAGCTAACTGCATCAATATTTGGGGGATGAGTTGGAAGGTGCTAAGCATGTGGGTGAAAAAGGCATAAGACAGAGATAGGAGAGAGTACAAGGGGAATATACTGGGGAGGTATTTAGAAAAAAAATAGACAGTACTTAGAAAGGAATTAGAGAAAGATTAGAAGAAAAAGTGTCCCGATGACTCTCAGGTTTCAGAAACCACTTATGCTGTGGACTCATTACTTATAATTTTTGACTGCAAGTCTAATGAGGCGTCTGTTGCCTTATATAATGCCTGTTATGACATGTAATTTCAAGGCCTTGGATGAATCACATAGCCCTTCTGTACTTCTTGATCATCAGATGAAAAAGGCAGTAACCTTAAATTATTTCTCCTACCCTGACCCCATTTCCCAAGCCATCCTCTCTCTCTCCCAGCTAAAGCAAAGGGGGATTACTTCACTCATCAGAAGGATTAGATAATCTCGAAACTGGGAGCTCTCCACTCATGCGGGTGAGAATAAGGAAGAATATATCTTTGGGACATCTTGGGAGAGTAGGCATGGGATGAGATGTAGCCATAAGAGAGGGGATGCAAAAAGCTCTACAGTTTTATCCACCTGTGGACCAACTGATTTGGCGCAATACAGTATTTCCTGATGGAAATTAAAATGTATGTCTACAATACACATTATCAAGACTCTATTACCAGGCTTTTTAACGCGACAGAGTCAGGCCACTGCAGGATTGTGTGAGCAGTGTCACCAAAACACTTGTGCACAAGTTTGTGGATAGGATGGGAGCGTGTGAACCTAAACCTGGGCTCTGGGTCAGCCTCGGTTCAGATTAGCCAGGTCATTAATGGCAAATCATTTCCCACACTAAGACTTAGTTTTATTATTTTACAAACTAAGGAATCTTTATAAGATAAGGAATAAAATAAAATAATGCTGATATTCTGTACCTCAAGGAACTACTATAAAATGTGCCTCATGCTCTAATTTTCATCACCTCTAGCAAATGGGAACCACTGACTCATTCAAGGTATAGTAATTTAACTAAAATGTGTTAGGTCAACAGAAATAATGTGGTTAAAAAATGAAACTTATAGTTTCCTTCTTCTCGCCAATCCAGCAAACACCAGAGAGAAGAAAAAAAAAAGCTTTGCTTAATAGTGAAACAGCATGTTTTAACAGATGCCGTGATTTACAACATACATCATAGGGGAAGCATTGCCAAGCAGGGAAAAGTAAAACTCTTTTATTTTTTCCACTTGGAATTAAAAGTGAGTTTCATTGCATTCTATGCCCATGGCTTTAGGCTTTCAAAGCAGGTGTTAGAAAGCTCATCAAAGAGAGCACAGAGCGTTTGATGACGCTGCATTACCTCCCTGGGCGTTGCTGCTGGACGGGGAGTTCAGAGTTGTGCCCTCTAGTGGAGAAACGCTCAGATTGCAGGTTTCTTTTACTAGGAAGGACAGTGGATCAAGATCATTTCTGTGTGTGTGTGAGCGCTACCTTTCCAAATGATTTGTGTCTTTCATATAGAACAATAAAGAAAATATAACGATGGTTAGTTCTATCCTGGATGATGGCTTTGTGATTTCTTCTCTGTGATACAGCATAAAGAGCACAGGACTTGGAGCCGAAGGGCCTCAAGTCTAAGTGAGATCCAGCCCATCATGTAATTCTGTTAACTTAGGAACTCTCTGAGGGTCCCAGTGTTTCCAGCAATTATGTGAGGGTCACCTTCCATGCCAGGTGGTTGTGTTAATTAAATGAAGTCCTACATCTTCATGTGCTTTCTAAAATGTAAAGTAACAGTTTCTGTTATTAGTAAAAATTTTATGAAAATGTTTAGTTTCTTGGATACCTAAATCACTATTAATATGAAAATACATCTCTGAATAATAGGTAAATCTGTGTATATTTAAATTTTAAAAAGCTTCTTCCACATTCCTCCACATCATCGATCACCTCTCACATTTATCTGGCATTTTCTCTGAATTCAGAGCTGCACTATCAAGTCAAATATCTTAGATGAATTTTGAATGATTGAAGACACCACAAATCAACTGAAGAGTTAATAAGAAATCTGCCAAATTCCTGGACTTCAATAAAAACAAAAATTACAGTAGGTCACAAAAATCAAACAACTTAAGAAAAGAAATACAACCTCTAAGAAACCCACTTTAAATATGAAGGCACAGAGTCAATTAAAAGTATGGAAAAATATGCCATTTTAGCATTAGTGCCATTGAAGATGGAATTCTTTCCCAAAGAGTTTCTCCACAATTTACTTAACTTCTCTGTGGTAAAAATCCCTAATGTATCAGTGACTATTTATGGATGATCAAATTATGTATCATTTTATTTTCTTCTTTTTATTATTCTATATTAATGATATATCACAAACTGATCTTTGTTAAGATAAAAGCATTATCTCAAACCAATTAAAACTAACCGGTAATTCTGTGAGAAGTGAGAAAGCAGTGGAAATTGACAGAAATGTTTGTCATTTTATTTAGTGTTAAAAAAGAATATTTACTAACTTATCTGAGAGAGAGAAAAAACTCACGCATGAGGGAGAGAGAGCTGGGGGAGGAGCAGAAGGAGAAAAAATCTCAAGAAAACGCTGCACTGAGCAGGGAACCCCCTGCTGGTCGCTATCCCAGGACACTGAGATCATGATCTGAGCTGAAACCAAGAGAAGGTCACTTTAGGGACTGAGCCACCCAGGTGCCCCAAGATGTTTGTCACTTTAACAACCTCACTTAAGGATCAACTTGCCCTCTGCTCCCCTAATACTGCCTCCAAGAAGTACGAGCACCCCACTACATGCAGACAGTAGCCAGGTGTACTTGCAAAGCCTTCTTCTGTTTCCCCAGGTGCATTTATATACCACCTCTGTCTACCCAGGAACCCCACTCTCCCTCCCTCTCCCTATCACATGCTTTTGAGATTAAGAAATTTTGCAATGAAAAGCATAGTCAGTAATCATGTAATCGGATATTTTCCTGTTTGATACTAATCAATTAACATTCCACCATAACCAAACACAGCAATTGATCCCTCTGGGTCTGCCTCTACGGTAGCACTACCTAGTGACAGAAGAAAGCCCTGTGCTAGATTTGCAAGGGAAAAGGATGAGGAGGGAGTGCCAGGAGCAGGTCAGTGATGCTGAGGACAGGAGGAGGGGGCTTCATAGGGGCTGGATTTGAAGGTCTGAAACACATGGCAGAAGCAAAGTACATTTAGGTGGGAGGAGCTGGAAGAAACTGGGGTCAACCCTGTTCCTCCAGAGCTTGCATCCCCACTTCGAGGTTCTGATGCCAACAGAAACCTCAGGAAACCAGAGAGATCACAGAATGGCTTCACTCTGAGCTATAGGAAAGTTCTAGCTTCCCAAAGGCACTGGGCTGTCTTCCTGAAACTACAACTGGCCAAATCAAGGCCCTTCATCTACTCTCCCACAATACCCTGGAACTTTCCTTCACAGGACTCACTACAATTTAAGTATAAATTTGAGTATTTGTTTAATATATGTGTCCTCATCAGACAATAAACCCTGTATATTTTTTGTTTTTGCGACTATGTAACCATGCTAAGCACCAAGTAAAGGCTCAGTGTTTGTTGAATGAATAAATGAATGAACCTTTCCTTAAAGGCTGTCTCAGACTAGGCAGGTATGCACAAAACCTCACATATTTGAATTATAGACATTCAGGCTCAGAATTATTGTAAATTATCTTATTTGACTGGTTACCCTTTTATAATACATTTTATAGCTACCATCCTGGATTTTGTGAGCTATAAAAGACAAAATAGAGAAGAGAGAAAGCATTTCTATTTCTCTCCATCAACTCCATCAACGAAAAGTTGTAATTACTCATAAGAGTGAATTCGCACTGCTCTCTCTGCAGTTTTTTTGCTTCTTGAAAGCACGATAGACCAGGATTAAAAGCAGACTCTGTGGGCATGAAGCTAACTGTGTAATGACAGAAGGGTCTACTTGAAGCCTGATTCTTCACAACACTAACCAATGAACCCGCTCAGCACACATGATCTCACTCATAGTGAGAACCATAAAGCAACAAGACTAGTAAAGTGTTATTACAAGGGTATAAGAAGGGTGCTCCTTCAGCTGCTCCCCGCTCCCCAAATATCCAAGCTTCTCTCTTGACGGTCCATCTAAGTGCTGCTTTGGGAATTAGAACAGTAGCAGGATTGGGGCAGAGCTCTCCCAACCAATGTCCTTAGGATAAAGGAAAAGATAAAGAAAGAAGAGATGATTGTAAAAGATTCATTTAACCTCTTAGAAACCTAGAAAATATGATTTCTCTCTGAAGATATAAAAACGAATCTTTGAATTTTGCTAATCCATTCCAAACAGTGAATTTTTATGGTGTTCCTATCAGAGAACTGTGGCCACGAGCAATCCCTCCTTGGGTTTAGTTTGCTTTTAGAGCCCTCTTCTATTTTTCTAGAACTATTTCCCTTGTCAGGTGTTTTTGGTCCTAGAAACCAAGAGAGGTAATGCCAATTCTCTTAAGAGAAAATTTAAGTCATGAATGTACTTGCCACCTGTCTTTTAGAAAGAACCCATGGAAGAGATTTCCCTTTGGAAGATAGTTTGGTGGTTTCTTACAAAACTAACCATACCTTTACCATATGATCCAGCAATCACATTTCTTGGTATTTACCCCCAAAGTTGACAACTTAGGTGCCCACAAAAACCTGTACATAGATGTTTACTGCAGCTCTATGCATCATCGCCAAAACCTGGAAGCAACCAAGATGTCGTTCAGTGAATGGATAAAGAAACTGTGGGACCTCCACACAACGGAATATGATTCAGCCCTAAAAAGGAACGAGCTACCAAGCCATGAGAAAACATGGAGGAACTTTGAGTGTGTGTAACTAAGTGAAAGAAACCAATCTGGAAAGGCTACGTGCTATATGATTCTAATTGTATGACATTCTGGAAATGGCAAAACTACGGAGATGGTAGGAAAAATCAGTGGTTGCCCGGGATTGGGAAGTGGGGAGGAGGGATGAGTAGGTGGACTACAGGGAATTTTTAGGGCAGTGAAACTATGCTGTATGATATCCTAAGCGGCAGATACATGTCCTTGTTTCTACATTTGTGCAAACCCATAGAAAGTACAATACCAAGAGCTAACTGTAAGGTAAAGTGTGGACTTTGGGTGACCATAATGTGTTGAGATAGGTCCGTCAGTGGAATCTATGATGGCAAATGTGGATAGTGAGGGAGTTTGCACATGTGAAGGGACAGAGAGTATGTGGAAAATTTGTGTGTCTTCCTCTCAATTTTTCTATAAAACTAAAAAAGCTCTTTAAGAAAGTAAAATTGGAGCACCTGGATGGTGCTCATGGGTTAAGCATCTGCCTTTGGCTCAGGTCACGCTCCCAGGGTCCTGGGATCAAGTCTCGCATCAGGCTCCTTGCTCAGTGGAGCCTGCTTCCCCCCCTGCCTCTCACCCTGCTCATGTTCTCTCTCTGTCTCTCAAATAAATATTTTTTAAAAATTACAAAAGTAAAATCTTTTAAAAATAATTTTAAAAAAAGAAAACATTTACCCTAAAGTAGTTTCCTACCCAGAATGCGTATCACAGGGCTTTGCTTTCTCCCCCTCCAACTATTATGGTCCACAGAGCAATCTGCAGCAGGGAAAAGTGAGCACTGGAGTCTCTCGGAAGGAACTGAGACCTGCCTTGTGCAGAGCTCCTTGCTCACTCTGCTCAATTCCCAAGGAAGGATCGTAATCTCTCTTTCTTTCAAAGAGTCCCCCCACCGATGTTCTAGGCCCTTCCCACTTCTCATCCTCACACCCACAGCTGAGTACTAGATGGATCAATACTATTCAGCAGGTCATGGGAGTTGAAATCTTATGATGCAAAGTTTCTTTAGGAGGAGAATCCCCTTCTCACTACAATCTTTACATCTTGTTGGGGGGGGAATGACCCCTTCTTATTAGTGGAAAGGAAAACTGAAACTAAAGGTTGCCCTGTATACCTTCCAGGCATCTATCCACTGAGCACCAGAGTGCTGTGATGTGGCCAGAACGGATTGGTCAGCAGTAACTAGTGGAACCCAGCTGGGCCAATTAAGTGTTCATCTGTGGAAATCTGGACTGGGTAACGAGAGACATCTAGTCGGTCTCTGGGATGTGATGGATGGTAAGCGTAGAATTATTTTAATGGTTGCACCCTAGAAGGGAGGACCCCAAACAAGGAACACCCCTTGTTCCTACCCACCCTGAAGCACAGCTCTTCATTTCTTCCCAGCATGTGTGAGATACCGCAAATTCTTTATTTTTTCTACAGGCTACTGCTCTTTATTTCTGTAACAAATAATAATAATTTATGTACCATGCCTTTTTCTAAAAACTTGTTAGGGTGGCACAAGGAGGAGAAATTTGCTCATACTTCGTCTTTTTTTCTGACACTACTAACCACTGTTGCTGGTGGTGTTGTGAGGGTTGGAATGCTCAGTGCTCCCCACACTTTACTCTAAAGAACACTTCCTGCTCTCTGTCCAATCTCCTTCAGCTTTTCCCCAAGACAGGAAGAGTTTCTCATTGGATGAGTAGAATCTGAGACCATAACTGCATCTTTTTTTTTTTTTTAATAGTGGGCTGGGGTGCTACATCTTAGAAGACACGGAGCTTTGCTTACTAGGCTTACTAGGCTCTTGCTTACTAGGCTCTTTACCATTGGGCCTCTTGTGACCTCTCTTGGTCTGTCTACATGCTTTCCTGGGCCAGACCCAGACATGGTCTCTGATCCTGCATTTCTGCTCTTGTTTGGATTAGCAAAGCAAGCTGTACAGATCATGACTGTGACCTTGGCTGGGTACTTGGGTTGGCATTCTGCTATTCAGATCAGCCATTTTTATTTTATTTTATTTTTAAAGATTTATTTATTTGAGAGAGAGAGAGAGAGATAGTGGGGGGAGGAGTAGAGGGAGAGAATCTTCAAGCAGACTCCCCACTGAGTGCAACTCCTGATCCTACAGCCTTGAGACCACAACCAGAGCTGAAACTGAGGGGCAGATGCTTAACCGACTGAGCTATCGAGATGCTCCATATCAGCCATTTTTAAATATGTATATGCTATGACCACTACTAAGAGGAGCCCCTACTTAGTTTTCCATACCCAACCCATATAAAGAATATTCCAGCATCTTCTAATAGAGAAACAATGCATTGAATTGGTTTATTGGGCATTTGGTCATTTATTTTTTAAAAAGTGGTACTTTATACCCATTTTGCACCTTTGTCTGAACTGCTTAATTCAAAACTAGATAGAAATTACAGTAAGGAGTAGAATATTAGGCACTAAAACTCACCTTAAACAACTTCAGGGCATCATTTGTTCTTGGTGAGCTGTATACAGGTTTTCACTTTGAGCTACTAATTAGCTCCTCCTGAGAAGCCTATAAAAGTCCCAGCACTCAGACAGCACCCAAGTCAAATTAAATCAGAACTTCTTTGGGTATGAACCGGACATCAGTGAATGTGCAGTAAAGGTTGAGAACCATTGCTATGTCTCTTCCTCTACTAATGACCCTTATGCCTCTCTTTTTCTTCTTGTTGGTAACAGGGATTTCCTAATCAACTCGTGGCACAGAACCCAGCAAAAGCAAGGAAGATCAAGGGAATGGAGAGAGAAAAAAAAAAAAAGTTGGGCTTGTAGGAAGCAAACCCAGTGGGTGGTAGCAGTATGAGCAAAAGTCTTGTGCAAGAAATTTTATTATAAAAGAGAAGCACAGAACACTTTGATTGAAATTGCATTGATCTTACAAGACAACATGTAACAGGAGAAAAGATAAAGTTCTGAAGTTCGGTGGAAAAGCCAGCTGACACATAGAGGGTGAGGGAGAGCTGACTGACCATGAATAATCAAAGTTGAGAAAATTAGGGGGTCTTCTTGGGCTGTGATAAGATAGCGTAGACTGGGCAGCTCAGACAACAGAAATGTATTTTCTTACAGTTTTACAGACTGGAAGTCCAAGATGACGATGCCAACATGGTCAGTTTCTGGTAAGTTTCTTGATAGGTGCTCAAATGGCCTTTCATCTGTGTGTGTGCACAGAGAGAGAGAGAGAGCTCTAGTGTCTCTTCCTCTTACAAAGAAGCCACCAGCACTATGGGATTAGGGCCCCACACTTAGGATCTCACTAGACATTTACCGACTTGTTGCAGGCCCTGTCTACAGCCTATGGATGGGGATGGGGATGGGGGAGGACAAAATTCAGTCCCTAACAAGGTGTTGTGGCTGAGACTAGACAAACTGCAAGTCAATGATGATTGCTAAAACGTGATTATATCTCAAGGTACATAAAAAGAATACTGCTTACTTATCAAGGTCTACCTGGTGGCAGAAGCCACATTATAGTAGAGCACACATCACACAGTGCCCTTACTAAAGATTGTATCATTAAGTGAACAGAGAGAGACAAGCAGGGTTTACAGGGAAAGCTTCTGGGAGTTTGTGATGACTGAGAAAGGGGATTTCCCATTCCCAGTAAGAGCTGATTGTGTCCACATCAACTCGCCACAATAGCAGATCCCACATCCCCCATGTCCTGAACTCAATCTCTCAGAAAGTCTCCAGGTTCTTGCAGCTGGATCCCAAACGCTTCCCTGCAGCTGCTGTTCTAACCCTGACAGCTGATTGGAAACCTAAGGTCATGTTCGCATTATAGGAAGATAGCTCAGGGGGCAGGATGCCTCCCCTAGAACACAAGCCCCTCCCAGCTGCCTGTGGGTGTCTCTGTGACATGGGACCTTGTGCCTCCTCTTCCTTAGCTTTGGCTGGTCAGCTTCTCAAGAGCAATCTTTCCCATGGAAAGCCAGTTTCTTAGCCCCGGGCTTCTCAGATTTGAAGAGGCATATGAACACCTGGAGGATTTGTAAAACGCAGATTCTGAGGCTGACGGCTTTGGGAGGGACCTGAGTATCTGCATTTCGATCAAGCTGTAGGTGATACCAGTGATGCTGAACCTGGAACCCCATTTTTGAGTGACAAGTATGTTTTCAGCAACATCCTTTGAGATGTGCTGGGGCATTTCCCACTTCCCCATGTTGGTATTGTTGATCATCCCTCCAGAAGTTTCCTAATGTGTGATTTTGTGTCTTAGAAAATTAAGGCTCAAAGAGGCCAGGGAATCATAGAGAAAGACACAGGGTGCTCAGTTAAGGTTTAGTGTGTTGTTGGTTTTTTTTTTTTTTTGGAAAGTGACAATGTCCCTCTTCTCTCTTCTCTCTCTCTTTACAAATTCATTGCTTTTATTCTGAAGGATTATAAATCTATCTGATCATGCAAGCTACTTCTGGGAAAATCCTGCATTTTGAAATGAATCACAACTCACCAGTCAATTCCCTGTCTTTCCCAGACCCAAGTAGCTACAATTTAAGGGGTGGCAACAGGGACCGACTTCAGAAGCAGCTAGGAGGCCAGCAGCCTGACACCACTGTGACTTTTAACATTTTCCTTTCTTCCTATTTTCATACCTCTTGGCACCCAATGTGTAAAAGAATGGATATAAAGAAATTAATGAGTGGGTAGGTAAGTAAATGAGCTTTCCATGTTCGATCTAAAGGTTGAATAACGTTGTTTTCCTCTACGAAAACCAGGGGATGGATGGATTGGCTAGAGAGGCAGGTAGGTAGGCAGAGAGAGAAATAGAAATATCATACAAACATATATGCGCATCTATAGATACACGCATGAAAATACATTTGCCTTTCAGGATCATTTACATATTCAAATTTCAGTGCACATGTAATGTACATAAAAATAGATAGGTGTGTATCATACAAAATAAGCATAAAGAAGCCTTTTTATCCTTCATGCAGGTCCTTGAATGCACTCATCAGAAGCACTTTAGAATGATGCCAAAATCCCATGATTCAAAAAATAGAGAAACTCCTGAGCTGGACTGTATCCTGCCCACTTAGAATAATTTAACGAAGGTTTCCAAGTGATACTGTCACCCACCGGGCTCACTTCACTGAACCTATTTGCATATTCATCTGAATGCAAAGCCCAAGATTAAAGTGAATTACTGTTTAGCTTTCTTCCCCTGACTTCTCTGCAGGACCCACCTCAGGGACATGCATGCGAAACCCCTGGGGAAGCATTTACCAAATGGGTTTACAAATTTGTTTATGCATAGAAGCCTTGTCCCCCAAACAATAAAAGTCACCATGATCATGCCACTAATTCAACTCTTCCCATTAATCAGCCTCTTCCAACCATTTTACTCTCTCCTCTGTTCTGTACTGCTTTAATCTTAAACTGGATCATTATCCTATTTAACATTTTATAAGTTATTTCCCACGCAGAGCGAGATATCCAATATTCATTAAGTACCTCTTCTCTGCTTAGCTCTGTGTCAGGCGCTGGATAGACAGAGATAAGTTTCCACGATGTGCTTTATTATTGTAAGAATAAAACATTGCACCACATTACAATTTCAAATAGTATGGAAGAATATTAAGATGACTCAGTTCGGCCTGTATCTCTTCTGCTTTAACCACTTTTAATTATTTCTTCTGTTTTCTCCCAGAAAGTGTATGTTTTTCTGCGTGTGGCTGAGCATATGCGGCACATGCTTTAGCTATATACACAGCTTTCTATATTTTCCGAGTAAATTTAATCCTTCCAAAACGAAACACATAACTTCTCCTCTCTCTGGGTGTTATCCTCAAAATAGCACATGACATTGATTCTTGAGTATACTGAGTGTCTGGTAATGGACTTGGTTACATGCCAGCCTATGATATTCTATTCCATTAATCCATTCTAGTTCGGAGAGTTAATTCTGCGTAAGACCTTTCCCCTCAACACCTACTACGTTGTACTACATTTGGTCAAGTTCCAATAAAAACATATTGAATCAACTTATTTCTGAAACATGAGCCCCCCCCCTTGAAAAGGATCATTCTGTAATCTATTTTATACTTCTGTGTTGTACTGGGTTAGTTTAAAGTTGAGGCAATTGTTCTGGTCACTTGCAACAACGTGGATGGAACTAGAGGATATTAGGCTAAGCAAAGGAGGTCAGTAAGAGAAAGACAAAATATCATGTGATTCCACTCCTATGTGGAATTTAAGAAACAAAACAGAGGAACATAGGGGAAGGGAAGGAAAAATAAGATGAAAACAGAGAGGGAGACAAACCATAAAAGACTCTCAACTCTAGGAAACAAACTGAGGGTTGTTGGAGGTACGGGGATGAGGTAACTGGGTGATGGGCATTAGGGAGGGCGTGTGATTTAATGAGCACTGGGTGTTACATGCAACTGATGAATCACTAAATTCTACTCCTGAAACTAATAATATACTGTATGATAATTAAATTGAATTTAAATTTTAAAAATAAATAAAGAAAGGGCACCTGATAGAACTAGAACCAGCCTAACTGCTGATTTTAACATGGGACCTGAAATGTGAATAATATTTCTAAAATTCCATTTATACTTCATCCAGTCCTTGATTCATTTACTTGAAAATAGCTGCAGGAATAGGCTCCGTCCCCAGAGAGCCATGGTCCTGGGAGGAATGCTTGCTTTAAGAAGGACAAACAGATGGGCGCTTGGGTGGCTCAGTGGGTTGAGCTGCTGCCTTCGGCTCAGGTCATGATCTCAGAGTCCTGGGATCGAGCCCCGCATCGGGCTCTCTGCTCAGCCGGGAGCCTGCTTCCTCCTTTCTCTCTGCCTGCCTCTCTGCCTGCTTGTGATCTCTCTGTCAAATAAATAAATAAAATCTTTAAAAAAAAAAAAAAAAGAAGAAGGACAAACAGAGGGGGATGCCTGGGTGGCTCAGTTGTTAAGTGTCTGCCTTCAGCTCAGGTCATGATCTCAGGGTCCTGGAATCGAGTCCCGCATTGGGCTGTTGCTCAGTGGGGAGCCTGCCTCTCCCACTGCCCTCTCGCCTGCTTATGTGCATTTGCTCTCTTTCTCTCTCTCTCAAATAAATAAATAAAATCTAAAATAAATAAATAAATAAATAAATAAGGACAAACGGAGGGAGGGAGGGCCAGAGCTTGAAAAGGTTCAGGAGGCTGGGCTGGGCTGGCTCAGGAAGTAGCCACACTTACAAACCTGGAAAGCAATGGCGTGTGTGCAAAATCCAAATGGGAGTAAAACCCAGAGGCAGCAATTTGGGAACAAAGAGCAACCTAGCTGGTCAGCTGAGTGTACCTAGGAGAGAGGGAGGCTGCTTGAGTGGAATCCAGATGTTAAGAAAAAATGAGGCTGTTTGGAAGTTAGTTCAGATGCCTTAGAGGACGTGTATCTCTTTTCTATGCATGAAACATTGTGGTTGCTGATATTAAAAGTACTGCCTCCTTACATGATCCTATAGTAGATGAAAAAGAGTTTTAAAATAATAACACTAATGTCATCATGGACAACCAGAAGACTGAATAAACCTGAAAATGTGTTTGTAACTTTACACCAAATACATGTCCTCAAGAGACTGTTTCTAAAGCCACATGAGATAATTCAAGCTCGCTGGTATTAGTACCACCGACCTGCTATGTAGTAAAGTTCATTCATTTCGGTCTTTTAATTTGTAGGGGTTACTCTGTTGTATGTTTTCAATTTGATTTAATTTTGCAAATGTAAATTATTTATAAGTTTCAAAGGTCAACATTATTTAACAAGATATTTTCAGGAAGATTTTTTTTTTTTTATAAACATATAATATATTTTTATCCCCAGGGGTACAGGTCTGTGAATCGCCCGGTTTACACACTTCATAGCACTCACCATAGCACATACCCTCCCCAATGTCCATAACCCCACCCCCCTCTCCCAACCCCCCTCCCCCCATCAACCCTCAGTTTGTTTTGTGAGATTAAGAGTCACTTATGGTTTGTCTCCCTCCCAATCCCATCTTGTTTCATTTACTCTTCTCCTTCCCCCTTAACCCCCCATGTTGCATCTCCTCTCCCTCATATCAGGGAGATCATATGATAGTTGTCTTTCTCCGATTGACTTATTTCGCTAAGCATGATACCCTCTAGTTCCATCCACGTCGTCGCAAATGGCAAGATTTCATTTCTTTTGATGGCTGCATAGTATTCCATTGTGTATATATACCACATCTTCTTTATCCATTCGTCTGTTGATGGACATCTAGGTTCTTTCCATAGTTTGGCTATTGTAGACATTGCTTTTATATCAGTTCTTCTTTTGACTCCAGTATTTTATTATATATATAAACAGATGCATACACAATGGTTATGTATTAAATTTACTCTTGAACCTTGTTTTTTTCACTTAAAAATAAATCCTGGAGATCATTCCCTATGAGCTGATGGAGAGGGTCTCATTCTTCTTTTATGGCCACATAATATTCCATTGTGTGACTGGACTCTTTGATAACCAGCCAGAACCCTATTAATCTATATCTATAATGTCTCTAAGCCTTTTGATTAAATCATTATTTTTAGCAGGTAAATTACATGGATGCAACATAGGCAATTTAGCTAATACTATGTTTTCCAACATTTATTTCCAGTATTTTGCCATTACCACAAAAAAAAAAAATGCTCTGGCAATAATCTGTTAGCACAATCTATAAACAAGTCCATAGTTATTTTCTTAGAACAAACTTCTAGAAGTGGAATTTCTGGGTTAAAATCTTTATACTTATTTAATGTTTTACCTCTATTGATTTGGGTCCTACTGATAGCCTACCACATATTATGCTAAACTGGGTAATAATTCCTGATTTTATCGTGCAGCAACATCATTCTGCCATCCTAAATATAGGTATTTTTTTCCAAATTTAAGATTTCTACACATCAAAAAGTCGATTTGAAAATAGAAGTAAAAACTACTCTAACATAAAAGTAGGGACCACTATGGAAAAAATAACATTGGATTTTATACCAATAACATGGAGCTTAGTTTGGTTTGTCAAACTGACTGACTAAATAAAAGCTTTGATTGAAAATATCATACAAATAAATTTTATCCACGTAGATCACTTCTATTTAAGTAGATGCTGGAGTATAATTCAAATATTTACTTTGGGTTTTAAGGATAAGTCTTTTTCTATTTTATACATGGCCTATTGCACATGGTACAAAGGTAGAAAACCTTGAAAGTATTGCTAAGTTCCTTAGAAACCTAAAGTGTGATGTTGCTGAAAAAAGAAATGTGTTCTCTACTATTTTCATTAAAAAACCTCCATTAGGGATAAAGTTAGCTGACTCTGAGTCAAGAATAAATTTAAGAAGATAAGAGAGCTGGGATTGCCTTTCTTCCACTAAACAATCATAAAGACCTTGAATAACTTCCCCCAGAGAGATATCCCCCAAAAAACCTATACAACATAGACGAATTAACTCTGGAGGATTCCATGGAAGGCCATTTGTACAGAAAGCTCTAGAGAAAATGGAGATGACTCGTCAGTGCTTTGATTCTGACCAGGGAAGCAAATAATGAACCTAATACATACTAGGAACTGCATCTGAAGTGATACATTTTGAACGTATTAGCCAGTGCCAGTGAGGAGATCAGGGATAAAGATTAAAAAAACAAAACAAAACTACTATTTACCACAGACAGATTTGATAGAACAGAGATTCCTGGCCAACAGAAACTACTGTTACTCGGGATTCCAGAAAACCACCTATGGAGCCATCATACAGAATATGAAGGCAAGGAAACGATGGTATTAGGGATCCCACTGAGCTTTACAACATGTCATATTTAATAAGAGATGGTAGGGGACAGAAAACAGACACCCTAAGAAAATGGGCTGTGGAGAGCTCCACTGAATGGAGACCTCCTCCCCCTGGTAGGTGGAGCTCTAGAAATAAAGATTCTATGTCATAATGAGTACATTCAGTTATCTTACAGGACCAAGCACATAACATCAATGACTTGGAAGCCAAACCAGAAGATAGGGAGTGATGGGTAAGACGAGGCCCAAAGGAGCACTCTCCCACCTAAAGACAACTATGGCTACTCTGTCTCAGCTAATGGTTGCCACTAAGGAATTGGCACTAGAATTGTCATACTGTCTGATTTTTCAAGAAAAGTTGGAAAATTTTTGTGTGAAATCAAACTCTTCTGTTAGCAACATTTTTTTTTTAATTTTTAAAAATTCTCTATAGGCCAATCAAAACATGTCCACAGGCCCCCCAGTTTGTTATCTTTACACTATGTCCTGGGCTCCCGGGCCTGAGGAAACTGTTCACTCCTACTGGGTCTTACCATCCCCTTCTCCCAAGAGGAATGAGAGATGCAGGAAAACAATGACCATTACAAGGGAAAGCAATCTATTTTTTAGGGGTAGGACATAGTCCTCATTTACCTTGAATTTCACAAGTTCTACCACCTCCTAAGTTAGTGATGTTAGCTCAAAATACACTTCGAGTTTCTTTTACTTTTTAAAAAATGTAAAGCTAAAATAGGACTATAATTGCCAAATTCCAAACTGGTTCATATTGGTGCAATTCAAGCTTTTTGCATCATGCTAATGACTGGGCATTTCACGCATTCAAAGATGCTGATGTAGCCCTCTAAAAATAAATGAAGAGGAAAGACCCATCCACTGCCCCCCCCCCAATAATCAGTTGATTAATCTTCCCACTGAGATGACCAGATATTTTGGTGCCGCATAGATAGAGATAAGACACCACTCACAAGGTCAGTCCAGTAAGTTTCTGGAGCACAGATTGGAGTTGATATTTTATAGTTCCCAGTGTAGTATTAAATGTATTTCTATCTCCTTTCAGAAGCCATAGCTGCTTTTAATGTGAAAAAACCTTTTCTTCTATATGGAAAATCACCTGCCTCTTACCACCGTATTTCCACAAATGCGATTTTTTTTCTTTTCTTTCTTTCTTCCTTTCTTTTTTTTAACAATGAGGAAATTTCTAGCTGGAAAACACATTGGAAGTCAGCCTGGTCAAATCTCTAAATTCGGTCAGGAAACTCATGCTATAGAACCCCCAACAAATGAGCAGTTGGTTTCTGCTGAAACAACTGGTGAATTCTAACCAGTCTCTAAGAATTGCGGCTAGGATGGGGAATGGTGAACATGTGACTTGGAATCCTTCCCTCCACCTTCCCCCATCTCAGATCTGTGCATAATACAAGGAAAGATCCTCGCTGTTAAATCTCACTTACCGTGCTCTGCTCTCTCCTTAGTAAGCCTCAGCACCAACAAACACCCAACAGGCTGGCGTCCCAAGCACCATTCGTGACTCACAAGTATCTGATTATTTAAAGCAGTGAAATATCACATTTGGCAGGCTCTCCTGAGAGGCAGCTGCTGTGTTTAGCTAGTGTGTGAGCAGTTGGTGGGTCCTGCCCACCGGCAGACCAAGTAAAAAATAGTTTGTGCCCACGTCGACAGTCAAAACCGCACGGTTTAACTGAAATCCCAGAACTTGTGGGGCTAACTTGGCCAAAATGAGGAGTAGAAAGCTGTATGAAATTCAGGCCCATAACCTTCCTAGTTTGCCTTTCTGTCTTCTGCAGAACAAGTCAGTGGTGTAATAGAATTGGCCTGAATTGCTGGAATCTGGGATGAAGATACAATCCTATCATAAATCAGATGAATTCATTATGAACAAAGAATTTCAACATCTAAGTAATAAATTATTTCAGTATTTTTTATAGAAAAATTGATTTGCTGTGGAAATTAGGTGTGTTTTTAAAATATTTGATTCAATGTGGTGTAAAGGTGCCCGTGGCTTCTAGAGCTCTTCAAGTAATGTTCTGGAAGCTGGTTATCCTCACCTTCCCTGAATGTGTCCATCACACAGCTCTTAATCCTTGGTTGGTTACATATTATTAAAACATCTTCCAATTAATGTCTTATCTTTTCACTTTCTTCCCTAGTAAGTTTACATCAAAAAAGAGTGCTAATTTGATGCAGTGTTTATTAAAATTTTCTTCTACATTTTGTTTCTTATGTATTTTGTTTAAGAAATATTTGGATTATAAAGTTTAAAAAAAAATCTGTACTTTTTCCTAAAAGGTTTACATTTTTTTTTGCCTTTGAGATATAAACCAAAATTGATTTATGTGTACGGTGTGAGGGAAGAATCTAATTTCATTTTTTCCCAACATGATAAATTGTTAGCACTTATTTTCTACTAATCTAGAGTGCTACTTCTATTGAAAACCAAAATGTCACAAACGTAGGTTCTGTTTCTAGGATCTTGATATCTTGATCCTTTTTCATGAGTCAGGCTGTGTACCAAGCACAAACACTGCAGCAATGAACACTGCAAATACAGAGTAAGTTGACACTCTATTGAGCAAATTTCCACACCAGATTGTTCTTAGGAAAGTTTTGGCCATTGAACTTCCCTTAAACATCTGGAATCAGCATGTCAAGTTTCTCAAAATTTCCTATTGGTATTTTTATTAAAATTGCATTGAATCTCTAACTTAACTTATAGAGAACAGGTATCTTGTGATGTTAAATTTTCTGATTCATTCCTTGGATTCATTTCAGAACTTTATTCATTTAATTCTTCCTTAATGTCTTTCAGAAAGTTTTCTAATTTTTGCTAAAAAAGTCTTATGTAGTATTTGTTAATTTAATCCTATGCACCCTTATACTGGGTGGTCAGTAGGTTAAGCCTCTGCCTTTGGCTCAGGTCATGATCTCAGGGTCCTGGGATCGAGCACTGCATCAGGCTTTCTGCATAGCAGGGAGTTTGCTTCCCTCTCTCTCTGCCTACTTGTGATCTCTGCCTATCAAATAAATAAATAAAAATTTTAAAAAAAGAAAGGTTTCTTCTATTCCTACTTTGAAAAATATTTATAATAAATGAGTGTTGAATTTTATCAATTTTTTCCAGCATTTGGGAAAATCATATGTTTGGTTTCTCTTTTGATCTGTTGATGTAGTGAACTTAATTTATAGAATGTATGAGAAAATAAAATATTCTTGTATTTCTGGGGAAATAACACTATGTATTAAGGATATGTGATCTTGCTATGCATAGCTGGATTTAGCGTGCCAATGTTTTGCTCTGGATTTACATACATCCATGTTCCCAAGTAAGATGGCCTATTATTTTCTCTTCTCATGGTGCTCTTGTGTGGTTTTAGAAACAAGATTACATTAACTTCCTAGAATGTGTTGAGAGAATATTCTTTTATTTTTTCTATTACTTGGCAGGTGTCAAATATTAGAACTACCTCTTGAAAGTGTGGTAGAATTCTTTTGGGACACACCCTGCAGCTAGTATTTTTTTCTTTGTGGGAAAATTAACATTACTCAGTTGATTTTCACGCTTTCTATTTCTTCTAGAGCCAGTTTAGGTAAAAATATGTGTTTCTAAGAATTTGTATGTTTCATTTAAGTTTTTAAATCTATTGACATAAGCCAAAACTTGGTGTTTTCTTATTATTTTTTGATACAGATACTTCCTGTATCTGTAATTATAACACTTTCCTATACTTAATCTTAGATATTTTTATCTTCTTTAATTTTGATTGATCTCATCAGATACCTATTCTATTAATCTTTTCAAAAAACTACTTTTGGTTTTGGCATTCTCACTTCTTTATCTTTGATTTTTTTATTAATTTATGTTTCTAACATAATTATAGACTTTTTTGTATATTCTGATTATACTGTGCTGCTTTTGTGCCCTCTTCTTAAGATGACTAATTAGCCCATTAATTTTAATTTCTTTCACAGTAGTAAAAAAGCCAAACTAATATTTGCAACTAGTAACAATTATAGATATTTTCATGTTATATTTCTATAGTTTCAGAATCTCAAATATCATGTACATTTATAAGTACTTTAAAATTATAGTTATTAGAGTCACCACTAGATACTATTATTCAATAAATGAACAAGGAGGCACATATACTACTAAATCCCAAATTTAAAAAATTACTTTGATAATTCTATTTTTAGGTAATTGGTTTTCTTCATACTTTTATGTATTTTATTTTATGCACTAGGGATCACTAGTATGTGAAGAAAACTATGGATTTCACCAGATTTCCAAGGAGAAAAAAATAAAGTTTAAAAAAGTTAAAAAAAAAAAAAGCGCTCTTTGGTAGAGCTTAATGCAGGATTCTCAGGTTTAGCTTCCTCGCCTTACCAGGGGCTGACTTCTAGATCCCATTGTTTTATAGATGTTTTCCTTCATGTAACCATACTTTACCATTCCCTGCTTGCTTTCCTTTTTACAACTAACTTCCCTTTTCAGCTCACTGGATTTTATTTTTGTTAGTTGACTTTTGCTCTTAGATTTTTTTCTGACTTCGTAGCAAACTAATAATAAATTAAATATTGTATTTTGGGCAATTTATCAAAGATCCCATTGTATTTTAGCAGAAGACTATGTAGCCCGGTTTCCTACTAGAAACAGGAGTCTTGTCCAAGATTTCCTAACTCTTACTTAAGCTAAGCTGGGAGAAAGATCTACCATCTCTCATGAAAAATTCTGACCTCCATGTTTTCTGTTCAAGAGGACTGCATGAAGAACAGCTTTCCCCAGTGAGACCTCATACCTCTGACACATATAGCCCTGAAGCATTTTCTTAATTGTAAAATTCAACATGTTTATATGGCAAACTAGTCCTCAGGTTTTAAACATCCGCTGCTGTCACCTGTTTTGAAAGGGACACGCACTGTTCTCTCTGGTGAGACGGAGTGTGCAGGAGCATCACAGACAATTCTGGAGGGCTTGACCCTCCATCAGGCAGGGCTCAGTAGCCATCAACTTTCCCTGCCCCGTCAGCCCTCACAGCCAAAGCTTCAGAGCACTCCTCGACTGACACTGCTATCTCAACCCTATTTTCCCTTAGAATTTATCTAATGACCTGGAATCGATACTCTCTTTTTTCTTAAACCCTACAGAATCCACTGATTGATTACTCTTACTGTAACTTTTAAGATTCTGAATCTCAGTATCTTTTTGTTTAAATTCCTACCTAAAAGTGTAAAACAAAGAAAGCAAAACAAACTACTGGTAGAGGAATAAGTCTCTTTTAAACTGTAGAAACTCATCTAGATAGATAGAGAGATGATTGACAGGCATATATACGTACGCACATGCACAATGTATTATACATACATATGTGAAGGGCACCACTTCTTTCATTGATTTATATCAAGGCTGTTCTCTGAAGACTATTGAGGTTAATGAGGATGGTGATACTTGAGCCGTTATTTTCCTTCGCTTCTAAGTAATTCTGCATCAGCTGCTCTAACTTGCATTTCAGCACTCACTAAACCTTCATCGGCATTTGTTGTTATGCTCTCTTTAGGCTGTTCAAATCACACAGGCAAAACATTTTCTTGTTTTAACTTACATTGCTGTGCCTGGTGATGGAGAGTATTTTATCTTGTTCTTGCCTAAGTTATCCTAATATAAACTCATTCTTCTTTCAAGATATGCCTTATTTTCCAAACGTAGGCCAGATTGTGGCCATGGTAATAATTAATTACCTGTATTCCTGTAGTCTTTTTGGATGAACTCTAGGGAGTGATTATTTTCCAAGGTGATCAGATCTAATTCCTATTGCCTTTCTGCTCAAATTCTTTTATTGCTCCTGACTCACTTGTTTTAATTATCTAGGGATTGAACTAAATAAACTGAATAATTTCAAGTACCTAAATAATGGTATCAGTTCTTTCTGGGTTGACTGCAGCCTTAGGATATTTTTGTAAGACTTCAAAACAGTCATTTGGTTTGGTTGTAACTTCAAACATTTATAGATATTTGTCGGAGGAAGGTCCTTGAGGAGAGTCAAATCCAGCCCTGCTATTTTGTAAATCTGGCAACTCATATCCAGAAATGTAGACTGATTTATGAATATTACAGAGGAAGTTACTGGTAAATCTTGGTTTACAACCCAGATGTCCCAGTGCTTTTTCTACTTATTTATAACCATTATGTCACCATACACATACTTCCGAATTGGAAAAAGAAATTACGACAATACATTTCGTATATTCAGATAGACATTGGTATGTCGACTACAGGAAATGTCAGTTTTTCTCTGATCAAGGATATCAATCTTTGGGATGGGAGGAATCTGTTTAACCCACACTCAACTTGGTTTTTGCTTGATAGTTTTGAACTATTAAAATGAAAACAAGGAGGCTATCTCTGGTTTAGGAAAATTGTCAGATAGGCAGCTATAGATTAGGTCTGATTTAATGATGTTTCTAGTATCGCTCTAAAGAAAGACATTTCAGGGCCAAGTTCAAGAAAAAAATAGCTTGACTGGAGTTAGTGACTTAATGAGTGACTTTTTTCTGCACAGAATCACTCTGAACATGGAATTTAGCTTCTAAAGCACTTGCCCCCAAAACCCAACCCACACAAAGAATTTAGGAGTATAGTAGATTTTTTTTTTTTAAACTGGAGTCTGTTGCAGCTTCAAATTTCTGCATAGGAGGAGATTATGAAGAGCAATCAAGTTAGAAGAAGAGGTGGGTAGGGGACACGTTTTGAAGATGTTTTTGTGCACAAGCTCACTATTTTGGCTGAGATTGTGTGGGCTTTTGTTTCCTTTTGTTTTTGTTGTTTGTTCTTGCTGACCAGGAAGGCATTTGAATCTAAGAAATTTCTTCATTCAAAAGAACCTTCTGGTCAGCCTGCTGGACCTTTCCCGCTACAGATCCAATACACATCACATTATGCCTTATTTCTCTTCCATCTTTCTCTTCTCTGTGCCCTCACCTCTCTTCTCCCTGCATGAAGAACAAAAAAATCTTTTCCACTAGCATATTTGCCCTTCTCTCTGATGCCTTGGCACCAAAATGTCTTCTGCGAACACTTAAATAAAATTCCAGCTAAAGACAGCTCCCTCTATAAGAGCGATTCTATAGCCAGTTATGTAGGTGATAACATCTTTCAACTATATTATACAATAAGCAAAGAGTCAGCTACGAGGGCTTAATGGAGACGTAGAGTTTACCATTGTACTTTACAACCACTAACCTCTGAACATCTCTAAACCACAGCACTTAACAACCCTTCAAGCTCTGCTTATCTTTCTCTACCTGCCTAAATTCATTCCCCTCCTGATCAAGTACTTCTCTATGAATAATAAAGTGAACATTCTCTTGCTAGTTGTACCTGATTCTCACCTTGTTCTTAGGCAAACTTTTTCTTATGCAGTTTTTCTCAGCCCACCTCTGCACTGAAGAGACCTTTTTTTTTCCAGTTTCCCACTTGGTCCCAAATGGCTTTCACCACTTACCTAGTTCTCCTATATAAAGCAATAATTAATAACCTGCAACTTCTACAGAATTATGAAAACATATTCTTCTCTTCCTTTATTCATTGTTTGCAATTCAACCCAAATACCCAAATACCTATTACTGTTCTGTTCTAGAGCTTTAGAGTGAAAATGGTGGTCTCCCATTCCCATTCTTCCATTAGCACATACTGGCAATAATTTTAAACTCTTACATTGAAAACACTCCTATGAAACTTTTTTCACTAAAAAGATGCCAAATAATGACAATAGAGTATTTTCTTCAAAAATGTCCATATCTTTGTAATGATCTTATAGTTTCAAGATTAACAGATTTAATTATCCTATCAGATCCTCTTCTTTATCTATTTATCTATCTATCTATTTGTTTATTTCACAGTGAAATAGAGCATGCACTAGCAGGAAAGGAGCAGAGGGAGAGGGGAGGGAGAATGTCACGCAGACTCTGCACCATGCTCAGAGACTGTCGGAGGGTGGGGGCGGTCTTGATCCCACGACCCTGAGATCAGGGCCTGAGCTGAAATCATGAGTTGGATGCTTAACCAACTGAGTCACCCAGGTGCCCCCAGATCCTCATATTTAAAAAGAAATATTTAATATTCATTCTATGCTATCAGATTACAATTTCATTCCCCCTGATTTTCAGCCTCTGATAGAAGTCTCCATTCAATTCTTACATAAAACCATGTTGTAACAAGGGAATTTAACATCACCAGGAGAATGGCTTCTGCTGAGCTCAGTTGCATAGTGAGGTAGGCAAAGCCACATCTGTAAGAGCTCTTACAAGGGCTCCTGCTTCAGCACTCCCAAGTAAATTGCTTCAGGACTCTTCAGATCCATGACATACTTTGTCACCCTCAGTCATGAAAATAATTTTCAATAGTCGATGTCTTAAAGTAAACACTGCTCTCATGAAATATTCTCTGTAGTTCCTGTTTCTTATCTCTGCCCTTTAATATAACCCTTTGGCTAGCTAAAGAAATAATTTAGTTCACATGGAGGGGGAAGGCAGGCAGCCAGGAGAGAGGATGGACAACAGATCAGAAGTGCATAGACTTAATTCTGCAAGCATCAGGACAGGAGGCAACATTATGCTTAATAAATGGCATTTTCTAGGAAATACCACTTGGGTTTTGATAAGGCTGCAGCTACCAGCCAGTTGAGGCAGGCATGACATTGATAGACAGTGATCCCCAAGGTACAGTTGGATGCAAAATAAACTCACATAGGGTGATGAGCAGTAAGGAGGGCACATGATGTGATATCCAGTTATATGCAACTGATAAATTATTGAACACTACATCTGAAATTAATGATGTACTATATGTTGGCTAATTGAATTTAAATTTAAAAAGAGAAAAGATTACTTCACCATATCGTTGAGGGTCCTTCTCTGGGCTCTCTACTCTGTTTGCAAATGACACTACAAAGCCCTGATATCCAAGATCTATAAGGAACTCAAACCCAACACTCAAAACACAGATAATCATGTCAAAAAACGGGCAGAAGACATGAAAAGACACTTCTCCAAAGAAGACATACAGGGCGCCTGTGTGGCTCAGTGGGTTAAGCTGCTCCCTTCGGCTCAGGTCATGATCTCAGGGTCCTGGGATCGAGTCCCGCATCGGGCTCTCTGCTCAGCAAGGAGCCTGCTTCCCTCTCTCTCTCTCTCTCTGCCTGCCTCTCCGTCTACTTGTGATCTCTCTCTGTCAAATAAATAAATAAAATCTTAAAAAAAAAAAAGAAGACATACAAATGGCTAACAGACACATGAAAAATGTTCATCATCATTAGCCATCAGGGAGATTCAAATCAAAACCACATTGACATACCACCTTACACCAGTTAGAATGGCCAAAATTAATAGGAGAGGAAACAACAAGTGTTGGAGAGGATGTGGAGAAATGAGAACCCTCTTACACTGTTGGTGGGAATGTAACTTGGTACAGCCACTTTGGAAAACAGTGTGGAGATTCCTCAAAAAAATTAAAAATACAGCTACCCTATGACTCTGCAATTGTGCTACTAGGTATTTACCCCAAAAGACACAGATGTAGTGAAAAGAAGAGCCATCTGTACCCCAGTGTTCATGGCAGCAATGATCACAATCGCCAAACTGTGGAAAAAGCCAAGATGCCCTTCAACGGATGAATGGATAAAGAAGATACAGTCCATATATATGATGAAATATTATGCAGCCATCAGAAAGGATACCCAACTTTTGTATCAGCATGGACGGGACTGGAGGAGATTATGCTGAGTGAAATAAGTCAAGCAGAGAAAGTCAATTATCATACGGTTTCATTTACTTGTGGAGCATAAGGAACAACATGGAAGACATTAGGAGAGGGAAAGGAAAAGTGAATTGGAGTAAATTGGAGGGGGAGATGAACCATGAGAGACTGTGGACTCAGAAACAAACTGAGGGTTTTTTGGAGAAGAATGGGTGAGCCTGATGGTGGGTATTAAGGAGGGCATGCATTGCATGGAGCACTGGCTATGGTAAACAAACAATGAATCTTGGAACACTGAAAAAATAAAATAAAATTTTAAAAAAAGAGAAAAGAAAAATTAAAGAAAGAAACTCACATATCTACCGCCTTATGAGATTCTCTAGGTAAATTTTTCATTCTTCTCTAGACCTCAAATTATTGAAAATAATATTGGCCCTCTTCTGGTAAAGAAAAGATGTGATTTTTTACTAAGAAAATACTGGGAAACACTTTCTTGGCCACTTAATTATTTTTCATAGCTGACCTCAATTTCTTCAGCATAACCTATAACTTCAAACCAACAAATAAACACTGAATACCTAGACCTTGCAAGTTGAAGAAGCATTTTAGCTGAATATATGCTTAATATGGCTAAGCTTGCTGCTACAGATAATTTTTGTTGTTTTTTAGTTTTCGGATCACTTCTTAGCTAGGAGCTAAGAAGGAAAAAAAAAAACAGATGCATTATCTTGAAAAGACAAGAACATGATTGACAAGCAGGAAGTGGCCCCCAAGCTAGTTCCAGTCAATTTTCTGAACAAAAGATTCATTCTCAATCTTTCTTCCCATATGAAACAGGCCTAACTGGGGGATTCTTATATAATCCAAAATCTGTAGGACAATTATAAACAGGAACTGAGATTTTCAGCCATCAGGTAAAGAATAAGGCTAAAAGTTTTCCACTTGGATTATAAAGGAAACTACAGATTTAAAAGAAAATCTTGAGGGTACCAATTCTGACATCTTATTATCCTTAGTTAGTGCGTTAACAGTTCCTAGGGTTCTTTAGGTCTTCAGGAATCTCATTTTATTTTGCTTTTATTATCACTATTCCTTTCCCATCTTTTAATGTGTGTGTGTGTATTATGACCTTAACTTACAATCTAAATGCACATGATATTTCAATCCTATCAAGTACCTAGAAATAACCAAATCTGTCTCCAGACATTGAAAAAATCTGTGTCCATTTTTGTAGGTTAAATAATCCCCATCCCAATAGTCTTTTCACACAGAATTATTATTTTCAAAACGAAATGCCTGGTTAGTTTCTTAGAGAATCTTTAAAATGTCTACATATATCTAAGCTGGTGGAGCCCAAAAGAAGACTCTAACAAGTCTCTAATAGTGAAAATTAATGTAAGTCTTGCAACTTCTCCTAAATGTTTGAATATAGAAATGTGAAGTTGGAAGAATCTCATCTCCAAGTGATTCCCTTAGTATCCCACAAGTACAGAAGTAGGCTGGTAGCAACCCTTCTGTGAATTTCAACCATTTGGAGAAGAAACCATAACCTCCCACAACTACCACCCTCCATCTCTGTGGAAGCAAGCTCACAAGTCCTTCCTGCTCCCCATTCCGTGAGTTACCAAGGAAACTGTGTGTCACATAAATATACTTGGTACATGAGAGGTATTCCCTGAAGATCTACTCTTCCATTTGTTTTTAACTGGGTTTTTTTGTTTGTTTTTTGTTTTGTTTTGTTTTTTTGGTTTTTTTTTTTACTGACACACAGCTAAGTGACACAGAACACTCTCATCAATGGGTCCCTGAATTCACAGATGATCCTTGTAGTCCCAGAATGAACAATGTCAACAACATGGAAATATTTGGTACAAACAGGGGTCCCTTCTAGAAGGTAACCTGGTGTTCAGAAATGCCCGAGACTGTCTAGGGGTCAGGCAATTCTGATATGTAGAAAGTCTTAGAAGACTCCTAAGAGTTTAATCATCCTAAAAAAAAATGGAGCCAGGGAAACAGTCATTCTCCAGTTTTAAAAAAAAAAAAAAAAAAAAAAAAGGCCCTGTGCTCTTTTCCACCCACATGGGCCTTCTCCCCACTTCCCCTTACTCTCCTCTACCTCCTCTCATGTCAAAGTCCCAACTCATTTGAAGTGTATCTTCCAATGTGGGGTATCCACCATTCATACTTCCATTTATTTCCACACTGAAGAAGGTGGGAAGGGTTTAGATCCTGAAATCTGAGTAAAGAGGGGATGGAAGAAAGCATCATGGTTCTTTGGGCTTCAAGCTGGATATCTGAAGACCAGTATGAGTTTATGTACTGAAAACGTGATTCTACTACCAATATATCTCCTATATCTTACATTAAAACCATGTCTGTATCCTTTCTAGCTTCAAGCTCATTTAAAAAAACTCTTCTTTCACAGCCAGGTGACTGGAAGAGAATGAAGGTATGAGGGCATGAGGAAAATTTTTCCAGCTTAAGTAAAATAATAAATTTATAATATTCATTTATCTATATCCAAAAATATTTTTGTTTTTATCATAGACAGTTTTAACATATATATACAAAAGTTGAGAAAATGGTACAATAATCTCTACATACCCATCACCGAGCTTTAACAATTATCAAACTCAAATTCTTTTGAAGCGAATTCCAATTGTTAATGTCATTTGGTCCATAAATACATTAGTACGTACCTCTAAAAACAACATGACATCATGAACCTTTCTTTAAAAAACAGAGATAATGATATTATCCAAAAAATTAGCAATAATTTCTCAGTACCATCAAATATCCAATTAATCTTCAAATTTCCAATTGTCTCATGAATTTTTTTATAATCTATACATTCAAATCAGGATCAAACTGTACTGTACTTGGTAGACAAGTCTCTTAAGCCTTCTCTCCATCGTTTTTTTCCTCCTCATTACAATTTATTGGTTGGAAAAAATGAGACTATTTGTCCTGTGTATTTGAACTGGTCTAGATTTTGGCGATTTCATCCTTGTGATCATTTAGCAAGTCTCTCTGTCCAACATATATTGATAGTCTAGCTGGAGGCTTGATTGGGTTTGGGGTCTTTTACTCCTTTCCCTTTGGCAAGAATACCTTAGAAGTGGTCTGTGTTCCTTCATTAGATGACACCTACAGACTGAAAGTCTCTATTTTATGATTTATAATCCATTATAATAATTGCCTAGATTCATTCATTGGGGGAAATTCAAAAAGATTTAGGCAAGTCATGTGTATGCCCTAGAAATAGGAACTGAGGACGCAAATAAGAATAAGACCTGCTCTTGCTCAGAAAGATTTTATAGCTTAAGATGTAGGAAACAGGGGCACTGGGTTGCTCAGTGAATTAAGCCTCTGCCTTTGGCTCAGGTCATGGTCTCAGGGTCCTGGGATTGAGCACTGGGCTCTCTGCTCAGTGGAGAGTCTGCTTCCCCCCACTCTCTCTCTGCCTGCCTCTCTGCCTACTTGTGATCTCTGTCTGTCAAATAAATAAATAAAATCTTTAAAAAGTAAAATAAAATCTAAAAAAAAAAAAAGGTTAAAAAAGATGTAGGAAACAAGAAACAAACACAGAAGCAAGCTATTATAATGGCGGACTCTGCCAATACCAGGTGAGACCAGAGTGATGCTGTTGTATAGAACAAAGGAGATGAACAAGCAGCAGAAGAAGGCACTCCAGGTAAAATCAACATTGGAAAGAAGCACTCATGTGGGTTACTGTGGGGGGGGCGGTGCGGCAGCTACTCTGACCATCAATGTTCTTTCTAAGCTATGGAATGGCAAGCGTGATCTGAACATTCTTTAAATCCCTTCTGCCTCTAAAGTTCTAGATATCATATACTTGGGCCTTATTATGAGACAGCCACATTCCTTCATGTTCATAAAAAATTATTAGAAGTCCAATGATAATGAAATTCAGTGTGAGATGATTTTTTACTCACTGTTGAATTCAGCTTTTTCAACAAAAGTTTTAATCAGAGGAGGACAAGTCAGCAGTTAAGATATTTGAGACACTTCCACAAAGGATTTCTGGCTAATTCAGAGGACTTTAGAGTGTGATCACTCCAGCTCTTCACTGAGTTAGGTTTAAGGTCAAAACATGATTTTCTAAGCATTCAGTGGATTATGGGCAGGAGCAGAAATCAGAATAATGACCCTTTGAAGGGAAATTTGGAAATAATTGGTAAAAATAGAAATTTAAATATCTTTTGACCTAGCAACATGCTTTAAGCAATAAGTTCTATACAAATACTCCTATAAACACGCAAAAATAGTATTATAGTCTTGCTTTTGATAGTGGTAAACTGAAAACAATTATACCCATCAACAGAGGACTGATTTTAAAAACAATAATTTGTCGGGCACCTGGGTGGCTCAGTGGGTTAAAGCCTCTGCCTTCGGCTCAGGTCATGATCCCAGGGTCCTGGGATCGAGTCCCGCATCGGGCTCTCTGCTCGGCGGATAGCCTGCTTCCCTCTCTCTCTGCCTGCCTCTCTGCCTACTTGTGATCTCTGTCTGTGAAATAAATAAATAAAATCTTAAAAACAAACAAACAAACAATAATTTGTCACCAAAAGAATGAGCTATAGCTCTAGAAACTTATATGAACATCACCCCAC
This sequence comes from Enhydra lutris kenyoni, assembly GCF_002288905.1. Lineage (NCBI taxonomy): Eukaryota > Metazoa > Chordata > Mammalia > Carnivora > Mustelidae > Enhydra > Enhydra lutris. The sequence goes on from NW_019154111.1 coordinate 7,046,352, forward strand.
AATTTCAGGTCAAATAAAATTAACATACTGACTGTCTTGTTTAATCTTGTAAAAAAAAAAATCTCTCCACATGTATATCTGGATGTTTGTATGTGTATTCGTATTCACAATAGAAAAATGTCTGAAGTATAAAAACAAAAAAATATCAGTATTTACTGTTAGAAAATATAGTTATAGAGGATTCCCACATACTATATTATTTCTAGATTATTTGAATGCTTTATCTGTACAGATTGTTTTTCAAATCAGGGCAAAAACATTTTTACAAAGGCTTTTCTTTTCCTTGATACATTCCCCTCGTCCCCTCTCTCCCTCTCTTGTGATTGAATTTCCCCAACACAGAAGCTTGCTCTGTCTTCCAGCACACTCGGAATAAGTAAATAATAAAATCTTTGCTTGACCCTGCATGGTCCCCTGGCTTCTCCCCTGTCTCCCCACTTCTCCTCACAAACATGTCAAATCCTGAGGCCACACTCCCTGCTTTATTGCTACACCTCCCTTTCCCTTTCAACACAACATCATTGGGTTTCTATCCCCACCATTACAATAACATTTCCTTCATAAAAGTCAGCGATAGCCCTCTGATTGTCAAAAGGTGTAGGCTTTGCTGAGTCTTCATTTTGGACCTCTCAGCTACACTTAACTCTTTTTGGCACTGTATTCCCAAGACTTTCCTGAATATTCTCCCTGACACTCTGCGACACCTCCACCACCACCACGATTTCACATGTGTGAGAACCCCTTCAGCGTCTCCTCCTTTGAATCCTCTTATTCAGGTCACTCCTAGAATGTTCTTCCCTCTGTTCTCTTGCTTCCATCCTCTCCCATTACCTCAGGTATTCTGTCTACCTTTCATGCTCAAGTCATGTCACCTCAAGTCACGTCACCAGCACGCTCATGTCTCTCCATGAAGTAAACACATACACATTCCTCTTATGCCCTCTGTTCTCCACCTCCATATGTTGTAATTTTCCAATTTTTCTTCTTTCCTTTAAAGCCAAGGTTCTGGAAGAAAGAACTAACACTTGCTGTTTCATCATCACCCACCCATTCTTCAGCCCCAAAATGAATTTGTCAAAAAGTAATTGAAGCTGTATGTCAGGACCTCTCATTGCATGGACTCCCCACAAGGCTCTATACATGGTGTTAAGTTCATAATTGTGTATCTTTTTTCTTATAAAGGAGCCCCCCAAATTATACAGCTGAAGACCACCCATAATTTGGACCCATTCATACCTCAGTGCACTGAAAAATGGCTTCTAATGTAACTATTCCTCTGAAACTACTGTGACATTGATCACAATTTAATTCTTAATAAACCCTATGTAATTCTTAGTCTATTTGTCTTCTTTGAGATTTTGTCACAAGAAGTTAACTATCTCTTCTTTCTTAAAAGCTGCCCCTCATTTTAACTCTATCCCTCTCTGGATCCCTATATATCTCCTGCATCTCCTCGTTCTCCTTCTCTCCTTGCTTGCCCATGCCCTACATTCAATCAACCATCAATCCTGTCAAGTGTACCTCTCACAGTGTACCTCTCCTGTATTCTCTCCATGGTCATTCAGACTTGCTCTTGGTTTCTACTCTCATAAGATCCAATCTCTATAACTATGTCATCTGTCTGCTTTCACCTATTCCCACCCTTAAAAGCCTTCAAGGTGTCCCATAGCTTGATGATGAAGTCCAAACTCCTCACAATGACATACAAATCCTTCCATGGCATGTTTTCTCCTTTTCCAGCCCCATTTCAAGACATGGCTCAATAAGCCCCAGCCAGAATACTGGCTGTTCCCAGAAGGCACATCTGTGCTTTAGACTTACTTCTTCCTACATCTAAGAATGATTTCCCATTCTCTTATGTTCCCGCATCCATCATTCTATCTAACTCCTACTCAACCTTTAATATTCAGCTTAAGAATCACTCCTTGGAAGGGAAGGAAAAATAAAAGGAGATAAAAACAGAGAGGGAGGTAAACCATAAGAGACTCCTAACTATAGGGATAAACTAAGGGTTGCTGGAGGGGTAGTGGGTAGGGGATGGAGCGACTGGGTGATGGACATTAAGGAGGGCACATGATGTAATGAGTACGGGGTGTTATATGCAATGGATCAATCACAAAATTCTACCCCTGAAAATAATAATAAACTATATGTAACTTAATTAAAATAAAAAATTAAAAGAAAAGAATCACTCCCTGACTATCCTCTTTTAAACAGAGCTGGTACTACTTTTGTATGTTGGAATAACATTCTATTGTCTCTGTTACAGTATTTATTAAAGTATATTGTAATTGTTGATTTAGCTATCTCCTACCCCTACTAGGAACATTCCTTAAGAACAAGTAATATGCTTAACTCATCCTGTATACTTAGTACCAAATATAATGTTGGGCACAAAGTAGGCTCTCGACAAGTGTTTGAAAGAAATGAGTAAATAAATTAATGAGTGTTTAATACCATTTGATAGAATTATTTGGGGAGTTTTCCCCTCTTTTTCTGCCTAAACCCTCTTTTAAACTTTGATAAGAAGTTGAATATCCCATTCTCTATTTGAAATGATTAGTTTGATTCTTTCTGAATATTTTATGTTCATGAAATATTTTTTTTTCATCAATCTAATCAATATTTATCCAGTGCCACATGGTACCTGTCTTTGGAGTTCCCAAACTATGAAGAACCAGCCAAAGAAAAATGTCCCTACCAATAGGGTTGATATCCTATGTGAAAATCAGCCACACTTTCAAGTTTGAAGAGAATTTATTCATATGAAAAGAATTAGAGATAGCACAAGTGAGTGCAATATCCACGGAGGTCTAATTTCAACAAATAGTGGTACAAACAATAAGCAACAAAGTTAAGATACTGAAATAAGAACTCTGAAAGCCTGAGTTCATACCCCCTCCACCCAGTTGTTTTTCATCCAGAAATTGAAAAGGTAATTCCTTAACCTGCTGTTGATGTCACCTTCCCATTTCACTAAAGACTTAAGGTTCCCTGAAAAGCATCACATACAGTAGATGTCACAGGATAAGAAGAGATGGAGGGATAGGCAAAAGAAAAGAAATGACACATTTGTTGAAACCAGGATAGTAACAAAGCATATATTATAAACAGGAAAAAATAGCTGGGATAAAGTCTTTTTGAATCATCCTCCAAAATGAAGCAGGCAGTTGATGGATATTCTCTTCTTTCTCTACCCCCATGAAGTGAAGTGATCATGACTATGAAGATTCATGGGAGAGGGGGCTTGGGAGTCTTTTCCTATCTAATGCTGACTTTCTCATTCTCCCCACCCCCCCAGTGCCTTTAGCTTATGAAGAAACTATATCTCTAAAGAGCACATATTGGTCCATTTGAGTCCAGAAAAAAGGAAAAGAAACAAGTAACCATGTACTAGGACTTACTCTACATTTTTCTAGGTCACAGGCTCAAAGGGTAAAACTAAGGGACGCCTGGGTGGCTCAGTTGGTTAAGCAGCTGCCTTCGGCTCAGGTCATGATCCCGGTGTCCTGGGATCGAGTCCCGCATTGGGCTCCTTGCTCATCGGGGAGCCTGCTTCTCCCTCTGCCTCTGCCTGCCATTCTGTCTGCCTGTGCTTGCTCTCTCTCCCTCTTTCTCTCTGACAAATAAATAAATTAAAAAAAAAAAAAGGGTAAAACTAAGGGCACTTATAGATTTTTGTCCAGCTTAATCTTTCTAATTAACCTCAATAAGAAAAATTCAGGGGTGGCACTCTAATCTGGAGTAAATATTATTCATTTTGACAAAATTCTACTGAACAAATATGTCTACATATACTCATTCATGTCTTCAACAAATATTCACTGAATATTTATTATGACTCAAGCTCTGTCCAAGGTACTGAAAATATAGAAATGGGCAAAATATACAAAAACAATGCAAAGAAGGGGATGGGGAGTGCTGAGCAGAGTGGGTCATTTAAAATAGTTTGGTTATGGAAGGAATCACTGAAAAGATGACATTTGACTAAGACTGGAAGAAGATGAGGGAATGTGTTGTGGGGATATTTGGAAAAAGAGGCAATGAGCCATGGTGGCATCTGGGAGATGAACTTTTCAGTGAAAGAACAGTAAGTATCAACCTCTTGAGAAAGTAAAACTTTAGAGCAACAAGGATTTTAGAGAAACAAAGATGTGAGTCAGTTGGCTGGATACCAATGAATGAAGGATGAAATAAGGGAAGGCCAGAGGGCTGAGTTAAGGATAAATCACATAGGGCCTTGCAACTAGAGGCAGGCAGTAGCTCTTGCTCTGGATAAGATGGGAAAACACGAGTTTCCAGCAGACAAGTGGCCTGACCTGAGGTGAGTTTTAAAGAGGGAGGGTAGGTTCTCTGTACACATGCTAAGAGTACATTTTCAGCAATAAATGCATTCCTCTAAAAACTCTTTTAAGTTACACTTTTAAGAATCAAATATTGCTTAAATTAATTAAAGGATAGCTATTTTAGTTAAATCACTTCATTATGGAGATGTCATTGTAAAATTCAGAAAATGGGACAGTCCAAGGTCAAACGTCCAGGTTTTGTTTTGTTTTGTTTCGTTTTAATAGCAAATGGGGAATCTCCATGTTAACTTGAAAAATGTATGAGACAATTGGGGATACTCAAAACACTGACTGGATATTGGTGATATTAAAGAATTATTAATTTTTGACTTATATTTTTTAAAGTTTTTCTCTTTTAGAGATAAATAATAAAATGTCCACAGATTAAATGATAGAATAGCTGAGATTTGCTTCAAAATAATGAAGTGGGAGGGGTTGGGAGATGGGGTGAGGGAATTAGATGAAATGAGATGAGCCACAGGTTAATTGTAGAAGCTGAGTGGCAGGTACACAGGTACACCTTTTGCTATTATCTTTGCTTTTATACTTGTTTAGAAATTTCTATACTATACATTTTTAAGATAGAATCAATGGGATCATTTTATAAAATAAAGAATGACCTAGTTCAAAAGAAATACATGTTGGACACTTAAAAAAAAACAATGATGTTTAAAGGAAATCTTCATCCATTCATACCTGTGATTATCAAACTTCTTATGTCTATTTTTTTAAAACATTTTATTTATTTTAGAGAAAGAGCATGCACAGGGGAAGGAAAAAAGGGAGAGAGACCAGCAGACTCCAGGGTGAGCATAGAGCCTGACGCAAGGCTCAATTCCAGGATCCTGACCTGGATCATGACCTGAGATCATGACCTGAGATGAAATCAAGGGTAGGATGATTAACCGACTGAGCCATACAGGTGCCCCCTTATGCCTATTTTTAAGGCATTCAGTATGGTAATGTGGACAGGGTATGGGCTGGAAGAAGAGAAGCAGGAATGATGGGTTCCTGTTTGCTACTAACTCACTTTGCAACCCTGAGCTGGTGACACAAGGACCACAGAGTCCCATTTTCTCCTTTAAAATACCAATAAAATACTCAGATCAGATGCTGACTAAGGTTTCTTCCAAATCTAAGACATAATCTTTGTGTAGTTGATTTGCATTAATTTCAATTTTAGTGACTGCCTTAGAGCAAACATATGTTACCAAAGGGTGAAATCCACTGGAACCAAGCTAGAATCCTGAGAGATCCAAAAATCTGCCTGAGAATTCAGTGCTCACATTATTTCAATTCCAGATTCTTCTTACAACAAAGTTCAATAAGTTTAGCGGTGGCGGGGGGGGGGGGGTCTGAATACTTTTTCTGTAAAGGGCCAGATAGAAAATATCTTCAGCTTTATTGCCCATAAGATGTTTGTTGGAACTTTTCAACTTTGCTGTTATTATGCAAAAGAAGCCATATGGAATGCATAAATGAATCTGGTGGCTATGTTCCAAGACACTTTATTTACCAAACAGGCAAAGGCAGCATTTGGACCACAGGCTATAGTTTGCTGATCCTGGCTATTTAGTATAATCAGATATTAATATAAGAATCTTAGTAGAATTAGATAATAATATGGAGATAGTAAGTCATATTCATCCGTTCCACATTTTCTTAGTTCTCATTTTTCCTGTAGCCTAATCATCACAGTGAGTAGCAATGCAATCCAGTGCTATCTATTTTTATGTGATAAGTCTGGTCTCTTTCCATTATCTCCACTCTTTCTACGCTAGTGCAAACCCCAGCATCTCTTGCTTGGATTACAGGTATAACCTGTTTATTGTGCTCCACTTTATTGTGCTTTGCTGTGATTCTTACAAATTAAAGTTTCATGCCAACACTACATCAAACAAGTCTATTGTTACCCTTTTTCCAACAGCATTTACACTCTGTCACATTTTGGTAATTCTTGCACTATTTCAAATGTTTGTATTATTACTACATTTGTTATGGTGATCAGTGATCAGTGGTTACAACTCACTGAAAACTCAGATGATTGTTAGCCTTTTTCAGAAATAAAGTACTTTTTAAGTAAGACTGGACATCGTTCTTTAGACATAATGCTATTACACACTTAATGGACTACAGGTATACAGTATACAGTAAATACAACTTTTATATGCACTGGGAAACCAAAAAAACTCATTTGCCTCACTTGCTTTATGGTGGTGGGCTAGAACTGAGCCCACAGTTTCCCTGAACCCAAGCTGTCTCTGCAGTCTCTGAGTCATAGCTGCACTACAATAGGTCTCATTTTTTGTGTGCCCTATTGTAATCCACTCTCTGCACACTAGCCAGAGATCTTCCTTTTTCTTTTTTTAAATTTTATTTATTTATTTTGAGAGAGAGAGTGCACAAGAAGGGGGAGAGGCAGAGGAGAGAGACTCTCAAGCAGAGTCCACATGGAACAGGACTTGATCTCATGGCCCTGAGATCATGACCTGAGCCCAAATCCAGAGTTGGATGCTTAACTGACTGAGCCACCCAGCCACCTCTACCAGAGAGATCTTTCAATGAAGAAACTCAGATTATGTCAATGCCTTGCTTAAAACCCTCCCTGGTCTCTGCAGCCCTTCCCTGTAGCTTCCAACCCTCATGACTTCCAAAACTTCATCCCCCATTACTCTGCCTCTTCTGCTCAATGCTACAAGCATTCTTTCTCTGTTGAACATGCTAAGCTCAAACATCAAAGGATATTTGCATTTTTCATCCCTTCTGCCTGGAATGCCTTTTTTTGCAGATCATCATGGAGCTTATTTCTCACTTTAAAGATCCCCTCTTTGGGGTACCTGTGGGGCTCAGATAGTTAAGTGTCTGATTCCAGCTTTGGTCATGATCTGGTCCTGGGATGAGCCTGGTCAGGCTCCCTGCTCAGCAGGGAGTCTTCTTCTCCCTCTGTGTCTCCCCCAATTCATGATCTTTCTTTCTCTCTCTCTCTCAAATTAATAAATAAAATCTTGAAAAAAAAATCCCCTACTCAAAGAGGCTTTCTCTGACCATTATACCCTCCTCTTCACCATTTCACAAACTATCACATCTTTCTATTTCTTCCTAAAACATATCACCATTTGGAATGACCGTCTACTTGAATACTTACTGTCTGTTAATCCCATTGCATTGTGGGTTCTTTAAGCAGGCAACTTTATTCTATTGACTCATGTATCCCCAGCCCTTAAAAAAGTGCTTGTCATACAATAATCATGCATTAGGTGTTGAGTAAATGAATAAATCATCCTTCAATATTTTTGCATTTTTAAAGGTCCATCTTTTTCCTTAAGATGGAATGATGCTATACACTTATATTAGTTAGGGTTGCCAAACTATTCTAAGAAAAGAGTCCTCAATGGTATGAAGACTCTCACACAGTAAGAGTATATCTTTGCTCTCACAGCAATACTGGGCAGATGGACAAGTCTGCAGCCCCTTGATCCAACTATTCAGGAATCCAGGCTAGTAGAGGCTCTGCCGTCAGCAGTAGGGGGCTTCCTAGCTTGTCCTGAGGTATCTTTAAGTCTAGCCACCTTGAAGATAAAAGATTATGAAAAAAGAAAGAAAGAAAGAAAGAAAGAAAGAAAGAAAGAAAGAAAGAAAGAAAGAAGAAAGAAAGAAAACTAGTTGCTATTTGGGGTAACTGACTTGGAGGCACAGGTCACCTGGGTTCACATTTCATTGGCTTGCACTCAGTTGTGTGGCTGCACCTAGATGCAAGGAATTCTGGGAAGTACAGAAGTTGCCTGCGCTGACCCTTCCCAGTGACAACTACTCTAGTGGAGTGGGAACACAGATCTTTGTCAGATAACTAAGCCTCTCTGCCAGAGCACCCACTGCTAAAATCCACCACCTCCACATTCAGCTGCCATCCAGGTTTAAACGTGGTGGCTACAGAGCTAAAGCCACAGGATAAATAAACCCAGATAAGTGGTTTTTCACAAAATCAAGAGCAATTCACACTTAATAAAATCAAACGTGTCTGACGTAAATCCTTATTTTACTACTAACTCTTACATTTTTCCCTTCTGGACTTCAGTCCAGGACTTCCTACATCACATCAATCATGCCTCACCTGACTTTGCCTAAAATCCCTTCTCTATTATGTCCCAGCCCCCCAATTCTTTCTCCATGTTTCATTGTTCTCTAACCAGCTAAGAAGTCATTCCTGTGACTCTGTAGATTCATTCCTCATCCCACTTCCCTGATGTGCTTTTCTAAAACCTCCCCAAGATTTAATCTGGAAAAGTCACAATTCACATTAGAAATATTCACAGAATAACTATTATAGATGTATATAAACCACCAAAATATCTTTTAGAAATCTACCTCTGACTTTTGGGGAGGATGTATAATTTTTATGTTATTCCTTTTATTATCTATATTTTTCATACTCTGCATATACTTTTGAGCTAAAAATAAAATAAAAGTAAACTTCCAATTAACTTACAGTCCTCTGTGTACTTCCGCTTACCCAATTCCCAATACCTCATTTTTTTTCCAATACCTCATTTGAGTTTGTTCTGCTTTTGCTGTATTTTTAAAGAAACCTCCTTGCTTGAAAAAGAGGAAAGTAGCTTCTGAAAAATCTGCATTTTGCATCTTTTCCTTTAATCATGTGACATGCTTGCCTGGTAAAGAGCTTTAATATAAAAAAAGATAGATTTTTATAGCTACAAATCCAGCATAGAATGGGACATTGGACAAGATTTTAGTTTGTCTCATTATATGACTGCTAAAATTTTATCCACAAACAATTCAGGAACCTCATTTTAAGTAACAACTTCTACCTCCTCTAATTTGCTCAGATCTCCTAAAAAGAAGCAAAACTGAAAAAGTTTTGTTATCTTTTCCCTTTCCCTCTAAGGGATCACAGCTATTCCCAAACATCAGACAACAGAGAAAAAGAAAAAGCCAAAGGATAAAAACAACAACAACAACAACAACAACAACAACAACAACAAAAACAGATGGACGATGGCCTTTGAATAATGGAAAATTCACATTACGTGGCACCTGATGTCACACAGGTCTTCAGGCTAAACAATGAATTACTGAACCACTAGAAGCTATTTCTCTCTGTCCCTTCCCAGGCTCTATAAACAGTAGGCAAACAAGTCTCCAAATTAAAAAATGCATTGGTCTTAATTCATCCTCCAAATACAGGCCTTCGTTGCCCCTCCGAAAGTGAAGAAATCTCAGTGTGTAAACAAAAGGGAAAATGTGCTTCTGGTGTCCCTCTAATGACCCAAAGAGACTTTGATTCCTTTGAACAGTTTGGAGCCACATAGTACAGGACCCCTTCCACACTTGGGTGCCACAGAGACAAGAGTCTAGCACCCACTCCTTAACCTCCCTACAAACACAGCTCTCCAAACCAAGCCACAGTCTTTCCACCCAGAATTCTTACACACACACACACACACACACATACACACACACACACACACACACGTGTCATTGGCGCCTTCTATTATGAGTCTGATTTAAGAATTTGGTATTTGTTTTAACACCACAGCCCGCATCCCCAGAACTGTCCTCTGCTGTACTTGTTCAATCAATTCTAATTTTTCCAGATCATTTAAATCCTTTCTACTGTCTTACTCTTGCTGAATAACAATCACTCCATCTGTACTGCCACCGTTTCATGATCAAATGTAAAAGTTCTTTACAGACAAAAATTTTTCATCTTTTCAGTCTTCATGTTGCAACATGACATGGAACGCTCTGGTGCACTGACTGCATTGGATTCCCCAATCACATTTAAGTGTGTCTGCCTAAGAGTGACATGGGCAATAATGTTTCCTAGTGAAATCTGATTTCCTACACTGATTTCTTTGTTTTCTTTCCCCAGCAATGAGACATCACTGTATGGTTACCCAAGTGAAACTGGACCTTGAGTGCTTCTACGCAAATTGGAAGATGGACTGGCTCCTGTGCACACATCCACAGAAACACCACCCGGACTTGTAATGTGGTAAGCGTGTCATAGGGGCAGATTAGCGGGAGGTAAGTGACTGTAGAGAGGAAACATTGATTCCAGTTGACTAAGTCAACACAAAGTGTGAGCACTCACCTTAGCACCAAGTCAAACTTCATTGTAAAGAATAACACCTTCCTGGAGTAGTATTATTCACTTCACTTTTTTCCTCACTAGATGTACCTACATGAGCACAATTCCCCTCATCCATCATCTGCACATCTAATCACCCAGTGGTAATTCTGATTTGATGACTACTAAGCTGGATAGTTATATTTCTCATTTTCATGTATTAATCACAGCCACACTATTATTTTCCTATTTTAGTGATGATGATAAAAACGCAGGACTGTTGGCTGTGGCTGTATTTTTCCACCTAAGCCACAGCTCCTGGCAAGCAGCCCCTCTCATTTGGTTGCAGCTCTCATCATGTTCTCATGACTGTTCCTTCCAGTTGTCCCTGCAAGCCTAAGGGAGGTATGGAGGCTTCTGACTTTTGCTAGTCTTAGATTCTCCCTCATTGTTGTCAAATCTCTCAACCTTGCCTGTTCCTTTCCATTAATAAAAGCCCCTTCATTCAACTCTTCTCATTAACCAAGTCAAAGAAGCAATGCATTATTCAACAGCACAAAGGTAAACACTAAGAAAGATGATGTAATCAACTAAAAGATGGGCAGAGAAGATGGAGAGGAAAGAGGGGAATAAATACCCTAATTATATCATTGCTTCCAGTCAGGAGTCAATGGAGACCATCTAAAGCCAAGCATTAAAGCTTTTTTGTAAAGTTAGAGTTGTAATGATAATTTCTCGAGCAAAACCAAAAATACATATACACAACACAGTCTGAATAAACAGGCCATACAGCAAAACAAGTTTTTAAAACAGAAAGAATAACTTCATAAGACAAAAATGAGACCAATCATATTTGTCATATGACAATATACTGAACTTGCCAGCATGAAAAGATGTTAATATTGAATCACAAACTCCAAGAAAATCTCTGTTAGCCCAAGAAAATCACAAGACCAGTCCGGATTCAGGGGTGAGGAAGTGACTTAATCCACTGATGAGAAGTGCAAAGTACCTGTTGCAAATCATGTGGATAGAGAGAGAGGGGAAGAGTTAGGACCATTGCTCCAACAATCTACCACATAACTCACTCACCAAATCACTTTCCAAAAGAAGTAACTATTTACTGTTCCCTCAACATGTATCAGAATTGATTTTACTACAGATAGTGTATTGTTTTCTTTGTGGTTTATCTGTTGTTTTTTTTTGCAGGTTTGTTTTTGCAATCTTGTACATTTTTGTTTTGCACTTTTATTGCAAGGTATATTTCTAAGTATTTTATCTTTTCATTTATTTCTGAACAGTAATTTATGCCTATCTCTAGTACTAAGTTCTCTTATTGTTTGAGTAGTTTTTCAACATGGATTTTCACTTTTCAATATGGTCATATTATCAAAGAATAATTTTATACCTCCTTTCTAATTTTTTATCTCAAGTCCAATGTTTTATGCTGCTGTTCAATTGCATAAGTTAATATTCCCCAGAACAATGTTAATGATAGTGATGTTAATGAGGATATTTATTTTATTGCTGACTTTAGTGAAAATGTGTCTAATATTTCTTAATTAAGAACTTGCTGGCTTTGGGATGAGAAAGATATATTTTATCATCTTAAAAGCTTTAACAACTTTGTATAACTCGTAATCCAGTTGTTCCTAAGGTGTAGGGCTATAATGGAATCATTCATGGATAACTCTTAGGAAAAATAATCAGAAAATATTCTGCTTCTTGAAACCAACCCTCAGAAAATAATCTCAACTGTACCAAACAATCAAATACAAAGATTTTTAGCACTGTGTAAGTTGTAGTAAGACAATCTAGTGCCATAAGCTAGAGGTCTGATTTAGTGAACCAATGGTTAATGATGCCACCAACCAGAGGTAATAAAACAGTCATTAAGACATACATTAAGAAATATGTGACAGAATTATTAAATTAAAAATATAAATTACATTGTTAAGCATAAACGTGCAAAAATACATACTTAAAAAAATATGCACAGAAAAATACAACCCATGAGCAATTCTGTGTAGCTTTTACTAATAGAACCATGTTGATCTTTTTTCCTACTTTTCCATATTTTGAGGGTTCAGAGAAAATATATTACTTATAGAAAACAAATAGTAAAATTTATTGAATGGCAGGAAACTTGATATCAACAAGGAGGCCAAGTTTGGGACTCTATCCCAACTCTGACATCATACTGGTCTTAAATTCAAGCAAAAGATGTGCAACCAGTTTTCTAACAAATGGTATATTCAGTCAATTCAGTCAGTTAATTAGTTGGACTGATTTTTTTTTCAAAATTAGTTGGCAAGAGCTGTGATAGAATTAGACATACTAACTAGATATTTTGGCCTTTTATATGTTCAGCTGCAGGACAAGGCTACAGAGGAGGTAACTGTTTTATGCCAGAAACCAGAGCCTGGTCATGTCCATTTGGTTGTATGGCAGAAGAGTGATGTCAAGTATGTATTGTTTATACTTCTCTTCCTCAAATGCATAAACATATCTCTATTTATTTGACTTCTTCTGCTTCCTCTCCCACTCCATACACTGTAATTATCTAATGTAAGCTTTATATTTCTGCATTTTTTCCTGGTTGTATTTAACCTTAAGGGGCAATGTACTGTGGTAAGGGAAAGGGAGATATTGAAAAGACTTGTCTTGAGACTTATGTAAAGAAGATGCTTCAAGCCTCATCTGTGGTTACCATTGCTCTAACTTCAGAGTTCCAGACGGAGGCAGTGGTGGGATTTTTGTCCATTCCCATCTCTCACATTGCATTTGAGTCCATTCCTTTTTCTTCTGTTCTCTCTGGATTTTATTCCCTTTATAATAGGTTGTACCTATACAATGAAAATCATTCCATTTAAAAATGATTAAAATATTTACTCAGTCAAGAGAACTTGCTCAATGGCTTGTCACTCTTCACTTTTGTGTCTGTCATTCTTGTTCTTCATACCAAAATCTTCAGATTTTTCCTGATACAACTTCTGGTCTCATGCTCCAATTTCCACTTTCACATTGCTCTTAATATTGGCAGCTTGTCTTTCTGTTATCTTTCAACTGGATACTTTTATAAATTAGTCAGTGCTTTATATTAACAACCTGACAGCTCTTTCTGGGTGTAATATCTTGCTGACATGAATATAACTTTGATTTGATGTTGACGGAAAAATCTGTACCATTGGTGGACTTCCAAAGGTACTTCTTTACAGGAAAACCACTCAATGATAGCCATGGACTTACCAGTGTGATTGAGTTTATATCAGTAGAATTCAGCCATAGACCCAGGCAGGACTTTGGGATACTCAATAATTATCAACTATTTAATGAAGATATATAACATTTGCATGCCATTCACAGCATACTGTCACATTCACATCTTATTCTATCTTTCAAATGACCCTGAGAGTGAAGTATTATTGTTGCTAGTAGCATATGAGAGCAAAAGAACCTAAGGTTAAGACATCGAGTAGATGCTTTCCCAAGTTCACTAACAAATAGCAGAAAAGACATTATTGTTCAATCAAATTCTTATCATCATAGATGGGCACTAACACCTGCTCCCATAAAGTAAATCTATTAAATTTTAATAACAACATGATCTTGCTACTGTATTTACTTGAAGCAAGGAAGTTACTGACTGTTCTTCCATTAAAATTTTTTTCATTCATTCTTCTAATCTATCTACTATATGTGTTGTGCTTGCATAGTTGAGATCAAACTATATGCATATATTATCTATTTCTATTTCTTTTAAATTATAAAATGTGCTCTTTACAAACATCATTTTAAATGTCTCCATACTTGTTCATCTCATTTCATTTAACCATCTTGTTACTGTTTATCATGTAAGCCTCTTCCATATGCATGCATGAGTGTGTTTCCAGGATCATTCTTATGCATGAAGCATTTCATCTTATTTCCTTAGACAAATTTTGATCAGTGAATGGAAAACTACTAATATTTTTAAGGTTCTCAATATACTTTGGAATGCTTTCCAAAGGGCTGTATTAATTTAAATTCCCACAGTGGTGAATGAAAAACTACTCTTGTTAGTATTAAGTAATTTACATTTTACAATTTTGATAAGTTCATAATCAAATATATTATTTTGGAGTTAATTGACATTTTATTCAGAGTTAACATTTTCCCATATTTTCAACCCCTTTACCATTTGAATTTCCACTATTATAAACTCCTTGTTGACATCTTATTTTTTTGAAATCTTAGTGTATCTTAATCTAAATATGCAACTTATACATGTGTGTCTTATGTAAGTTTTGTATACTAAATATTTTAGCCTTTTCTCTTTAGTATATATTATAAATATCTCCAAATCTATAAGCTACTTAGTAAATTGGTCTTTTTGAGCAACGGTTAAAGAAAAAAAAACATGATTAAGGGGCACCTGGATGGCTCAGTCAGTTAAGCATCTGACTCTTGATTTTGGCCTCAGTTCATGAGATCAAGCCCCACATTGGGCTCCATGCTGAGCATACAGCCTGTTTAAGATTCTCTCTCTCTCCCTGGGAAAACTCTTACACTGCTAATGGGAAAGCAAGCTGGTTCATTCACTCTGGAAACCAGTATGGAAGTTCCTCAAAGGATTAAAAATAGAGCTATCCTACAACTGCACTACTAGGTATTCACCACATAGGTACAAATGTAGTGATCCAAAGGGGCACCTAAACCCCAATGTTTATAGCAACAATGTCCACAATAGCCAAACTATGGAAAGAGCCCAGATGTCCATTGACAGAGGAATGGATAAAGAGGATGTGGTATATATACACAATGGAATATTATGCAGCCATCAAAAAATGAAATATTAGCATTTGCTATGATATGGATGGAACTAGAGTGTGTTATGGTAAACAAAATAAATCAATCAGAGAAAGACAATTATCACATGATTTCACTCACATGTGGAATTTAGAAACAAAACAGAGGAGCATAGAGGAATGGAGGGAAAAATAAAACAAGATGTAATCTGAGAGGGAGAGAAACCATAGGAGACTTTTAACCATAGGAAACAAACTGAGGGTTGATGGAGGGGCAGGGGGTGAAGGGATGGGTAACTGAGCACTAGGTGTTATATACAACTGAATCACTGAACTCTACCTCTGAAACTAATAATACATTGGATGTTAATTAATTGAATTTAAATTTAAAAAGATTCTTTCTCTCCCTCTCCCTCTGTCCCTCCCCACCTTACACTTGCTCTTTCTCTCTCTCTGAAAACAAACAAACAAAAAGCACATTTAATTGTAGTGAAATCTACTATCATTTCCAAAGTAATTTCTTTCATTGCTTTTCAAAATAGGAGATGTCCACCCAGATATTGATAAATATTTATTTGTATGTTTCTGGTCTTTTATGGCTTAAAATTTTATTAAACTTCTAATGTTAAAAATTTCTTCAAATATTCTAGTGTTATTAATTTGCATTGTTAATCATTTAATAACTGATATTGATTAATCAGTCTTCGTCTGATTTATTGAATGATCCATAGCTCTCTTATTGCTTTGTGATGTTTAACCACCATATAATCATTCTTTTTATGAAAAAGACTTTTTCTGGTCCATTTATTTTGTTGCTTTAGTTTAATGTCATTCTGTAATTTAAATCATGATAGCATTACAAAGAATTAATTAATTAATATCTGAAGAATCTCTTCTGTGTTCAGTACTTTTTTTTTAAGATTTTTTTTATTCATTTGACAGAGAGAGCAAGATCACAAGTAGGCAGAGAGGCAGGCAGAGAGGGGGGAAGCAGACTCCCCGCTGAGGAGAGAGCCTGATGTGGGGCTCGATCCCAGGACCCTGGGATCATGACCTGAGCCGAAGGCAGAGGCTTTAACCCACTGAGCCACCCAGGCGCCCCTGTGTTCAGTACTTTTATTTTCAAATACTCTTATTCTGTTCACACTTCCAGGAAAATATTCATTCTACATTCTTTTATATTTTTTAATTCTAAGAAAATCCCAAATTATAAAGTGATTTGTGAATTACATATTTTTCTCTGGGAATCCTCTCATGTTTCTCGGTAAGTTTTGCAGGATTCTTTCTTAGGTTTTGCTAATATCTATTAATTTTTTTCTAAAAATATGCTCTAGGATTCTTCAGTGTATTTTATTTCTGAATTTAAATAGTCTTTTACCATGAAAATAATATATGAATGTATTTAAAAATTCAGACAGTACAAAAAATTCCTTTAATTTCAATCCCACCTCCAAATGTGATTACTATTAAAACTTTATAATTATCATACCCCAAATTTTCTACATAATGCATGTATATTTCCACGCACACACACACACATACACACACATTTTGAAAGCCTTGCATACATGGTATTGTCATTTTGATTTTCTCATTCTGCAATGTGCCTCGGCAATTTTTTTTTTTAAGATTTTATTTATTTATTTGACAGAGAGAAAGATCACAAGTAGGCAGAGAGGCAGGCAGAGAAAGAGGGGGAAGCAGGCTCCCTGCTAAGCAGAGAGCCCAATGCGGGACTCGATCCCAGGACCCTGAGATCATGACCTGAGCCGAAGGCAGAGGCTTAACCCACTGAGCCACCCAGGCGCCCCGGCAATTTTTTTTTTTTTACCATTTTTTATTAACACATAATGTATTATTCGTTTTAGGGGTACAGGTCTGTGATTCATCAGTCTTATATAGTTTACAGCACTAACCATAGCACATACCCTTTCCAATGTCCAACTGTTAGTTACCCCATCCCTCCCCCTGCCCCCAGCAACCCTCAGTTTGTTTCCTATGACTAAGAGTCTCTTATGGTTTGTTTCTGTCTCTGGTTTCATCTTGTTTCATTTTTTCCACTCTTCCCCTATGATTCTCTGCCTTGTTTCTCAAATTCCACATATCAAAGATCATATAATTGTCTTTCTCTGATTGACTTATTTTGCTTAGCATAATGCATTCTAGTTCCAACCGTATCATTGCAAATGGCAAGATTTCATTTTTTTGATGGTTGCATATATTCTACTGTGTGTGTGCATGTGTGTATATATATGTATGTATATGTGTGTGTATGTGTGTGTGTGTGTATGTATCTATCTATCTATCTATTTATAGATAGATAGATAGATAGATATGTATATACCACATCTTCTTTATCCACATCTGTCAATAAACATCTGGGCTCTTTCCATAGTTTGACTATTGTGGACATTGTTGCTATAAACATTGGGGTACATGTGCCCCTTCAGATCACTAAGTTTGTACCTTTGGGGTGAATACCCAGTAGTGCAATTGCTGGGTTGTAGGGTAGCTCTATTTTCAACTTTTTGAGGAACCTCTACTGTTTTCTGGAGTGGATGCGCCAGCTTGCATTCCCACCAACAGTGTAGGAGGGTTCCCCTTTCTCCACATCCTCGCCAACATCTGTTGTTTCTTGACTTGTTAATTTTAGCCATTCTGACTGGTGTGAGGTGGTATCTCATTGTGGTTTGATTTGTATTTCCCTGATGTCAAGTGATGTGGAGTACTTTTTCATGTGTCCATTGGCCATTTGGATGTCTTCTTTGCAGAAATGTCTGTTCATGTCTTCTGCCCATTTCTTGATTGGATTATTTGTTCTTTGGGTGTTGAGTTTGATAAGTTCTTCATAGATTTTGGATACTAGCCCTTTATCTGATATGTCGTTTGCAAATATCTTCTCCCATTCTGTTGGTTGTCTTTTGGTTTTGTTGACTGTTTCCAAAGACCCCATCAAAAAGGAGAATTACAGACCAATATTCCTGATGAACATGGATGCCAAAATTCTCACCAAAATACTAGCCAATAGGATCCAACAGTACATTAAAAGGATTATTCACCATAACCAAATTGGATTTATTCCTGGACTGCAAGGTTGGTTCAGCATCTTCAAATTAGTCAATGTGAAACACAACATTAATAAAAGAAAGGACAAGAAGCAAATGATACTCTCATTAGATGCAGAAAAAGCATTTGACAAAGTACAGCATCCTTTCTTGATTCAAACTCTTCACAGTGTAGGGATAGAGGGTACATACCTCAATATCATAAAAACCATCTATGAAAACCCCACAGTGAATATCATTCTCAATGGGGAAAAACAGAGCTTTTCCCATAAGGTCAGGAATATGGAAGGGATGTCCACTATCACCACTGCCATTCAACATAGTACTAGAATCCCTAGCCTCAGGAATCAGACAACAAAAAGAAATAAAAGTCATCTGAATAGGCAAGAAGAAGTCAAACTCTCACTCTTTGCAGATGATATGATACTTTATGTGGAAAACCCAAAAGACTCTATCCCCAAACTATTAGAACTCATACAGGAATTCAGTAAAGTGTCAGGATATAAAACAAATGCACAAACATCAGTTGCATTTCTATACACCAACAGCAAGACAAGGAAAGATAAATTAAGGATTCAGTCCCATTTATAATTGCACCCAAAGCCATAAGATACCTAGGAATAAATCTAACCAAAGAGGCAAAGAATCTTTACTCAGAGAACTATAGAACACTCCTGGAAGAAATTGAGCAAGACACAAAGAAATGGAAAAACATTCCATTCTAATGGATTGGAAGAACAAATATTGTGAAAATGTCTAGGCTACCTAAAGCAATCTACACATTTAGTGCAATCCCTATCAAAATGGAACAAATAATCCTAAAATTTGTATGGAACCAGAAAAGACCCCAAATAGCTAGTGGAACATTGAAAGAGAAAACCAAAGCTGGTGGCATCACAATTCCAGACTTCAAGCTCTATTACAAAGCTGTAATCATCAGACAGTATGGGACTGGCACAGAAACAGACACACAGATAAATGGAATAGAACAGAGAGCCCAGAAATTGAAACTCAACTCTACGGTCAACTAATCTTCAGCAAACAGGAAAGAATGTCCAGTGGAAAAAAGTCAGTCTCTTCAACAAATAGTGTTGGGAAAACTGGACAGCCACATGCAGAAGAATGAAACTGGACCATTTCCTTTAACTACACAAAAAAATAGGCTCAAATGGATGAAAGACCTAAATGTGAGACAGGAATCCATCAAAATCCTTGAGGAGAACACAGACAATAACCTTTTTGACCTCAGCTGTAGCAATATCTTCCTAGAAAGAAATATCTTCCTTGCCAAATGCAAGGGAAGCAACGGCAAAAATGAACTGTTGGGATTTCATCAAGATAAAATCCCTTGGCAATTTTTAAAATATGTATTAAACTAATTTCTATTAATTGATATGTGTTGCTTCTTTTTCATTTTTGTGCATGTATATGAAAAATCTATGAATTTTAAATATGGGCTTGTTGGGTGAAAGGATGGGTACATTTTTAAAATTTGAAATAGTCTATCAACCCAACCTCCAAAGAGGCTCTGCCAGTTTTATGCCCTACAAAACTATAGGAAAGATACTCTATATCCTCCACAACAATGTATATTACAAATATTATACCTACTTTAATTTGCTTCTCTTTAATTGAGAGTGATTTTGAGTCTTTGTCAAAAGACTATAAGGTATGTGTATGTCTTTTTCTGTGAAACTTCATAACGGGCTTTGCCAATGTTCTTTTTGAGTAATTTATCTGCTTTTATTAATAAGAATATAGAGGAAGTTTTACCTGTTACTAAAAAATATGTTTGAATTTGACTTATTTTTTTCATGTTTTTTAATGAATTTTAAATTTTTTTTAAAATTCAGCTATCATTTTGGGTGCCTGGGTGGCTCAGTCGGTTGGGTGTCTACCTTTGGCTCAGGTCATGATCTCAGGGTCCTGGGAATGAGCCCTGCATTGGGCTCCCTGCTCAGTGGGGAGTCTACTTCTCCCTCTGCCCTTCATCCCTTCATGCTCTCTCTCAAATAAATAAATAAAATCTTTAAAAATAGGGGGAGGAGTCAAGATGGCGGAGAAGTAGCAGGCTGAGACTACTTCAGGTAGCGGGAGATCAGCTAGATAGCTTATCTAAAGATTGCAAACACCTACAAATCCAACGGGAGATCGAAGAGAAGAAGAACAGCAACTCTAGAAACAGAAAATCAACCACTTTTGGAAAGGTAGGACTGGCGGAGAAGTGAATCCAAAGCGACGGGAAGATAGACTGCGGGGGGAGGGGCCGGCTCCCGGCAAGCGGCGGAGCAACGGAGCACAAAATCGGGACTTTTAAAAGTCTGTTCCGCTGAGGGACATCGCTCCAGAGGCTTAACCGGGGTGAAGCCCACGCGGGGTCAGCGTGGCCTCAGGTCCCACAGGGTCACAGAAGGATCGGGGGTGTCTGAGTGTCGCAGAGCTTACAGGTATTAGAACGGGGAAGCCGGCTACAGAGACAGAGCCGAGGAGTGAGCTCTCAGCTTGGGGTTACCTTGAACCGGTCGCAGGCTCGGTCAGCTCGGAGCGCGGCCGGAGGCAGGGTGATGGGAGTAAATCGGCGCTGTTCTCTGAGGGCGCACTGAGGAGTGGGGCCCCGGGCTCTCGGCTCCTCCGGGCCGGAGACCGGGAGGCCGCCATTTTCATTCCCGCCCTCCGGAACTCTACGGAAAGCACTCAGGGAACAAAAGCTCCCGAAAGCAAACCCGAGCGGATTCCTCAGCCCCGCCCCTGGTAAGGGCGGTGCAACTCCGTCCGGGGCAAAGACACTTGAGAATCACTACAACAGGCCCCTCCCCCAGAAGAGCAACAAGAAGCCCAGCCAGGACCAAGTTCACCTACCAAGGAGTGCAGTTTCAATACCAAGGAGAGCAGCGGAATTCCAAAGGAGGAGAAAGCAGAGCACGGAACTCATGGATTTCTCCCCATGATTCTTTAGCCTTGCAGTTAATTTAATTTTTTTTCTTTTTCAATTTATTTTTCTTCTTCTGCTAAATTTTTTTAACTTTTACCCTTTCCTTTTTTAACATTTTTTAACTAGTTTATCTAATATATATATTCTTTTTTTCCTTTTTATATTTTTTCTTTATTGGTTTTCTTTTTTTAACTTTTTTTTCTTTCTTCTTTCTGAACCTCTTTTTCTCCCCTTTCTCCCCCCTCACGATTTGGGATCTCTTCTGATTTGACTAAAGCATATTTTCCTGGGGTTGTTGCACCCTTTTAGTATTTCACTTGCTCCTTCATATACTCTTATCTGGACAAAATGACAAGGCAGAAAAATTCACCACAAAAAAAAGAACAAGAGGCAGTACCAAAGGCTAGGGACCTAATCAATACAGAAATTGGTAATATGTCAGATCTAGAGTTCAGAATGACGATTCTCAAGGTTCTAGCTGGGCTCGAAAAAGGCATGGAAGATATTAGAGAAACCCTCTCGGGAGATATAAAAGCCCTTTCTGGAGAAATACAAGAACTAAAATCTAACCAAGTTGAAATCAAAAAAGCTATTAATGAGGTGCAATCAAAAATGGAGGCTCTCACTGCTAGGATAAATGAGGCAGAAGAAAGAATTAGCGATATAGAAGACCAAATGACAGAGAATAAAGAAGCTGAGCAAAAGAGGGACAAACAGCTACTGGACCACGAGGGGAGAATTCGAGAGATAAGTGACACCATAAGATGAAACAACATTAGAATAATTGGGATTCCAGAAGAAGAGGAAACAGAGAGGGGAGCAGAAGGTATATTGGAGAGAATTATTGGAGAGAATTTCCCCAATATGGCAAAGGGAACAAGCATCAAAATCCAGGAGGTTCAGAGAACCCCCCTCAAGATCAATAAGAATAGGTCCACACCCTGTCACCTAATAGTAAAATTTACAAGTCTTAGTGACAAAGAGAAGATCCTGAAAGCAGCCCGGGAAAAGAAGTCTGTAACATACAACGGTAAAAATATTAGATTGGCAGCAGACTTATCCACAGAGACCTGGCAGGCCAGAAAGAGCTGGCATGATATATTCAGAGTACTAAACGAGAAAAACATGCAGCCAAGAATACTATATCCAGCTAGGCTATCATTGAAAATAGAAGGAGAGATTAAAAGCTTCCAGGACAAACAAAACCTGAAAGAATTTGCAAATACCAAACCAGCTCTACAGGAAATATTGAAAGGGGTCCTCTAAGCAAAGAGAGACCCTAAAAGTAGTAGATCAGAAAGAAACAGAGACAATATACAATAACAGTCACCTTACAGGCAATACAATGGCACTAAATTCATATCTCTCAATACTTACCCTGAATGTTAATGGGCTAAATGCCCCAATCAAAAGACACAGGGTATCAGAATGGATAAAAAAACAAAACCCATCTATATGTTGCCTACAAGAAACTCATCTTAAACCTGAAGACACCTCCGGATTTAAAGTGAGGGGGTGGAAAAGAATTTACCATGCTAATGGACATCAGAAAAAAGCAGGAGTGGCAATCCTTATATCAGATCAAGTAGATTTTAAGCCAAAGACTATAATAAGAGATGAGGAAGGACACTATATCATACTCAAAGGAACTGTCCAACAAGAAGATCTAACAATTTTAAATATCTATGCCCCTAACATGGGAGCAGCCAACTATATAAACCAATTAGTAACAAAATCAAAGAAACACATCGACAATAATACAATAATCGTAGGGGACTTTAACACTCCCCTCACTGAAATGGACAGATCATCCAAGCAAAAGATCAACAAGGAAATCAAGGCCTTAAATGACACACTGGACCAGATGGACATCACAGATATATTCAGAACATTTCATCCCAAAGCTACAGAATACATATTCTTCTCTAGTGCACATGGAACATTCTCCAGAATAGATCATATTCTCGGTCCTAAATCAGGTCTCAACCGTTATCAAAAGATTGGAATCATTCCCTGCATATTTTCAGACCACAATGCTCTGAAGCTAGAACTCAATCACAAGAGGAAATTTGGAAAGAACCCAAATACATGGAGACTAAACAGCATCCTTCTAAAGAATGAATGGGTCAACCAGGAAATTAAAGAAGAGTTGAAAAAATTCATGGAAACAAATGATAATGAAAACACAACGGTTCAAAATCTGTGGGACACAACAAAGGCAGTCCTGAGAGGAAAATATATAGTGGTACAAGCCTTTCTCAAGAAACAAGAAAGGTCTCAGGTACACAGCCTAACCCTACACCTAAAAGAGCTAGAGAAAGAACAAGAAAGAAACCCTAAACCCAGCACGAGAAGAGAAATCATAAAGATCAGAGCAGAAATCAATGAAATAGAAACCAAAAAAACAATAGAACAAATCAACGAAACTAGGAGCTGGTTCTTTGAAAGAATTAATAAGATCGATAAACCCCTGGCCAGACTTATCAAAAAGAAAAGAGAAAGGACCCAAATAAATAAAATCATGAATGAAAGAGGAGAGATCACAACTAACACCAAAGAAATACAGACAATTATAAGAACATACTATGAGCAACTCTACGCCAACAAATTGGACAATCTGGAAGAAATGGATGCATTCCTAGAGACATATAAACTACCACAACTGAACCAGGAAGAAATAGAAAGCCTGAACAGACCCATAACCAGTAAGGAGATTGAAACAGTCATCAAAAATCTCCAAACAAACAAAAGCCCAGGGCCAGATGGCTTCCCGGGGGATTTCTACCAAACATTTAAAGAAGAACTAATTCCTATTCTCCTGAAACTGTTCCAAAAAATAGAAATGGAAGGAAAACTTCCAAACTCATTTTATGAGGCCAGCATCACCTTGATCCCAAAACCAGACAAGGATCCCATCAAAAAAGAGAACTACAGGCCAATATCCTTGATGAACACAGATGCAAAAATTCTCGCCAAAATACTAGCCAATAGGATTCAACAGTACATTAAAAGGATTATTCACCACGACCAAGTGGGATTTATTCCAGGGCTGCAAGGTTGGTTCAACATCCGCAAATCAATCAATGTGATACAACACATTAATAAAAGAAAGAACAAGAACCATATGATACTCTCAATAGATGCTGAAAAAGCATTTGACAAAGTACAGCATCCCTTCCTGATCAAAACTCTTCCAAGTGGAGGGATAGAGGGCACATACCTCAATATTATCAAAGCCATCTATGAAAAACCCACCGCAAATATCATTCTCAATGGAGAAAAACTGAAAGCTTTTCCGCTAAGGTCGGGAACACGGCAGGGATGTCCGTTATCACCACTGCTATTCAACATAGTACTAGAAGTCCTAGCTTCAGCAATCAGACAACAAAAGGAAATTAAAGGCATCCAAATCGGCAAAGAAGAAGTCAAACTATCACTCTTCGCAGATGATATGATACTATATGTGGAAAACCCAAAAGACTCCACTCCAAAACTGCTAGAACTTGTACAGGAATTCAGTAAAGTGTCAGGATATAAAATCAATGCACAGAAATCAGTTGCATTTCTCTACACCAACAACAAGACAGAAGAAAGAGAAATTAAGGAGTCAATCCCATTTACAATTGCACCCAAAACTATAAGATACCTAGGAATAAACCTAACCAAAGAGACTAAGAATCTATACACAGAAAACTATAAAGTACTCATGAAAGAAATTGAGGAAGACACAAAGAAATGGAAAAATGTTCCATGCTCCTGGATTGGAAGAATAAATATTGTGAAAATGTCTATGCTACCTAAAGCAATCTACACATTTAATGCAATTCCTATCAAAGTACCATCCATTTTTTTCAAAGAAATGGAACAAATAATCCTAAAATTTATATGGAACCAGAAAAGACCTCGAATAGCCAAAGGAATATTGAAAAAGAAAGCCAAAGTTGGTGGCATCACAATTCCAGACTTCAAGCTCTATTACAAAGCTGTCATCATCAAGACAGCATGGTACTGGCACAAAAACAGACACATAGATCAATGGAACAGAATAGAGAGCCCAGAAATAGACCCTCAACTCTATGGTCAACTAATCTTCGACAAAGCAGGAAAGAATATCCAATGGAAAAAAGACAGCCTCTTCAACAAATGGTGTTGGGAAAATTGGACAGCCACATGCAGAAAAATGAAATTGGATCATTTCCTTACACCACACACGAAAATAGACTCAAAATGGATGAAGGATCTCAATGTGAGAAAGGAATCCATCAAAATCCTTGAGGGGAACACAGGCAGCAACCTCTTCGACCTCATCCGCAGCAACATCTTCCTGGGAACATCACCAAAGGCAAGGGAAGCAAGGGCAAAAATGAACTATTGGGATTTCATCAAGATCAAAAGCTTTTGCACAGCAAAGGAAACAGTTAACAAAACCAAAAGACAACTGACAGAATGGGAGAAGATATTTGCAAATGACATATCAGATAAAGGGCTAGTGTCCAAAATCTATAAAGAACTTAGCAAACTCAACACCCAAAGAACAAATAATCCAATCAAGAAATGGGCAGAGGACATGAACAGACATTTCTGCAAAGAAGACATCCAGATGGCCAACAGACACATGAAAAAGTGCTCCATATCACTCGGCATCAAGGAAATACAAATCAAAACCACAATGAGATACCACCTCACACCAGTCAGAATGGCTAAAATTAACAAGTCAGGAAATGACAGATGCTGGCGAGGATGCGGAGAAAGGGGAACCCTCCTACACTGTTGGTGGGAATGCAAGCTGGTGCAACCACTCTGGAAAACAGCATGGAGGTTCCTCAAAATGTTGAAAATAGAACTACCCTATGACCCAGCAATTGCACTGCTGGGTATTTACCCTAAAGATACAAACGTAGTGATCCGAAGGGGCACGTGCACCCGAATGTTTATAGCAGCAATGTCTACAATAGCCAAAGTATGGAAAGAACCTAGATGTCCATCAACAGACGAATGGATAAAGAAGGTGTGGTATATATACACAATGGAATACTATGCAGCCATCAAAAAAAATGAAATCTTGCCATTTGCGACGACGTGGATGGAACTAGAGGGTATCATGCTTAGCGAAATAAGTCAATTGGAGAAAGACAACTATCATATGATCTCCCTGATATGAGGGAGAGGAGATGCAACATGGGGGGTTAAGGGGGTAGGAGAAGAGTAATTGAAACAAGATGGGATTGGGAGGGAGACAAACCATAAGTGACTCTTAATCTCACAAAACAAACTGAGGGTTAATGGGGGGAGGGGGGTGGGATTATGGACATTGGGGAGGGTATGTGCTATGATGAGTGCTGTGAAGTGTGTAAACCTGGCGATTCACAGACCTGTACCCCTGGGGATAAAAACATATTATATGTTTATAAAAAATAAAATTAAAAAAAAAATCTTTAAAAATAAAAAATAAAATTTTAGCTATCATTTAATTAATATTTTCTCAGTTTTGTCATTGGTTAAGGAATGCTATAACAATATTATTATTTAGCTTACCTTTCTTTTTTTTAAGTAATATTACAGTTTCATTTTACTTTACCTAATATTATGCCATTTCCCAGGTGAGGAGAATATGGCAATAATTTGGCTGGGGTCACATAGCTCTGAGTGAGGAAACCAGGGAGTGAATCCAATTTGCTTAACACCAAAGTTTAATCAATGCATCTATTCATGTCTTAAGGCCAAATGTATTTCATGACTCTCACTTTATTATCACCACATTACTCTTATTTTTTAAAGATTTATTTATTTATTTTAGAGAGAGACAGTGTGTGTGACTAGGGGGAGGGGCAGAGGGAGAGGGAGAGAAACATACTCCCAACTGAGGGCATCATTGCCTTCTTCCTGACTTCAATGAGAATTCAAGTGTTTTACCAACTTAAATTTTTAAGAGCAAACTTTGCCATAGAATCCTGTAATATTGGGTTTTATTTTTATATATATATAAACAGAGACACTTCCAAATGTCTTTCCCCAAGAGAGATATATCTATATATTTTTTAAAATATACATTTAAAACTCAATGCACTTTCACTTATAGCAAAAGACAGTATTTTTAGATTGTTATAGTTCTGTTGTTTTTCTTTCTTTTTTAAAATATATTTATTTGACAGAGAGGTGACACGTAGGCACAGAGGCAGGCAGAGAGAGAGAGGGGGAAGCAAGCTCCATGCCAAACAGAGAGCCCGATGCGGGGTTCGATCCCAGGACCCTGGGATCATGACCTGAGCTGAAGGCAGAGGCTTAGCCCACTGAACACCCAGGTGCCCCAGTTCTGTCATTTTTCAATCTAAAATTATCATTTTGAGAAATTGATTTTGGTCCCATAGAGCTATTTAACACTTTAATTCTTCTGTGACATCCCTATATTAAAAATTAATAAAAGGTAGTTCTGAACAATTTAACTTTGTACTCACTTTGATCTTTTATCTGATCACCTCTTTGAAAAAGTTTCAATAAAATATTTTTAGAGTAAATAATTAATTTCACACATCATGGACAAGAGTTCTTGAGTTATCCTGATCTTTTTCTTTTTAAAAAGAGTGAACAGTAAGAAGCCAGGAGATATGTAAACAAAGTCTTTGAAAGACATACACATCTGCTCGTGGTTTTTCCTAGTGTTAAAAAAACTTGGTGCTGGCTTTCAATCACTGTAAGGAGACTGTTGAACAAATAATGAACAAAGTTAAATGTTATTGCCAGCCTCAGCATGCTGTTATGAGAGAACGCATCCAAACACCCAGTGGGCAGAGGATAGGCAGACAGTCATTGAAAGGTTGCCTGCTTCCACAAAACACAGCAAACTAGTGACTTGTCTTCCTATGAAGTATTTTTATTAACTTCAGTTTCCAGGGAGAAAAAGGAAGAACTTGGCGGGTTTGAGTTCAATTAGATGATTTCAAAAAGGTGTCTCAGGCAGTTTCAATGTTTATTGCCTTAACTGGAGCTACTGTAGCAAAATGCCACAGACCACTTGGCATAAACAACAAAAGTGTATTTTCTCATAGTTCTGCAAGCTAAGAGTTCAAGATGAAGGTGCCAGCATGAGTGGTTCCTGGTAAGGGTTCACTCCCTGGCTTATAGGGAGCCTAGCCTCTTCTCTTTCTGGCCTCACATGAGAGCAGAGAAGAGAGAGTGAGCGAATAAGCTCACTGATGTTTCTTCTTACAAAGGCACTAGTTCCACCATGAAGACACTACCTCACCACCTCATCCAAGCCCAATTATCTTCCAAAGTCCCCATCTCCAAAAACCATCATACAAATTGGCAGAGGGCACAATTCAGCATAGCATCCTACTCCTATACACCCCCCCAAATTCACATCTTTCTCACATGCAAAATATTCATTTCTTCCCAACAGCCCCAAAGTCTTAACTCGTTCCAGCATCAATTCTTAAGTCCCTAAACTCCCTCCAAATTATCTAAATCAAATATGGGTAAAGTCTAAAGGTACAACTGACCCTGAGGCAAAATTCATATCTAGCTGTGAACTTCTGAAAGTAGACAAATTATGCGCTCTCAAAATACAGTGGTGAAACAAGTATAGGATAGACATTCCCATTCCCAAGGGAGAAATCAAAAGGAAGAAAGAGTTGACATATCCCAAGCAAGTTCGAAAGCTACCAAGGCAAATTCTATTAGATGTTAAGGTTTGAGAATCATCTTCTT
This sequence comes from Enhydra lutris kenyoni, assembly GCF_002288905.1. Lineage (NCBI taxonomy): Eukaryota > Metazoa > Chordata > Mammalia > Carnivora > Mustelidae > Enhydra > Enhydra lutris. The sequence goes on from NW_019154111.1 coordinate 7,075,277, forward strand.
TGGCTCCATGTCCTGCCTTCCAGGCCCACGGGAGGTGGGGGGACAGCATCTCTCCCATGGCTCCCTGTACCAAAATCTGTATTAGTCAAGGTTTCCCAGAGAAATAAATATATATGTGTGTGTATGTGTGTGTGTATAAAATATTTATAATATAAATTATGAATATATATAAATACATAAATTATAATCATATTATAAATTTATTTATTATATAATTATCAATTATAATTTATAATATAAATATAATTATAATTATAATTTTACTTATATAATTATAAATTATAATGTATTTTATATTTATTTATTTATTTATTTAGCAAGCTGGTGACCCACGAGTGCTGATGGTTTAGTTACAGACCGAGTCCGAGTCCAAATGCCTTACAACCTGGTGAACCAATGGTACCCTGTCTGAAAGTCACCAGGCTTAAGACACAAGATCTTAGAGCCAATTTTTCAAGTCTGAAGGCAGGAAACAACCATGTCCTAGATCCAACAGTCACCAGCCTGTTATTCAGGCTTTTAGGGTTATTCCGGTACTCAGCTGATTGCATGAGGCCAACCCACACTGGGGAGAGCAATTTGCTTTACTCAGTTCACCACTGAAAATGTTAATCTCTCTCAGAAACACCCTTAAGATATACTCAAAATAATGTGTGGTCAACTGTCTGGGCACCCCATGGCCCAGTCTAGTTAATACATAAAATTAACCATCACTGTGTTCTTCCTGACTTGTGATTTTCTTTTGACCACAAAGAGTGAGTGAAGACAAATATCACAGTTTTGTGTCTGTTTGATGATACTCATCTTAGAAACGCCTGTCTCTATCTCAGACTTGCTGTCTTTAAGAACAGCATAATAGGCCTGCCAGGGCTAAGATGCTGAACATATGGGATGTTTGAAAATTTCTAGATGAAAAGCAAAATGTTTCAATTTTATGTCATGGAAAAACAGCTGTAGTATGTTAGTTTATAGCAGCGTTATGGAAAAATGTTACATAAAAAATATTTCAGGTAAAGTTTCCAATCTTTCTATTGACCTCCTAAGGGAAAATTTCTCCTCTACCCTCATGGGGTCTCTGGTTGGGCCCAAGAATTAAGCTGATATTAAGCAGGAGAAAACCATATGAATTTTATTTAGTAATTTTGGTATGTCCATGGGAGCCTTCCCAAGAAGAGTGAACACCACAAAGATGCAGTTAGAGCCAAAAGCTTACTAGATTGGGCAAAGAGTAGTACATTGTGAAAATGTGACAAGACAAAGGGGTTTGGTCAGGGCAGTTAATTATGGGAAAATAACTAGGAAGATAAGAGTTAGTTTAACAAAGTCTGTTTCTACAGATTTCTTGGCCTTGACTCTCTGTCTAGGTGATAAGAATATTTTCCTTCTTCCTGGTACAAGTTGGGCACCTTTCACATGGGAGTTTTATCTCCTGCTTTCAGGAAGAAAAAGGAAGGTCAGCATGTCCTTCATGCATCTGCTGTTCTTCAGTTGTCTTTAATTCAAAATAATCAACATGCCAGGATGGCATATTTGGGGGTGGCTGGCTCTGAGCCCTACAATTTCCATCAACAGATTCCCACAAAAGAAAATTCTACTATAAAACATCATTAAAATTTAAAACTTGCCATTTTACAATATGAGTCAGCTATTAAACTAAGAATATTATATTGTTTCATACTACAAATAATAGCAGTTTCATATTGAGGAAAAAGGTCTGTTAGGAATCAGACATCTGGGTTCACATTTTGTCCTTGAAAAAGTTCCCTATCTTATCTGACCTCACCTTCCTTGTCTTGGAAATGGAAATGGGGCTGTTCTGAGGATTAAGAGAGACTATAGGAAAGTCTTTTGTATATTCTGTTTTTAAAAATTCATTATTGTATGGCTTTAAGGATATTTTTTTTAGAGGAGTTTTGAAATTATCTTGCAAAGTTATAATTTGTGTTACAAATGGCCATATTTGCTGTTTTTCTCCTTACGTGTAAAGATTAGATAATTTTCCAATGCAACTGCAGATTTGTATAATGACTTTTCATCCATCTAGAAGATCATTAAATACACACACTCACATGTACACACACACATACGCGCACGCACGGTAGGGGCTATTAGCAAGTATTATGAATAAAAACAGCTATAATCAGGGCACCTGGGTGGCTCAGTGGGCTAAGCGTCTGACTTCAGCTCAGGTAGTGATGTCAGGGTGCTGGGATGGAGCCTGGGACTAACGTGGGACAGCCTGGCATTGGGCTCTGGGATCAGAGGAGAATCTGCCCGTCTCTCTGCCCCGCCCCTTACTTGGGTGTGCGCATGCGCACTCTGTGCTCTCCCGCTCAAATAAATAAAATCTTAAGAACAAACAAACAAACAAACACCCAGCTAATCCCTGCCCTTGGGCCACTTACAGTAGTGGAGAAGGAAGATGTTAGCCCGATAATCAACTAAATGTAAAATTATAATGCAGTGATGCATAAGAAAAGCGTTTCACCTGGTCAGGAAAATAAGGAAGAACCTCTCTTGGAAAGGGACACTTAAACCAAGATTCGTCTAGCAGATGAATCGGAATTAACGGAGGAAGAATGGGAGACAATAATTGTTTAGCTCAGGTAAAAGCCCGAGAATGGAGCGTGGCCAGCTCACAGGACAGAACGAGCGCCAGAAGGTTTGGCACAAAGAGAGCTTGAATGGGGGATGAAATCAGGCTAGGCGGGGGCCTTCGGGGCCTGTTTTAAAATTCATACTGAGAAGTGACAGGGCAGGGAAGCAAGAATTCAGATAATGAATTCAGTTGCTGATGCAAGCTTTGAAAAATAGAACTTAAAGGGAATTTCGGGCTTATTTCCAGAGAGAGCAGGGGGCAGAGACATGGAATAGGGCTTGCAGGGTGGAAAGGCGAGTGGGAAACAGTCCTGGGGTCAGGAGGCCCTCAGAAACGCGGCTGAAGGCGAGTCATCCTGGGGGCTCACCTGTGTGTTTTCTGGCCTGTTTGTATTGTCAGTGAATACAGGACTCCCTTGCCCAGAGAGAGCTTATTAGAGTCACGGAGAGGTCAGAGAACTTTCAGAGAAACCCCACCGCGGCGCCACAGAGCCCGAGCACGGACACACACTGTATCCCACGTTTGCAGAACCCCAAGCCCCAAGCTCGGGAAAAGTCTCCTATGGTTCTCCAGTCTTCCACCTCCTCCCAAACGATGCTTCTTTCCAACATCACGCTTTTCCTGCCTAGACATTCAGACAAGAAGTTAATTCATTTTTGAAAAGTCTTTACTAGAATACTGTCTCTCCGTGAATGGCTTTTTTTTTTCCAAAAAGAAACTAAGATTATATAACTTCTAAAAATGATTGCTTTTCACACACAGCTAAAGCAAACATCAACAAATAGAACTCGGTTGAACTCAGAAGCTTCTGCCCAGCGTAAGAAACCATTAACAAAATGAAAAGGCAGGCTGTGGAGTGGGAGAAAGTTTTTGCTAACCATCTATCAGATAAGGGGATAATATAAAAAATGCATAAAAAACAAACACAACTAAAAACAACAACAAAAAAATCTGATTAAAAAATAGGCAGAAGAACTACATCGACTTTTGTTTCAAAGAGGACATCGAATTGGCCAAGAGGCCCAGGAGAAGATGCTCACCATTACTCATCATCAGGGAAAAGCGAATCAGAATAACAATGAGCTCTCGCCTCACACCTGTCAGAATGTCCATGATCGAGAAAACAAGAGGCAGTAGGTGCTGATGAGGGTGTGGAGGAAAAAGGAGCCCTTGTGCACAACGGGAATGTAAATTAGTCCAACCACTACAAAAAACAATATGGAGGTTCCTAAAAAATTAAAAATAGACCTACCCTATGATCTAGCAATTCCACTTCTGGAAATATAACCAAAAGAAATGAAAAGAGGAGTTCAACAAGATATCTGCACCCCCATGTTTATCGCAGAACTATTCGCAACAGCCACGATCATGAAACAATTCAAACGCCCACCAACCGATGACTGGACTAAAATGATATGGTACATATATACACAATGGCCTATTACTCAACCACAAGAAAGAAGGGTCTTCTGCCATGGGCAAAAACATGGATAGACCTTGAGCAAATTATTCTGAGCAAGATAAGCCAGACAGAGAAAGGTAACTACTGTATGATATCACTTATATGTAATCTTAAAAAAAAAAAAAAAGTCCAACATGTTTAAAAAAAAGAGTAAAATTGGTTATTAGGGGATAGGGACTTGGGGGATAAGATCGATGGTATTTAAGGGTACAAACTTATAACAAGTACTAAGATAGCTATAGATATTTAACATAAGTTAATTGAATAGGCAATAATATTGTATAATATGTAATATGATATTTTTACAACAGCAACCATATTACAATATATAATCAGAGTAACACCATATACACCTTAAATTATACAATGTTAGGTGTCAAATTTACCCAATAAAATTTTTCAAAAAAACAAATGAAATTGGTCATTTTGGCAAGACGAGAATAACAGAGCAGCCCTGAGAGGTAGTTGCTTAGGAATCGGCCATGCTCTCACTAGCTGAGGGATAGTCTTGGAGCATGGGCCAACCAGACTCATGTGTCGATCAGATTACTGGTGACTCCCTGTCATGCATCTTGAGAGGTACTGAGCAAGACCAAGGGTGTAGCTTGTTACTCCTTTATGAGGACATGCCTAGGCCAAGGTTATCTGCAAAACTGAGGTGTTTATGTTCCCTCTATTCTTTCTAGAAGCTATCAGAAAATTATTTGAAGTATTTGTATGTACAAAAATGGTCTTTTTTTGCCCATCAAAGAGGTAGTTTTAGGGGCGCCTGGGTGGCTCAGAGGGTTAAGCCTCTGCCTTCGGCTCAGGTCATGATCTCAGGGTCTTGGGATCGAGCCCCGCATCGGGCTCTCTGCTCAGTGGGGAGCCTGCTTCCTTCTCTCTCTCTGCCTGCCTCTCTGCCTACTTGTGATCTCTGTCTGTCAAATAAATAAAATCTTTAAAAAAAAAAAGAGGTAGTTTTAAATTGTTCATTACTGGTTCTAACATTGAACTCAGTCTTTGACCTAGAAAATCCTAGCTCAGCAAAATCAAATAAACAGAATCAAGAAACTGAGAGCAAAGTAAAGAAGGGAAGGAAGGAAAAAAACCATGCTGATACACTGGGGAAAAAAAAAAAGTTTTTCAGATCAAAGGCCCAGAGAGTGAGATTTATCTGGGGTACAAGATAGCTATTTCGAAGATTCTACTTCAAGTGGACAAATTAAACCATCTCACATCTAACTGATGTCACAAGCCATAATTAATGTCTAAATTAAAATTGCACGTATCAAACCATGTGCTAATTATGACCGGTGTAGTCATTCTAATCCAGGTAGACAGTCTGTGATTTTACTTTTAAATTGAAATACAGCATAGCTGGACAGAAAACTCATCAGAAAATATAACATGATAATTATACAGTAACACACTTTCATTTGAAATAGGATATTGATCACTGAGATGATGCACATTTGTTATGCACTAATGCATTTCAACATACCAAAGTAAGATGATAGATCTGGGGTAATTATATAGAAATTGACAGCCCATTTATCACTGTTTGTGGTTATTTCACAGCATTGGCATTTCCATGAATTATGGCATTTCATCTCATGTGTACACAAATGTTAAATCATTTATGGCAACAATTGATCATTAACCACAGCATATGCTGAAGGGTGGCACCTATAAGACATTCAATTAAAGGAGAGAATTTGGTGTGTAGGTTTTGCGATTAATTTGACAGGCACACTGCAAGTTTTAAAGGTGACTCATATTTCATTCATTTTGTTGTTTCCATCTATAAAATGTTACTGAAATGAGATGAAGGAGCATGCCGAGAATTGGAAGTATTTTTCAATCCAGAAATCGCCTGTGTTGATGTATCTTTGTTGGGGAATACCAGCTACCTGATCTCTGGAAGGGAAAGCTCTATCATCCCACCTGCCAGGAGATTTTGTTATCCACATTTCTGAGCAGAGAGTAAGATTGGTTACTAATTGTTCTAGAACGGAAGTAGAGAAAAATAGAATGATGGGGGGGGGGGAATAGCAACCCAAGAAACAGAAATTGGCATTAGCAAAGAACAAAGAGAATAAAGAAAGACCCAAGACAGGACAGGTTGGGTAGAAGGGGTGGGGGAGAAAAAGAAAAAGAGAATTAAATTTGTGAACAAAAGTTTCATTCAAATTCAATTTAGTGCAACACATATTTAAAGAGTATCTACTAAGGTCCAATCACCCTGACCTTATTTGCCAAAATTAAGGTCTTAACTAAAAGGTTCTTCGGCTCATTTCTTCCTTTTTATTTATACCATGAACACTAAACTTCAAGTACTTAATTCCTTGTTCCTGGATTATGTTAAGAGGGTCCTAACTATTTACTAGCCACACAGGTCTCTCAATTCTTACATTCCCTATGTATCAATGCCAGATTAATATCCATATCTATAATACCCTCTTTGGAAACATTATTCCTCCTTTCAAAAGCTCTCAGTTGCCTACAGGAAAAATTCAACATGATTGGACTTTGTGCCTCATAATAGTTGAGGACAGTACTGTAAATGGGGACAATGTTGTTGGTTCCCCCTCAAAAGAGCCCTAATTTTAACGTTCACTGATTCCCCTAAGTGTGACTACTTCTGCCATAGCTGATTTTAAATTACCTTCTGACGTCACTGAACCAACTGGTATTCTGGGACCAGGTACGGTACAACTCAGGGCTGCCAACAGAGATAAATTATTCATTTTATCCTACAAACTGATGTGGTGCCAAATGAGTCCCCAAAATTGTTAAGTTCAAAACAATTGCACATACTAAATGGGTATCATCAACAAAAAGCAAATTATATATCATAATAAAATAAAATAATGTAAAATCCCTTATCTTAAAATAAAGAGGGCTTATATCTTTTACTTGCCCCCACTAAGTGCTAAACGAATACTTAAGAAACAAAAGTTAAGAAGAACCACCTCGGTGCCCATATGTCTCTGTGGAGTCCGAGGTCACTTTCATAGGCCAAAAGTGTTTTTGCATATTCGACCCGTCATCTCTCTCCCAGGTGATTCTGAGAATTGGGCACAGTCTCTGGTTTGCTTTGTGAGCCAGCCTTCTTGCCTGCCACACGGTGTAGGCCATTTTATTCCCCTGTTGAGCCCTGCTGTCTATGGATCCACTCCCCTGTCTCTGCCAAGACCAATGGCAGGAAATCTGCAGCTGGAGCCCTCCAAAACCACAGCCTCCCCACCGGCCCTAGCAAGGCATCACAGAGAGTGCCAGAGAGCACCTGGCCACCTCCCCACCAGGCTGCCAGTGCCCCGTGTAAAGGGCTGACATCTGAGCAGAGGGCAGTTGTGCCTGATGTCATGAGTCTTGTTATCTGTGCTCAATTTGCTGTCTCTTGTCCTAGCAAAAGCTGCCGGCACTGTCTTCAGTTGCTGTGAGATTTTTTTGGCATGAACGCTGCTGATATTTTGAATTCTCTATGCTCTAACCCTGTTAACGTGTTTTCTTGTTTGTTTGTTTGTTTTGGTCTTCCATTGCTGCCCTCCAGGGAAAGGCTTTTGATACAAATCTGAGAAGCTCACCAGAAGATGACCAGACAAAGGATATCATGTGTTCCACAGTCACCTGTACAGCCAAGACACCTGGCCATGACTTTTCATTTGCTCTTGGGGGAGGTTTGCCCAACCAGTGCAAACAGGGGTCAAGATTCTGGTTTGGTCTGAAGATGGGGACTGGCAAGATTTTCTTAACTGCTGTAGAGCTGGAGGCCGAGAGGTAACTGGCATTGAGCATTTTTCCTCCCCTTGTGAGGAGGTGGCCATGCAGATACTGAACTAGTAGAATCAAATTATAGTAAGCTCTGCCTTATGATTGTAAGTGCAAATTTCCTGGAATGGGGCCATAGGCCAAGTGCAAAAGAATTTGGCTTCTTGAGGAATTCTGGTATATTCTTCCCTGTGCTAAACGTGTCGTAGGCAAATACATAGTACAGAGGAAACTACAGACCAAGGAAATACCACACACAAACACATTCCCTTGTCTCCTACCTCCACCAGTATCATTGGCAAAATAAATCAGGAACCTACACAGGTTGATGTGTGGTCTCTGCCCATCAGTCTAACCCAGGGTCGCTTTCACACAAGGGAGAGCAGCAGCCTTCCAGGCAAAGGTAGAATTGGAAACCAAGGGGCTGAGCTTGTAACCAGACAGTGGGATAACCAAAGCAAGCCCCAAGTAGCTCCTCTGAGTTGCTGGCTCGGCCATATGTATAACCTCCATAATGGGGACCATCCTTTAAAATGGATGGCAGATAGGTATGCTGGTCATGAAATGCATATCTCCCCACCCTTTGCAAATGGGACCACTAATAGTAGCCAATGGCAATGATGGAAAACATGTTGATCCCATCTGAGCCCAAGTATTTAAGAAAGGATGAGCTGCCCTCTGGCCCTCTTGACCTCTGCCACAGCGACTGCAGAGTTCACATGCTGAGAAGTTCTTGCTGTCCTGTGTCTTGGGAAAAGTCAGCCCCCCACCAACCACTGTTGCACTTTAAAGAGTAAAACATGCACCTTTGTAATGGGTAAGTTGTAAGATTTGAGGACTTACTCTTCACAATATTATATCCTGACTAGCACAACTGCTTTGTCTCAGCAGATCTTGCCAGTCTCTGCCTAATGAATCCCTTTCCTTGGCTTGTCTGTTCTTTACTTAGGATCCCACTCCAAGTTTCTAGGTGATCTTTTAGATCTGCCCTTATTTCTTGATCCACCGGCACTCAGAGTATGAATTTGAGGGGGTAAAAAAAGAAGAGATGTAGTAGGCATGGTGTGTAGAGGCAGAGAACGTTTTTTGGGAGTGTGATTCCTCTTCTATACCAAAACATGCCCAGGTGAACTCTCTTTAATCTCTAACCAGGATCTTCCTTACATACTTGAAAGGGCAAGATATTATTTCCTTGTTAAAACTGCAATCACAATGACCACTTTTCTGGAGGTAAAAACTCTGAGAGAGCATCATGCAATTCTTCTCACTGTGTGACCAGCCCTAGAATCAACATTATTACAATACACAGGATCTAGTTGACATTGTTAATGCTGCAGTGTTTAGAAACAGGAAGTGGAAATGTTCCCACTTCTACCTAAATGTCATGGACAAATTATACTGAACAGATACCTGAGAAGAAAATAATTATGGATGAAAAAAAAAGTACCCTGTACTATTCTCTCACCATTTGAAAGGCACATAAAATATATTTATGAGATACATTAAAGATCTCACTTTGCTAGTGTCCAACTCTAAATGACCATTTCCAGTCTTCTCTAGGGTATATTTTTATAACAATATCAATTTATTATAAAGGTCAATATTTTTTCACTTTCAAATTCTTTCAAGTGGGTTTTTTAAGGCCATTTTCTGAAGTATTTAAAATTCTAACAAACTGCTGCAAAATTACCAGGAAAGTCCCATGGGATTTTCTTTTTTTAAACATACTATTTGATGGAACATGAACCTGGGTTACAATAAAATATCATTAAGAAAAGGTCAGTTCTGAAAAACAAAGAACAAAGGAAAAAAAAAAGAGAGAGAGAGAGAGAAAATCAGGCATCTTGGAGATATTGGAGCCCATGGAGTTGTTCGATATATCTTACAGAGAATGGAGCCTGAAGTTCCTAAGGGTTAGTTTTCCAAGGAAATGAGACCACCTATCCTGCATGAAGGCTCAGCTGGCATTCTCCCTTTCTTCCATCATTTGGATCAAGTCACTCGGTTTGGTATCTTCCCCAGAGACCGTGCTTCTCGAAGGTGAAAGGAGCTTTACAATGTCAAGACTTTTTCTTAGTGATCTTTGCAACCACATATGCTATTCTGGTAGGTAGTGCTCAATGCAGAGATTTGTTGGAGGAAGAAATTAGAATTTTCTGGGTCCTAAGACAAGTCTAAACATAAAAAATTCCATCAGTTAAGTTATTTGTCTGCAAGGAAACTCTCATTGGTGCGTTACTCTCCCCATTGAGATTTCTGAACAGCCCAGATACTGTGTTAATCAGCCAGCAGCGTGGGCAGAGTTTTCATCTCACACCCCATCCTCGGCTCTCCACCAAGAATGGGTCAGGGTCAAGGGAAAGAACGTTTTCTTGGTCAGCTGTGCCTGAGTGTAGAGCTCTCACTGCAGTGAGCCTGGCTGAAAGGTGTTCTTTCCTCTTGCCAAGATTTTTTTGATGCCACGCTTGCTAGAGGGTTCCTCTTGAGGGTGGCCTGCCCAAACTAGCAGAAGTCTGGGTTTTAAGGTCATTGCTTTCTTATTTACTCCTCACCGGCTTGCTTGCTTTCTCACAGATGGATGAGATTCCTGGGTGTTCTTGGGAGGAAGGGGGCAGTGCTCTCATATTTGGAGAACATAGATCTATTTCAAACCTGGATTAAAGTTGCCTTCCCCGCAATACAGGCAAAATCGTGGCTCATAATGCAGTTTAGGCCCAAAGCCCCAGGTAATAACCCGATATGCCTTGTCCGGGCATTGTCTTCTGAGCACATTTTCTTTTTTTCCTTCAGAAGCTTCACAGAAGCAGTGGCTATTGTACCTCTGGGGTTCTGTCATCTCTCTCTTTATATAGAAAAGTCTCTTACCACAACACTCCCCTTAACAGAGCTTAGAATGGCTTCACTTCTGACAATTTAGCAGCAGTATTTTTTACACAAACCAACAAAAATGGACTTATAAAGAAGCCAGATTAAAAATCTTATTCACCATTTTGACTGAGGTCATTACATCCTATTCTATTGCCTTATCAGAAAGAAAAGGGAAGATTAGAAATTTAAAAAAAAATTGATGACTTTCATATTCATTCATTGTAGGTATTACAATGGATAATACGACAACTTGGAAATGGTCATCTAGTTTAAAACCCCAAGAAATGCTGCTTGTCTTACTTTTTAAACACATGTATGCAGGTCGACTCGTTTATGATGAAAGATCAGCTTGTGAGAAGTGCCTGTCACACCTATATTTGAAAGGGGATGTGGAAGAATTTTTTTTTAAACGTCTACTTACGGTACCTTCTGAACAGTCATGGTAGTATTTAATTATACTGTTTCTGAACTGGTATCACCTGGACATCTACCAATCAGGGGGACATAAAAGGCAATTACTAAGTCACCATGGCCACATACACCTGTGCAGAAAGGTCCTTTTGAGTACATTATGCTGCCAATACACTCTCAGCAACGGACAACAGATTTGGGTAGAAAGGCCCCCGAGCCCACTCTCGCCCAGTGTGGGGTCAACACAAAACACACCAAAGCAGCAGATGCAAAATGCTCTTTTCTCTCTACCTGCAGAAGTCAACAGTAACTGTACCTTCCGTTTCTAGTCTAAAACCACTTCTGTGCTGCTACTCTGTTGAAATACTGTATATGGAATCATCCCAAACTTTTAAATGGAGAACTGGGACAGTGGAGTTGGTCTAGTACATGGAGATTAGATTGGAACATGGATTCTAATCCAGGGTCTGCACTAGCCACAGGCAAATTGCCTAATCCCCTAAACTTCAGTTCTTCTGTACATAAAATGGGTACGTTATAAACTTCCTCAATTAGCTTCCAGAGTTGCTGTAAGGATTAAAGCAGTGATTCTCAAGTTGAAGCTTGCCTTAGAATCACCTGGAGAGCTTGTTAAAACACATATGGTTAGGCTCCAGTGTTTCTGATTTAGTAGGTCCGGGCAAGGGAGGCTGAAAATTCTCATTCCTAAGAAATTTTTAGATGCAGCTGGTGCTGCTGGGCCAAAAAAACACAGGCTTGAAACCCCTGAATAAAGGAAAAGAGATGGACCTCCCTCAGCATAAGGGAAACCCCAACATCCGTGGCAAGCCCCACCTTGCCTGTCTTCCCAGAATTCAATCACCCTAAAAAACATCCTGTTTCTTTTCTGACTATGCCCCATTGTGATGAATATGTGATTCATTTCTGTATCCTCAGAACCTAGGGTAAGACTGACCCTACCTCAGGCATTCAGTTAAAAAAAAAAAAAATCAGCAGAATGAATTAATACATTTAAAAGTGTTTAGTAACACAATATATACCTGAGGGAGTTTAGTTAATCATGGAATACATTGCTATGCAAAAAGATACCCCAAAATACAGGCAGGGCTAGCAGGGCAACTGTGTCCCATGATGCTATTCAAGAATCTATGTGTCTTTCAGTTTGTTGCTCCACCATCTTCTGGGCTGTTGTCCTCATCTACACAGTTATCACATCCATCAAAACCATGTTCACAGTCATAACTATCTTCCAGCCTGCTAGAAGGCAAAGAGGAAATTCTGGACCAGGGAGGGGATCCATACTCTCAGGCATTCATTGGCCAACACTTAGATACGTCCCTGCCACCAACAGCTTCAGGGGAAGCTGGGAAATGTAGTCCCCCTATGGTCATGCATGTGTCCAGGCTAAAGCTTAAAGATTCTCTTATTCAAAGACAAAAGAGGAAATGTGTGCTAGGGTACAAATAGAAGCATCTACCATGGGAAATACTTTTTAGCCACTCAAGTATCCAGCTGAACTCATCTCCCCACACATTTCCCCAACCCTCCTCTCCAGAATTTATGCTCCAAAGACCCATCTGGTTCCTGCCTCCAGCTCAAAGGTCAGGATCTGTGACTTGTGTACAAGAAGATGAAAATGGAATTCGAGAGAGTGAGAGAGCAGTTCATATTTAATATTACCTTGAAGTTGTATGTGTTACTTTTCACATCTCATTGGCCCATTTTCAGTCAAGCTCGTGTCAAAGAAGGCTGAAATACAGCTTCCGGCTTGCGAGTCGTGTCTTCACCTAACCGCTAGCCTTTTGATTAAGTTCTTTCTATAAAGCAATTTGGTGAAGACTTACTTCCCTAAGGGAAACTGAACTGCAATTAATTTCTACTCAGATTTGTGACATTCATCTTTTTTCTCTCTCAGATTGTCTCCCTTGTTACAGATGTTCAATGACTTTTGCTGAATGGTTGTTTTCTAAATGGGAAAACTAATCGCAGCACAGACAACCGGAAGCTAGGTGTATAGACAAGAACAGTTTCACGCTTTTGAAATGGCTCACCAGTTATTTAGTATACCAATATGCCATGTTAGCTCTTGAGCAAACTAGTATTATCTCTTGAGCATCACAGATAAAACTAGTGTTAGATTACGTAACATGGTCAGATTTTTTGTGAGTGCTATTGTGAACAAAGCCTTTTATGATGTATCACAAAGTGAAAAAACCTTGTTGTCATACTATTTTAATGATTACAGCCACTTTTTGTAATTCAAATTCAAAAACAGGACCAGGATTTATTGTCCTTCTGATGATCTACCACAGAAATGCACACAGACCTTATCTACCATATACAGAAATAGTTACCAGTCATTAAGCATTCACAAAGCGTATACTAACTGATTTAAATGTGCTACTTTCTATGGCCCCCAACAATTCCACAAGGGAGGGACCTTTGTTCTTACTCTTAAAATAGCACATCAAAATTCAGAGAGGTTAGGTAACTTGTTTTTGCCACTGAAGTCCCAGGTGTTTGGTAACATCAAGAATGTCTTTGTGGAGTGTTTAAAGAATGAGTGGAGAGTGCATAGATACAGCCTGACCTAATCAAATGTCTGCGGCAAGTAAGACTTGATGAATAAAATACATCTTTTTCTCTTATTACCTGACAACTCTATTTTTGAAAAAGGGTTCTGTCATAGTATTATGCTTTCCAGATCGATTCTATTTTTCTTTCTCACTGAGGACATTTACATGAAAACAAGACTTTGTTTCCAAAGAGGGTAGCTGTTTATGTGTTACCTGAAATCATGATGCTGCCCTTTGGGTATGACAATTACTTCCATCATAACCAATTGAGAAATAAAATATAGAAGCAAAATTGTTTCTAAATTAATGGCTTTTAAAAGTTTCCCAGGGAGCTGTCTAAACATTTTTATGTTCCATATCAATTTCCAGCCTGAGAAAGTGCCAAAACTATACTAGAAGGAGAGTAAAGGTAACCGTGGGAAAACAGTTTCGCCATCTGGATTACAAGAAGTTAAAGTAGGATCTGTGCTGGTAAGTGTGGTAGCTATTGTTCACCGTATACCAGCACGGGTCCTTCAATTCGGTGAGCACCCCCACTTGGGATGTCCTTTGATGTAATGCCATTTTCACAAGGACCACAAGTTCCATCCCTAAGCTGCTGTGAGGGAAGATTAAGATACACAGGCCTCTGATCCAAGGATACTAACCTGCACGTTCACACAGAATGCACACCTTTCTCCATCTTCTACCTTGCAATTGTAGAGGACTCACTGTTCTCTGCCTTTTGTAAAATACCTAATATTCAGAGTGGGTGGTATTTAAGAGTTCTCAATTGATATTATTTAGAGAGTGGAATTGCTCTTGAACCCTTTGCAATCATTACGGCTAAATGTATATATATGTACACGTTGTACCCAAGCCCACATCCCAGATGTCACTTTGTCATGACTGGCTCGACCCCAATGTCTAAGTACGCGTGCGCCTTCAAATTTTGTTGGTCTTGTTACTGAAAATACTAATCCTATGCATGTTTAATTAAAGGGGTTGGTGAATGGTAATGCTATAAAGAGCCAGGTATTAACTAAAGAAAACAGATCCTCAGGGTATGAATACAACATGGGTGTTCAGCAAAAGAAACTAGAAGAGACCTGGGGTAATCAAGATTTGATGTATGATCTTGGGACGGCAGTTAATACACCTTCCCAGACTCACAGGTCAGAAGGGTCCAGAAGAGTCTCAATATGAAGGCACAGAGCCTAAAGCAGCCAAAGTGAGAAGGGATAGAGTTAATGGTAATTATTAAATCGATGGAGGTATAGGTGGTTAATATTTTATGTTTAATAATTATACCAGCAATTATGATCTTCATGAGTTAATGATTACTAGTAACGTGTTAATGAATGATTCACGGTGATAAATGAATTATATGAAAATTGGAACAGAATTCAGAAAAAAAATGCCTGGCATGTATAAAACTAAAAGAAGGAAAGAAATTTCAAGCTCTGAGCCTCAGCCATAAACTATGACTGGGGAAGGATTTTGTGTCCTCGGTATTTGGCACAGCCTGTGACACATCATAAATACCAAATAATCTTGGCAGGTTGGGTGAACATGTGATTTGGAGGACTGATGAGAAATAAGGTCACTTAGAGTTAAGACACCAGACTAACGTGTCATGTTCTTAAAAGTGCAGGCTGACAGACCAGGGGTGAGAATGGGAAAGCACCAAAAGCAACCCTAAGGTTTTTAACTATCCCATTGGCCCAACTGAAAATTCTCAGCTGGGGATGAGCCCGTAGGGGCCATTTGGTATTGTCATGGCTGGAGTGGAGGGGTGAAGTGCTGCTGTTTCTAGTGGGTAGAGAACATCTAGGGCTAAACATTCTACTATGCATAGGAAAGGCCCCCACAACAAAAATTTTGAAGCCCAAAATGTCAGTAGTGCTGGATTTAGGAAATATTGGCCTCATTGAATGGACTCCTCTGCTCTTTCTGGCAAAGACCTATCCATCCTTCAAAGTGCAACTCAACTGTTGCCTCTTCCAAAGAGCTTCATTGAAATGCCTCCTCCTTACCTCTCAAGAGAGTATGCCACGAGTTAAGCAGTTGCAATTTACAAGACATCTTTCCTAAGACTTCAGATAATCTCATTTAGTCGGAGCCCAAGAAAATGTGAGGCAGCTATTACAATCACCATTTTACAAATGAGGAAAACTAATTGTAGACAGTGTTAAGGAATAGATACCAGACCACATAATAGAAAGTAGCAGAGCTAAGATCTAAATGAGGTGTCAATCCTTCCATGATATGTGTTGCATAAGTGCAGAGGTAAGACCTGTTTGGTGGGGAAATAGCCATTTTTGCACTTTTGAATCACAGAAGATACAAAGATTCATGGACCATCCATAAAAATGAGCAGTAATGAGGCAAAGAGGCCTAGGTGCTGAGGCAGACAGTGGATGCCTTGGACAAACTCAAACAGCAGTGTCCAAATGGGAGAGAAATAAGTGGTCAAAATCCAAGTAAATCAAAATAGGTGAGTTTAAATGATGTAATCATTAAGTATGAATGAAAGGAAAGGATAAATAAACATCAGCTATGGCCCATGTTCTAGCATGACATGAAACCTCACAACAGGCCATCAGGTGGTTGATGCTCAGTCTAAATGCAAAAAGATAGGATACATAGGGTTGGGAAGCCTGTCCACAGGCTGTCATTCAGGGACTAGCTCTGGCAAGAAAGAAGCAAATTTCCCGACCAAGAGGAGGCTGAGAGTACCTGCTCACAGGAGCCAACCCAGTTCCATGAGCTGAAGGTGGGGACAGTAGGAATAGTCATGTGTGGAGCCTGGGAAGGAAGGAAGGGGAGACTTGATACTGAACTTTGAGGGTTCTGTCGTGGAAGGAGAATAATCAGGAATAGGCTGATAATTAAGCAGACTGGATTCAGGTGAGACCACGCCACGGGAACCGGGAGCAGGACAGCACTGTAGTTGTTCAAGCCGGAAGGATGGTAAAACCTGGAGCCAGGTTGGGCTGATGAGGATCTTATCCCTCAGCTGGAAGTGGTGAGATCAGTCTTGGCCTCCACGTACAAGTTCTGAAATCATTGGCGGGGGCGGGGTGTGTGTGTTCGAGATAGATACAATTTATATTGTAGACAGAAAAAAAAGAGTTATAAGGCCTGACAGGGAGAAGATAAATAGGAGAAGATGTTAATATATCTTTAAATGCAATAGAAATGTTTTGTAACATTTGGAAAACTGTTCTCAAATCTGAAATTACCTCAAAAACAAAGTCAAGGTCCTTTCATAGTTCTTCCCTTGTGGGGTAGAGCACCCTTCTGTGAATGGGAAAGGTGTTGTCCTTCATAGTTTTCAACCAGGTTGAGCACCTCCTGAGCATGTCACCCAGTGGGATGACCAGGTTGATGGCAGAGGGCTCAGTTGGTCCCACCATCAGCGAGAACCCCAAATTCTCTCCCTGTCTGCCCATCCACCCAGGATGGTACAGGCAACAGGCCCCTACTTTTCTTATAATAACACAGTTGGGACCATTGAATTAAGTGACAGGCACTACATAAACCAGAAGGCTAGTTACCCAGGAAAAAACAAAAGCCACCAGGGGTCCCCCCTAAATAATCCCTTCCCTAATCTCTCAGCAGCAATCTCCTTCATTATCTTTTAAAACTTTCCCTACTGTGAATTAACACCGTGTGCTTGAAAATACAGAAAAGTATACTGAGATTTCCATTCCACATGACCTTAGGGGGCCCTTCTCAAGTTAAAAGCCTTTCTCTGGCCACACGTTTGTAAGCAGGAACCAAAAAAACTGGCCTCCTACACAGAGGGCTAAATCTGCCCATTTTTCATTTGGCCTGGAAACCCCACTTGTATTCTGACATTAGATGCCATTATGGATGCTCTTAAACAATACATTTTCTAATTCTTCCATCTGATGCATTTCTAGCCAACTCTAAGTATAAAGGAGGAAAAAGCTGATTACACATGGCCAGTAGCTAGAATCATTTAAGCTAAATTAATAGTGCCTATAAATAACTTTGTCCTTCCTTTAAAAAAAAAAAAAAAGATGGTGAGTTTAGCCAAACAATCAGAGGAATGGACTATTTCCCCCTCTAGGTTGTCAGAACCTGAAGCAATCTCAAATTAGCTGCAGGGAAAATGTAATAACCTGGGGTAGTATGCTACATGCAGAGTGGGTGCAGTAAAGGTCTATTAACTAAAATTCCAACACAACATTTACCAATATACTTGTCCGTCCTGCTTTCTGTAGCTACTCACATGGCATTCTATCTGGCTTTAACGTGATTTCTTCACCAGTATATTAGATTTTAGGCTTTGTGTGTTGAAGTCATTGATTTTTTTTTTTTTTTACTTTGAATAATTTGTAAACCCTAACATAAAGAAAATTTTTCATGGAACTTTTAGAAGAATATATCAGATGCCCTTGACTTTGACACCAAAGGTTGATTTTAAGAGGTCCTATTATTTTATGTGCCAAACAGAAAGAAAAATACTACTGATTAAACAATGATATGATGTGTTTGTCACATTGAATTTTATCCTATGGAACCTGAACAAGTTCTCTTAGATGTCTTAACACAGATTTTTATCATTTATTACTCTTGTACATATATATAGATAAAGGATATCTAAAATACATTGGCGAATGTGTGTTTCCAAAAATTCTTCATGTTCAGAGTCTGACTCTTGGGATTACTTTTAAACACAGAGTTGTTGATGTTCATGTTTTTCTATACAGTGTTGCTGATGCAGTATATCTAAGAAAAAATCTACAACAGAACTAAATTGTTTTGATGCTGAATCTTTAGCAATCAAGAAGAGCTAGAGCACCTCCTTTTCCTGCAACCGTTTGGTTTCTAAGGGTTAAAAAAGTGTTCCATCCACTATTTTCTTTGGAATTCCCTTCCAGGAGGCTGTCACAGTCATTCTGCAACTTTAAAAAATTTTTTAATTTTTTTATGTTATGTTAGTCACCAGAGAGTATATCATTTGTATTTAAGGTAGTGTTCCATGATTCATTGTTTGCATATAACACCCACTGCTCCACGAAATATACGTGCTCTCCTTGATACCCATCACTAGGCTCACCCATCCCCTTACCGCCCACCCCCCCTTCTAGAACCCTAAGTTTGTTTCCTGGAGTCCATAGTCTCTCATGGTTCTTCTCCCACTCTGATTACACCCTTTACTTTTCCTTTCCTTCTCCTAATATCCTCCATGCTCTTCCTTATGTTCCACATATAAGTGAAACCATGTAATTGTCTTGATCTGCTTGACTTATTTCAGTTAAAAAAAAAAGATTTTATTTAATTTGAGAGAAAGAAAGCACATGCACCTGCATGCATAGGAATGGGGCGGGGGCAGGGAGGAGCAGAAAGGGACAAGCAGACTCTCACTGAGTGCAGAGCCCCACAGAGAGCTAGATCTCACAACCCTGAGCCAAAATCAAGATTTCTCTCTTAGGGTCCCTGGGTAGTCCAGTTGGTTAAGCTTCTTCCCTCAGCTCAGATCATGATCCCAGCATTGGGAGCACTGGGCTCCCTGCTCAGTGGAAAGTCTGCTTCTTCCTCTGCCTGCTGCTCTCCCTGCTTGTGCTCTCTTTCTCTCTCCCTCTGTGTCAAACAAACAAACAAACAAACAAAAAAAGAGTCATCACTTAACACACTACTTTTTTGGGGAGGGAGGGGTAACTTTTTTTTTTTTTTTTTTGCTGTCTTCATAGTTCAGGCAATGACAAATAAATATACCAACTGTGGCCTGCCCATCAGTAATTTTTCAGCACTATTGATTGCGAACTACAACATAACACAGATATTCAAATTTGCACCTGAGAACCAGTCAAATACAGTATATAGTTACTGAGCCATCTGAGCCAGAAATTCATTTCCTGATCTGAGAAGACTCTCTTTTCAACTGTCACCTCAACTGAGAATTGAAACCCAGAGTCTTACTATCTTGATTTCTTGGCAGACATCTCGAATTGTTTCTGTGTACTTCTCAGGGAACTTCTGCTCCCACATTTTTCATCCAAAATGTGAAGAAGATATTAATTCATTTGGGTAAATCTTAAGCTACACAGATAGATAATTTACAGCATAATAGGATGTCATGTATTAAGATATGCACACAGAGCTTTATAAGGTGCAGAAGTGGAAATCAGTGTCACAGGGTGATGGATGCCCAGAAGAAGTTTGGATCATGCCCCCTCTCACGCCCATGGGAAGTGCTCTATGGAAATGCAGTGAACCACAAAGGCCTCAAAGGCACAGAGGGAGGAGACACGGGAGAAATGGGACAGGACACAAAACTATGTTTACTTCATTTATTCCTTCAGCCAGTCAATCAGACAACAAATATTTATAGAACCTCTAATAAAGCCAAGATGTAAACATCGGTGCTTCTCCCACTTTTGACCCATATCCATCTTCCATCAAAGACACATACGGCTGCCCCGTAATCCCTTAACTACTCTCTGTTCCAAATCTTACTCTCTGATGTTTTAAGGATAAAAACGGTTAATACAATAACATATGATCAAATATTTCTCCCCATGCCCCATCTACATTAACAAAGCATTTCTTAGGGGAAAAAATCATTCTACGAGAATGCACAGGGTACCCATGTTTATTCAGCTCTAGCTTTAAAATTCTTTAAAATCGGGATTTTGAGAATGTTAGTGACATCACAGGCTTTCCACCAAATTAAATTTGCATGACAATGTGTTTCAGATCTTCCACAACCAGACAAATGCTGCTTATATTAATGGGGATTAAGGTTATTCATCTAAACAGCTGAAAATTGCCCTGGTTTAACTCTGAAAGACTTTGATGGGTATCCTTTCATTTAGTCATTTCTTCTAGAAATGACCCGGCATTGAAAAAAATTAGGCACTTTGTTATTTTTCCTTTGCCAGCCCAGAAACTAGGTTATTGCTTCCCATACTCTAAATCAGAAATACCCGCTGATTTTTTTTTTTTAAGGAAATGCTTCTTGCTTCCCTTTACTGTAGTCGTATAAATCACTGGTGCTGTGCTGGATATAGGCCACCTCTATAGCCTGCTGAACAAATGATTAGACACAGCGCAGGGTGTGTTGGGTTTGCTGTGAAGTGAGCCCCCTGCTCACAGTGCCAGTCAAGAGACTGATCTGACTGTTCTGTTTTCCTGAATTCTGGACACTTGATATTAACTTGTTAAAGCCCGAGTTCGTCTCAAGCATTGTTTCTGGTCCTGGCCAGACTCGCCTGCTCTCTCTGTGGCTGGCCCGCCGCTGGCTGACAAACAGGCCCGTCTCAGTCCCCCTCAATGTTACCTCTTGAAGTTGTCTCCATAAAACTTCTCAAGAAATCATTTTTTTTTCCTTGAAGTTTCCTTGGTTTTGTTCTCTGATGTTGAAGCAGCCTAAAATAGTTAAATTGGCTCTTGGCCTGTTTATTTATCTTTGAAGCAATCTTGAAAAGCTCGATCTGCCCTTTTGATTTGAAACTTTAAGACATCCATGAACAATCTTGGGTTTTATTTATTCAGGTTTCTTCTTTCAGCCACGTCAGTAGACACAGAGAATAGAGGATGGCATCTCCAATGGACTGAGGAGGCTGAGACTGGAACAGGGACGTGGATGGTACCACTGAGAGGCAGCCACCGGACACTTGGCAAATTGCATCCTAAGACGTGTTCCAGCTTGGAGCATCTGTTGACCTTGGCAAGCCAGGGTGACCTTTCCAAAAGTTGGTGGAATCCCAACAAGGCAACTGATGCCCAAGTAGTCAATCATTCCAAACCACTTTGATGGCAAAGGTAAAGACAGGATGTATTTCCCAAGCTGTTTAAAAACCAGCAAATCAGCAAAGGTCTGCTAACCTTTGATCAATATCCGCATATACAAAGAAGCCTTGAGATACATTAGTTACAATCCCATCAACCTAGGAAATCTGTTAAACAAGATTATGGAGTTCTTGACAAGCACTCTTATCCAGCAATTCCCTACAGCAATCATCCTGTTCATTCGCTACCAGAGAGATGGCTGGACAAAGGCACTTGAGACCATCCTAAGGAGTATTTGCCAACTGCTGGGTTCTGTGTGCAAAGGCTTATAGTCAAGAAATTAAATTCCTTGGACAAAAGAGAAGAAATAAAAGTACTCCTAGGGGCGCCTGGGTGGCTCAGAGGGTTAAAGCCTCTGCCTTCGGCTCAGATTATGATCCCAGGGTCCTGGGATCGAGCCTCACATCGGGCTCTCTGCTCAGCAGGGAGCCTGCTTTCTCTCTCTCTCTGCCTGCCTCTCTGCCTACTTGTGATCTCTGTCAAATAAATAAATAAAATCTTTAAAAAAAAATAAAAAAAATAAAAGTACTCCTAGAGTAAATATACTGTGAACCCATATCTAAATCCTGCAAGGCTGGCTATGTTCTAATTTTATCCTATTCTATTATCTATGCCATTTAAAGTTGGGGGGGTATTTATTATTTTAGTTTATGTACAAACTATAATTCCAATATGAAATCAGTGAAACCATTTAAAAATTAAAGTCAATGTTAACAAGATGATCTATTTCTTCCCCCCAATAGAAGCTAATGAATCATTGTGAATTTATTGTGGTAGAAAGACAGTGGCTGCTGGCAATTATACTGATGAGCAGAAATCTTCACAAGTGGGTACTTTAAAGCAATTATTTTCCATTTGGTTCTAAAAAAGCCTCTGAGTACAACTAAGCTTTGATTACCTGGCATCTGAAAATATACGTTCTCAGAGGGGTATTCGTGATGATTATTTCAGGGGAAAGAGAGTAAACAGCTACTGTTTGTGAAAGCTCAGTTGTGAGCCTCTTTAAAGTTTAAAATATGAATTGTGCAAAAGATGGAGCTCTGACTTAACTACTAGCACAGTATTACGTTGTTATGCTGCCAACTGGAAAGAGTCAAGAATTCACCAGTTCTCGAGGACCAAAAAGAGGTTTCAACTGCATCCTCTCAAAAACAAACTTCCTCAAACTCAAAAGCCAGTGTCATTTTTGCTAACAGACTCTCCAGCCTCAAGCCTAAAACTTATTCCTTCATTTCTTCTCCTTGGCTCCTTCGGGGTCACCAAGAATGCCGTATCCAGGAATGATAGACAGTACAGAGCTCACTGTAGAAGCTGACTCCATCAAGAGAGGGAAGCCAAAGGTCATCCAAAGAGGGAATCAGGTGGAGAGAACATTCCATTTATTTTTCAAGAATAGAAAGGTTGGGGGTTCTTATAGAGAGGTATTGTGCCCCTTTCTGTCTAATTCAAGTTTATTGGTGCACAGTGGAAGTCAAAAGTCCATATTTTAAAAGGAGAGAGGAATGCGGACCAATCCAAGGTTAAAGGCTAGGAGAAGCAAGAGTTGAAATTTGTAAACCGGCTTAGAGCTCCAGGTCTGGAGATGGTGGGCTTAAGTACAGATAGACAGAATCAAATTTTCACTGACCTTGGGTATGATTTTTCCCCAAATGGGGGAAATATAAAAAAAAATGCAAGACAAGAAAAGAGGAAGTGTCCTGGATTGTGTAACCAGAAATTACAACCAAAATCATCACTTTCATGACCATTTATAATTACTGGGCCCATTACAGTTCAATGGCTGGCCACCAGACCGTGTGGACTATGGTGTAGGGCCCACAAATAGAGTTACTTGTCTAATTTCCCACAATTAACAGATTGTGGAGCTGGAGCTAGATGCTAAGTGTGTTTTTTTCTCAATTTGAAAATAATGCATGTTCATTTTGAAGAAAGTAGAAAGTAGAAAAGATCTTCTATTTCAAAATCATAACCCTGTTTCCCAGAGAGATTGTTTACATGTTATTAATTTCTTGACTTTTTTACCTAAATTGCTTTGCCTACTTAATATCATTTTGTTCTGCTTTAACATGGCATCATAAACATTTTCCATGTCCTTAAAAGCATATATGTGAATATCATATTTAATGTCTGCACATAATTTAAATAAACTGTTTCTTCTTTTGCAGTTCCTTATGGCTGAGCATTCCAAAAGTCTTAATTTTTTCACTATTATAAATTAACAATTATCCTACCAAAACATCAGTAATTGAACTTCTGGCCCTAAAAATATGAACATCTTTAAAACTCTTTACTCTGGGCGCCTGGGTGGCTCAGTGGGTTGAGCCGCTGCCTTCGGCTCAGGTCATGATCTCAGGGTCCTGGGATCGAGTCCCGCATCGGGCTCTCTGCTCGGCAGGGAGCCTGCTTCTCTCTCTCTCTCTCTCTCTCTTTCTCTCTCTCTGCCTGCCTCTCTGTCTACTTGTGATCTCTCTCTGTCAAATCAATGAATAAAATCTTTAAAAAAAAAAAAAAACTCTTTACTCATATTCCCAAATAACCTTCTTGAACATTTGAAGCACTTTGAACATTCAATAGTGTCCGGAGTGACCGCTTCATGACACATCCCGATATCGGGTATTCCCTTTAAAAAATTTTTGTGTATTTAATTAGTACAATTTATATCTCGTTTTTACTTGTAAATTTTAATCATGAAATAAAGCAGATACTCTTCCAACTTTTTAAAATTATTTGCATTGTGTCTTTGGTAAAGTAAGCATGCATGGTTTTTGCTCATTTATTTATGGGATCCTTGGGGTTTATCTCATTGGTTTTTAAAATCATATCTGTCATGCTTAGTGCTGGAACCTGACCACTGTATAGGGCAAAATAAAAATTAATTGAATTACTTCTTAATAAATTGATATTATTAGGCATTTTCATACTTGTTGTAATGGCTTTTCTTCACCATCTTTTAGTTTAATGTGCAAAGTCTAAACGCTTCCCCCAAATAAGTTGAATCCTTGCTTTTTCTTTTGCCAATTCTCCCCTTCAGTATAAGTAGAGGGGAACCCCCCCCAAAGTAGAGCTCAGATAAATAAGCTCATTTTCCTTCTAGGCATTTGCTGGCTTAATATTTGTCAGTTAAGAATGATCTGGAACTTGTTTTATTATGGGATAAAACTTGAAGACAAAATTTTTGTTTAAAAACAAATAACCTAGGGGTGCCTGGGTGGCTCAGTGGGTTAAAGCCTCTGCCTTCGGCTCAGGTCATGATCCCAGGGTCCTGGGATCGAGCCCCACATCGGGCTCTCTGCTCCGCGGGGAGCCTGCTTCCTCCTCTCTCTCTGCCTGCCTCTCTGCCTACTTGTGATCTCTGTCTGTCAAATAAATAAATAAAATTAAAAAAAAAAAAAATATATATATATATATATATATATTCAAGAAGAGAAATTAAAGATATATATATCAATCAAGTAATATACCATGTTATAGAATTGGAAGTCTCATATTGCTGAGATTATGGGGGTAAGTAAATGGAACACATGCTTAACTGCAATCCCAATCAAAATCCCAGGAAGATTATTTTTTGTAGAAATTGATTGGAAAACAAGGGCACCACTGAAATTCAGTGGGAAAGACAGTCTTGTCAATAAGTGGGACTAGAGGGGCGCCTGGGTGGCTCAGTGGGTTAAAACCTCTGCCTTCAGCTCAGGTCATGATCCCAGGGACCTGGGATCAAGCCCCGCATCGGGCTCTCTGCTCGGCAGGGAGCCTGCTTCCGCCTCTCTCTCTGCCTGCCTCTCTGCCTACTTGTGATCTCTGTCTGTCAAATAAATAAATAAAATCTTTTAAAAAAAATAAATAACCTAAACTCACTATATTAAATAACCCTTTCCTTCCCTGAAGATTTTTTTAATAGATCATTTTCACATATTTAATTCATAGATATACAAAAAGATCCCTCTTGGTATGATTCAGTTTCTTTGATCACTCTGAACATGCTTATGGTTGTATCACATTAAGCAAAATATTATAGTTTCATACTGATTTAATATCCTGCAGCAATGATTTAACTTATTAATAATCTTTTTCATATTAAATAATATATTTTATAAATACTTTCCACATAATTAAAAATATATACTTTTTAAAATAAAGGTTAAAAAATCTTGTTAGAGAGGCACCTGGGTGGATCAGTTGGTTAAGCATCGAACTTCGGCTCAGCTCATGATCTCAGGGTCCTGGAATTGAGCTTTGGGTGGGGAGGGGGGGGTGTCCCCTGCTCAGCAGGGAGCCTGTTTCTCCCTCTCCCTCTGCCCTTCCCCCTGTTTGGGTGTGTGCCTGCGTGCACTCTCTCTCTCCCTAATGAATAAATAAATATTGTTAGAAAAATATATGCACTATTTTTTTAAAAAAGATGAAGACAAGAAATACACAAACTCAACCCCAATTCACCCTTCCCACTCCTATTCCTCACAAGAAACTAGATTCCACTCTTGAAACAGTTTGTGTTTTTAATTCATTTGTTAATTAAGACTCAAAATAATACACTTATGCTAATATATTTTACAATTTGTCTACTCAAACATTATCGACTTCAAGGGGTGCCTGGGTGGCTCAGTGGTTAAAGCCTCTGCCTTCGGCTCAGGTCATGGTCCCAGGGTCCTGGGATCAAGCCCCGCATTGGGCTCTCTGCTCAGCAGGGAGCTTGCTTCCTCCTCTCTCCTCTCTTTCTGCTGCCTCTCTGCCTACTTGTGATCTCTGTCAAATAAATAAATAAAATCTTTAAAAAAAATTATCAACTTCCAACCAAATGAGATAGGTTTCAACTCTGTAAATCTCTCCCTGATTCCTTTATTGTATTTAATCCACTATTACAATTCATCTCTCTCTTATCTTTGCAACTTAAACAATATATGTTAATATTTATTCCTTGTTCAAACAAGTAGAGATTTTCTCTATATTTCCTTCTTTGCACAATAGTTTAGTGTCCCTATCTATTTCCACACCTATCTTTCCTCCTTCTACTTCCCAACTTCTCTCATCTGCACATTTATGTTCTATTGCCTCATTTGTTAAAATTTGCATTTTTGCTGATGCGAAGGGTCTAAGGAAGAATCAAGTATCCAACAGAAATAGAGCTGCATTTGCCATTCTCCAGAGAACGTGAGCTGCGTGATCCCCAGTGATGGAGTCTCTGAAAAGCTCATCACAAGCATCCCTCAGATGAAGAGGGAGCTCTCACCACCTGCCAAGTGTAGAGAGCATGGGAGCAACATCATAACCAGCCAGAGAGAAGCATTCTCTCCCCATCCCCTCTTCTGATCTTTGAGAGGTAGACCAGTCATCAAGGGAGAAAAACTATATTAATGACGAGAGAGAATCCGTAAGAGTAAAACAAAAAGAAAGTCTGAATATTATATGAGACTGGACCTTTTTAAATACTGAGACCATGTCTTGTGCTTTCTAGCAACAGGAAGTCTTTCCACATTCCATAAAAATTACTACAAACTGCCCTATGTTTCATCCAGGACGGGGAAGAACTAACACGAAAGAATAATTTCAATGGGAAGAGGAAGAAGGAAAAAAAGTTATTGTATGATCATTTTGTTCAAGTTTGTTTACAGCAATGATTGGTTAAGCATTAGAACTCAGGTGAGGGGTTGGAGTACATGATTACTTTTAGGGAGGGAGGAAAAGACGGGTAGAGGGAGAGAGAGAATCTTAAGCGGTCCACCCCCAGCACAGAGCCCTAAGCAGGGCTCGATCTCACCACCCTGAGATCATGAGCTGAGCCGAAATCAAGAGTCAGATACTTAACCAACTGAGCCACCCAGGCACCCTAGTACATGACTTTCAACTCCTTCCAACCTTATAGTTCTATTTCTCATTTTTAAATTTACCTTTGATTGATATCTTTAGGTGAATATATAAGACTGTATATGAGAAATAAATGCAATTTTGAAGGAGTATGTAAAAATATCTTTAATTGAGTCATAGTTTCTTCCTAAGTTTCCATTAAAATTAGTGTAGCTTCATGTCTAATATTTTTAGATGACCACGAATTCCAAGTTTCTATGCCCTTTGAAAAAATTCTGAGTCATACTAAAAACCAATACTGGAAATTTACTAGAGGAGCTAATTTTTTTTAATCCTCATTGCATTTCCATTTTAGTAGAAATACTTAGCCCCGCTTATTTCTTTCATCATCTTTATGAAAGAATGCTGTATAAAGACTTTTAAACCCACATACTGTCCATGTGCATTATTTCTCTCGAGCAATAGAACCTAGAGAAAAGTACATTATGTGGTGTGACCACAACTTGCTAAGGATTGCTAGTGAACAGATGACCATTTGCTGGCTGGAGTCACTGTGGCATTAGAATGACCATTAAAAATGCCATTTTCCTTTTACGTTTCTATTATTTATAGAATCACTATTCTCTGGCCTTCTGAACAACCCTTTCTTATCCTACTCCTGAGAGTCCGCTAACACTTTCTGCTCTTCAAAAGGGATTTAAGACACCTTAAAATAAATTGCATGTACACAACAAAGTTCTGGGAAAAAAATAATATAGCAAAGATGTCAGAAAGAGTAGGAGAAAGCAAAAATGCTAAGTACGACGCTTGACACAATTATTGTGATTGCCTATTCAATTTTACTCTGAGTTTCCTCAGAGGCAAAAACCCAATATGTTGAGTACTTCTACTTATTTGTTTAATAAAAGCAAACCAATTTGGAGAAAGAGAGTCAGAGAGAGATCTACAGAAAATGGGTACATGTATTTCTTTCCTAATTAAGTTCAAACAAAACTGTATACAGAGAATGGTAGGCAATGTATCTTTGACCCAGATTATCTACTAAATACAAACAAAACCAAAGATACAACATTTAGAGTTAATTTAGTGAAGGTGGTTGTTCAGGTAATACAGAACCTGTATGTAATTTTCTTCTGCTTTGCCCCAATTCAAGGATAGAGTGTGGATTACATAGAGAAGTGAGTGGAAACCATGTTTTTCAGACTGTTTTACTTAAAGGGCACTGATCTGGTAGAGTTTTAGGAAGGAGTTGGTTGACAGATGGTCTGATACCAAGCACTTCAGTGAGAGTCCGAGAAGCAGCATTATTTGCTACATGCAAGTCACATGCTCAGTACCACATTGGTGAGTGGCAAAGCTAATGCCACCAGTCCACAAGCCGTACCTTGAGAGACAAGTCCTGAGCATGCCCTCTGTATTCATGAGTGGAAGTTCTACCATCCTTGACGTGCCTCTGAAAATATATTGATTTCTTTCTAAGCTTTAAGTCAATAAAGTTACATTAGTCTGACAAGCACATATATTTCCTACACTCTCCTATGAAAAGGCTTATAATTCAAGTCCCTCAAAACAAAAAACCTTCCTTCCAAAAGCAAGTTTATGTCTATTCAAACTTTGGAAGCATTAAGTATAAATTATAAATATTTTTCAAGTGTGCTGTTCTTTCTCTAAGTTAAAACACACACACACACACACACACAATCTCCTTAGCTCCTTGGTATTTCAGTATTTCAAAGCTTTTAAAGCCAAACCCCCAATGTAACCTGCCTTATTAAAAAAAAAAAAAAAGTTCATTTGTTTTAAAGTGTTGTGATCGTGCTAATGTATTTTAAGAATCAATTAAACTTAATCTAAACATCTCAAGAGAGAGGAAGGTTTACTTCTTTTCTACTAAACTCAGACACAAAGCCCTTCAGTGCATGCATTTTCAAGCTGTGCTGGGACTATGTAATGTCCAGGCAAACTGCTTAAAGGTCATCCAGAAAAATGCAAATCCAGCATATGGTTTGGAGGAACAAATCTTTGAAAGTCTAACATACCCAGATTAATGGTGAGCCATAGTTACATACAATGAGGTCATTACACCAAGAAAGGATGCTAACCAGATGAATTTGCAGAATAACTTGGAAAACTTGGAGTTTCTTGACTAAGAATAAAACATATGACCTATCAGGAGTCTCTTTCAAATAACCAAATTCCAGAAAACTGTTTTACACTGAACTCTGAAAGGAGGTCACAATCATGTTTTGACAGCTGAATAAGAATCAGATAAAACCAAATTGTTTCCTACCTCAGCTGTTTAAATAGTTCAATAGGGAAAGAAAGTAAAAAAATGGAAGCTTACCTAACAGGGTCATCCTAACAAGTGAAGTCAATTGCACCAATTACATCTGTTAAGCACTTTATTCTACTAAAGTCATGATCTCCCCGCACGTGAAAAGTCATTTCCCCCAATAAATCTCTTCGCTGACCACCCTTGCTTCTATAACCTGATTTAAATATCTGAGTGTCTTTTGCAAAGCTATCTCCCACTTAATGAATTCCCAAGCAGATGCTGAATCATTTATTCAATGCATTGTAGTATAAGCTAAGGAACAATCAAAATTTGTTAAAAGATCCATCTGTACAACAAATATCCACCCGGGTAAACAACTAAAAACATCAAGAATTTCATTCTATAAAACGAGGCGCAGAAGAATATGGAAAGAAATGAACATATTAAAAATACATATACAAAAAATAGTTGTTATCATATAGGATCATAGATCTTTTTTTTTATTTTCCAAAAACATAGGTAATGAGAATTTATGAATTTTGTGTAACAGAGATTATCTTAAAGATTGCTTTATAATATAATTGGGGAAGAAAAAAAGCACACAAAATGAGTGTAAAGCATTCAAAAATAGCACACATCAATGTGTGAAAAAGAACACGCTGTTAAATAAATTCGAAACTGAAGTAAGAACCAACCATGGGGTTAAAGTTGGTTCCATGTGCCTTCCTGAAGAAAGTGACGTTCTGAGCACTGGGAAGCCAAGTTATCCTGCAGCAGAGCATGATAAACTCACGAGGATGCTAGAAAAGCTGGAGCAGATGTAACAGGAGTTTGTGAGAATGCTGAGTCTGCAGGACAGAAGACAATGGCCTACACATTGCACGGGTATGTAGGGAGAAAAAGAAAAAAGATACTTTTTTTTCAAAAAAGCAATTGGTGGAAGGAAAAGCTTTGTGCCAGGAATTAAGTGACCTAAATTTTTGTGTTGGTCCTGTCATTTTCATGACTTTGGATAATTCACATGGATTTTCAGAGTCTCAATTTCCTCCTGAAAAGCGATAACAGTAATTATATATAATCTCCCACCTTCCTTTGTTATCATAAAGGTCAAAAGATTTCCAACTATGAAAATGTGAAGTATAAAAGGGTTTTTATGAAGAACATATTAGTATGCATCTGCCAGAATTTCCCTGTGGCCCAGGTCTTACCTCTAAACTCTCCGTGCACTCTTCTAAATTAACCATATTTACACTTATGGCATCAACCACCATCTATCTATAATGCTGATAGCTTTCAAATCAGAATTTCTAACTCAGATCTAACTACTTATTAGATATTTCCACATAATGATCCAAGTGTACTTAAAATCAACATGTCTAAAACGACTGAGTATCCCTCTTTTGAAATCTGCTCCATACCTGGTATGATCTGTCTGAGTCAAATGCAAGGTCAACAGGATCCCTGTCTTGGGTCAGGTTCCACAAGAGCAGACCCTGAGATGATGTTCAGGAAGGAGCCGCTGCAGAGTCAGGAAGTGATCCCAAGAGAAAACTCTAAGGGGAGAAAGGGAAAGAGGAAAATGGCAAAAGAGGAAGCCACACAACTGTGTCATTTCAGCAAAAGATCCAGCCTCAGCTTGATCCTACAGGGACACTGCTTATGACGTCTCTGGATTTGTGCCCCTCAAGGCAACAGACCTGGGCTTCCACATTCCTGTACAGTCTTTGGTTATAACATCTAGGGAGGGACGTAGAGATCCATGAGGATGTGAGTAGGGCTGGTGTGGTTAACATTCTCTGAACTCTCCAACCCAGAAGCCTCTGAGTCATACTGGGATCTTCATTCTCACTCCTCCCGTGTATTGTCCAGCCACAACTCCTGTAGAAATCCAGTATTTCTCTCAAATCAATTTGGACCACTCTTTTGCTGTACTTTGAGTCCTTACTTCTAGCCGGAACTCCTAGAGCAGCCTCCTGTCAGACCACTGTGCCCCTTCTCGAAGCCCCCACTGACTAAACCACTTAACTATCCTACGAAGGGGAGAGAGACCGATATTTCAAAACACATAAAGTGGGTTTGACTTGTGACTCCACTGGTTAAAATCTTTAAAGCTTTTATTTAGTTAGTTCTTTATTTAGAGTGCACATGAGTTGGGGGAGGGGCAGAGGGAGAGGGAGAGAAAGAATCTCAAGAGGACTCTGCACAGAGCATGGAGCCCAGCACAGAGCTTGATCTCATGGCCCCCAAGATCACCACCCAAGCTGAAGTCAAAAGGCAGCACTTAACCTCCGAGCCACTGAGCCACGTGTCCCCCCATAATTTTTAGGATGAAATTAAAACTTCTTAGCTTTCTGCACCCAGCCATTCATGCTTTGGCCTCTACTTAACCTTGCCAGCTCAACAGCTCTCAAACATTTTGTTCTCAGGACAACTTACACTCCAAAAACTTATTGGAGACTCCAAAGAGCTTTGGATTATGTGGGTTACAACTACTAATAACTGCTGTATTCAAAATTGAAACAAAAAAATTAAAACATGAGCTTATTTAATTTTATATTACTGTTGAGGTAGAGGCCTCCCTTGGTGCAAAATCCACCAACAACCTGCTCACAACATACAGGGACCTAAGCCCCTGAATCCAACTCCACTAGAATTGGGCTCCTCAACCCCCATACCTCCATGGGAATAGGATTATGTGTCTTTCCTCCCCTCCTCTCCCCTACTCAAACATGACTTTGAGTAGAAACATGTACAGGTCTGCAAGCTTGACATACGTCCAAAGGCACAAATTATCTCCAGGCCTCTCACACCAGTTACAATTCCAAGGGCCTCTTCCAATTCATGACTCTTGAATTAGCACATTACACTCTTTGGTGTATTATAACTCTGCATCTAGTCAAATCATTTATCATCCCTAATCCCCTAGATTTCTAGTCTGACTTACAGCAGAGTTCTCCTCTGCCACCCTATCCCAGAGACTGTCAGCACCCTGTGCATGCCTCTTCTAAAGCATGAGGAGCTTCTTATCCTAATCATCAATTACCATGTTTATTCTTCCCTCCACTCTTCAGTTTCTTGTGGCCAGATACTGTGACTTAATTGAGTTTTTATCCTATGTGCCAATTCATCCTTATATATGGCAAATAGAAGGCAGTTGACAAATATTTGTTGATAAGTACTTGTCAGATGTTTGTCAATAAATGTCACATGGTAGTACATTAGACTAGAATCAACATTGGGTACAAGGGTAAAGTTGTAAAAAATAAGCTGAGAAGGGAAATGGGAGGCACGTCAACAAAAAATGTTTGCTTCTCTGTTGGAAAGGGGACAAACCAGAAGAATGGAAACCAATTAAAAGACTAATGACATATATAGACAAGAAATATTAGAGGCCTAAGGAAACTTAGTTAAACCAGATAAGGGGAGAAATAATGGAGATGGACCTAGCAGGTGGATTAGATAGGACAATATTCTCAAAGTCGTGGTGAAGAGTTAGAATGAAGACTTACATTTGCAAGATACTGAAAATGGAGTAATATCTGGTCATAAATGTTTTGGTTATTAGAAAGCACACAAGCATTTGAGAGCTTGATTTGAAATTTGGTCCTCCCATTTCAAAACTATGTAATACAGGAGAAATTTCCTAAATAATCTAAGCTACTTTTTCATAAAAAATGTGAAGATTAGGGGTGCCTGGGTGGCTCAGTGGGTTAAGCCTCTGCCTTTGGCTCAGGTCATGATCCCAGAGTCCTGGGATCGAGCCCCACATCAGGCTCTCTGCTCAGTGGGGAGCCGGCTTTCTCTTCTCTCTCTGCCTCCCTCTCCCCCTACTTGAGGTCTCTGTCCATCAAATAAATAAATAAAATCTTTAAAAAAATGTGAAGATTATAACTAAACCTCATACATTATGGTGAAACCAGATATTATATAAATAACACCTATCACAGTGCCTGACAACTGATAAATTATACTCCTTTGTCCACTGTTTGATTTTTTTGCCCTGTTTTGCTTTTTTGCAACTTCTTTGATGTCTGCATGTTTTTGAGCTGAGGCTAGAGAGTCAGCAGAGAATATCATTAGACACTCCACCTCTACCACAAATGGCAAATGATGAGTGTCTTTCAGAAATAATTGATGATGAATTTAGATGAACACAAAATAAAATGAAGGGCTTTGCTAAATTATGAGTGACTCTACACCTCTAATCCTTTCTTATATACTCTCATCTTCTCTTTTCTCCCCCTCATAAGACCTGCTGATATTTCAAACTGGACTATAAATTATTCATTGAAGACCCTAGTCACTTCAGGCAACACATCAGAGTTACACTTCCAGACACTAATGAGGAAGAGAGAATTTACTTTTTTAAAAAAAATTTATTGTTTTGTTGCTTTCTTTCCTCTAAGGCTAAGATGAATGCTTAAGGAGTGCTCCATCTCCCAATGTAGTATCTCTCCATGACACTCCCCATAGGCTCTACCTGACCCCTGCGACTCCATCTGGCTCCTGGGAGTCATTTATAGCTAGTCAACCTTCCCACACCTCAACCACAGGAAATGACCCACAGGCGCTGTACCCTGTCACCTGTCCTTCTCCAGCCCTTGTTTTGTCTCCTTCATGCCATCGTCTATCATTCATTCAGTCAGTTTCCAAACCAACCAAAGCAGCTACCCAGCTACACCCCGGAAATTAAAATTCTGATATATACAAATGTACACAGGTCCTTGTGCATTTCCGTATCTGAGAGTAAGGATAAATATCCTAAAAAGTGATTCGATTTTTCAAACCTTTATATATAATAAACATGGAGACAAATGCCTTTCCCTGATCACATTTTAAACTGCCCTTTTTTTCTCATTACCAACTCCTTTCTGAAGTTCTGACTATCTCAAACACCATTTGTAATGTCAATTACAATTCAATTGTAATTCAATTTCAATTCCCTCTAAAGAAAGGGAACACATCATTCTTTCTTAATGTGGAACACATAGATCCCCTTTTTTGTCCCCAGAAGGAATGCACTGAGAATGATCTTTGCCTGGAATTATTTTTGCCAAATATATTTAATAGTGTCCACAATTTAGCTTTTGAAGGCAACCATCTCTTTTTTAGATTGCTGGATGCTTAGCCAGATGAATTGTACAACCAATGCTCGTGTGTCCTTAAAAGAAACATGACTTTGAACATCAGAACACTGTACACATGCAATAGCTGTAAGCAATGAATAGCTATTACTGAATTCAAGAACAGTCTTGTTTGTCAAAGGTAATGATATATGAAGGTAAGTAGCTCCCAAGCTTTACTTAAAGAATATTCATTTTCTGAAATGTATCATGCTTGAAAGGCTCTCACTTATGGAATTCAAGTACCAACATCTATTACTAACTGAAAGAAATAAAGGTTGTTACAGCCAAGGAGACTTTAATACAGCAAATTGTTTTAGTTTCTAATAGAAGTTTAATCATGATTTTAATAATTTGACCAGTGTTCATTTCTTTTTACTTAGTGTAAGTTATGTCTTTGTAGCACATAATTACATACAAGAGTCAAGCATTCTCTAGTATTAAAATAATATGTATTTATAAGAAAGGGCAGAAAAATCATTTTGCATTTATTATTCAAAAAACAGAATAGAAGAAGCAAGGACATCTTAGAACAGTGTGCTGACACCATAATTCTTTCAGGTATATAGATCTTTGTTTATGACATTCAACCGGCCTAGGACTTGAGTATGAAAAGTAGGAAGCCTCCTATATTCCTGTATGTATCTAACTTTTCAAATCAACGCATCTCAAATTTCTTCCAGAGCAATTATACAACATCTAATTTGGAAGCATTCCTGGGAATAAAGAAAAAACATTTAGCAAAAAAAAAAAAAATACTTGATGACTTAAATTTTAAATGTTATAAGTTTAATCTAATCACTAAATTGAAAGAAACTTTTAGGAAAGTTATCTTTCCATAGAAGCAACGTATTCATCATTAGGATGAATTTCTAACAGTCCCACTTCTGTTTGACCAGAGGTTATATATATTATTTAACTTCCATCACATTGCTAAATTGCCAACCAGAAATATTATTTCACCTATATTTCCACCATGAGATTGCTCACTTTTCACCTCATTACTGATAGTAGGTATTAGGCATTCTTTTGTTCTTTGCCAATTTGACAGACAAAAAAATAGCATCACATTGTTTCATGTGTGGATCTTTAAGTATCAGCAAGAACATATGTATGTATAATTATCACCATATCACTTTTCATACTTTGGAATCTCCTTACCACTTGCCCAAAAGATTAAAGAAAGAAAGGATGAAGGCACAGCGATTCCACACTTAGAAAATGAATTAGAGGGCTTTACTGGGGAGAATTGGATAACTAAATAAAAGGAGACTCTGTCAGCTTGAAAAAGGAGGGGGAATAGAAGATGACAGCAAACATCAGCATCTCTAAGTATACAATGACTGTTCTAAATACCGAAAGAGCCAACACATGGATGGAAAATTATAATTGGGAAATCATAAGATGCTAAAGCTAAGCCCAGTGAAACTTAGGGAAAGTTAAGAATTATTGCCATTTACCATGAAAAAAATAAATGTTTTAAGATATTTTTCTTTATGTAAGAAGAAATATTGAGTTATTCAAAATTTTTTAAAAAATCACCCATCAGATAATCATATCAAAAAATGGGCAGAAGATATGAACAGACACTTCTCCAATGAAGACATACAAATGGCTATCAGACACATGAAAAAATGTTCATCATCACTAGCCATCAGGGAGATTCAAATTAAAACCACCTCAAGATACCACCTTACACCAGTTAGAATGGCCAAAATTAGCAAGACAGGAAACAACATGTGTTGGAGGGGATGTGGAGAAAGGGGAACCCTCTTACACTGTTGGTGGGAATGCAAGTTGGTGCAGCCTCTTTGGAGAACAGTTTGGAGATTCCTCAAGAAATTAAAGATAGAACTTCCCTATGACCCTGCAATTGTACTACTGGGTATTTACCCCAAAGATACAGATGTAGTGAAAAGAAGGGCCATCTGTACCCCAATGTTTATAGCAGCAATGGCCACGGTTGCCAAACTGTGGAAAGAACCAAGATGCCCTTCAACAGACGAATGGATAAGGAAGATGTGGTCCATATACACTATGGAGTATTATGCCTCCATCAGAAAGGATGAATACCCAACTTTTGTAGCAACATGGACGGGACTGGAAGAGATTATGCTGAGTGAAATAAGTCAAGCAGAGAGAGTCAATTATCATATGGTTTCACTTATTTGTAGAGCATAACAAATAGCATGGAGGACATGGGGAGTTAGGAGAAGGGAGTTGGGGGAAATTGGAAGGGGAGGTGAACAATGAGAGACTATGGACTCTGAAAAACAATCTGAAGGGTTTGAAGAGGTGGGGGGTGGGAGGTTGGGGGAACCAGGTGGTGGGCATTAGAGAGGACACGGATTGCATGGAGCACTGGGTGTGGTACAAAAACAATGAATACTGTTATGCTGAAAATAAATTTTAAAAAAATGTTTAAAAAAAAAATCACCCATCATCCTATGACTCCGAGATAACCATTCTTAATGGTGACTCATCTCCTTTCAGGGAGCTCCCTGTACATATTGTTTCAGAACCTGAATTTTTGCTAAAAACCATAGTGAACATCTTTACTTAAATAAATACATTTGCCTACCTATCACATCTGCCACAATGGCTATGGAGTATTTCTTTTAACAGAATTGCAATTGTTTATTCACCAGTATTTTGGGGGCATCTCAATTTTTTTTCCAATTTTATACTATTAAAAACAAGAATGCAATTATGGGACGCCTGGGTGGCATAATTGGTTAAAGTCTGCCTTTGACTCAGGTCATGATCCTGGAGTCCCAGGGTCTAGGCTCAGGTTGGGCTCCCTACTCAGTGGGGAGTCTGCTTTTCCCTCTCTCCCACCCCACTACCTCCCTGCTCTCTCTCTCAAATAAATAATAAAATCTCTAAAAAAAAAAAAGAAGAATGCAATTAGGAAGCATTTATACATGTATTTTCGTGCTTCTACCCTCTTCCATCATTAGGATGAATTTCTAACAGTCCCACTTCTGTTTGACCAGAGGTTATATATATTATTTAACTTCCATCACATTGCTAAATTGCCAACCAGAAATATTATTTCACCTATATTTCCACCATGAGATTGCTCACTTTTCACCTCCTTACTGATAGTAGGTATTAGGCATTCTTTTGTTCTTTGTCAATTTGACAGACAAAAAAATAGCATCACATTGTTTCATGTGTGGATCTTTAAGTATCAACAAGAACATATGTATATATAATTATCACCATGTATCTTTTTCCTGTTAATTTTACATGTAATGCTTTTTACCTAAAGATTATTTGCTCATTTCCTTTAACCATAAACTTTTCTCCTTCTCCCTTCTCTCTCCCTCTCTCTCTTCTTCTCTTTCTTTTAATTTACAGATTTTTGCATTTGGAGTCATATTTAGAAAGATGAGACAGTATCATTTACAGAGAAGCCTAAACAGAACTTACCTTAAAAAAATGGCAAATCATTCATCAAGGAAATTGTTTAAGATTAGGCTGCATGATTTCTGGCAGGTATTCTGCTGCTATTGCAGAAAACTTTATGAGGCCTCTAAGATTTTATAATTATGTACATAAAAATACGAAAAGTGATCTATGAATGTAAGTAAAAGAAAAAGTAAACAGAAGGAGCAAAACCAGAACTGAGACAGAGTAATACTGTAGAATAGGAATTGGGTGGGACACTTTTACTGTTCATTTTACAGACAGTCTGGGTCGGCTGCAATTTTTCGAACATGTTCAAGTGAGTTTTTTTTTTTTAAGAGTAAATGACCATAACAAAACACATTATTATTTTTTTTAAAGATTTCATTTTTTTTTCTTCAAAGATTTTATTTATTTATTTGACAGACAGAGGTCACAAGTAGGCAGAGAGGCAGGCAGAGAGAGAGGAAGGGAAGCAGGCTCCCTGCTGAGCAAAGAGCCCGATACAGGGCTCGATCCCAGTACCCTGAGACCAACGACCCAAGCAGAAGGCAGAGGCTTAACCCACTGAGCCACCCAGGTGCCCCTAAAGATTT
The DNA here is from genome assembly GCF_002288905.1 of Enhydra lutris kenyoni. Lineage (NCBI taxonomy): Eukaryota > Metazoa > Chordata > Mammalia > Carnivora > Mustelidae > Enhydra > Enhydra lutris. The sequence goes on from NW_019154111.1 coordinate 7,113,956, forward strand.
CATTTTTAAGTAATCTCTGCACCCAGCTTGGGCCTCAAACTTACAACCCCAAGGTCAAGAATCTCATACTCTACTGACTGATCTCAACAGGTGCCCCATAATCAGGACAAAATTTAATGATTAAAAAAATAAATAAATAGATAAGATACCCATAAAACAAAGAAGAATACACTAGTTGGAAGACCCATGCAAGGTAACAGTCTCCTAGGCTAGCTTCCATGTCTACCCGGTGATCAAAATATCTTCACTTCCCTGTCCATTAGCCTTCACCACCTCAGCAGTTTTTAGATTCAGTTTTGCTGGTTATCTTAAAAATTCCTATTTTGAAGAAAAGAAGTCTGGGCTAGACCTAAGTGGAGTAGTGTCTGATTGCCTCTCCCGGCTGAACACTGTGATCACTCAGCATCCCATTAAAGGCTACTTCTCATGCTCAAGCACCTTCTTGCTTGAACCAGAGCATTCCTTGAGATGGCAGTTACTCTTGATTTTGCTCATCACTTCCTTTTTCTCTGGAATATTGTCTTTGGGATCAGGGCAACTGAAGCTTACTTATCATCTCTCTGGTGTACCACCTGCGCTTGAGTGATTAGGCGAGAGTCTGGACTAACTCAAAGACCCTGTTTAAAAATGACTCTAACAAGGAAAGACTGAATCTGTGACCCTCACCCAGAGTTTCTGCAAGTCTAGAGAACTGGAATGCTCTGGACCGGAGAGGCACCTCAGGACCCAGTCAAGAAGAGCCTGAAAGCCTGAGTCATGGCATTGAAATAGTGGCCGACCCTCTTCCCTCCCTCATTCGTCAGTGCGAGAGCTTGCGTGGATCCAGACAACCTCTTTCAACTTCATATTAGAGGTGGGAAGCCTGGAGAACCTGGAGCAGATGGCAGACTTCATGCATCACTGGAAGATCTGTAGTCCTCTCACCCATTTGGCAAGGCTATAAAGCAAATAGGGCAAACCGTACTTCTCCTGCAGACTCTTTTACAATATATTATCTTGCCTTGTGTGGCAATATATCACTGTATGGACAAAATGCAATGTGGGGGAAACAAGAGGGAAGCAGGTCATCAGGCATTTTCTGTAAATGGTCAGTAATAAGTAGTTTTAGGCCTTTCAGGACACATATACTCTCCTTTGCATATTTTTCTATGTGCCTGCCTGTTTACAAGTTTTTAAAAATGCAAAAAGCACCCTTAGCTAATGGGCAGTATAAAAACAGACCCCACACCACAGTTTACCAACACTTGGTCCAAGCACATCAGTTAAGAGACAAAGATGGGGGAAAAAAAAAAAGACAAAGATTGTCAGCCAGATAGAAAAAAACAAGCCCCAATATATCACAATTACAAGAAACCTGCTTTAAATGTAATGATATAGCTAGATTAAAAGTATGATGATTTCGGGGCACCTGGGTGGCTCAGTAGGTTAAAGCCTCTGTCTTCAGCTCAGGTCATGATCCCAGTGTCCTGGGATTGAGCTCCAAGTCAGGCTCTCTGCTCAGCAAGGAGCCTGCTTCCTCCCCTCTCTCTGCCTGCCTCTGCCTGCTTGTGATCTCTGTCTGTCAAATAAATAAATAAAATCTTAAAAAAAATAAAAGTATGATGATTTTAAAAGTTATGCCACATAAATACAAAGAAAAAGAAAGGAGAGTCTACATAATAACAAAAAACTAGGTTTAAAAACCAGGAGGGTGCCTGGGTGGCTCATCCAGTTAAGTGTCTGCCTTGGGCTCAGGTCATGATCTCAGGGTCCTAAGATAGAGCCCCACATCAGGATCCCTCCTCAGTAGGGAGTCTCCTTCTCTCTCTCCCTGCTCCTCCACCTGCTCCTCCTCTTTGTGTGTGTCTCTCTCTCTCTCAAATAAATAAATAAAATCCTTAAAAAAAAAAACCCATGAAAATTACCAGGGTTAAAATGGATATTACAAAATTACCAAAGGATCAATTCACCAAGAATGCATAATAATTTTAAGTGTAAATGAACCTAACAACAGAGCAGTTAAATATATGAAGCAGAAACAGTACTGAGAGGAGAAAATGATCCACAATTATAGCCGGAGACTTCAAAACTGCTCTCTCAGTAACCAACAGACTGAGCAGAGAGAGAATCCTTAAGGATGAGGAAGATAAAAACAGCAGCAAAAACAACTTCACCTCATTGATATGTATAGAAAACTCTCCCCCCCTCCAACACCATGAAAAGAAAATACACATTCTGCCCAAGTACTTATGAAATATTCACCAGGATGCACCAAGACAGACCATGTCTTGGGTCATAAAACAAATGAACAAATTTAAAAGAATGGAATCATGTAAAGTATATCTCTCACCACAGTGGAATTACACTGGAAATTAATCACAGGAAGATATCAAGAAAGTCTTCAAGTTAACTTGAAAATGAAACATGACACTTTTAAATAACCCCTGGGTCAAAGAAGAGTTCTTGAGAAGTACATTAATCTGCTCAGGCTGCTTTAACAATACCACACACTGAGCAGCTTAAACAGCAGACTTCTGTCTCTCATGGTTCTCAAGGCTGAGAAGTTCAAGATCAAGGTGGCAGCAGATTTGACTCCTGGGAAGAGCCTTCTTTCTGGCCTGCAGATGGGTGCCTTCTCCACGTGGTGGAGAGAGAGACTCCTCTGGTTTCTCTTCCTCCCCTTACAAGGACACTAATCCCATCTTGGAGGTCCCATCCTCATGACCTCATCTAATCCTTCCCAAGGGCCCCATCTCTAAATATCAACACACTGGGGGTTAGGGTTTCAACATGTGAATTTGGGGGAGCTACACACATTCAATTCAATTTCAGAGGAAGTTATAAAATAGAGAATTGAATGAAAAGTGAAATATAACACATCAAAATTTGGGGAAGTAACTAAAACAACGTCCAGAAGAATATTTATAATTAAGTGTATATACTAGTTAAGAAGAAATTTCTGAAATTGATAAAAGAAGCTTCAACAATAAGAAACTAGAAAAATAAGAAAAAGGAAAACCAAAGCAAGCAGAAGGAAAGGAATCTAAAGATAAGAGCAGAAATACGTGAAGTTGAAAAGAGAAAAACAATAGAGAAACCAACAAAACCCAAAGCAGGTGATTTGAAAAGATCCATTCATTGGATAAACCTCTTCAGACTCATCATGCAAATGTAAATTCCTCCAATTTTCTGACTATGGGAAGGATCCTTAGGTCTTTAAACTTTGTGACCTTAGATCTTTGGACTTTATGTCTATAACTCTCTACTTCCATCTAATGTTAGAGTATAGACAATGCAGAAAGCTTCCTTCAAAAAGAGAAATTTCACCCCCAGAATGCTCAGATTTCAATCCAGCTTTCTGGCTGCTTATCACGACCAGGCAACAAAGCCATGTCTTCAGTAATGTTCCTTTTTAAAACAAACAGCCGAATCACAAGTTAATCACATGCACATGAAGGGCAATCTGTTCATAAGCTCCATCCTAATTCTAGTCGGTGTCTACGATGAAGCTTTCTCCGGCTTCTGACTCTCTCTGGCCTTGTTCCAGAATCTACAGATTTGCTTCCCAAAACATGATCTCAGCAACTGCATTGCAATCACGTTGACCTGAAAAAAGAAATGATTTGGCCAAGACTACTTTACTTTAGAAGAAGCTTTCTAACTTCCCTTGATATGTTTTTAAATTTGTCCTTTTTACAGCTATTCCAAACCCAAGACATTTCTATCTGATAGACAATCTTCACTCATTCAGCAGCCACGGAGACCTATGCCCTCAAGGAATTTGCAATTAAGTGAGAAGGACACAAAATAAATACATATGAAAGAGCAAGGCAACCTAGACCAGAACGCAATGGTAAGACTCCCATGGTTCCAGCTGGGACTACAGAATGTTAGAGAAAGTGGAGAGCAGCGAGAACCAGAATGGTCCCCATGTGTTAGGTTGGACCTAGAGGAAAATACAAGATGCTAGGAGGATGGGAAGCACATCCCAAAAATAAAAATACCCAAGAAGTAGGAAACAGACTAGCACAATGAGAAGACGGGATGCATTTCTGAAATAAAAGTGGTTTGGGAGACATGCAATCCAGCAGAAGAATTCAGACAGGAAGGTGTGAGGAACAGGTTGGTGAAATGACAGACATAAGGAATGTGGTCTCTGAGGAAGGCACAGGGAGCATAATGCTCGAGGAGGAGAAAGCGGATGCCAGGCAGCACGCGGGGAGTTACCCTGATGGCCACAGTGAAAAGAGAAAGTAAAAGACAGACATCAAATATTTTCAAAGGTGGAACTGAAGGTACTTGGTGAGTGGGGACAGGAGGTAAAGAAGCATTTGAGTTTCTGGAAGAAAGTGACGAGATAAATTAAGAAAACAGAAAAACAGAGAGAACAGAGAAATGGGTTCCAGAAGAGATAATAGGCTGAAATCCTTGAAAACTTTAAGAATGAGGTACTCTTGACTGGGAGTATGTACACCCGAGATGAGAGGGCCAACCCAGAACCAGACACAAATCTCTGAATTGTCTCAAGAGATGCAATAAAGTCACACACACAACTGGTGTCTGAGGGACAAGTGTTATTGAGAGGAGAAGTGGGCTAAGGCTCATGACTGAAGCTCCCTGAGTATCCACTTAACCATTTGGTTCAGGAAGCAGAGGAGGTGGTAGAAAAAAAAAACCAGAAAGATTAAGAGGGGAAAAAAAAACTTTCAAAAAGCTGAAGTTGGTCAATGGTGTCCGCCGCCTCAAAGAGGTGAAGGGAATAAGGATGGACGGAATCAAAGTCATTGAACTTGAGATTTAGAAATTGCTTCCAGTGGCTGCTGGGGTGTGTGCAGGGTTGGGGAGTGGGGAGTTACCTTTCAATGAGGATAGAGCTTCCATTTCGCAAGATGAGAAGAGCCAGAGATGGTTGGTGGCGCACAGTGATATGAACGTGCTTCCCATCACTGGGCTTTACACGTATAAATGCTCTTCACATCATATTCTCCCAAAGCACAGTTTTCCTCATGCATAATTCCTCAGATTTGTGTAGGAGTCTCATGTAGGATGTAGGTCGGTTAAAATCCCTTTGGGAAAGGAAATGTCTTGTTCCAGAAAGAGGACACAGGCTACGATATTTTAAATTAATTGTTGCATTAGAGTATTATTCATTCCAATGAGTATGTCAGTCTGTATATGACTGTAAGGCACAGTCAGAATGCCGTGCTCAGAAGATACTCATAAATAGAACTAATCACTTAATTAGATATTGTTAATAGAATTATTATACCGTGTAAGCTAACCGTATTCCTGAACCTGGAAAAAATATAGGACTTGCATCAGTTGGTTTTATCCGAAAATCATTAATAAGAAGGAGAAGAGAAAAAGGGAGGGAGTAAAAGAAGTGAGGGTCACACTAACCATACTCCCTCTTTTGCACCTCTTGTTCTCTCACTGAGCTATTTCTTGGTAATTATAAAATTACTGATTTACTGGAAGTTGTTCAGCACCATAACCAAACCTTGTCCTCATAATTGGATGTTTTGGGTCCATTTATGTAACACCCTTATCTGAGGTTATGGTAGCAAATGAATGGTTTTTGGTGTGGTGGGGGGGAAAGCGTGCAACCACAGTAGAACTAAGGGTCCTTGGAGAAGTCCAGCTTCATCTCAGCCAAATCATTCCTGGCTACTTTTGCAGCTTGCCTTAAACAAAACCATTGTACTTGGCAATTTAGGGAAGAGGAGAGGGGGATTTTTGAATTACAGGATAAAAAAAAATTGACTTAAATCACAAACGAAGTATATATCAGATTAAGGAAGGGTACAGAGAAGGCTCTCCTTGCCTCCTCCAAAGTGGATGTTTTTCATTAAGGAGAAGAAAATTTCCTTCAAGTTTATAAGAAAAACTGGACTTGTGAATCTGTCAAATATGGCAGGAAACACCAATGACTAGTTTGTGATAAGTAGCAGAATTACATTCAGTGTTGATGGCACGGAGATGTATAATTTCGCTATATGGAGTCCTCATTGTTATTGGTGGGAGTGCTGTCCACATTTCTGAAATGCCAGTAATTTCCTTGGGAGCTTGTATAATTCCGGTAGCTGGTAATAACAGGGCCAGGTTTAAGGTATGGTTGTGAAAGACTTCTTCAGGCACCACTGGGTGAGACTTAGCATAGAGCACTACTTCCACATGAAATGTGCTTTTATTTTCCCCTAAGAAACTTCCATTGTTGAAATAATAATGTGAATTAGCTTATAAATAGGAAGTCAGACTGTAAGAAAAAGGAAGTCAGACTATATCTTAATAGGCAAAGCCTAATAAAAGACTATCTCCTTGAAGGATTAAAAAGAAACTTTTAAAAATATTATTTGAAGAAGAAAGAATAAAAACTGAAATTTTAGAATCTTGTAAAAATTACTGACAATAAGGCTATAATATATGAACATTTTTGTAGGAGAAATCAGAGGCAAATTCAGAGTCAGAGATGCCTTTATTGTGGAAGAAGAAAAATGAGATAAGCATTTAACTCAAGAAGCTAATAGAGCAAAACAAATCCCCAAGTATTAAAACACACCAGTTACATCTGTGGAACAATCAAAGGCATGTCCACACAATAGATGTTCTGGGCATTGTGTATAATGAAGTATTTCGAGATGTACTAAAATGGCACATGTCTGAAAGGATGTTAAAGGAAGAAACCAAGGTTTTAAATCAGTAATGTGGTATTTCAACCATTTATGTTTATTTTTTCTTTTTGAGTTAAAAAAAAAAAAGTGTATTCCTCCATCACCTCTAAATAGAAATGAGAAATAGGACAGGGGAAGTGAGGTATTAAAGTTCAAAGAAGGCGGATTGGAGGGTAACTTACATTTTACACTTTCTACCTTTCCAGTACCTTTCAATTAAGTTTTGGCCATGGGAAGAATTATTTACTCAAATAAATTTAAAATAAAAGTGGTCAGGGGAATAGCTTTATCCAGTTGCTCATTCTTTATTCGCTGTAAAGACAGAAAATTTCTTCCTGATGGTCTACAATCCCTTTCCACCTCTCTTGATCCCACTCTGCCTATAAGATGAGCCCTTTACCCCTAAACTATCCAAAGTAGGAAGCCCCCCACCCTGCCAGAGAGTTGGGCTGATACCATTTTCTCTCACAGTCTCACTTTACCATCCCGAAGTCATATCCTGGTTAAGTAAGCCTCTATATTTGTCACTTCTGTTCTCTTTTTCCTTTGACTTCCATTCCCCACTCTTTACACTTAAACTTGATATTGCTTACCTATACACAATTGTTCTTCAGTGAAATGGGTATCACAGAGTTTTCAGAGATGCTGACTTTTTCTCCTCAATATTGACATTTTCCTTTCTGAAGCATTTATTTTATTTTATTTTGTTACTTTATTTTATTTTTGAGAGAGAGAGAACATGAACTGGGGTGGGAAGGGGCAGAGGAAGAGGGAGAGAGAGAATCCTAAGCAGTTTCCATGCTCAATGCAGAGCCCAACCCAGGACTCAATCTCATGACCCTGAGATCATGACCTGAGCTGAAATCAAGAGTTGGATGCTTAACTGAATGAGCCACCCAGGTGTCTCTTCCTCCTGAAGTCTTTAAGTATTTTCTAATTAAAGAGTTGGTAAAAATGTTCAGAGACTGGGGCACCTGGGTGGCTCAGCCAGTTAAGCCTCCAACTCTTGATTTTGGCTTACATCATGGTCTCAGGGTCGTGAGATTCAGCTCTGTGTCAGGTTCGGCACGGTATGGAGTCGGCTTGGGATTCTTTCTCTCCCTCTTCCTCTGCCCCCTGACTCTCTCTGCCCATGTACTTTCTCTCTCTCTCTCTCTCTCTCTTAAAAACAAAACAAAACACCTAATTTGGGTGAAGACTAATATAGTTCAGTGGTAGAAATCTAAATTAATAGACTATTTAAAAGGAGTATACTGTAGCATTTTAAGTCCTACAAATCAATAGCTAATAAATTATGGCTATCAAAAAATTTTGCTAAATCAGATACAATCAATAAGTAAAATGATTTGCTGATTCATGAAGGTTATGCCAGTGAGGCAGAAGGAGGCTAAAGACAAAACAAAACAAAACAAAACAAAAAGACAATAAAGAAAAGAATAAAAGAAAAGAAGAAAGAAATTTGATTTCATTCTCAACTAGCAGGTCTGTTAATGAACAGCAAGCTATTCAACTGGCAGAAGAGGAGAAAATGAGAAGTTTTCAAATCTTAAAGGCTCTGGGCTCTTGGCTGATGACTCAGCTTTCCGAGGCAGGCAATTCCCTGTGCCAAGCCCAGCTCAGCAGCTCTGAGGAGGCTAATTGTTAATTGCTAATTCACCTCACCTAGATAAATTAGTCCGTCTGCCCCAGTATGAGGAGACAGTCTGCAAAACCCACACTAGAGTCCAATGGCCAGATGTGGCAGTTCATAATGAGGGCTCCCTGGGGACCCACTGAGAGTGTAATGCCACCTGAGACCCCTCCCCAGGAGGGAGAAAAGCTGGGGGAACAGAGGCTCATAACAAAAGAGCAGGAATAACTGCACACAGGCTTATCGGTTCAGGCAACCACATATTGTCCAAACTGAGACAATTTTGAGAACAAAAGGGGGTGTCATTAACAATGATGCTGAGACCACAGTGTGACTTGAAATGGCCCATTTGGAGTCCAGAGTTCACAGACTCTTTAACATAGGTAAGTACGTATCATAATCAAAGAAAATCCAAAAGGAAAACACTCTGAAAAAGTACAAGGGGCTCTAGAGGAAGTTGGCAGAAGACGGTGACTTCACAAAAAAGAGTTTACAGTGACCTTGTTGGGAAGAGACAGCTCATACACTCAGGATCCAGGAGTACACAGCATAGAAAGATCCAGAAACCAACCAAATGCCACAGGAAGAAGGGATGCATTGTGGGAAATGGTGACTCACTGTGGAGAGGTCTGACTGCTTGTGAAACAACCTTCCTGGTACAGGTATTTAAGAAAGAAAAGAAGCCCTCTGAGGTGTACCATCCAAAGTGTTTACTGAGAGGCAAATGTGAGCTAAGCCTTGCTCTAGCTGATACAGAGGGAAACTAGACAGATGACAAGCTGCCTGCTATCGGGTGCCTACTTTCTAGTGGGAGACATGCAGTAAACACATAAACATACTCCCTTATACTCATGGTAAGAGTTAGGAGGAAAGTAAGGACAGTGGTGCCATTACCAGTGTCTCTGGATGCTGACTGAAGTGATACATGATGAAGAAAGACCTGAGAAGCTGACTTGTGAACTGAGACACAAAATGGAACTGGTCATGCAAAGATCTTAGGCAGGGAGGAACATTTCAGACAGAGGAGACTGCCTTTACACTATCCTCTACAACCAGAACAAAGTCTATGTAGCTGGAACAAGGAAGAGTGGAGAAAGAGGGGGTGAGATTGGAGAGTCTGGGAGGAGCCAAATATGATAAGATCTGTGGGTTTTCTCCGAGTGTGCGGGGAGTTGTGAAAGGTTCTCTGCAGACAGAGACATAGTTCAATTTACCTTTTAAACATAGCACCCTGGTTGTTTTCTGGAGAACAGGTTGTAACCAGGAGAGCAGAGAACTCAGAGGAGTTCAGCAGAGAGATGATTTGGATTGGCAGACTCGGATAGAAGCTGTTTGCTTTGGGCTCTGTTTTGCTCATGGTTCAGAAGTGGAGCTTGTGAGAGAGACAAGGAATGAGGTGGGTTCTTCCTTGGTCAGCTGGAAGGATGATGCCATGCCTGAAGATTATGAAAATTGGGGAAAAGGCAGGAATTTCTTTCTGCCTTATAAATATTAAACGAGATATTATCAAACATCCAAATATAAACATCGAGAAAAGTAATTGTATATATGGCTCTAATTCTAAAGGAAGATGCCAGAGCTGCAGGGAAAATTTTGGAGTCATTGAGTATAAATGTCATTTAAACCAAAGTACTTAATGAGATTAGTTATGGAGAAACAGCAAATAGAGGAAAAACAGGTGCCCAACTCCCAGCAGTGGGGGCACTCTGCATTTAGATGATGCGCTCAAGGAGCTAACACAGACAACTAGGAAAGAGTAACCAATGAAGCAGAACAAAAATGCAGAAAATGCAGTGTCACTGAAGCCAAGAGAAGACAGTGTCAGGAAGACAAAACAGTCAGCTACATATACACTGCAGAAAGACTGAATCCGGAGACCACAGAGAAGTGATCTTTGGATTTTATAACACAGAAACTAATCATAATCTTGACAGAAACAGTTTCCAAAGCCTGATGGGGATAGATGATTTATCAGAGTTGATTGAGAAGGTGAATGGGAGGTTGTGACTTTAGACCAATCTTTCTAGAAATTTTGTTGTGACTCCTATCTACTCCCATAGAGTCATGTGAAATAAATAGCAGTATCCACAGAGTCTGATCTTGGAGGTTCATCCCACGACCCTTTGAGTAGCTTAGCAAAGAGCTAACTCAACATGTCTGAGTGAGGTTGATAGAACAGGCTGATATATGAGGTGTTGCTCTCCAAAAGTTCTCCCTTCCTATCAAGACCACCTTTGAATAGAAGCACTCCCTCTTACCCTGCTATCTAGGTAAAGGGTTGGCAAATTGGCCCCATGATTCAAAGGTGGCCCCACCACCTGGTTTCTAAATAAAGTTTCATTGCTATACAACCATTGTCAGTAATGCCCATATTGCGTAGGGATGTTTTCTCAGGACAATGGCAGAGATGAGTAGCAATGAAGCTGTGGCCCACAGCACTAGCCCTTTACAGAGAAATTGGGCTGACCCTGTTCTAAGTAATAATTCCCTATAAATATACAGACCCTGTGAGTATGGATAGATAGTTGGAGAGTATCACGGGAGTGAGGTCTTCTCTATGAGATCACAGGCCACAGCTGCTTTCTGTGCAGCTATGCCCAGCCTGAGTCAAAATTCTCCACCAAAAGAAGAGTTTGAGGGAGTATGTGTGCTCTGCCACTTCTCTGCTTGGCCTTTCTCCTGTTACATCCTATTGCATGCATATCATAATCATTCTAACTATAGTGGCCTCTGTCTGGGATCACTTTGCCACACAACAGGTATTGATGGACTCATTTCTTCCACATTGTGTTGGGGTACCTGGGTGGCTCAGGTGGTTAAGCAGCTGCCTTTGGCTCAGGTCATGATCTCAGGGTCCTGAGATCGAGCCCCATGTTGGGGTCCCTGTTCGGTGGAGGGCCTGCCTCTCCCTCTCCTGCTCCCCTTGCTTGCACTTTCTCTCTCTCTCTGTCAAATAAAATCTTAAAAAAAAAAAAAGAATATGAGAAGCAAATTGTAAATCATTGGGTAAAGGAGAATAATGTATGTATGTTTTGATTTTCTAGACCCAAAGTCAAAGTTCCAAAAAGAACAGGATTTTGGCTAGGGCTGTTGATGAGAGTTGATGGAAAGGGATATCTGACTGGGATCCTAAGTCGTTGAGTCCTTAAGTAGCTGGCACTGTAATGGATCACATTTTGTGAGGTGGGAACCACACACTCAGAATACATTTCAGGAAAATATAAAACTCTCTCCTTAGTGAAATTGTTGGTATCCAAAGCTCTGTGGGATCCACTTCCCTGGTGAGCTGGGTGAATGGTCAGGGTAGGATTTGGTATCTAGATTACCACTTTTCCCTTGACCCTATCCAGAGTATAAACACAATTAACTAGCTACATTGGCATCAAACTCCTTAACTGACAGTAAATCAGGATCAGAGACCATTGTAAAGTTTCCTTTATCACTTCCCAAACCTAGAGTATGGTTGAGTATGCAACCCTGATGAACCCATGCAGGTACCATCTTGAAGAATCTGAAATTAAGAGTAGAGAACTGGGGCACCTGGGTGGTTTAGTGGGTTAAAGCCTCTGCCTTTGGCTTAGGTCACAATCTCAGGGTCCTGGGATCGAGCCCTGCATTGGGCTCTCTGCTCAGCAGGGAGCCTACTTCCCCCCCTCTCTCTCTGCCTGCCTCTCTGCCTACTTGTAATCTCTGTCTGTCAAATAAATAAATAAAATCTTTAAAAAAAAAGAGAGAGTAGAGAACTGGAAATCCCTGCCAACCCTGAAAGCATGTACAGATGAGAGAGATGTCCCATGTCACCTGAGTCACAGTGCAGTGGCCATGTCCCCGCCAAGGAGACAGGAAGGCTTCCAAGGGCTCCCTGGTCTCAACAGATGAATCGGTTTCACTTTCCTTCTTGTAAAAAGAATTTGGTTGAATGGGCAGAATGGAACAGAAGCCCCCATATGTAAATATAAGGATGGGTTTGTCATATTTTCCCTAACACTGGTCTGGATGAGCTATGAGCATTATTTTACCTTTAGGTTTGGGCTTAAACTAAAATGAACCTGAGTGTTTTCTTCTTGGCTTTCTAGATCTTACTGCTCTCCTAGAGACAGCAGGGACAAAGACAGCCCACTTTCCAGAGTTCCAGAGGCAAATATATCAAAGTTGTCCTTGCCAGGCTTCCTCTCTTCTCTTCTAACTATCCCTTCTAAGTCTTCCATGATCAAGGACTGCTTCCAAATAGAAGTCTTCCCAAGCTCATTTTGCAAGAAGAAAAGATAAGGAGAAAAGAGGCTCCAGTGATGTCATCCAGGCTTAAGAGAGATATTTTCCTATATCCACTAAAAGCCACTAATACTATAGTGAAGATTATAGATACACACACACACACACACACACACACACACACACACACATACACATACATGTCTGGGTAGATAAATAGATAGATGATAGATAAATAGACAGAAGACAACATATGCACATGCACACACATGTGCACACACACACACACAAACCCTTCTTCCTTGGCTTTGGAAAGACAGAGTAGTACAGCATATATCCTTGAATTCCACCTAGAGGTTATGGAATGCCTCTGAAAAAAGTATATCATGATGACTGGGAAGAAAATAATTTGCTATTCTGATTCAGAGGACTTTTAACTTGAAATTGAAAGGAAAGTGAAATATTCTCAGTTAAAATGGGAAAAATATTAAGACAGTCCACATCACTTCTGACATTAAAAAAAAAAAAAAAACTAACAGTGGCTGAGCTGCCTGGTAATTCAAAGGGGAGCACAGCTGAAAGTACAAGAGCCTACATATATTTCAGTAGACATACCAGTGCGTTCAATGGAGGTTGGGGTGAAAAGTTAAGGTGACTTGGAGGCTCAGCAAAGAAGATCAATTTTACCTCATAAATATCATTGAGACTTGGTGGTCTAGAATTCATTATGAAGACAGTGATCAAAGGTGTATCTTGTTCAAATGAAATCAATCAGATAGAAGTGGAGGCAGCTTAAAGAATTTGTAACTGTCAGTCCACTGACACTGAAGATGTTAGTGCCTAGCAACCATGGTGGTGAAGAAAAAAGAGAGACCAGCAGGCCGACTTTTAGAGTGTTCGATGAAGGGTGCTGGCTCATGAGAATATATTTAATGTCTTTTTGAAATAGATAATAGAACTGGACTTGAGTTATGATAGAGATATAAAGGATGTTAGAAGGGAGTCTATTCCCTGCCTTCATGTATCCATGAAATAACTCTCACTCCAGTAAGGGATGGCATGCCAGTAAACTTCTCCCTATTCTCCTCACCCTTCATCTACTCCCCAGCATGGAAGAGGAGTGAGCTATCCGACTGGTATAAATATACAGATTCTGACCTCAGTTGATTTACTTGTTGGACAGGAACAAGATAATAACATATGGTGTCCCATGCTGTCTTTATCTCATTGACCCTTCTCTGAGGGTTTGATACAGATGAGACAGTGATTCCTCTTCTGGACAGATCACTTCTGGATAGGAGTTCCCCCTAGAAGTTATAGAACACCTCTGATAACCAGAATATCAAGCTGACTGCCTTAGCGACTCCTCTCCTCAAGATCCAACCGAGGAGCAGGTTTCAGAACGCACGATATGGTTGCAGGTCCAAGCCCCCTGCTCCAGTCCAGATCAAGTAATAATAGTAATAGAGAGAGATCTAGATCTCGTACATCTACTTTTGGGTCTATTTCTCACTTGTGCCCCTAAAATTCTAAAAATGGGTGCTTGAGTTACACACATTTTAGAAATATTTAGAAATTACAAAAAAACTGTTTCATTACAAAATGTCTTCAGAGCTCAAGACCCAGAGCTCACCTGTGGTCTTATGTCTCCTTTTGTCTTTCTGACGATCTAAATCCTCTATCATTTATGCTCCCGCTGAGATGCCCCTCCCATGCTTGATGACTGTCACCAGCAAAGGTTGGGTTTTCTCTAGATTGTAAATTCCTTGGAACAGAAACCAACAAACCATCAACTTCTCTGAACATCGCCCTCTTCCCTTTCAAACCTGTTCTTGTCTCTGTCAGCTGAGTCAGGAGTCTCAGAGTCATGCCAGACTCCTGCCTCCAGGTTAAACCCCTTCTTATCTCACATGACACTGTGCTCCATTTGCTCTGAACTATTTCAGCTCATGTCCCTTGCCCTGGCCCAACTATCAAATATGATCAGTTCTACGGACACCTTAAACACATATCGCCTTCTTCCTATGTCCAAACCAAGTTCCCCTTCCCCCCTTATCAAGTCTCTTTCCTGTAACAGCCCAAGAACTCTTTCAGAGGCAATATTACAATTCAATCTTCCTCAGTGGCCAGACTGTGGAAAAGTCCAATGTGTTCATGCTATGTCCTTATTTAAAAACATTCTATAGCTCCCTCACAGACAAGCCCAAAATGAAATGTCTGGCCTCTGATTATAGCTCACATTCTACCAATTTCTTTTTATAAATCAAACTTCAGTCATCTCAAAATCCAGGTGTTTACACATCTCAGGCTGTCATTCCTCTTTCTGTTTTAGCTCCTGCTGCCTCCTGTGCTTGGAGACAATCCTCCCTCTGCCCTAATTCCCCAAATTACAGGGCACACTGGTCATCCCTCATGATCCAGTACAAACTTCACCTGGTGCCAGACACCTTCCCTCATCACCTCCAACCACCCTAAGCTCGGGTTATGGGACCATCCTCTATGTTGCCGTAATAACTTGTTTTCATCTCTACTGAATTTATAATACAGCATTTTTATGGTTTATATGTTTGTTTCTCTCACTAGAATGGGAGACCTTTGAGAATAAAGAACTGCTTTTTCCTGATTTGGGGGATCATGGTTAGAAATACCAGTATGCAGTGGGCAGTCCATAAATATTTTTCACAATATTTATCACACAACATTTTAAACATACAGAGAAAAATAATACTATTAGCACCTGCTTTGCTACCACTTGAAATCTATGGTTATTATTTTACTAAACTGCTTTGTCACATTTCTATTCATCCCTCTATCCATGCATCAATCCATTTTGGTTTTAGTGCCTTTCAAAGTACATTGAAGGCAGCGATACATCCCCCCATCTGTCAATGCATGTGTCATTAACTAAAATTCATAATTTTTGTTTATTTTCCTTTTAAGATGGACATATGATGAAATGCATAAATCTTCAGTGTACATTTGTTGTTTGAAAAATATACATATATACTTGGGTAATTTATCCTTTCTCCGTTGAATTCTGTTTGCACCTTTGTCAAAAATCAGTTGACTATATTTGTGTAGATCTACTCCTGAGCTCTCTATTCCATTACACTGATCTATGTATCTCTTCTTCCACCAATACCATGCTGTCTTGATGACTTTATCTTTATGGTAACTCTTGAAATTAGTGAATAGAAATGACCTGCTATCCTTTCCTTTCAGATTGGAGAACTTCTGTCAACACCACTTCTAGTTCAGATTTGTTGGCAACAGATTCTCCTGGTTTGATGTAAAACTGTCTTCATTTGCATTCATTCTTGAAGGATGTTTTTTCTGGATAGAGAATTCTGGGTTCACAGTTTGCCATTTCAAACTCTCTAAAGATTTTGTTCGAATGTATACTAGTCTCCATTTCTTCCTAACAAGAGATCAGTAATGACTTGAATTGTCATTCCCTTCCTACAATGTGTTGATTTTCTCTAGCTCATTTAAGGTTTTCTCCTAATCTTTGGTTTTCCACAGTTTATATTTGTCTAGGCATGGTTTTCTATGTATATATCCTGCTTAAGCTTTTCTAAGCTTCTCAAACTTATAAATGTCTTTCAACAAAGTAAAAAAAAAAAAAAAAGGCCATTATTTTTGCCCCATTCTCTCACTCTTATTCTTTTGGGACTTGAGTTATAATAAGTGTTTCCTATTTTGCCACATGTCTCTGAGGCTCTGTTATTTTTTAAAATATTTTTTCTCTACTCTTCAAATTTACTAATTTCTATTGATCATTCTTCAAGTTCACAGACTCTCCTGTCATCGTCTCTTTTTACTTAAGGTGATCCGGTGAATTTTTAAAATTTCACCTATTGTATTTCTCAATTGTAGAATTTCCATTCATTCTTTGCTATTCTTTTTATTTCTCTGCTAAGATTTACTTAAAAAAAATCATGATGAGCATTTTTTCTTCATGACCTTGAGCAACATTCTAACAGATACTTTAAAATCCTTGCTGCTAATGCCAACAACTGGCTCATCTTGCGGTTGGCCTTTATTTTTTCCTCTTATTAATGAATCCCGATTCTTTGTATATTAAACAATTTCAGATTGTGGATTGCTAGATTTGTAAAATCAAAGATTTTTGTCATTAAGTTTGTGTATAGTAGCAGGTAATGAGCACGAAAGGCCTCAAACTTCAAACTCTTCCTTGGATGACAATTTCAATCTAATCCTTAACTAGGCTGCTTGGAGTCTGCTTCAAACATTCATGTTTCAGGTCAGTCAGTCGGGACAGAAAACTTTAGGCTGCTTCTTTCTGGTTCCATCACATTCCAGAGGCTGTGTCGTCCAGAACTTTGGTCTCTGATTCCATGGACCAAAAAGACTTCAGGTTTTCTCTCATAGTTTTAGCATCATACATCTGTAGGGCAAACTGAGCCTTCACTTAGTTCATGAGCCATGAAAATGGGAACTCAGCCAGTAGCTTCCCTTTTATCAAAGCATTGTTCCTCTACAGAAACTACCTGCATTTGGTTGTTCTCAAGTGTCTTCCAGCCATTGGTTTTGCTTTTTTGTTTTATTTTGTTTTTGTCTAGACTTTATACTTGCTATCTGAAGAAGGGTGAGTCAGATAGGAGCTTACTCAGATATTATTAGAAGCAAAACTCAACAATTCATCAATACTTATTGAATTAAACCTTAGTCTGGCAACTCAAGGACAGAGATCTTTATTTATTTACTGGTATATCACAAGTGTCAAGAATCATGGATGGTATATTTTAAATATTCAATAAATACTTGTTGAACAAATGAACAGATGAATATACAATTAACGTTGACATTTTCCATGTACCCTAACTTTCTCAGAAATTGAACACATAATCAAAAGGAGCATAACCCATTATCTCTTTAAAACTAACAACTGTTAACATTTTGTCACATCTGCTTTTCATATCTTTTTTAAATTAAAGGGTCATGAAATTAGATACAAAGTAGAAGACCCTGTTATCTAGTAACTTCTTTTACTCTAACTTTGGATCCCAGTATGTATATCTTTTGATCTAAACTATAAAGAATTCATTAATCTTCCCAATTTTCCAAAAGGAAGAAAGGAACGTAAAACTCAGGGCATCAGTAGTGGTTCTTCTAGAAGAATTCAGTAAGCAAATAAGTTAGAAAAATTCCATATTCAACAAAATACAAGTTAATGGAAAATCTTCACAGAGCTAGTACATGTTTTAATCCATTAAGATTAGTGTATGGTACATAGCACTTCCCAACCATCTGTGACCTTGAACGTTGTCCTAGATCAACTCATGGGACTACTACCTTGTGACTCACTTTGGGGAAAGCTAATATGAATAGTCCCATATTCCTGATGCAAAAACTTAGGCATGGGAAAGTCATCCTTTGATAGAGCAGATCAATATTCTGTCTCTCTTATTCCCCAAATGGCGTAAACTCTCCTTCCCCCCATTGAGCCTGGGTTTGATTTCTACGTTTCCATTACATTTGGCTTAAGTAAACTCAGCCATCATCCTTGGCTATTTACATGTTGATCCACACATAAAAGAGAATAAAACAGCAGAGCAGACTGGAGGAACGATTAAGAACCTGGAGATATAAAAGGCAATTGCTTTCAAGAGGATTCACCCAGCACACAGAGCTTTCTTTCATGATTAAAGTCTTTTTGAAATCCTAAATCAAAGGCGCAGCCTATCAGAGAGCTAGGAAATCCATAATGAAAAAAAAAATGTCATTGATGAGAGCCGTTTTGTTATTATACCGAGTGCTTTTGACAGCATTCGCTGCCTAAGCACATGAGGGAAACTGCAAAGCTCGCTGAATGTTTTCTGAATGTTTTCTTTCTATACAGAATGCTACAATGAAGTGCCCAGTGAGCGAGAAAAAGAGAAATAAAACACAGTTGGCAAAGTCAAAGCAAGCAGAATTAATGCCTCTGCACCACAGCCCGGGCATCTTTAGCTCCCCAAGGGGATTGGTGGGAAACTATAGCTTTTTTCCTGTCCTTTCAGAACTCTATTAATGTTTTTCTGCTTGGCTGAGTCAGGACGATATAAGGGACAGGCAAGGGGCAGGACAAATCCATTTTTAAAATTCTTTAATCAAATCTTAAATAGGCACCAGTAATATTCAAGAAGTAACAACCGTGAGTAATAAGTGTCCTTGGGGACCCAGAAACGTTTTCTAATCAAGGACCACAGAGTCCCAAACTGGGCCCAGCACGTACAAGCTGAGTTTATCAGTTACGCAGGCTACACTGACAAATATGGCTTCCGTTGTGTGGCATTTCCACTTTTCACCTTCATTTGGGAGAAACTGAAGTCAAAAAAACATTTGCAGAGCGCCTGGGTGGCTCAGTGAGTTGAGCGTCTGACTCCTGATTTTGCCTCAGGCCATGATCTCGGGGTTGTGAGAAGGAGCCCCATGTTGGGCTCCATGCTCAGCAGGGAGTCGGCTTGAGAGTCTGTCTTTGCCTTGGCCCCTCCCCCTGCTCACACTCTCTCTAAATAAATAAATAAATAAAATCTTTAAAAAAAAAAAAAAAGGAAACTTTGGAAAGGGTGGAAGGAAGTGAAAGTCAAGAGGATGCATCCTTAGAGCTGCCCTACTTGGGCAGACCAAAAAAGTAACTTGATAAAGGCCAGTGAGTCTTTTTATGCAGGGACACAGAAATCACCTCACATGATTAGGGAATCACGTAAAAACCAGTACACATGCTGGCCACAAGTTATGTGGAGGTCCAAGTATTTGTCTTCTTTTTTTTCCTTTTTAAAAACTGGAAATAATCATTTTCTGATTGCGACAGAAAAGTTTTGCCTTTATTTAGTGAGACCAAAGAGAGAAGTATAATGAAGAAAGGAAAATCACCCTAAGTTCTACTTTGCAGATATTAGCACTGTTAACACCTTGGTTCAAGTTCATTGAGATTTCCATGATACCTAAATCACAGACTTTTGATATGTTACAAAAACGGATTTATTCTCTGCACGTTGTTTTATAACTTTATTCCACTTAACTATAAATCATGATCATCTTTCTGAATCAATACCTACATCATCATTTTGAATAAATGTAAAGTACGTCCTTTGTTGGATATATCACAGTTCATTCACCTAAGCTCATTTCTGCATATTTAATTTCCCACTGTTATAAACAATGCATTTTAAATATAATTTCTTATATATCTTTGCATGCTTCTTTATTTACTTGGGGGGAAAAAAAAACCTGACATGCAACTGTTGGGTCAAAAGAGTATATTTCAAATTTGTATACATTCCACCAGGTTGAATTATGTTGGGGGGAAACAGTGTATTGGTTTACACTTGCCAACAGTATATGAGAGTCAGCACTTAGCTTCCATACTTGGGATCTGAGAGACTGCTCACCCAAATTGGGGCTGCACCCACACTATAGAGTTTGAACTCACTGAGGACAGTCTGAGTCTGATTCATCTTTACATCCTCCAAAGCACTGAAAATGGCATTGGTTCTACAGTGGATGCCCAGTGAAGGTTCTGATAAATAGGCAAGGTTCTCTTCAAGACCTCTAGGACCTGTTGTCTCTGTACACCCCTGTCCCCTCCCTGACTCCCTCCACCATGACCCTTCCACTTCAAGTGCTCCAACCTTACACTGGTAACCTTGCTGTTCCTACAGCACGCTCAGCATGCACTCTCTCCAGAGAGTTGGCACCTGCTATTCTCTCTTCCTGGAATTTTCTTCCCCTGATATCCACAAGGCTCATTCCCTCAGGCTACTACTCAGGAGGCCACATTATCAGTAAGTCTTCCTATTTTAATTTGTAAGCCCCTTAACATTCACTGTCCTCCGTCCATTATGTCAATTTCCCCCAGTGTCTTTATTACCCTGTGACACTATATACATTACTTGTTTATGGCGTTTATTTTGTGTTTCCACCCACTGGGACAGGAATTTTTGTATATTATGTTTCCCGCTGTATTCCTAGCACTGAGAAGAGGTGCTTGGTAATATACATTAAATGAAGAGATTAGCTTATTTAAAATAAAGGATAAAGGAAGACATTTGGAAGCAGAAGTTAATTGCTGGAACCCTTACTGCAGGCACCATGAGAGAAAGCATCCACACAGCTCAACAGAATAAGGCTAAAATATAGACCTGAGTCGCCATATCATCAGAGTGCTACAGTTATTCAATATTTGGTTGAAGTTAGAAGTGAGAGAATACAGGTCATCTTGAAAAAGTTGCCATCTGGAAATATAAAACTCACATGATGGTTTTATGAAATACATATTACAAAGCAAAAGTGAGCGAGTTGAAATCAAATGATGTCAATATTGAGGAGGTGTGGCTGGAGCCACCATTTATGAATAGAGATCGTGCTCACAAGAGAAGAAGTGTTCTAAATGCTGGGAAGCTGGGAAGGTGATGGGCACATGGGGTAGAGGAGAGAAAGAAAAGAGAGCATTTTCATTTACTCCTCAACTTTAGTTAAGCATGTTTGATAAGCCAGGCATTAAGGTGGGAACTAGAAAATGAAACAAAGACCTGCCTTTATGGAATCTACAACCCAGCTGGGGAGAAATATAGGTTAGTTACCTGTGACATCATGGAGTGGGTGCTCTTTGTGGCAGACATGAGGGATGCTTAACCCAGACCAATAGGTGAGGGAAGAGGAGGTATTGCCAGGAAAGGTGGTCTCTGAGCTGAGTCGTGAAGGACATGTCAATAGGAATTAGCCAGGAAGCACAAAGGACATACTCACAAGGAGGAGGGAACCACCTGTGGGAAAGCTCCTGAGCAGAGAGAAGGTATGGCGTTCAAGGAACCACAGGGAGGAGAGCACAGCCCAGGGAGAGAAGGCAACCGTTGGAGAGGCAAGAAAGCCCAGGGCATGGGAGTCTCCTTTCCTGGATTCGTCCCTACTCAGAGACACTGGGCTCCATGAAAAGAATTAAGAAGGGCAGTCAACCCTGATCCTTAATAAACTTATTTCACAGAATTCCAAACATATTGAACAGACTCAAAGAGAACAAGAACCCAGTTAATAGGACCCGAAGTTTCTGCCAGGATCAAAGGACTAAAGTAAAAAGATGAAAGTGAAATTCAGACGTTGGCCCTCCACACCGGGGAAGCCAAGGACAGCCCGGGGCAGCAGAGGGGAACGACAGCCCAGCGCACTGGATTCAGGAGGTCCTGGCTGTTGCCTCTTGAAAAGCAGAAGCATTGTGGACAGAAATCAAGGTGAGATTTGGTTTATTTTCCAGTCATTTCCATCCCCCCTTGGAGTTCCATCCATTCTCCCTTTGCTAGTGATTCATAAGATCAAAATAGTGATTTATCGGATCAAAATAGACTTTCATAAAGAACTGAATCTATGACAAACTACAAAAGCCTTCCTACTCTGTCACTTATCATCATTTTTTCTCTACTGCAGCAAATAGTTGTGGATATGAAAAACAACCAGCCTCCAGCCTGAGCATATGAACATGAAAAAAAAAAATGTTTCATTACAGCAGCATATCTGCGTACCAGACTCATCTGGAAACTTTTAAGAATACCAATGCCTGAACCTCATCCCAGAGATTCTCATTGGAAGGGTTTGAGGTACCTGGGAATCAGCGATTATAACGTACTTATGAAAGGTTCTAAGAATTCCTATAACAAACATCAAGTTTGACAGTGTATCATCTAGAACTTCCTCTATTTATTTCACTGTGGGACCAACAAGTTTTGGCAGAGTACTTATGAACATCGAACAAAACACTGAACTTTGGCAAAATACAACTTGAGAAGTGCTAGGCTTTCTTTTTAAAGAAATAAATGCCCAGGATGGATTGTGTATATTTTAGGCTTTATGTTTACCATCAATCATAGCATCAATCAATGAAAGACGCCTGGGCTTTCATTAATCCTCCTCATTTAGGTATAACTATTTTAAGAGAAATGATGAGTAAGCAAGCTTGAAGATTTCCCTCTTCTGCTGGAGACTACCTCTTAAAGAGAATAAGAAGCCCGCTACCCCCATGACTCTGTCTTTCACTCAGCTGACCGAGCTTCAGAAACCCTGCTCCAGGATAAACTCAGCAAACGTCTTAATAATTTACAGCACCCCCTCATTTTTCTTATGACCCATGGGCCCAGGTTTGTGATCCACAAAATAACTAGTCTGTGTAAGTAACTTAATAAATATGAAATAAAGCCTTTGGAGGCAGGCAGCACATGGCATCAGAAATAGCATACCCTCCTGAAACAGCCAGACCTATCTAAATCCCATCTCCATTACTTATTAGCTTTGTGTCCTAGGGCGAGCTTACCTCTCTAATTCCAAGTTTGACCAGTCAAGTGAAGATGCCTGACATATCAAACTTCTAGGACTTGGAGATTAATGGTCACACGTGTGACCTACCTGATGTAAATATTTATGGATTCTTCGAATGAAGAATTTTTTTTAAATCAGAGATTTCTTTAACATTTTTTCACGATGTAACGTGAGGCAAAGTTTAAAATAAAGGTATTTCCTCTGTTCACAGGTCATTTTCAAAAGAGAGTGCGTTCTGCTGGAAATTGAAACATGGATAGCCCTCTGCTACAGTTGAGGTCCTAGCCGTACTCATAAATCCTCAATCTTCTGTTACAGAGCAGATATTAACAATGAGCTCCTTTTTATTTCTGTCCACACTAGCATATTAATGTCACAGGACAAGCATATACAAGAGGTTTGGGAAGTCAAATATGAAGTTCTTGATAAAAACACTTATTTTATGGCTGCTTTGGGTGCACATTTTCAACCAAGAATATTGAAAGACCAAAGAAAGCAGGGAATGGAAGGGAATCTACAGACATCTGTTCCAATGCAGAACTAATACTCAAAACTGTGCAATCTCAGATGTTCACTTCCTTGGATAGATGGCTATGTTATTCTATTCATGTTCTTAGAGACCAAATGCGAAGTAAACTGAGGTATAAATCTAGTGCATAAGGAGTTCTGTCTCACATGGAAATTTACTATTTATTAAATATTTAATACCACTTACTCCTTATTGAAGATTTCTTCAACTGTGACCATTCACAATTTTCAAAATGGATTCCTACTGCAAATCGCTTTGTAAAGGAATGGACAAGAAATGGTTGTGTTCTTTGATTCAAACCTCTCAAACATTAGAGAGTCTGTCAATTGCTTCCCCTTGGATTAGAGGTTCAATTGCTTCCCCTTGGATAGTTCTTTCTTAAAACTTCTTTACTGAATTATATTTGATATATAAGAAGCTGCAGATATTTAATGTATCCAGCTTAATGATTTTGGAGATGAGTACACAACTTTGAAACCATCGTAATTATCGATGTCATAAGCTTATATATCACCTCCAAAAGTTTCCACCTGTCCCACTTTGTGTTTTGGGGTTTTGGGTTTTGTTTTTTTTTTTTTTAATAGTAAGAGCACTTACCATAAGATCTACCCTCGTGGTAAATTTTTAAGTATACAGTACAGAATTGTAAAGCATCACCCTATGTTATACAGCAGATCTCCAGAAATCATTTATTTTGCAAAACAGAAATTTTATATGCTTTGACCACCACTTCCCCACTTCCCACTTCCCCCTTAACCCCAACTTAATTACTTATGCCTTTTTTTAAAGATTTTATTTATTTATTTGAGAGAGAGTGAGAGAGCACAGAGGGAGAAGGAGAAGTAGACTCCCTGCCGAGCAGGGAGCCCGATGTGGGACTAGATCCCAGGACCCTGGGATCATGACCTGAGCTAAAGGCAGACACTTAACCAACTGAGGCACCCAGGTACCCCACCTACGCTTTTTCATGCCTATTTATTTCAGTGAAGAGAATTTTAATCATGTTAGACCCCAGGTTGACAATGAAGGGTAGAATGGAGTTTCACAGACTCCACTGGGCAGAGATAATTTCAAATCTGCTTATGATGTACATATGTAGTGTGGTGTGATGGAGAGGACCCAACTCATGGTCACTGTGTTTAAACTGTGACTTAAATCTCAGATTTGTTATTAAGTGACTGTTTTGTGACCTTAAATGATTAGTTTTAACCTGCAGGTCTTTTCTCCTTCCCAGACCATTCTTGTGAGAGCTACAGGAAATAATGCTTATCACATGATTATTGTGAGGCCCAGCAATTGGTAAACACTCAGGGTATTTTAGTTATAGCTTCTTATCTATAAGGTAATAAAATTATCTGGTAGGACATTTGAGACCCCTTGTTTTCATATATGTCAATCTATAAGAACTGTTTATAGACATATAATCAAAGCCATTGATATACTCAATACCTACTTAAAGTGGTGGTCATAGTCATGAACTGTACTGTGAATGAATATGCATTTTAAATTTTTATATTAAAAACTGATGGATAATGAATGATATCTTGTTAACTAATAAATAATTATAACTAGCTTTTTTTAAGTGATTACTTTATTTTATTTAAAATTCTCTTAATGTATATATAATCTTTTTTTTGTAATCTTTTTCATATATTTTTTTTATTTTCAGCATAACAGTATCCTTGTTTTTGCACATAGCTTTTATCATAAAGTTGATAACTTAATCCTTGATATTTTAATTTAAGGGCCATTATAATCCTGTTTTCAAACTAATAATCTGAGTGAATTTATAGAAGGAATGCAGTCTTAGTGTTCAATTCTCTAGCCCTTATTTGGGGCTTGGAATTTTAAATTCATCTAACAAACATTAATTGAGCTATAAGCACTGTGCTAGTTGGAAATAAACAATGTTAACAGTGTTTGTTATATTTTTGACAATTAGATTTTTGGGGTGCCCACAAAACCCTACGTAGTAAAGATGGAAATCTGCAATAAAACCATAACAAAATGTAGTACTTTCATAATGCCAGTATTAAGGCAGAGATGAAAGATGCCATTGGTATGAAATTATTTTTCTCTTAAATGTTGCTTGATGATAAGCAGGTTTAATACAAAGGGTAAATAATACTAGATAGAGAATATCTAGAACATATGACCTTAAGGGTTGATAATACTTTTTTACATCTTATTTCATCTCAAAACTTAAGATTTACCCTTTCCTTGATGTATGTATGCAATCAAAACATTCTTACCTCCATCAAATATAAGTGTCATCTATTAGCTAATTGATGTAAAAATCAGCTTAAAAATAAGCTGTAATTTAAAAAATGCAAATTCTGAGGACATTAGCTAAAGGGCTGGCCATGGCAAAAGAGATAATCTGCGATAATAGAGTAAAAAGATGAAAGAAATTTCTGAAAAAAAAAAACATGAAGAAAGAGGCTTCAGGTAAGTTGTGTGTGTGTGTGTGTGTGTGTGTGTGTGTGTGTCTCAGGAATTACCCAATTTGGGAAACAACTGAGCTGTGAGTGACAACCAAGAGGATAAACAAAACCACATGTGTAAAACCCCTCTGAACAATAAAAATGTTGCAGAGATCCAATATTTCATCAACAAGCTCTCAGCCCCACCCACAAAGTAGACTTGCTGACTCAGGACAGGGTGGTTGCTTTCTGGACAATAACAGTTGTCACCGAGGTAAGTGACAGACCACCTTACATGCTTTTTTTCGCCTTCATTTCAGTCCAGACAGAATTTGGGACTGGCTGTTTCGTTGGGTTTTTAGAAAAAGAAATCCTCCAAATTAAAAAGACATCTTCCTTGGTCCATCTCTTTCTTAGGACTTGAATCTTATTGTAAAACATCTGCAAATTACCTCTTTTCCCATAGCCAGCCCTTTAGCTAAGGTTTTCCTCAGAATTTGCATTTTTTTTATTAAAGCTTATTTTTAAACTGATTTTTACATAAATACCAACTGCTCCATGAACCGAGGAAAGATCTCCTACTCTTTGACATGAGGTATCATTTATCTTGGGCAATGGGATGTAACGCTATTGTTTCAGACCCTGCTTCGTCCTCATTCTGAACACATTTAAGCCAGTTTGGCTTCAGAGCTGTTCATCACTCCAGTGAAAGAAAGAAAGAGAGGCAGGGAGGAACGGCTGAACTCAACTTCAGGCAATACTATTGAAACCCGGAGTGTTCCTGTGTATACACAGATCAGACATCGACTCCCAAGACATACCAATTTTTTTCTTTCCCCAGGATTATAGAATAATTATGCTTTAGTCCAAATTCTCAACATGACTACAGGAAAACTAGGATAAATCTCATGAGACTCTGTGTTGCCTGTGTATCTAGAAGTCAGTAACTTCAGAGAATGCGTCTCTTTCTGCATTTTCTCAGTCTGTTGCTAGAATGAAGAAACTTGAAGGTGCTTACAAGTGGCTAACAAGTTCTGTAATCAAGACTTCATAAGGAATACAAAGCATACTACTGAAAGAATAGGGAAGTTCATTCTAACAGGAAACCCGACTACTTGGTGAGCTCCATGCTGATGACTCCTTAAGGAAAATTTATTTATTTAAAAGACTTTAATTTATTTGAGAGAGAGAATGAACGAGCATGAGAGGTGGAAGGGTGGGGGGAGAAGGGCAGAAGGAGAGGGAGAAGCAGACTTCCCACTGCGCAGGCGCAGGACTCAATCCCAGGACCCTGGGATCATGACCTGAGCGGAAGGCAGATGCTTAAGTGACTGAGCCACCCAGGCATCCCCTCCCTAAAGGAAAATTTAGAGAGCAGTCATTTAGTCTCATACATCCATGTATAAGAATGAGTGCATATAAAGTTTCACATAGCAACTAAATCTTTCTCAAGAGAAAAGTCCTTGGAGTTCTTGGTATATCTTCTGTTAATTGTGCTGGTATGTTAAACAGAGTTTGGCACAAGAAAAAGAAATCATTATTACTTCAGGTGTGAAGACCACTGGATATCAACTACAGAGTTGAAGAACTGAGTTCTAGGCAGACATGAATTCCATGAGATCAGTGTCCACTGACAAAGGCTCTTAAAAAAACTAGTAAATCATTCCAAACACTACAAAAAGGCAATGGTTTTATTTCCTTTGATCTAAAGCTGGATTAATTTATGCACAAGACAGAAGACATACCTAATGTAGTCTTCTAAACCCACATGACTCAAAATGTCAGAATATACAGGAGGCAATGCAAAGCTAATCAAAAAGAAAATACTGGAAAAGGCCACTTCATCTTTTTAGTGAATCCCATTGCCATTTAGAACCACCCCTATAATGACCACTGTTGGGTTTACCCAGAATCCCTTTCCCCTCTTTTACTAAGAGTACCTGGCTTTTCCTTATTGCATGACCCTCCCCTACTCCACATGCTCTCTGTGGGACAGCCAATCTTGGTGTCCAGCCCCACCTGCTCAAGGAGTAAAGTATCACTCAGATTCACAAATCAGCAGATATTATTTTCTTAGCTAGAGTAATTTGTTCCCGGATTGGCATACAACCCCAACATGGCCAAGTAAAGTGTAACTTGAAACTGGATGCTGAGAGAGACAGGATCTCTCTTTTTTATGGTGGGAAGGGTCCCAACAATGACCACCTACTTTGGGCTACCACTGTCTGTCTTTCCTAATATGTGGCTAAAGCCTTTATGAAACAAACAAACAAACAAACAAACAAACAAACACCAGAATCCAGGTTCAAATGGAGATTCCAATAGGATGGTGGTGACAGTATTCAGACCCTTCAGTCCATTATTCAAGGATAATAACACATCAAGAATCACATATGCAAGGATGACTCAACATCACATTGTGTCTTGAGACTTTCTTTAAGATTTAGTACTATGACAATTGTACCATAGGTTTCCCAACAGCATGTTCCATGTCCCAATAACCATGATGACATCCTCTAGAGATAGTTTTGTTTTACTTTCCCATAGCTGCTGATGGCAACTCAGCCCGAGGTAGCCCTCTCCCCAAAAAGAAGCTTAATGTCCTCTGCAGCTGGGAGTAGAGAGATAACATGGATACATGGACCTATTTATTCAAAAACAAAGATTTCAAAGCATTCCCTCACTTAGGTTATGTCAACAGATAGGTCAATAGCACCACTCTCCTATATGAAGAACATAGCCCACGGAAGAATAACGGGAATTGTAATGTCTGCTTTTTTTCTCCTCAATTATCATGGGAAATAAATATCTCAGTCACTGAAGTTACTGACTTTCTCAGTACAATGAAGAGGATATGATAGAAACCCAGATGTGATCTAAAGGTTGTGAAAAAGATTCCAAAATGGCACACATCCCAATGAGAACATGCTCTATCCTAACATCTGCTTCATACTTTTCTTGCATAGCCTTCACGTGGCTTTGACTTTTAGTTGCAGTCTACCTTTGGGGGTTACTTGTGACTATACATGTGATTCCCAAATCCAACAAAATAGACATCACTATTTTCATCCTTGGGATTAAAGTAATTCCATGAAGTAATTATGCAAATTCCATGGTGGCTGACCCAGTCTTCTTAACCAAAGTTTACCTTTTCCTATCCAATTCTGAAGGATTCTAAAGGAATCTTGCCTTCTGTCCTACCTAATAATGCCTTAACACAAAACCCATTAGAGCTTTCCATCCAGTTGCATAGAGCCAAGAAAGCTAGAAAAGAAGAGGCAAGAACTCAACTGTAGCTTCCAGGCTGTATGTTGGGGAGCACTGTGACAACCAAGTCATAGCGATATATTTCATCTATTTCCCCTCTCTCCTAAAGCCATGCTTCCAATGACATACACATGCTAAAAAATGGAAAAGTCAAGTATTGCAAAGTGGCTAAAACAGTCCCCTGCCCTACAGAGGCTTCAAGGAGAAATTGCCACTGAAATTTTATTATAGCCTTTCTTATGGCAATTTCTACCAAGGCTATAAAAATGCATCATTCCCTTCAACCCAAAAATTCCACTCCTGGGAATGTTTCCTAAGGAAATAACTCAACAGAAGGAAAAACCAAGTGCACAGTAATGTTTTTTGCCACTCCATCTAAAATTGCAAAGTATCAGAATCAAGCTAAATGTATAACAGTAAGGAATTTTCAAGTAAATTATTGTGTATAATTCGATGGAATATTACACAGCCATAAAATTATAATTATACTCTTGATAGAATATTCCAGGGAAATGCACAAAATGTTACATTCATTATTATGATTACAACTATGAAAACTAAGAAGGTACTTATATATGAATATTAGGATAGAATATAAAAACTAAAAGTAATCATAGTCGATCTGTGAGGTCAGCCCATCAAAATTAATTTATGTTGTGTTATGAATCAACAGCAGCAATGACAAGAGTCTGCCTTCTCCTTCAGGGCAGAAAAATCAACCTTAGTTAGCCATTCATTTCTCAAAAAGGCTCTCCTTGAGCACCTGCTATAAGCCAGAGTTCACCCAGAATTAGAGATACATTCACCTAAAGTCAAAAATGTTCCAGCCAAGATTTTTCTTCAGCTTAGTCCCATGGGTTTAGAAAGTATTTATAGGGCTTTGTCACTTCCTGTTTCAGTAATTACCACATTTCATCAAAAACTTGATGCCCATCTCCCTTCACATGGTCACTATCTCTGACACTGAGCTGCATTTTCTCTTTGACAGCATCTTAAAATCACCATCACCAGTCATGACGAAGTCATACCTACATGCATGTATGCAAACTTGGTCACGGATCTTCATATGGTTGTCTTTTTAGTTGAGCTATTTGTGTTGCTGGTGACACAAATGATGAGTTTCCCTGAGTCATTTAAAACTCGTATGATTATTCAACATTAGGTGAAAAGTGTATATGCAGAAAGGCACAGCTACTGAGCAATGAGAGAAACCTAACAGCAGTAGAGCAGATCTCTTTGTTAGAGAAATGACTGCATTTCCACATCTTCCTGCAATAACAACCAAATAATTTTACTTGTCTTTTCTCTGTTCTACATGCACAAAGATGTAGAATAAAATGACAAAAGAAAAACCTAAGTCTGCATAAGCCTGAAATGGTCTCTTGAGAATGTAAACTAAAAAAATTTTAGATATAAGATACATGGTATCATAGTCTAATTGAGAAGCATTATTTAGAGTGTTCTATAAAATGATGATAACACTTAAAAATCAGCTGCTACCAAAGACTCAATCAATGCAGTCATTGACAACACCATCCAGTGATGACCTGCCTTCCTTTTATCTTTAACCATCTCTACTCTCTCTGGTTGTCAAAAGGATTTCCATAATTGTCATATTTGTGACCCCAACTGGAGTACTCAGGGGCTAAAGTGAAAAATACAGCAAAATTAATATTCTCCAGCCTGGACATGAGCCCTCTAGATGGGAAGTTCTCTGGGAAATTCTATGGAAAACCACAATCTGTAGGAAAAAAGTATTTAGAAGCAGCATATTTGGGGCACCTGGGTGGCTCAGTGGGTTAAAGCCTTTGCCTTCGGCTCAGGTTATGATCCCAGAGTCCTGGGATCTGGCCCCGCATCGGGCTTTCTGCTCAGCGGGGAGTCTGCTTTCTCCTCTCTCTCTGCCTGCCTCTTCGCCAACTTGTGATCTCTGTTTGTCAAATAAATTAATAAAATCTTAAAAAAAAAAGAAGCAGCGGGACACCTGGGTGGCTCAGCTGGTTAAGCAGCTGCCTTCGGCTCAGGTCATGATCCCAGCGTCCTGGGATCGAGTCCCACATCGGGCTCCTTGCTCATCGGGGAGCCTGCTTCTCCCTCTGCCTCTGCCTACCATTCTGCCTGCCTGTGCTTGCTCTCTCTCCCTCTCTCTCTCTGACAAATAAATAAATAAAATTAAAAAAAAAGCAGCATCTTTTTCTTATTGTTGGTCTAATAAAATTGGGTAATAATACTATTACCCCCAACAGAGGGTATCCTGGAGAAATCTGTCACATCTAGACTGCAACAATCATCTAGAAGATGTGACTGTGTTTGCTACATTGATGATCTGGCCTGTTTCATGCAGGAAGGTAGTGTCACCATCCTGACTGGAACTTCAGGAGAGCAAGGCTTGAATAGAACAGTGTGTCCAAAGGTGTTCTCCTACTGTAATTCCTTGGACCTGGAAGTCCATTCATTCCTCTACCTTATTCTTAATTCTAGCTAGAAACCCCTGTTGAAATCTTCACCAGAGCAGAGGCATTTTTAGTACCTTTTTCCTTCTTTCTTTGTCTGTCTTTCAGTGGGCAGAAGCAGAGCTTCAGAAACCTTGTGTCAAGCACCAGCCAGGCCAAATAAGGAGAGACTCCTAGTGGAAAGAAATGACATTAGGAAAGGGGAGAAAAAGTGAGTTATAGTTATGACTGATGATAGATCAGCAAGCATATCCTGCACCTCATACTGTGGCCAAGTATGATGACGAGGCTCAGATGCCCACAAGGAAGGAAACTGTTTTAATTCCTCAACAACTATTGGCCTTAAACCTTGACTTGTAGAGAAATCCCCATGAGAAGCTTAGCAGTTCCCAGGACACAACATATGCTATGGTACTAGGGCACTGATTGCCTCTGCCTGGCCCTGGCCCACGCTATACAGCCTGATCATCAGAGCCTTGGTCAACTCTCATCTCCCCTCCTTTTTCTCTTCCCACTCGGCAAGCATGCTGGCTTTTCTCCAAAGAACTTGTGCGGATGTTCATAACATAATCATATTTGCATTTTGGGGGAGATATTTCTGGCAGCAGCAGGAGAATATACTGGAATAAAATACTGAAGGCAGAGGTTGCAGTCCAGAAGAGAAGAGGGAGTTTTAATGCAAACCAGGGCTGCCCTGGATCAATGGCAGTGGAAGTAGATGGATTCCACATTAAGAAGGAGCACACTGCCTCCCACTAAATGGCTGGTTTGCAGCACAGCTGTCTCCTGGCCTTCAGTCCTAACCTTGACACTGTCAGGAGGGGATGTCCTCTCTCGTTCATCATGCTTCTTCTACCACCCCCTTTCATTCTCACACTTGTTCCTTGACTCTCACCCTTAACTCAGCTCCCACCTCCCTGTTAAATCAACTTCACACCTGGCTTCAAGACATCCTGGGCTTCTGGGAACATGGAGGGGACAAGGGTCCAAGGTTTCTGCAAGGGTTTTTAATCTGCAATTGAGATGAATCCAAGAGATTCATGTTGGGTACTGAGTTGCTTGAATTTACTTAAACCTCGTTCTGAATTATATCTACCCATGGAAATGTTAGTATTCAGATTTGTGGATAACTATGATTTTATTAGGAACAGGTTTTTATTGAAAACTGTATGGTCACTGAATAGTATAGGCTTATTTTATGTGTACTCTGAGTTGGTTCAAGCAGGAATACCCATCTCAATTCCTCACCTGGTGGAAAATGGAAATACAGCACTAAGTTTTTCCACATGGTTGGTTCTACAGGAGACCCTGTGGATTTAGGGGGGAAAAAAAGATTCTTGATCAAATAAATGTAGGAAATGTTGCATACATTCATCCCTTCCTGAAGCACCTTTGCTGTTCCCATTATCATCTCAAAGGCTCTGGGAAGTCTTACATTTAATAAAACTACTTAACAGAGCATTTCCCAAACAGTGCACCCATTAAAGCCCCATCTAAACTTGGAAAATCTATTTAGCCTGACTGTGCTTCGTTGCTTCTTTACGGTGTAAGTATTGGACCTTACTTCCTACAGAAAATGCTAGAAAGAGCTGACGAGCACAATTAAAAGTCACTTCACAAATGGGAAATTGCTGGCCCTTAAAATCTTGGAAGCTCCCAGATTGTGCCACATATAGACCATTGTTCCATTGTTCCATGGCCTTCCTTTCCCAAAATAAGCCAGGGTCGTGTCTCACATTGAAAGGATGAAATCACACCCTGGCCGTGGCAGAGTGAACTTAAGAGGGGAAAAAAGAAAGAGACAGAGTAAGATCTGCCCTAGAATGAAGTTTCCTGGGAGTCTAACGAGGCTTGCCTCTTATAGGCCCCTTAGAGAAGACCTAACCACATTATGATATTATCGTATATTTTCACAAAATTTGCAAAAAGGAAATTCTTCAACTGCAATCGTTTAGGTTACTGTTTCTTTCCACTCTGATTTACCATCTGTTACATTTTTCCCCCGTGTTGGGTAATGTTGGTGTAATCATGAATCATTTTGGTTTTTGGCTAAGTTGAGTTAGGGACACACTGAGTTTGGGTTTACTAGGATATGTTTACACAGCTTCCAGTTATTTCTGTTGAGTTGTGATCAGCCATCCCAGCGAAGCAACGACATCTAGAAATACTCCTGCAGCTTACTCTGCCGCCCTACCCGACATCATGATCTAAAGCAGGGTGAGGAACCAGCGTGTCTTATCGTTGACCCAGTACCGCAACTATGTGGTTTGTGAAAAGAAAACAAGCTTTGAAGTGTAGGAAGTCAAATGCTAATTTGCGTGATATTGTACACAGAAGACTCCATTCTCATTAATGCATAATCCGAACTGAAATTTTCTCCTGTCAAAAAAATCCACTTGGTTATGCCACGTCCACAAATATACATTGCACCATATATTTTTCCTTCTTTGATGAGAATCCTTTTTTTAATGACATTTACCAGGAGTTCTGTGTTTGTAGGGCACAAACCTACAGGAGTTAAATGTTTTACGCATCCCAAGATATTCTAGTATATCTTAGAACATCCCTCGCATACTATCCGGATAAAATCTAGTGGCTCTAGGTGAAATAGTGCATAATATTGTCACTGACCTAGTGACACAGGATGGAAAAAACATCAATGACTTGTTAATAAGTCATTGCATGTGACATAAGATTTATTTCATTAGAATACTTCTAGCTCAATACAGTATACCAGCAATTTAAAATGAACTGAACTACTCTTGCTTATTCTGATTTCAGATTTATTTTATATTATTTCAGAATTACAGATAACACCAAAATTCAAATGTGATAAAAAGGAGCCAAAATGTAAGCTGAAAGAGAATACTGGCAGAAGTTCCAATATCACCAAAAGTCTTAATTATATTATGATAGAAACTAAAACTTGCAGATCAGTATCATGACCATGAGG
Source organism: Enhydra lutris kenyoni (assembly GCF_002288905.1). NCBI lineage: Eukaryota > Metazoa > Chordata > Mammalia > Carnivora > Mustelidae > Enhydra > Enhydra lutris. Next base: position 7,148,384 of record NW_019154111.1, read on the forward strand.
ACAAGAATTATATTCAGACAGTCCCAAACCAGAAATAGAAAATCAAGGACCAAAAGAATGTTGTAGAAAACACAAATTTGCAGTGTTTAACAAGCGTCATCAGATGAAATAATATTCCCGATTAGACAGCTTAAGAGAACTTCAAATGTCTAAAGTTGTAAAGTTTATATACAAAGCAGAGCTTAAAGAGGTTTTTCCTAATTTCACAAAATTCCTAAGCATAGCTTTACCGATAGAGGGTTGCTAAACTGAAATAAATGTTTCTAAACTATTAGTAACATAAATCAGTTTTGAGTCAACCATGCTAAGGAAAAAAACTATTATCGATCTACTTTCTCTATAGAAAATGATACTTAAAAATTTATTATCATTTGAAGAGTCAAAGAGAATGCAACCAAAAATGTAGCAATTATAAAAGTGCATTCGGACATTAATAAAATTGTGTTATTTTCCAGGATTTTGTGACTATTTGGGCATGCGTATGGTTTTTAAAATGTGTAACATTTGATTTCTCATCCTAAACAAATATTTATTTTCATACCTAAGTTAAAGTTACCTTCATAACTTTGTATTCTTTTTCTTATAGAAATCTCCCCAAATCATAAAAGGCTCAGACCCCACACAATCTGGCCCGATCCTGATTCATCCGTCCTTAGACTTTGGCAAGTGAATTTATTCAAACAAATTGACCAATTGGTTATTTGATAGCATTTACGTATTGATTCATTAAATTACCAGTGAATTTAATGAAAATGTATTCCATACCTAGACCTCCTATGAGAAGCTCCGCTGAACTCAAATCACATGCTGGTATTGAAACAGTTCTCTAAGACAAAGAGAGCTGAGGGTAGTAAATATTGCTCTTTATTCAAGTTCTATCCATTGGAAATGATTCGATGGCATGATTTAGACATAAGATTTTTGAAGATATATATACAAAGTTACGTGCATCTCAACACAATCCATTGGTTACAGAAGCCAATTTCATGAAGAAGGGTTTCGAGCATTCACTCATGATAATGTTCATAAGCAAGGTGATATACAACTAACATTTGCCTTGTGGCCTGTTGCTTCAACGCCACCAATAGATTAATAGAGGAGATTGAACATACTGAAAGTGATCATTTGTCTTTCCTTGTGTAGAGCAAATCTGCAGATTGAGAGACTCCAGGAATATAGCATTACCCCTCCCTGCCCACCACTACACACAGAGATCAATAACCCACTCTCTGTGCAGCATTAAATACCTAAGTAGAGTGTGTGGAGTTTGGGAGATATGGAAAATCTTTTCTAGGGACTTCACTAAATTCCAAACAGCCTGGGCTGTGACTCCTGGAAAACTTGAATTGCTTGCTTCCTCTGCTATCCCCAATCTCTTCTCTACCACAACAAAAAGACTAAAGAAAATTAAAGAAGGGGGGGGTGGAAAGCAAACTAAATATCCAACAGTTCAAAGGGACAAAAGAGTAAAAATGGGAGGGGCTCCTGGGTGGCTCAGTGGGTTAAGCCTCTGCCTTCAGCTCAGGTCATGATCCCAGGGTCCTGGGATCGAGCCCCACATGGGGCTCCCTGCTCAGCAGGGAGCCTGTTTCCCCCTCTCTCTCTGCCTGCCTCTCTGCCTACTTGTGATCTCTGTTTGTCAAATAAATAAATAAAAACTTTTTTTTAAAATAAAAACTTTTTAAAAAATTTTAAAAAGAGTGAAAATGGGATATAATATGTTAAGCGGAGATTAAGATTCTTTTGTTTTCAACCTGGCATCCTCCTTCAGTGTTACAAAGCATTGAAAATAGGTACACTGTGCATCCCATCCACAACCCTTAGTCTTCGTAATTAGCTGGTAGTACATGCTACTTTCACAGAAAGCGAATTAAGTAAGATGAGGACTTGGCAACAATGCACCAACACTTCCATTTTCATTGTTATGTTGATGAGCAATTGAAATGGCTGTAATTAAAATAACTGTAATTCTATTTTTAGGGATCGGTTTACTGTCAAAATTAGAAATATATGTAGCAAGAACAAGGAACGTGACATAGTCAATACCATAAAAAGAAACAAATGATTTTTTCATGATGCTATCCTACAGTCATGCAGGGGGAAAAAAATAACTGGAAAGCATATAATATGGTCCATTTTCCAGCAAAGTTCTTTACATTTCCTACTCCATATAATATAAATTATTTTTGAACTGTTCTGAATTCCTTTGATGACAAGGGTATCCTTAGCCCGGTAAGTACTTGTCCTTGACTTGGGAGTAACACCACGTTAGCCATGTGTTAGCAGGCTGTCTTATACTTCTGTGGCAGTGTGAGCTGTGAGCTGTATGACTCAAAGGGACGGTAATGGGAAGAGTAAAGACTGGTGCCATTTTGAGGATACTGAGCAGGAAATCCACTATCCCCGATTAGATAAAAGAAACTGACCACCCAGCAGTACCATAGCTGTTGTCTGAAATATGCAGAAGAAATGACCCTGGGAATCACAGAGCTTTTTGGTCACTCTAGGCAGAGATTCTGGATTTTGGGCGTAAGAATCATCATTTATTCCAGACTTCCTTCCTCCCTGCACTGGGGCCATCTGCCATCTATGGCTGCCTCTTTCTTGTCTCGGTCTACAGGGGGGCCAGGCGACAGCTTGAGACAGCTGAAACAGAGTCACGTAACAAGACAGGCATCAAGAGGAAGAAAAGATTCCCCCAGCAGAAGGTGATGTTCCTGTTACAGGAGAAATTGTATTAGAACACATCCCGATCATAGCAATGATCACTATTATACTGTGCCAACTCAAGTCACAACACATATCTATCAATGTCAACTTGGCCTTCCTAGTCTGCTTCCGAAAGAGCAAGAGACAATCACAGCTCTGACAGCCATCTATCATATCTGTTATTTTCCTGTTTTAGCAAGACAGGGAGAAATGATGACCTTCAAGCCTTGGTGAAGTAGAACCTTTCTCTCCATTATTTTCTCTCTGAAGAAGGGCTACCTCACATTACTTATCACTTTTTAAATGTTTTGTCAAGTCCAAAGAACTACATAAATGGATAATATTATTATAATCATGATTAATATTATGTCACTGTGTAAATCCTTAGTTTTTCTTTAGATAGCTTCATATTATTCCAAGAGAAAACATGGTAAAGCTCTTGAGACCTAACAACCTGATCTATTTCTACTGACTTAACCTTAAGACATCCCAGTTTCTACTCCTTTTATTTGTACTCACTTGGATGGAAAGCAAATATGCAAGACCATAGTTTATATAAATTCTGCCTTTAAAGGACTCACAAGCCAGGAAATTTATTATAGCTATGAACATAAGCTCAGGATGTCATGAGAGTCAAGAAAGGCGAGTTTCTTCCTTTCTTGGGGTCTTCACATATATTGTTCCCTTTGTCTAGGGGCACATTCAGCTTACTCTCTGCCTGGATTACTCCTGGATATCCTTTACATCTCTGCTTAGATGGCGCTTCTCCAGAGAAGCTTTCTCACTTCCGTCATTTCAGGTAAAGTCAACCTGTTGGGTGTTCCCTTTCACAGGACTTACAACATGAAAATAAACTAATTTACGATCACTTGATTGATGTATCTATCCCCTACTGGACTGTGATTGTCTGCCTCACTGTTATATGCCTAGCATGTAGAAAAAGGGAAAAAATGTATCTGGATGTCTTAAAAGATACATGGACTTCAGCAAACAAGCATGGAAGCCAAAGAAGGAATGGTTTTCCAGAAAGAGAAAAGAAAAAGGGAGATAGGTGATAAAATTGGGAAAACAGGCAGGAAACAGATAATGAAGAGGTGACATGCCAAGGAATTCTAACATAATCCTATACATGCTGGGCAGCCACTGAAGACATAAGCAAAAAAAATGATATGATACATATTTTAGAAATATGAATGAGAATGGAAGGGTATGGATGACACCTGGGATCTTGGTTGAGTGACTTGTGATACGAGTACAGTGCACTACCACTAATCAGTATTTCAAATAGGAGGCTGGGCTTGGGTCAAAAACTATTGTTGTAATTTTGCACTTACTGAGTCTGAGCAGCCTGTGGGTGTTCCAGTAAGGAAGTCAATAATCCAGTTGAATAAATGGATTGAAGGCTCAGGAGAGAGGAGTGGGCTCGAGCCAGAGGTTTGGAGTTCTCAACAAATGAGTGCGGATTGACACCACAAAAGCAGAAAAGAGCAACAGGGAGCAGGGGCAGAATGAAAAGGAGAGGGGCTGGGTGCAGATCCCCAAGGAACACTAGCTCTTGAACTATCTTGCCCCTTCTATCCAGCACACCACTTGCCATCCGCTCCTGGCTTAACACTCCACCCCTTGAAGACCCCTCCTCATCCCAAGCCCCTGGCCCAGGCCTTCAATATCCTTACCAACAACCCAGCACTCGTACTTTCTATAGGGAAATAAAATTCCAATTCTGAAGGCCTCCAGGAAAGTGAGAAAAAGCAAAGCTGTAACTCTCAAGATGGTGGCATGAGCACAAACAACATGGTCGTGCTAGTTTGCTGGAGCTGACAAAATAATGCCAACTGAGTACCTTAGCCAACAGAACCCCATTATCTCACAGTTCTGGAGGCTAGAAGTCCAAGATCAAGGTGTTGGCAGGGTTGATTCTTTCTGAGGCCTGTGAGGAAAAATCTGTTCCATGCTTCTCCCCTTACTCTGGTGCTTTCTGGCAAACTTCAGTCTTCCTTGGCTTATAGACACATCACCTTGGTCCCTGCTTTCATGCGCTCATGGCATTCTCCCAGCATCCACATGCTTATATCCAAATCTCCCCTTTTTATAAGGACACCAGTCATATTGAATTAGATCCTACCCTAATGATACCGTTTTAACTTATTACCTCAGCAACAGTTTATTTCCAAATAAGGTCACACTCTAAGGTACTAGAAGTTAAGACTTCAATATAGGAATTTTGAGGGAACACACTTTAAGCCATAACAACAACTGAACACCATCCATTTGGTTTTTTTTTTTTTTTTTTTGGGTGGCAGAGAAGTTATTTCTTTCATAAAGTGATATACGAGAAAGTACTCTATGAACTGGAAAATATGAAAGGTACCAGAGTTATTACTTTTGATAAGATGTTAGTAATTTACATAAAGACCATTGCAAAATTGTTAAGGGTGAAGCAAAGGGCCCTTCCTAATCCAAATGCTGAGTGTATGGACACCTTGAGATGGTATGATCACTATGCCAAGTTTTTAGTCCTTTCTAGGCAACAAAAACATGGGATCAGACTTTTGGTAGCTGTTCTATCACTGTTTTTAGGCTTTGTGACTGTCCACACTGTCACTACCATGGGTTTTGTAATGGCTTTGTATAAAATGAATTTATTCATCTCTGATGATTTAAAACAAAACTGTGAGGATTGTGGCCGTCAGTCCTGGACTATTTGCTGAGGCATCAGATTGGGTCAGTGCCCCCAGAAATCATGAGGTCATTGCTTGGCACCCTCCTCCACCCTGAGCAACTGACTTTCCATGGCAATCATTTCACAGGTCACAGTGTAACAGGTGTAGGGGCACCTCTGGGTACATGCACAACCCCACTTTCCAACTCCAGCCCGATCGCTCCATGTTTCAGAATTACCACTTTTATTTTTTTTTTTTTTTTAAGATTTTATTTCTTTGACAGAGAGAGATCACAAGTAGACAGAGAGGCAGGCAGAGAGAGAGGAAGGGAAGCAGGCTCCCTGCTGAGCAGAGAGCCCGATGCGGGACTCGATCCCAGGACCCTGAGATCATGACCTGAGCCGAAGGCAGCGGCTTAACCCACTGAGCCACCCAGGCGCCCCAGAATTACCACTTTTAATGAAACCCTGCATTATGCTTTTTATTGGCTTCAAAGCTTCTTCCCAGTATCTTAGGACTGAACTTGTAGAGACTGACATGCCTCTAAATCCCATTCCCCACCTGAGAAAAAGGATCAGAAGCTTAAACTTCCTTTTGATCCATATGGCACAATGTTATACTCAGAACCATCAAACCGATACTTTGCTCATTTCTTTGAGGGTATTTTCATTCAGAAGTTTCGCAAAATAGAATCACAAAAAAACCTTTTACTCGTATGCACCTTTGCACTTCCTCCTGCTCCAAAACCTATACCCACATATCTAATTTCTCCTTCACAACATAATTATCTGCATAGCACTTTGCATGGCCTGATGTGAGATTATAATCCCTCTTAGTCCCATGAGGTAGCTACAGCCCCTGGGAGCCTCCATCCAGTCGAATGGAAGGCCACAAAGAAGGCTTTCAATATTGGGATGTTTTTATTTATTGTTTATTATATTGGGACAGACTCAAATCAGGTAATTTGTCAACCTCAATCTAACTGGGTGGGAACCAGAAGTTTTCTTGCCTTTCATTTAAATTCCTTCCCCTTCTTCTTTCTCAGGCTAATTCCAAAGTTCATTCAGACCCTCCCAATAGTCTGTAGAAAATGGCCCTGTATCAGAATTCCCACCTTGCTAGTCACAAAACAAGGACAGTAACTGCTTTGGCATAATACCTACTCCTCAACTCAGAGCCAATGATGCTATATGAAATTTTAAGTGCAGAATTCTTAAAATTAAGCTGTGCCAGACCAGAGAGGACAGATATTGTGAACCACTGAAGAGAGAAATTACAAAGGGTTTGGGTTGGCTGCGTTCAGCTGGGTTGATAGCTGTGGGGCACAGGGAGAAATGCAAGGAAGTGGTGTTATAGAAAATGAAAATCCACTTTTATAGAAAAGTAGGAGGTCAGGGACATGGGTGAGGGGTGATAGAAAACCCCACAATGTCCAGAACAGCCTAATGGAGTGAGTTGGGTCTTAGGGGCACAAAGGGATAAAATAGGGAGAGGAATAAAAGATTTCCTAGGAGCACAGTGGCTGATTTGTGAGGACCATTGGTGAGGTCATCATGTCCTCCAACCAAAAGCCAACAGAAATAACTAAATTCAAAAGTCTGACTGGAGGCAACAAGACCAATGCTACAAAAAAGGGTTTGGAGAAAGACAGAGCAATAACAAGAGGGAGATGTTGTGGGGGACTGTGGTGTTTCGGAACCAGCCGGGATTTGTAGAAATGAGGAGAAATGTTGTCTCTCTCCCCTGGGAGGCACCTCACTCACACTACCTTCAGCTCCTCCTGCTGTAATGGTGGCTGGCGACCAGCCTCCTGCACCCAGAGGGACATCCAGGGTCACTCTCATTAAGGATCACCTTCCTGCCTGGGTCTGTAGCCAGCTTTTGTATCAACTTAATAGAAAAATCAGATCTTACTATGGATGAGGCCAAGATGTCAAGAATAGGTCTTATTCCCTGAGGCTCTTGCAACAGACTATTTAGGGGCTCCATTTCCACTCCTGCAATATTCTCATCCCTTCTTCCTTCCAGCTTGAGCCACGTAAAATCCCTTTTCAGCCACCGTGGGAGAGGAAGCCACAGTGTTAACTGTTCTCCTCTTGAAACTTCTCAGAAGGTGAGTCAAACCAGCAGACGAAGAGAAGCACTCGGTGAGGTGAACATCTGCTGATGACTCACCTTGACCCTCTCCAGCACTTACCTTCCATTGGACAGTAAGAGCCTGAACTTTAGACTCAAAACCAATGCCTAGGTTTGCACTTGGCTTGTTTAAATGGGCTCATCTGCACAGGAGGGGGTCAGGTGGGGCGGTTTCCAAAAGCAAGGAGAACCCAGAGGTAACATCTGTGACATTGAAAGTCCCTCTCGCAGCCTCCATTTCCTTCTTTTTATTCATGGGATAATGGCAGCCAAGCACCAATTTGGGATCTGCTAAAAATGGGACAAGAGTGTTGCATTTTATTTGGTCTTGGATAGATTAAATACAGTTGAAATGAATCAAAAAATAGCAGACAGTGAAAATGTCCCCACAGAGTTTTCCTTTTTTTCTAAATGAAAAAGTGCAGAAGGATTAAAAGCTTGAGCTCTGTGGCGCAACATAGATGCTACTGACCAATAAATCAAAAAGGTAAAGGATGTCCAGAAAATGCAGACATAAGCAACTGGACCATCCAGATGAAATGCTGCCCGCCCCCCCCCCCCCACACACACACAAAATGTGTTGTCAGGCACTGCCTGGCTCCCTGCTCAGACTGCTTGTTCTTCTGGTTTCTCTGTCCATGGGCTCAGTACACCCTACACGCTGGCCTCATCCCGGTCCACTGTGGAGAGGATGTGAGAGTCCTTATCGAGCCCACAATGTCTGTTAGCAAAGTCTGTCTTTCTTTCTTTCTTCCTTCCTTTCTTTCTTTCTTTCTTTTTTTGCTCTGTATATTCTAATTCCAACTGCTGTCCCAGCATTGAGTCTGGGCGCTGATTTCTTCTAGCAGATCCTCTGAGCCAGTATTCTGGCCTTTGCCACTCGACTTGTCTCTTCTATTTCCCAGGTTGCAGCATCTGGGGCTGCTCCTCTGGACTCCAAAAGGCTGAACTCCTTTGGCTTTGATTTCTCCCGTCCTCCTCCATGTCCTTGCTGAGGTCCTAAACCTGGTGTGCAGCCCCAGTACATGGACTTCTGGCCTTCTCTAGACCTTGCTATCGGTCAGAGCCTCCTGCCCAGATAATTTGCAGGCCCAACACTGATGCTGTCCTGACGTGTGCAGGGATACACATAGAGAAAAGGATTTAGGGGTCATGAGAGAATTATTTATTACTATGGGTTTATGTATGTTTGCTAAGAGCTAGAAATGGATGTTAGTGCAAATCCATACGGATATTCTCTGCTATATTAGGGGGAAAGATGGCTTCCATTAGGCAAATCTGTTTAACAACCGGAGAGAGTTAAGATATGAAGCAGGAAATGGGTAGTAAGTGGTCTGAGGACGATAATTAATGAGAATTAAATAGGAGCTGGGGTCATTTTTTTAAAAACTTTATTCCACATAATGAAATATTCCACAACAGGGACAGAGATGTTAATATTGCTTTGCCAAAGAGTAATAATACTAAGAATAATTGAGTAAATAAATAAATTTGAGAGACAAACATTTAGGGCAATGACTCTAGAGTAAAATCTAAAGGATACACAAACACTTCCCTGTGGCAGTATGACCAGGGTCTTTGGAAGCCTGTTGACACTCCTCTGAACCATCACCCAATGCCACCATCAAAAGGCGCATGGCTAGAAGTTTCCATTGTATTGCACCTCACCTCTGACCTTATCCCCTCCCCCTTCCATTCATTAGCTCTGCTGGGTCCTCCCAGGAACTCAGGGCTCCAAGGAAATGGGCAGCCTCACCCATGGGTGAATAAACTCAGAGCCAATGACCTACCAGCTCAGAAGTTTGTTTGTTTGTTTGTTTTCTCCCAGACGGATGGAAATCCTGTTTCTGTCACAGACTGATAAATTAGCATGGACAGAGATTATGTAGTTATGCTCAAGGAGCTCTCAGGCCACCTGAAAGCTATATCAGAATATGGTTCCTGTCAGCAGTGGAACTCTTCCATGCAGGAGACTATAAACATGATCAAAAGTCCTAATGAAAGCCATGATCATCTAGAGGAGAGTACACACTAAAAAGCTATGTTCTTAAACTTGACCCCAGAAAAACAGTGATATAGCCAAGTAGTTATAAAATACCTTGCCAATCAACTAATGCAACAGACATTTTAAAAAGACTAAGAATGCAAATGGAAACATAGTTGCCAGCTGGCTGGAGGGAAACCCCAAACACAAGTGACTTACTCCTGTAAATTCAGAGCTGAAAAAATCTCTAATGTCAACTGCCCATGTTTAAAAGAAAGTCACTGGTATTTTTGTCAACAGAAAAGCAGAAAAGGGAAGACAACAGACAGAAGGAGACACTGAGGATGAATCAAACAATTCATTAATAGTAAGTGGGGGTAGAAGCGCCAGCCTGGGGACCAACTCCCATCATCAGGCTAACTCATAAAACTCTGTTCCCTCTTATCCAGGAAATATTTTACACTAATGATAAGTTTTGTTTTTTTAAAGATTTTATTTATTTATTTGACAGACAGAGATCACAACTAGGCAGAGAGGCAGGCAGAGAGGGAGAGAGGAGGAAGCAAGCTCACTGCTGAGCAGAGAGCCCGATGTGGGGCTCGATCCCAGGACCCTGAGATCACGACCTGAGCTGAAGGCAGAGGCTTTAACCCACTGAGCCACCCAGGCGCCCCCACTAATGATAAGTTTTTGTGGCTGGGTCCACTACTAGAGAATCTAAAATTTTAATAAAAAGAAAAACATTTTTCTGATCAGTGACCCCCTTTGAAAATCCAATAAATTCCTGGACTTTTACAAACAAATTCTAGGGGATCCATGGACCAATACCAAACTCATAAATCCACAGGTCATATATTAAAACCCCCTTCATTCAACTAATTTAAAAAGGAGATGGATGGATATAAAGGAAATCACCTGCTTGTGAACACTGCAAAGGATGTTAACAAGAACAGGGAATGAAGTCCTCAGAGCCACAGTGGAAACAGGCAGATGGCCCTTGCGGCCTGGATGTTATCATCACAGGTCAGATATAACCTCTGAAATGATCTTAGGGAATTCTCCCATTACAGTAAAATCTACTAAGTGAAACTCTCCAGGTTCCTATGCATTCCCACTATTTTTTAAACTTCTCTACCTTATGCATTCTTCTCTCAGCTCTCTTTTGTTGGTTTTTTTTTTTCCTTAATATCAGAGAGAGAGAGAACATGAGAAGGGGGAGTAGGAGAGGGGGAAGCAGACTCCCCATTGAGTGGAAAGCCAGATGCAGGACTCAATCCCAGGACCGTGGCATCATAACCTGAGCTGAAGGCAGACACCTAACCGACTGAGCCACCCAGACATCCCTTCTCTCGGCTCTGTTATCTCGCACTCTTCTCCTCCATCAGCTGTATTCTTTCATTCCTCCATTTGCTTCTCTGACCATCAGGGACTCTCCTGACTTGTGACATACACGAGGGAACCCAATGCTATGCAGCTCCAGGCACCTACATACACCAAGCGCCCAACAAGTTAAGCTTCTGCAAAGTTTCCTCAATGTCACAAACAAAGCTTGTTGAACTTCAAATTGCAAGACGGGGTCGTGCACAAAAAATATGGGAGTGAGACTGAACTCTTCAATGTGGAAGCGAGTCATTTATTCAAGTGATAACTACAAAGCCTTCTGTCACAGTTTCAAGGGATTGGCCATGTACCCAGAATGGATGACTGCTCTATGATGATCTGGAAAAGGGTAATTATAAAGAGAATTGATCAGAAGACCAAATAGGAGAGAGAGTAATCAGAGATGGGATGGCTTTCTGGAACAAATACATCATTTAGATTATGTTTAAAGCCCCAGCAATCTCTGAAAATAGCAGCAGCCAAGATCTGAAGGACAGTGTTTTGACGTACACAATATGGAACAGACATCTGTCACACATCAGTCTTCCTAGCCATATCCAGTCCTCCCAGCTGGTGACACAGCCCACAGGGTCGTCTTCTACCACAAAGGACTAATACAAATTTTAAAAAGCACTATCAGATTTTTCAAGTACTCTTGAAAGGGCCATGAAAAGTCTTGGCCATTTGCTCATGATTATGCACAATAAGACCAAAAAGAATGCATCTGAATTGGGTTTCATCAGGTAGTCAGTGAAGCATGTAAATCACAAAAGAGAGAGAGAGAGAAAATGAAAAGCAGACTGGACCCAGATTATGTCACTCTCTTGAGCTGGGCTTCAAAATACAGAAAAAATTTCGAGCACTTACTAAATGCAAGGCAATGTTCCGTGCTGTAGGACAGTAATTTTCAAATTTTATTAAATTTCAATAAAAATTATCTTGATGAGTTTTTTAAAAATCAGATTGGGGGGACTCTCCTTAAAGCTTCTAACTCAAAATCTCTGATCAGGGGCAAGAAACTCTGCTTTTTTAAAAAGGCACTTCCGGTGGCCATGATGCAGCTATAGGACACATAACCTTAAAAGACACATTCCCTACCCTCATGTATTTGACAATTTTTGAGAAAATGCATAAGTACAGATAAAATGCAAATGTATCGAGTGTTAAATAACAGCATAGCAACACAAGGGGTATCATGATAAATAAGACTGGAGGAGATTATGCTGAGTGAAATAAGTCAAGCAGAGAAAGTCAGTATCATATGGTTTCACTTACTTGTGGAGCATAAGGAATAACATGGATGACATTAGGAGAAGGAAAGGAAAGTAAATTGGGGGAAATCGGGGGATGGGTGGGTGGGAGACAAACCATAAGAGACTGTGGACTCTGAGAAACAAACTGAGGGTTTTGGAGGGGAGGAGGGTTGCCAGTTGGGTGAGCCTGGTGGTGGGTATTATGGAGGGCACGTATTGCATGGAGCACTGGGTGTGGTGCATAAACAATGAATCCTGGAACACTGCATCAAAGACTAATGATGGGGGCACCTGGGTGGCTCAGTAGGTTAAGTCTCAGCCTTTGGCTCAGGTCATGGTCTCAGGGTCCTGGGATCGAGACCCGCATTGGGCTCTCTGCTCAATGGGGAGCCTGCTTCCCCCTCTCTCTCTGCCTGCCTCTCTGCCTACTTGTGAGCTCTCTGTCTCTGTTAAATAAATAAATAAATAAATATATCTTTAAAAAATGGCTAATGATGTATTTTATGGTGACCAATGTAACCCAATAATAATAATAATAGTAATAGTAATGTCCCCTTTTCTCTGTCCTTTGAGCAAGTACTGAGAGATGAAGATACTGATGCACAGATTGAGCAGGAGGAGAAAAATCTCCCTGTTTTACTAAATTATATCAAGTCAAATTTTATGTGATTGCAAAAGAGAAAAAAGGAACAAATAAATCATGTGTGAGGAAAGAAAATGCCAGTAAATAAAAAGATTTAGCTGTAGCCAAAAGGATTCCTCCCATGGTTTTAAACATGTAAATCATTCCCCAAACTAACAATTAGCACAGAGCTAATAATTAAGCAACATTTGTAATAATAATTAAAGTGCATTAGAAGAGCGTGTTAACATCCTTCAAATTTTAATGGCCCCTAAAAAATAATTTTCATTTTAATTTGCCTAACTAATTAAATTGACTACATTTGTCTGGTAGTAATCTAAAAATCTGGCTGCAAATTATAAAGACATCATTGCATGAAAGTAAGAGGAAAGAAGAAATCTAAGAGCATAGGGTTTACAACAAATTAACCAAGTTCTAGATGAAATATGTATGGTTTCATGTTCAAATCCCTAGTTCTGGTCATTGGCCTTCTGTCTTTGCTCTGAACCTGCTCCAGGAGGCCCCAAGTTGAGAGCTGCCACTGGTTTTAGCCCACAAAGTTCTCTGAAGTCATCTACTCAAAAAAACCTTGATTTTGAGTCACCTAGCTGCCCCAGAATTCCCCAAAGCCCTTTTAGAACACCCCATCTCTTTATCTTGAACCCACAAGAGTAACTCTCTCTGGGCTTTCACATGTTGATACTGTACCCTTCTTATGCCCCACAGCCCATGTTCATCTTCAATTAACATGAATTTCATAATGTAGACAACATTTCTAATAAGAATTTCATCTGCACTTGAAATGCTGTATCTAAAATCATCTTACCATGGTGCCTGGGTGGCTCAGTCAGCTAAATATCTATCTGACTCTTGATCTCCACTCAGACCATTTTATCTCAAGGTCATGAGATCCAGTCCTGAGTTGGGTTCCCTGCTGAGTTTGGAAATTGCTCGAGATTCTCTCTCTCTCTCCCTCTGCCCCTCCCCCAGCTCAAGTTCATTCTCACTCACTCTCTAAAAATAAATAAAAATTAAAAAAAATAAAAAGTAAAGGCATCTTACCATAAGCAGATTATTTTGAGATACCAACAAATCAATCACTAATTATATTTTCCCTCTTAGTATTAGCTCATCATTGAGCTACCTACCTTCAGAAATATAAAAACAATAAAGATACATTATCTGTTCTTTGTAAGTTAAAAATGTAAGAAAATATATTTTTGCATAAGAAACCACGAGAAGCAATGCTAAAAATGTGGAACAAATGTAAAAGTTACATATGCCTCCAAATACTAGAGAATTCAAAAATTTTTTAAAAAGAAGCCACATCTAAACTTCCTACCTATAAGCTAATAGAAAGAACATGGTACCTGGAGTTGTAAAGAATGGAGTTCCTGCCCTGACTCTGTTTCCCAGCTAAATAGGAGACCTTACGCCAACAGCTCTGTCTCAGAGACCCTGTTTGCTAAAAGAAAGATTGAATTAAATCTATTTTCATGACTGGAGGAGGGAGGATCAGAACCACAATGAAGAATTTCCAAGTCACACATTACCTTCCCTCATACTTTCCCATGAAAACATAGCAGAATATGGAATGTAGCAAATTAATACCTCAAAAAAGCACTTCATGTAGCTGTTATCCTTCCTCACCTTCCATTTGGAAGCCACGCACTAATGGTCTCAAGGGCTTTCTATTTCCCACATTCTCTGTTCTCAGAAAAATCAGCACTGTATGAGAAAATCTTGATCCATAGTCTTGAAATACGAAAAGATATTAAGTAGGCAGAGGCAGTGATACTCAAGTCTTTATGTGCATAAAAATTCAATTTAGTGAATATTAAGCACCTACTTTGCACAAAGGCAGTCTTGGGGAATCAGTGGTAAACAAACAATGCCAAAGTCCCCGACCTCATGAAGCTTGCCTTCTTTAGTTCTATCCCAAGAGATTCTGACACAGTAGAGCTTGAGTGTAGACCAGAAAGCTGCATTTAAAGATGCAGACTGACACGGATGTTCCAGAGACCACACTGAGAAACAATTAAGGAATCAGGTTGTCAGGTCATTGGAACTAGAAGCTTATGGAAATTCAGTGGACCCTCTTTAGGAATATTATGAGTCTACAGACAGTGACATAACTGCACACAACAGTGACTGTGAAGTGCATGAATATATCCCACTAAACTCATTAAATGTATCCTCCTTTCAACTCCCCCTAAGCTGAGTCCCCAAAATGCCCACTCCAGCATTGCTCGACACCAAAGAAAGCATAAAAGAAGGGAAGTCAAAATGGAAAGAGACAATGGCTCTAACTGCAGTTAAAATACCTTACTTTTACCAACATAGGAGACCATGTAACCCATTGGTGGAGTTGGAGACTTGGAAGGACCCAGGCAAGTGAGAGGCCTTGAGACTTAAGGTCCATTGACCTCACTGTAAACATCCCTGTAGTTGGGGTCAGGGATGGTGGCCAATAGGCTAAAGATGGAGGCAAACATGAACCCATGCATGAAGCTGATAGTGCAGAATCTGAGCTTGGTTCCAGTTCTATATTAAAAGTTTAATAAATATTTTTGATAGATTATCAATAAAGCTTATTTGATACTACCCACTAACAGTGACTCTTAAGAGAAAAGGAGATAGGATTATTTTCGATTGTCCTTTGGAAGTGGAAAAAATATATGTAATAGTTTGAAGATATATTCAATGTTTCTTTCTTTCTTTCTTTCTTTCTTTCTTTCTTTCTTTCTTTTTTTTTCCTTCTTTCTTTCTCCTTCCCCCCTTCATTCCTTCCTCTTCCTCTCTTTCTCTTTCTCTCTCTCTTTCTTTCTTTCTTTCTTTATTAGGTTCCATGACCAAATTGGAGCCCAATGTTGGGCTCACAACCATCAGATCAAGACCCAAGCTAAGTTCAAGAGTAAGACGCTTACACTTAGCTGACTAAGCCAAGCAGGCACCCCTCTATTATTATTTTTAGATATAAACTACAGATTTGATCAAATCTTCTTGACAGGTAAATATATGGACTGTAGAGTGTGAGAGTGTTATAGGAGTTGTGAATTTTAAAGAAGTAAATTCCTTTAAGATTCAAGAAGGTGGGAGCTGCTGCCAACATTTGGGTGTCTGAGTGGATGAGGGACAGGTAGAATGGAGAGGGAGAAGAGCTTGATTAGTCTCACTTCTTGTTTGGGTTCCCTGCCTTATCTTTCCCAGCTCGCTACAGGCAGATCAACAGCTAATCTAGTTGGTAGACTGGAACTACTAGCTGTTCTGTTGTGGGTAGAAACCTTAGTCAGACTCTAAGGGATTTTGAAGCTATGCTTAGTTTAGATATTGTTCTAGAGCCCATGGTCAACCTGAAGCTGGCAAGATGACTCTGGTCATTATGGGAGGAGGGGGTGAGACTAGGTCAGGGCAGCTTACGGAGAGGCTATGGAACAGTCAGGAGTTTGTGGCAGTGACAGTGACTCTGAAGATAGAAGGTTCTGGAGGGAAAGAGAGCAGGTACCAGTGCCTTTCCTCCCAGCCGCCTGCTCTAACCTCCCAGGAAAGCCCTCAGTCACTCTTCTCCTACTACCTTCCTGAGAGAATCATTTCTCACAGGGCCTCAAGAACCATGCTTTGACTCCAGTTTTATTCCCATACCTGCCCAACAAGACTGGTTCATCTGGGAGAGAACACTGGAGTCAAAGGAATTCAAGGACTCTATAGGAGGGTAGGGCCAAACTGGGGATCTTCCGGTACCCAACTACTTTATCTTCGGTATGATAAATAGCCCACAGCAAATGCAGTTCATCTTCTGGGAATGATTTTTTTCCTACATTCTAACAATATAAAACAATCTAAGCAACTCTAAACTTCAATGCCGACCTTACCTCAGCCTGTCTGTATTTCTTCCTCCACCTCAGACTTCCCCCAGGCAATTTCCTGTCAGAGTAGACAAGCTTCTGGACTCCCCTTAATGTACCTCCCTGTCAGAGATTCAGAACTGCCTCCTCTGCCTGATCAATTCCCCAAAGAGACTAAGCTGCTTGTTGCAGAACCATCCCACTCCAGACCAAGACACAAAAAGATCCATCTAGATCACGGAAGATCAAGGAGCCAGACAGCCATGCTCTGCGGTGTACAGATTAATGTAAAAAAAAAAAAAAAAAGTGAAACAGGTCTGGCTATGCCTACCTTCCAAAAAGTTTCCCACAGTTATTAGGAGGATGAGGAAGATGGATATTTTCTGATAAAATAGAACTATTTTCTATAACATTTTCACAAAAAAGCAAAGTGAGTTTCTGTAGTCTTTGTTCCAGAAAAGATAGATGATAGATAGATAGATAGAAAGAAAGGGAGGGAGGAAGGAAGGAAAGAAGGGGATAAAAAAGAATGAATCCCATGTCTGGTCACTTTGAAGAAAATAGTTAAGATCCCAAGAGGTTGAGTGACTAACTCAAGATCACACAACAGCTCATCAGACATAGAATCTTAATCTTCTTATTGCCAAGTCAGTTTTCTTGAAACTACACCAAGCTTTTCCCTTACACAATGGAGAGAGGTAGGATAGGGAACAGTTAAGAATCAGACTTACTGGGGTGCCTGGGTGGCTCAGTGGGTTAAAGCCTCTGCCTTCAGTTCAGGTCATGATCTCAGGGTCCTGGGATCGAGCCCCACATTGGGCTCTCTGCTCGGCAGGGAGCCTGTTTTCCTCTCTCTCTCTCTCTCTCTCTCTCTGCCTACCTCTCTGCCTACTTGTGATCTCTGTCAAATAAATAAATAAAATCTTTTAAAAAAAAAGAATCAGACTTACTGTTCTATATCCCAACTCTGATGGCATGTGAGACCCCAGACCATTTACTTAACCTCTCCATGTCTCATGTCCTCATCTGAGTAACAGAAATAATCATAGTTATCTATGTTATAGAACTGTTGTGAAAATTAAATAGAATAATATATCTTAAATACTGGTATATGTAGGCATGCTATCAATATAATAGAACCAATATTATCATTAGCACAGTCCAATTGAAGTAGTCATGCATTTGTGAGTCTTAGATGGCCTATTTCCACTGAATTCGTAGGTTAAAACATAAACAAACAATTATAAAAACCCTAAATGAGTTTGTAAGGTGGTACAATGTGCAAACAATTTCCATAACTTTAAGGTTGGTGCCTGAATGTATATATTTCCTCTGCCTTTTAGATATACTTTTCTCACTTCCAAAATGGGCTTTAAGAATGGAGCTTCCCCAAGATTTTTTGGAGTAGGGAGGTACAAAAGTTGTATAAGGATCACCACCTTAAATTTCCCTCACCAAATACTCCATGCCCTGCTCTTCACATTAATTCCTGGATTTTATTATATTAGATACTATGACACCCCTGTACTTGAACCTGGACAGATACAACCACTGATCTCTACTACAAAACAGTACTCTTCTTTCCCTTTTCCCACCAGCTCTCTCAGCATACAGTAACCAAACCACAATAAGATCCTGCTTCCCAACCCTTATATTTGAATTATCAAATTCTCCTTTTAGGACAGTGGTTTTCAAACTTGGCTGTGTATCAGAATCACACGAAGAACTTTAGAGAGTACGGATGCCTCCATGCCAACCCTGGAGAGTTTGAGTCACTTGATCTGGGCTGCAGCCTGGGCACTGGGCTTTTTCAAAGCTATCCCAAGACACTCTAAAGCACAGACTAGGTTGAGAACCTCTGATAGAGGAGCTTCATGGGGGCTCCAGAGACTTAGAAGACTGGGACTGGAGGAACCCCACTCAAGCAGCCGCCCCTCTGGGAGGCTTCCCAGAAGACCACATCTCCCTCCCTCTCTTCCTTAGAACACCTCCTTTATAGCATCTCTTGTGATTTGCACTGGTTTGTTTCCATGTTCTGCCCTCCATTCTTCACCACAAGCTCCTGAAAGCAGGGACCATCTCTCTCTCTCACCCCCGACACATCCAACAGAAGCTAGATAAGGCACTCCATGGATTATTGTTACATCAAACTGAAAGTGTTTATTCTTCCTTACTCCCTCACCAAAGTAACCAGGCTAGAGCAACTCCATCCAGAAAGCCAGGACTAGGATGCTACAAGAGAGTCCTTAAAGGGCACCCCCAAAAGCATCCCATGAGGGAACCTGCCCCGCATCAATAAGTCAGAGTCAGGTGTGGCAGCTCTGGCGCTGAGAGTTTATAACTCACTAAGTCTAGAGGCTCCTCGAGTGTGAATATAATTAAAGCCTCTGCATATTACCTCTTCCATTGTGCCTGGTGCTGGTCCCCGCTGGTTGTTCAGATAAGACAAGACTGATGAATGTGAATATGTCTGAAGTTAAAGCAGACAGAAGATAATAAAAAAGGCTGATTGGAAAGTCCTTATCAACTAAAGAGAGTTCTGAGATATACAGAGCATGAGGACTACAGAGCAGACCTGTCTTCCAAAATCAAGGAAGTATAACTGCAGTTGCTGTCAACTCTACAGCCTTTTCCCCAGACACAGGTGAGGGAGAAAGGCCCCTTATGCACAACTCAAGGGGGAATAATAATCTACGGGAATGATGTTCTCTGGAGTTGTGCAACTCAGCTGTCCTTGAATTCCCTGTGGTGGGAAGATTCACAGCACATGCAACACAAGGATGCTTCCACTATGAATAAGCTTAAAACCAATCAAAATCACTAATGGTAGTAATTACGACTTTTTACAACAGGGTCCTTCCTGGTTCTTGCTCTGGGAACTCACTTCTCCATTCAGATCACATCATCAGATTCTGAGTCCTAGCAGGCATTGGTGGTATAGTGGTGAGCATAGCTGCCTTCCAATTTCTGAGTCCTGCTCCAAGCTTCTTAGTCCTGTTCCAAGTTTCTCTCGCCTCTCATCCCCAAGCTCTACCCACTAACCTTGCATCACAGAGAGTGTAAAACCACTGGAAAATGTGGTGGAGTTCTACTTTGCAAATATTGTCTGCTGTCTTTATTCTTTGTTGTTGCTGTTACCTTGCTGTGATGAAACTAGGTTTGAGCTTCAACTCCCATCCTATAGCTGTCATGACAGAGGCTGGCTCACTCTTTAATATATCAGTCCAATATCACTCCCATTGTCCAAAGGCTCTTCTCAAGCTACTATGGGGTAGTGATGAAGGTGATTGATCTTGGCACTTGAATGTCTGGGTTCAAATCTCAAATTCACTACCTATAAGCATTGATACTTTCAGCAAGGAGCCATGCTTCCATATTGTGGGTGATGATAATAATAGTATCTACCTCATAAGATTGTTATGGGGATTAAAATTTTTATCTTGTAGAGCAGTACTGTATACAAACATACCAATACCCTTGCAAGGCCTGAGGTTAGGTGAGACTGACTTAGCCAGAATCACATTCATAGGACAGGCAAGTCATCCCTCTTTAGTTCCCAAGAGGGGGAAATTCCACTCTTGTCTTTCTTCTTCTTCCAGCCTAGAACTTACAACCTTCTAGAGAATGCCTTGGTTGATTTTTATTCCCCTAATTAAATTTACTTAAAATCAAGATTAATTCTTAATGTTATCTTCCTGCTAATAAAAAATGTCCATCCCTCTGTGGATCTCCGATAGTGGAAACTCTCTGCACTGTCAGATTTCCAGTTCACCCTCTCAGTTCTCAGTATATTCTCAATGACTTCCTTCTTCAGGGACAACCTACCTATACCTACCCCAGCCACAGGCTCCCAACTTCTACCATAGCCAGGAAATGATTGTTTCCCTTTATGATGTATTATTCATGTTTTTGAAATTGAACTAACTTTTGAAGAGCCATCATGACCATACTTTAAGAAAATTCTTGGAACTATCCATTTATATTTTCACAGAGGACTCCAGGTAGTTCTTACACTTAATTTCACTTCTTAGGACATGAGATGTTTTTCCAAACTGGAAATTAGAACTTAAAACTTAGGTGCAAATACTGAAACAAAGAAACTGAACCAGATACTGCTAGATAAGGACAAAAAGGAGGGGTTATACTTAGATTCCCTCTAAGATGTGGCAACCGAACAGCAACGGGATGATGGTAAGTTCAATATGCTGATGAATGTTACCTCCAAGGCCCACTCTGACTCCCACTCCATGTTTCTCCCAGTGATACATGCTGGGAAGTTATTTCCTGCTTAGTTGTAACTTAAAGTGACTTGGTCCTTTGAGTGGAAAAGATGCAATTTTGAGAGAACACATTATTTCTAAGAACTTTTCAGAGCAACAAGCTACTGTGTTTCATCCACAAATGACTCATCTGAAGAGCTTTTAGATCCCAAAATGGCCAGGTCTATGGTCTAAAAATGTCCCAACGAATTTTTTTTTTACTCCTTCAGCTTCCTGTCATTGGAAATTTTACCCACTTGTCTTCCACACCTCCTCATGAGCACACCCCTATCCCTATGGCTTGGTATACCACAACATGATGGGCAGGGATGGGGGAATGATGGACATGCACCAAAACAGATGACCATGTCCTTTTATTCTGGTCGGAACCTTGTCTATACTCAACCAATACTTGCCCTTGCCCACACTCCCCTGACCTGTACCACTGTGTTATAAGGAACTTCTTGATTTTGCAGTAGATGAGGAGTAACTTTGGACCCTAAGTTAATCAATCACCCAGTTCTGTCAACAAATGCTTCCAATGTACCTCTGTATGTCTCAGCTCATACAGCCTTTTTAAGAAGAATGAGATTTGGGTGGGTAATAAGAAAGGTTAGGGTATTTGAGCAAGGAGGGAGATATGTAAGAGATAAGGTAGATAATTGGAGATTGGGGTCTCATGTCAAACTTGGAAATAAAAGTGAAAAAAATTAAAATGTGAAATGCTGAATAATGTTTGTGTTGAAACAGCACTAAATAGAAATTGGGCAAAGATTTCTTAATTAACAAATGGACCATGAGCTCGGTGGCTCAGTGGGTTAAGCCTCTGCCTTTGGCTCAGGTCATGATCTCAGGGTCCTGGGATGGAGCCCTGCATCGGGCTCTCTGCTCAGCAGGGAGCCTGCTTCCCCCTGCCTCTCTGCCTGCCTTTCTGCCTACTTGTGATCTATTTCTCTGTTAAATAAATAAATGAAATCTTTAAAAAAAAAAAAAAGAATCTGGAGAGTGGGATGAACAGACCGAGTGCTCTGATTGGATGGCCAAAGCTATGGAGAAGTAGGGAAGCTCTCTGAAATCATGGGAATGGTGTGTGAACGCTGTGTAAAACAAGAATGAGTAATGGAGGACAGACTTTAACCAGCTTGCTATCACTTCTACAACACACACTTGTTGTCCTTCATTCCTGGAGGTCAGAAGACCAAAACAGATCTCACTGGGCTAAAATCAAGGTTTGGGAGGTCTGCACCCTTTCTGGAGGTTAGAATTTATTTCCTTGCCCTTTCCAGCTCCTAGAAACCCTTGGCATTCCTTGGCTTGTGGCCCCTTCCTCCATCTCAAGGCCAGCAACAGCCAGTTGAGTCTCTGTTACATCCTGTCACTCTGACAGACTTCAGCCTCCCTCTTCTGTTTCAGAAACCTTGTAATTACACTGGGCCCCCCAGGTGATTCCCAACAACATCCTTACCTTAAGATTAGATCATCAGCATTCTTAATTCCATCTGCTACTATAAGTCCCCTTTTCCACACAGGAATATATTCTTGGGATCTGGGAATTAGAATGTGAACATATTCGGGAGGGCCATTATTCCACCTACCGCAACAACCCTTTAAAAAAAGCATTAAGAGAACAATGACTAAGTGAGAGAAGAAAGCCCATATGTGGAGTGGAGATGTAGCTCAAGAGTTAGTTTAAATTAGGAATGACAAGTTGAAACAACTTTAGGACTAGTTCTCTAGAGGAACAGTATCAGATCATACATTGGGTTTTAACTCAGGATTATTTGCCATGTTGTGGGGGAAGGAGGGGAGTTTTGTTACCTTTGTTTGTGTCTCCATATTAATTGGAATCAGATTCTTGAACAAAGATTGCTAATCCACTCATTACTCAGGGAATAATTCAAGCACTGCCTTCCTGAGAAGCTCTCCCTACTTCACAGGCAGAATTAATTTCTCTTCCTTGGATCACTGTCCCTGGTGCTTTCCTTTCCAACAGTACTTATCATTCTGTAATGTAATTTCCTGTTTTTATGCCTGTCTCCCTACTGGATGATGAGGTCCTTTTGAGGACAGAGACCATGACTTATACATCTTTGTATTCTAAGCACCTAGCAAGGTGACTAGCATAAGAAAGGCGTTCAACATGTTTATTGAATGAAAACCTGCGGGTGAGTTAAGAGGATTCTGAACTACCTCCAGCCTTAGGGGAAGGTGAGACGGTGGTATTTGGGATTGAACATTAGATGATAACTTTAAAATGGGAATAATACACACAAAATCTCTAAATCTTGAGGATGCATCTGAGAGGTAGACAAGAAACGGAGAGGAATTAAGAAATGAAGAAATTTTCTTCTGATACTCTGCAGACTGAAAAAGCAAGGTCAAAATGCAGACAAGAAAATTTACCTGCTATGACTTTATACATTCCAGACCACACTTAGCATATAAATGAATGTTGAAAAAAAGACAAAACAAAACAAAACACCAAAACTACAGTTTTGGGAAGAGGAGTAGGGTGTTATATAATTTCTAAGCAGCCAAAACTTTCAGTCAATAGGTGATATCTGTTAGAAAACTATTCTTCACGCACAGTTTTTTCCACATTTCTTTATGAATAATGTTAACACGAGTTAGCTAGGAAGAAGAGCCATTTCTAAACTGCTTCCATCCTCCCTGGAAATACAAGACTGATTTGCGGTTTCATGGATTCCCACTTAATTTAGGGGGAAAAGGAAATGAAAACTCTGACCCAGCTCTCTGCAAGAAGAAATGAAAGAGAGGAGCTGAGTAAAAAGATAAGGTGGATTATAACAGAATAAATATTCAAAGTTTCTTCCCCTCCCACTACCTTTCACCAAAATCGTTCTTCTCCCTCCACACCCATCAAACACATAGTTATTCTATTTATATGCATTGGTCATTAAAAAGAGAAAAAGTTAGGTAATGGTTAAATAAACTTAAAGCTCAATACTAATAAAGACTGGTATGATAATTTGGCAATACTAGTCTTTCTCAGTAATACTGGAATTTCTTCGATGCTATGCTTGACCTGCTCTTTTCCTCCCTGTTCAGCATTCTATTCCCATACACATGTGGTTTCAGCATCCATAGGCTCGTGGAACCCCAACCTGTTTTTCCTGGTCCCCCTACTCACTTACTTTTCCTAATTATCTGTTGCTCATTAAGTATGAGGAGAAAAAACGGAGATCTACTAATTCTTTGCCAAAAAAAGGAGTCTATTAAAGTAATTGATAAGGATAAATGAAGAAGTTGGAGGAGAATTGTGAGGAAAATGTCCAGGAAACCACAGAAAAGTGTGTTTCAAGTACCCATGTAACAATAGCAAATATTACAAAATGATATATATAGTAAATAGGATAAATGATATAGGCTCAAATATTTCCATTGTACATAGCACAAGAGAATTAGTTTCTAGAAATAATATATTTTCCTCCATAAAATTTATTTTTGTAGCATATAGTTCTAATACTCCACGGTCACCGCCAAATACATAAATTTAAGCACATGTGCATACATGCACGCACACGCGCACACACCCTACATTCCTGTTGATGCCTCAAGAGAAAGGAATTGGAGTCAAATTTGACAATTGTTCCAGTAGGTAAGAGGAAAAAAACAAAATACAGATCTCTTTGTTGCTGTTTTCATTTTCATAAAGGTCAGTGGACCAGTTGGCTCCAATGATGTGGAAAGAAAAGCAGCTAAAACATTCAACCACAGAGCTAACGTTTAGGGCACAGTTAAATTACGCAACCCTGCCATTTTTGGAGCAAGACAGAAGGGTTTACCAACTAATCAAAGCTGAATTGTCTTCATCAGGTAAATCTCATTAATTTCAGATTATCTCAGAATATGACTTTTATTAAGTTTAAAGACCTAAGGCTATGGATTGGAAGTATTGTGCCAAAGGAAAAAAAGAGAATAATGGAATATCAGCAATTACTCATTATTTGTAAAACATTTTAAATTCAATTCATCATGAGGTAGGACACATAGTTATTATTATTCTAGTTTCCATATAAAGAGTCTCAGAACTTATACTACTAGAACATTCCAGGCAGAGGGATAAAGCTGAATGTAGGTAACATCACGATGATAGCAACAACAAAACTAAGAACCTCAGAGGAAGAGCTCTTAAATCACTGTCAGGTTTCCTACACACATAAATAAATCTGACTTGTTGAGAAAATTGGACAGACATACCACTCTGGAGAAAGACTGAGTCCGTGTGCAAGCTGGCTCACAATGGCCAGCCAGAACCTACTATGTGTATTTCTTTCCAGCTCTGTGTTCAGTAACATCATGATGGCATTTTGAAATCAATCTTAATGGGAGTATTTTTCTCCTGCTTTATTGAAGTATGACAGACAAATAAAAATTATATGTATCTAAGGTATACAATGTGATGTTTTGATATATGTATACATCATGAAGTGGTTACAAAAATTAATTAAAATATCCAATCCCTCACATAGTTATACACTTCTGTGTACGTGTGTGTGTTAACACTGAAGATTTACTCTCTTAACACATTTCAAGTGTAGAATACATTATTATTAACTACAATCACCATGTTGTACATTAGGTCTTTAGACATATTTAACTTATAACTGAAAGTTTCTACACTTTGATCAATATCTCCCCTTGTCACCCACCTCCCACCTCTGGTAACCACCACTCCACTCTCTGTTACTATGAATTCAACTTTTTTTTTTTTAAGATTCCACATCTATGTGAGATCATGCAGTATCGGTCTTTCTGTGTCTGACTTACTGCACTTAGAATAATGTCCTCCAAGCTCATCTGTGTTGTCACCAATGGCAGATTTTTCTTCTTTTTTTAAGCTGAATGACATTCCATTCAGTGTGTGTGTGTGTCTGTGTGTGTATCTGTGTGTGTGTGTATGTATATATCTCACATTTTCTTTATCTCTTTGTCTGTTGATGGATACTTAGTTGTTTCCATGTCTTGGCTATTGTGAACATTCCTGCAATGACATTGGAGTACAGGTATTTCTGTACTGTACTTTTTGAGGCAGTGATTTTATTTCCATTGAATATGTACCCAAAAGTGGGATTGATAGATTGTACAGTAGATGTGTTTTTAATTTTCAGAAACACCTCCATATTGTTTTCAGTAACGGCTGTAACAACTTGCATTCCCACCAACAGTGTATAAGGGCTCCATTTCTCTACATCTTTGTCAACAGTTGTTATCTTTTGACTTTTTGATAATAGCCATTCTAACATCCTAAGCGAGAAAATATTTCACTATGGTTTTGATTTGCATTTCCCTGAGTGTTCAAGGATGTTGAGCATTTTTTCATATCCTGTTGGCCATTTGTAGGTCTTCCTTGGAAAACAGTCTGTTGAAGTTCCTTTGCCCAGTTTTAAGCCAAGTTAATTGATTTTTCCTATTGAGTTGTATGAGTTCCATATATATCTTGGATATAATCTCCTTATCAAATAGAAGGTTTGCAACTATTTTCTGCCATTCCGTAGGTTGCCTTTTTATTTTGTTGGTTGTTTCCTTTGCTGTTTAGAAATTCTAGTTTAACATTGTCCCTCTTGTTTCTTTTTGCTTTTGTTGCTTGTGTTTTTGGTGTTTCCTCCATTTTGTTCTCTGGGGACCTTATTTTGCTTCAGTGCTGTCCCCAGTCCTGCCTCATTGTCAAAAGAATCAGCCAAATCCATTACTTTCAATCAAATTACAATCAAGTTACTTTCCATGAAAAGATGACTTCATTTTTCGATTTAAATTAACAAGTCATACATATTGCCTTGAGAGCCATCTCACCCCTGCATACTAAAGTGTGCCATTAAAATCACCTGATCTGTCCATAGGTCAAAAGAAGGGTAGAAGACAAGCAGTAGGAAAATGAGCTTGGCCATGAGCGTGTTAACTAGACAAACTAAGGTGCTCTGACTCCAGCATTCCTTACATGCCCTTCCTCTGCTTTGTTTTCAAAGAACTTTCCCTTAAGAAGGAAAGGACAATAATCATGTCCCTTTAAATCATCAACAAGTTGGTTCCTGCTCCAGGCAGCAAGGAGAGACTGACAGTCTGGGAAGAGAGTGCACACATATAGGCACATGGCTGTTATTGAAGAATTCCCCTTTCTTCTCAGTTATGTGTTGTTTTGTTTTTTGTTTTTTGTTTTTCCAAGTAATTTTGCGTATTTTTTCCCAGCATTTTCATATTTGAAAATCAGGAACTGGGCCTATCCATGTCATTGCAATCTTCCAATAGTCCAGATATGTCACTGATTTCATAATAATTAAATGTCGGTAGAGAAACAGACTGAGAGTATTAGTTATGTATTGCTGAACAGAAAATTATACCAAAATTTGATGTCTTAAAGAAACAGTAAATATTTATTATTTCTCATGATTCTTACAGGTTGGAAATTTGGGGGGAGTTAGCTAAGTGGTTCTGGCTCAGGGTACCCCTGAGGCTGGTTGTCCTTAGATTTTGTTTCCCCAAATGGTTCTCTGGCTTCATCATGAAGAACTTCAGAGTTATACTCTCAGCTTTATTTTTACACTGTATTTTTGTCAGAGTACCATGGATTTTCTCCTTGCCCAAAAGCCTATTTCTTCCTTGTAGCATGTCTGCCATCTAAAGAGGCTAAGAATTTTCAAATTCACCAGGCCCTGCCTCCTTCACATATGGCAATTTTTTTTTTTTTATTGGCTTGTCTCTCTCCTCTTGCCTTTTCCTGTAAGCCACAGAAGGAAATCAGGAGGCATTTCTGGAGCTCTCCTGACCTAGATAACCCTATTCTTTATGGTTCATTTTCCATATTACCACAGGTGGTAATGTTGCTGAACTCCCTGCCATTATTGGACAACAATTCCCTTTCCTTTAGTTCCCCAAAACAATTTCCCTTGCTTTCCTTAAAAGTCTCACCAAAAGCCGTCTTGAGGGCATTCCCATTTCTGTTAACAGTCTCTTCAAGAAGGCAGTTGGGCTCCCTTCACACACTCTTTAAAGCCTTTCCAGTATCTACCTCCCATCCAATCTAAACACCAATCCCACAGACTTAGCTTTTTCTTACAACAGCACCTCATGACCAAAATCTGTATTGGTTAGCTACCACTGCATAAAATGTCACCCCAAAACCTAGTGCATTAAAACAACAAGGATCGGGGGAGGAGTCAAGATGGTGGAGAAGTAGCAGGCTGAGACTACATCAGGTAGCAGGAGATCAGCTAGATAGATAGCTTATCTAAACATTGCAAACACCTACAAATCCAACGGGAGATCGAAGAGAAGAAGAACAGCAATTCTAGAAACAGGAAATCAACCACTTTCTGAAAGGTAGGACGGGTGGAGAAGTGAATCCAAAGTGACGGGAAGATAGACCGCGGGGGTAGGGGCCGGCTCCCAGCAAGCGGCGGCAAAATCAGGACTTTTAAAAGTCTGTTCCGCTGAGGGACATCGCTCCAGAGGATTAACCGGGGTGAAGCCCACGCGGGGTCAGCGTGGCCTCAGGTCCCGCAGGGTCACAGAAGGATCGGGGGTGTCTGAGTGTCGCAGAGCTTACAGGCATTAGAACGGGGAAGCCAGCTACAGAGACAGAGCCGAGGAGTGAGCTCTCAGCTCGGGGTTACGTTGAACCGGACGCAGGCTCGGTCAGCTCGGAGCACGGCCGGAGGCCAGGGTGACGGGAGTAATTGGGCGCTGTTCTCTGAGGGCACACTGAGGAGTGGGGCCCCGGGCTCTCGGCTCCTCCGGGCTGGAGACTGGGAGGCCGCCATCTTCATTCCCATCCTCTGGAACTCTACGGAGTAAAGCGCTCAGGGAACAAAAGCTCCCGAAAGCAAACCCGAGCGGATTACTCAGCCCGGCCCCTGGTAAGGGTGGTGCAACTCCGCCTGGGGCAAAGACACTTGAGAATCACTGCAACAGGCCCCTCCCCCAGAAGATCAACAAGAAACCCAGCCAGGACCAAGTTCGCCTACCAAGGAGTGCAGGTTCAATACCAAGGAGAGCAGCGGAATTCCAGAGGAGGAGAAAGCAAAGATGGAGCTCATGGCTTTCTCCCAATGATTCTTTAGCCTTGCAGTTAATTTAATTTTTTTTTCTTTTTCAATTTTTTTTTCTCTTCTTCTGCTAAATTTTTTTAACTTTTACCCTTTTCTTTTTTAAGTTTTTAACTAGTTTTTCTAATATATATATATTTTTTCTTTTTTATATTTTTTCTTTATTCATTTTCTTTTTTTAATTGTTTCTTTTTTTTTTTCTTTCTGAATCTCTTTTTATCCCCTTTCTCCCGCCTCACTATTTGGGATCTCTTCTGATTTGGTTAAAGCATATTTTCCTGGAGTTGTTGCCACCATTTTAGTATTTTACTTACTCCTTCATATACTCTTATCTGAACAAAATGACAAGGTGGAAAAATTCACCACAAAAAAAAAGAACAAGAGGCAGTACCAAATGCTAGGGACCTAATCAATACAGATATTGGTAATATGTCAGATCTAGAGTTCAGAATGATGATTCTCAAGGTTCTAGCCGGGCTCGAAAAAGGCATGGAAGATATTAGAGAAACCCTCTCGGGAGATATAAAAGCCCTTTCTGGAGAAATAAAAGAACTAAAATCTAACCAAGTTGAAATCAAAAAAGCTATTAATGAGGTACAATCAAAAATGGAGGCTCTCACTGCTAGGATAAATGAGGCAGAAGAAAGAATTAGCTATATAGAAGACCAAATGACAGAGAATAAAGAAGCTGAGCGAAAGAAGGACAAACAGCTACTGGACCACGAGGGGAGAATTCAAGAGATAAGTGACACCATAAGACGAAACAACATTAGAATAATTGGGATTCCAGAAGAAGAAGAAAGAGAGGGGAGCAGAAGGTATATTGGAGAGAATTATTGGAGAGAATTTCCCCAATATGGCAAAGGGAACAAGCATCAAAATCCAGGAGGTGCAGAGAACCCCCCTCAAAATCAATAAGAATAGGTCCACACCCCGTCACCTAATAGTAAAATTTACAAGTCTTAGTAATAAAGAGAAAATCCTGAAAGCAGCCCAGGAAGAGAAGTCTGTAACATACAATGGTAAAAATATCAGATTGGCAACAGACTTATCCACAGAGACCTGGCA
Organism: Enhydra lutris kenyoni; assembly: GCF_002288905.1. Lineage (NCBI taxonomy): Eukaryota > Metazoa > Chordata > Mammalia > Carnivora > Mustelidae > Enhydra > Enhydra lutris. Next base: position 7,178,366 of record NW_019154111.1, read on the forward strand.
GGCCAGAAAGAGCTGGCATGATATATTCAGAGCACTAAACGAGAAAAACATGCAGCCAAGAATACTATATCCAGCTAGGCTATCATTGAAAATAGAAGGAGGGATTAAAAGCTTCCAGGACAAACAAAAACTGTAAGAATTTGCAAACACCAAACCAGCTCTACAGGAAATATTGAAAGGGTCCTCTAAGCAAAGAGAGACCCTAAAAGGAGTAGATCAGAAAGGAACAGAGACAATATACAATAACAGTCACCTTACAGGCAATACAATGGCACTGAATTCATATCTCTCAATAGTTACCCTGAATGTTAATGGGCTAAATGCCCCAATCAAAAGACAAGGGTATCAGAATGGATAAAAAAACAAAACCCATCTATATGTTGCCTACAAGAAACTCATTTTAGACCCGAAGACACCTCCAGATTTAAAGCGAGGGGGTAGAAAAGAATTTACCATGCTAATGGACATCAGAAGAAAGCTGGGGTAGCAATCCTTATATCAGATCAATTAGATTTTTAAGCCAAAGACTATAATAAGAGATGAGGAAGGACACTATATCATACTCAAAGGATCTGTCCAACAAGAAGATCTAATAATTTTAAATATCTATGCCCCTAATGTGGGAGCAGCCAACTATATAAACCAATTAATAACAAAATCAAAGAAACACATCAACAATAATACAATAATCATAGGGGACTTTAACACTCCCCTCACTGAAATGGACAGATCATCCAAGCAGAAGATCAACAAGGAAATAAAGGCCTTAAGCGACACACTGGACCAGATGGACATCACAGATATATTCAGAACATTCCATCCCAAAGCAACAGAATACACATTCTTCTCTAGTGCACATGGAACATTCTCCAGAATAGATCATGTCCTCGGTCCTAAATCAGGTCTCAACTGGTATCAAAAGATTGGGATCATTCCGTGCATATTTTCAGACCACAATGCTCTGAAGCTAGAACTCAATCACAAGAGGAAATTTGGAAAGAACCCAAATACATGGAGACTAAACAGCATCCTTCTAAAGAATGAATGGGTCAACCAGGAAATTAAAGAAGAATTGAAAAAATTCATGGAAACAAATGATAATAAAAACACAACGGTTCAAAATCTGTGGGACACAACAAAGGCAGTCCTGAGAGGAAAATATATAGCGGTACAAGCCTTTCTCAAGAAACAAGGAAGCTCTCGGGTACACAACCTAACCCTACACCTAAAGGAGCTTGAGAAAGAACAAGAAAGAAATCCTAAACCCAGCAGGAGAAGAGAAATCATAAAGATCAGAGCAGAAATCAATGAAATAGAAACCAAAAAAAACAATAGAACAAATCAATGAAACTAGGAGCTGGCTCTTTGAAAGAATTAATAAGATTGATAAACCCATGGCCAGACTTATCAAAAAGAAAAGAGAAAGGACCCAAATAAATAAAATCATGAATGAAAGAGGAGAGATCACAACGAATGAAAGAGGAGAGATCACAACTAACACCAAAGAAATACAGACAATTATAAGAACATACTATGAGCAACTCTACGCCAACAAATTTGACAATCTGGAAGAAATGGATGCATTCCTAGAGACATATAAACTACCACAACTGAACCAGGAAGAAATAGAAAGCCTGAACAGACCCATAACCAGCAAGGAGATTGAAACAGTCATCAAAAATCTCCAAACAAACAAAAGCCCGGGGCCAGACGGCTTCCCGGGGGAATTCTACCAAACGTTTAAAGAAGAACTAATTCCTATTCTCCTGAAACTGTTCCAAAAAATAGAAATGGAAGGAAAACTTCCAAACTCATTTTATGAGGCCAGCATCACCTTGATCCCCAAACCAGACAAGGATCCCATCAAAAAAGAGAACTACAGACCAATATCCTTGATGAACACAGATGCAAAAATTCTCACCAAAATACTAGCCAATAGGATTCAACAGTACATTAAAAGGATTATTCACCACGACCAAGTGGGATTTATTCCAGGGCTGCAAGGTTGGTTCAACATCCACAAATCAATCAATGTGATACAACACATTAATAAAAGAAAGAACAAGAACCATATGATATTCTCAATAGATGCTGAAAAAGCATTTAACAAAGTACAGCATCCCTTCCTGATCAAAACTCTTCAAAGTATAGGGATAGAGGACACATACCTCAATATTATCAAAGCCATCTATGAAAAACCCACCGCAAATATCATTCTCAATGGAGAAAAACTGAAAGCTTTTCTGCTAAGGTCAGGAACACGGCAGGGATGTCCATTATCAGCACTACTATTCAACATAGTACTAGAAGTCCTAGCCTCAGCAATCAGACAACAAAAGGAAATTAAAGGCATCCAAATCGGCAAAGAAGAAGTCAAACTATCACTCTTTGCAGATGATATGATACTATATGTGGAAAACCCAAAAGATTCCACTCCAAAACTGCTAGAACTTGTACAGGAATTCAGTAAAGTGTCAGGATATAAAATCAATGCACAGAAATCAGTTGCATTTTTCTACACCAACAACAAGACAGAAGAAAGAGAAATTAAGGAGTCAATCCCATTTACAATTGCACCCAAAACTATGAGATACCTAGGAATAAACCTAACCAAAGAGGCTAAGAATCTATACACAGAAAACTATAAAGTACTCATGAAAGAAATTGAGGAAGACACAAAGAAATGGAAAAATGTTCCATGCTCCTGGATTGGAAGAATAAATATTGTGAAAATGTCTATGCTACCTAAAGCAATCTACACATTTAATGCAACTCCTATCAAAGTACCATCCATTCTTTTTCAAAGAAATGGAACAAATAATCCTAAAATTTATATGGAACCAGAAAAGACCTCGAATAGCCAAAGGAATATTGAAAAAGAAAGCCAAAGTTGGTGGCATCACAATTCCGGACTTCAAGCTCTATTACAAAGCTGTGATCATCAAGACAGCATGGTACTGGCACAAAAACAGACACATAGATCAATGGAACAGAATAGAGAGCCCAGAAATAGACCCTCAACTCTATGGTCAACTAATCTTCGACAAAGCAGGAAAGAATGTCCAATGGAACAAAGACAGCCTCTTCAATAAATGGTGTTGGGAAAATTGGACAGCCACATGCAGAAAAATGAAATTGGACCATTTCCTTACACCACACACGAAAATAGACTCCAAATGGATGAAGGACCTCAATGTGAGAAAGGAATCCATCAAAATCCTTGAGGAGAACACAGGCAGCAACCTCTTCGACCTCAGCCGCAGCAACATCTTCCTAGGAACATCGCCAAAGGCAAGGGAAGCAAGGGCAAAAATGAACTATTGGGATTTTATCAAGATCAAAAGCTTTTGCACAGCAAAGGAAACAGTTAACAAAACCAAAAGACAACTGACAGAATGGGAGAAGATATTTGCAAACGACATATCAGATAAAGGGCTAGTGTCCAAAATCTATAAAGAACTTAGCAAACTCAACACCCAAAGAACAAATAATCCAATCAAGAAATGGGCAGAGGACATGAACAGACATTTCTGCAAAGACGACATCCAGATGGCCAACAGACACATGAAAAAGTGCTCCATATCACTCGGCATCAGGGAAATACAAATCAAAACCACAATGAGATATCACCTCACACCAGTCAGAATGGCTAAAATTAACAAGTCAGGAAATGACAGATGCTGGCGAGGATGTGAAGAAAGGGGAACCCTCCTACACTGTTGGTGGGAATGCAAGCTGGTGCAACCACTCTGGAAAACAGCATGGAGGTTCCTCAAAATGTTGAAAATGGAACTACCCTATGACCCAGCAATTGCACTACTGGGTATCTACCCTAAAGGTACAAACGTAGTGATCCGAAGGGGCATGTGTACCCGAATGTTTATAGCAGCAATGTCTACAATAGCCAAACTATGGAAAGAACCTAGATGTCCATCAACAGACGAATGGATAAAGAAGGTGTGGTATATATACACAATGGAATACTATGCAGCCATCAAAAGAAATGAAATCTTGCCATTTGCGATGACATGGATGGAACTAGAGGGTATCATGCTTAGCGAAATAAGTCAATCGGAGAAAGACAACTATCATATGATCTCCCTGATATGAGGGAGAGGAGATGCAACATGGGGGGTTATAGGGGTAGGAAAAGAGTAAATGAAACAAGATGGGATTGGGAGGGAGACAAACCATAAGTGACTCTTAATCTCACAAAACAAACTGAGGGTTGATGGGGGGAGGGGGGTTGGGAGGGGGGTGGTTATGGACATTGGGGAGGGTATGTGCTATGGTGAGTGCTGTGAAGTGTGTAAACCCGGCAATTCACAGACTTGTACCCCTGGGGATAAAAATATATTATAAGTTTATAAAAAAATAATAATAAAAACAAAAAAACAAAAACAACAAGGATCACGTATTACATTTCACAAGGTCTGCAGCAGAGGAGTTTAGGAGCAGCTCAATCAGACAGTTCTTGCTTCATACCTATGCTAAGGTGGCCATCAGAGGCCCGCCAGGATTTTTGTCATCTGAACATTTGACCGAGGCTGGAGGGGCGGCTTCCAGTGTGGTTCACTCTCATACCAGGTTGGCACTGGCCTTTGGCAAGTCTCAGTTTTTCTCCATGTGGGTCCCCCCACAGGCAGCATGGCACCTGACTTACCCCAGAGTGAGCAGTACAAGAACCAGAGCCTGTGGGGAAGGAGCTGTGAGCTCTGTGTGACCTAGCTTTGGAAGTCACATAGCATCATGTTTGCCACATTCTATTCGTTGGAAGGGAGTCCCTAAGTCTGGCCCATAATCGAGGGGAGGTGAATTAAACTCCTTTTTGAAGCAAGGCCTATAACCAGGAGTTCATGAACCTATTTTAAAACCATCACCTTTAGAACACTATAGTGACGGGGCACCTGGGTGGCTCAGTAGGTTAAAGTCTCTGCCTTAGCTCAGGTCATGATCCCAGGGTCCTGGGATCAAGCCCCACATAGGGCTCTCTGCTCAGTGGGGAGCCTGCTTCCCCCCACCCTCTGCCTGCCTCTCTGCCTACTTGTGATCTCTCTCTGTCAAAGTAAATAAATAAATAAATAAAAAGAACACTATAATGGACTTATGCTAATAAAACTGTATTTCTTATACATTTTTATTTGAAGAAAAAAGTTTATATTCCTTCAAGATTCTAGAAGACAGAATAAGAATAAAGGGTCAGAAGAATTAGGTTGACTCTCCACACCTGCATTTTCTCCTCTTCTAACAGAAGGATGGGTGCTGGGATGAGCAGGTCTGTGAGCACAGAAGGCCAAACTGTCAATCATACTTGCACAAAATAGAACGCTGGCTGGACGCCAAACTCTGCTAATGATTAGCAAGGAATGCCGAAAAGGGTCAACTGCATACACCACATAGATATTTGTGTGGCCCTAATTCCCATTTGCACACTGGGATGCCATGTATTAGCATGACCTATAAATTAACATAAAGAAATCACTCGGTTTTGAGGTCTCTCCAGTATTATAGTTAATCTTCTACCTTTAAGTGTAGCTGCAACTCATCATGCCACAAAATGAAGGTTTACTTACCAAAAAACTATCCAGACATCCCCACAATACTCCTTAGTTTAGTAATCAGCACACTATAAATTCCCCTAAGACCCTCTTTGTCTTCGAACTTCCAAATTCCACCAGTCAATGCTGACAAACTGCCAGCAGTCTTGGAAGAAGGAGACTGACTGTCAACTCTCTCTTTCTTAGTAGGCACCAAGGAAATTCACAGAGGGGTGATTTGTTGGACACCCATCTTCTCACTTGTTCACTCTTCCCATTTAACCACCCTAATTCCATATTGTAAATGGACACTCATGTAAAACTCCTTCTGATTTACCCTTCCTTTGAGAATTTAAAAGTAAATTTTATAATTATGTTATTACGGAAACAGATTATGGAAGTGGCCACAGGATCATTTCACTGAGGAACTTGGACCTCTGGGGTGCTTAATCACACACATACTATGATTGTGAGGAATGGTTCCTTGTTCACAAGGCAGTTTATGTGAAGGGCTCTTAGAGAGAGAGAGAGAGATTTAAATATAATTTTAACTCACTAAAACTCTGTGTTCACTACTAATTGAGTTTTTGGCTACAGAAATTCAGTAGATGCAGAGTGCCCAGGAAAAATTGTGACACTAACATGTAAAACTTGCTTAAATTACACCTAATACATTATTTACCTTTGATCAACTTTTTACATTCTTCACCTTCATCTGTTCCCCAATTCTTCACTGTTGTTCATTTACCCACTCACTTTTAAATTCTCTTCGCTGCCACACCTCCACCACCCTGCAATTCACTTTCTGTGCCCCAAACAGTCACCTCTGCCTTAAACACCATTAAGATCAGTTTTAAGATATTAAAATATTCATGAGAATAGAAGTATAATCTCTTTAATACCAAATAACTCCTCTGACAATGGCCAGGCTTGGGGAAAATATAATTAAGAAGTCAGCTAGAGGAGTTTCTAAGGAAATTAGTTTTAAATGAATGGAGGTAATTAATCAGTAAGAACAAATACCTGATGGAAAGAGAGAGGTTGCCCTTGTGACTGGAAAAGAGCAATGAAGTCAGGATTCAGGATAGTGTCCAGTGTGCATACTGTGGTGGTAATCTCTCCTCTCTGGCCTTTGAGTAGCTAAATAGAGCATAAAGAAATCTTGCCATGATTCAGATAAATACAGATTAAGCAAGCTGAATAGAGGGTAGCAGCACTGGACAGCCTGTAGAGACTCTCAGTTAAAGGAAAATAGTAGGAACTTCAGCATGGAGAAGGAGTTTCTAGGGGTCTCAGAGCCATGAAGAAGCCTCAAACAAGCAAGAACCTATTGAGAGTACATTATTAAACTCAAATACAAGTGCAGAACAAGGGTTGGATTAGGTAAATTTTGAAAACAGTAAAAATTAGTAAAATGATTATCAACTTATTCCAGGTGTACATGTTTATTTTAAAACTGTTTTAAGCTATATCATAGTCATGTAAATAAATATTTTAATATCAAACAAAGTTAGAGGTGCAAATCCAGTTACCCATGCCTCTGAGAAGGCCAACTATTCAATAGGCCATTCATAGAATAGAGGCAATCAACTTTGCCAGAGAGCAGTTCATCTGAAATGTAGCTACACCCACTCTCTCAGTTCTCGTCTTGCCCATATTACTTTCTAGCATATGATAGGACTTATTAGTTATCCTTGACCTTCTACCACCCCTCCCCTCAAATATTCCCTTCTTGAGGGTAGGATTTTACTGACTTTGTTCACTATCATATTCCTAGCACTTGGAACAGTGTTTGCATGTGAAAGAGATTCAATAAATATTAGTTGAATGAATAAAATGTAGGTTTAGGATATTAAGAACATTCTTATGTATCCCATCTGTTGCAATCCCCAAAACACATAAAGCAATGGCACCATTCAACCTCAACTTCCCACTTCTACTTTACTGCTGTGCCTCATCTTGTTCTCCATTTCCACCTTGAGTTTACTCGTATCCTTTCTCAGACTTACTCTCACTCCAAACTCAAGTACCTTTTTTTTTCTACAACTTCTCAAATGATCAAAAATCATTGATGATCGTGAAATTGACTGACTAAGAAACACATAGGTAAAGTTTCCCCATAATCACAATAAGGAACATATTCCTATTTCCTGTCTATTAAGAAGTTTTTGTCAAACATCAATCAAGCATGAGCATGACATAAGGCACCAGGGATGCAAGAAGAAATAGATACTCACATTTACCAAGATCAAAGTAACATGAGCAGTGAGCTTTGAGTTCCCCTGAGAAAATAAAGTTCTGTACGCCCATATTCCAATTGCAAATCTGATTCTGACAGTGATCTTCAATTCTAAACTTGAAAATTCCTTGATTTGTGATTTTTTAATTCTTTTGCTTTCTTTCTCATATCTTTTTACTTAAAACTTGTATTTCACAATGTTAACTTGCCTATGCACACCATTGTGTATGACTACCAACTCCAAACACTCTTATCATGGAAACACAGTAGTAGGCTCAGATTCATCTTCACCCAACTTCCAATTCACATACTTTTAATGATACAGACTGAATATTTGTTTCTCCCTCCCCCAAAATTTGTGTGTCAAAATCTATTCCCCCAATATGATGGTATTAGGAGGTGGGGCCTTTGGGAGGTAATCAGGTCATGAGGAGAGAGCCCTCATGAAAGAGATTATAAAAGAAGAATCTGGAGAGCTCCCTTTTTCCTTCTGCCATGGGAGGACACAGTGAGAAAACAGCCATTTACGAACTGGAAAACCAGATCTTACCAGACTCCAAACTGCTGGCACCTTGATCTCAGACTTTCCTCCTTCCAGAATGTGAGAAGTAAATTTCTGTTGTTTATAAGCCACATGGTCTAGGGCACTTTTTTTTTTTTTTTTGGTAGCAGTCTGTGAGACTAAGACATATGAAGATGCAAAGAAAGACAAGATCTAGCATGAATCACACAGACAATATCTGAAATGTCACAGTAATGTCTGCTAATGATAAGTTTAAAATTTAAGTTAAAAAGTAGTTCCTGAGGAACTTTTAGGACTCAAAGACTGCCTTAAAAGCACACTAAGCTATAACTGCTCTGAACTTCTTGGATCTGTGCTCTGAGACAAAGAATCAAATTAGTTTTTCTCTCTTCAGGCCCTTGGACTTTATACTGCAGAATATAAAATGCTGATACAGAAGATGAGTGTTGATGCACTGTAGCCTCAAGTGAAATGACATAACAAGACAAGAATAGAAAAAATAATGAGAGACTGAATAGCCCTTTGAGGAGCATGTGCTGGGAAGGGAAGGAAGGGGCTTGTTACAGAACACATGGAGAAAGGTGACATGCTCTGCCTGACTGCGGCCCAGTCGGAGAACTTGAGAGAATTTCATAGACTTGTACCAGATAAATGCTTGCTGGGTCCCAAAAACTGGGGTACATTTCAAGGCATTATTTGAGAAAGAATACATTCAAGGACCAGTGTGGAAAATGAGAGGGACTAAGGTTTTCCAGAAATACTATTTACTATCAAGCTTGAGTTAATTTCTTCTCCTTTAAAAATTAATAAAATAGAAGCGGTATCAAATTTGGAAAAATACTTAGTAGAGGCAAAGTCCTTATTTTGCAAAAAACGAGTATAAATTATCCAATCAGATAACAAAAGCAAGTTGTGCAAAAGATAAGTGAGCTGGGGAGGGAGATAGCTCAAATGAGGAAAGACTACAAGGTCTCCTAAAATACAGTCATAGAATTGGAATCTATAAAGATATCAAAGACAGAACAAATGCTACTGAAAAGAAAATCAGTAACATGGAGGACAAACTTGAGAAGGACTTCTAGAATATAAACCAATATATTTAAGGTACAAATGATAAAATTTATGAAGATTATAAAACTATGTTACATGGATATGGAAATGCACACAATCTCAGAAGGAAAACAAAACCCAAAAAATTAAAACCATAATTTACATTAGAAGAAAATGTCCTTAGATCAAGGAAAATGGGTAAAGTCTGCAAACTAGAAGAGCCAGCCCTGTACCAAATGGAAACAAGGAAATACACGTTTAGGTATAACCTGGTGGATTTTTTAAAAGTTGAAGAAAATAATGTCAGGATTCAAGCAAGAAAGATACAGTCATCTTCAAAACAAAAAGTATCTTCAGCCTGAACTCAATTACTCCACTCCCCCAAATCAGACAAAATACAGTAAGTTGTTTTCTGTTGAAAATAACTGCGAATCATGGTAAGCTGTTTTCATTTGCTTAGGAAAAGGAAGGCATCTGTGATATATAAGCATTCAGAGAAATCTTTTAAAAGGATGAAATTGGTATAAAAGAATTGGTAGTGAGCATATGGACTTAAATATCTATTTTAATCATGGCATAATAATGGATATACATGCAATATGATTGTTGGAAGATACATAATATTAAAATAATGAATGAAATCTACCTATAATCTCACTTAAACTAGCTATTATTGGAAACCAGGAAAAAATAAGAAAAGAACAAATTCTTTAACATCCATGCACAAGGAGAAGTCAAAACTAATTCTTCTACATTTTGCAAAAAGAAATATATCTCAGGTTAAAAAAAAAATAGGGATGCCTGGGTGGTTCAGTCACTTGAGTATCTGCCTTTGATCTCAGAGTCCTGAGATCAAGTCCTGCATCAGGCTCCCTGTTCAGCAGGGAGTCTGTTTCTCCCTCTGCCTCTCCCCCTGCTTGTGTGCTCTCTCTCTCTCTGGCAAATAAATAAATAAAATTTTAAAAATAGTAATAAAAGCATCCCTTGGTATCATTTAAAACAAGATATATGAGAAAGATATATGAGAAAGATCCTATAGATTAGTATAAATAAGTTAAAAATAAGTTCCAAAAATAAATGTTAATTTATCAGGAGGAAAACTCTCCTTAATTGGACTTAAAAATAAATCCCAACTACCTTCAGTAAAACGTAAAATAAAGACACATAGAATCAATGAATTAGAGGGATTACCAAAAAAATTATATTCAAGTACAAATGAAATTAGGAATGGCAATATTAGGATGGCAACAAACATATAGTAGAAGTCATATTTTAAAGAATTTAATTGATAAAACAGATATTACTTAAGACTTTATATTTATTGAACTTTAAGAGCTTATAAAAACCATCAAAATATATGAAATAAAGTCATAAATACACAGAAAATTTACCAAAACAACAATTGTACTAGTAGACCACACAATTTTTAACCTAAGATGTATACAGAAGGTTCAAAGATAAAGGAAAAAGATGGAAACAGAATAAAACTGAGTTCTTACATTAGAACATCATTTATAAGAGAACCTAATAATGAGAGCATCTAGACAATTAAGTTGTTCTGAAATTATTTTTAAGTTCTTTGGGAACACTGATGGCATGCCATGCTCTCCCCAGACATGAATGACTGTGGGTGATTTCTCTGGGGCTCAGTCCACACAAAAGCAAGTGCCAGATGGGGCACCTGGGTGGCTCAGTCAGTTAAGTGTCTCTTGATTTGCCCTCCCATCATGATCTCAGGGTTGCGAGACTGAGCCCCAAGTGGGGTTCCACGCTCAACACGGAGCCTGCTTAGGATCCTCTCTACCTCTCCTGTGCCACTACCCCACTCCTCTAACCCTACTCACAGGTGTGCTCTATCTCACTCTCTCTCTCTAAAAAAAAAAAAAAAAGCGCAATGCTAGAAATATGTATCCGAAATGCCCACTGGTCTGACACCACAGCAAGGTGATACATTACAAACATGCTCTAGTGCTTTTTCATTATGCTAAGTGAGGGAAACCAGGCATGAAAGAGTGTCTAGTGTATGATTCCCTTTATATAAAATTCTAGAAAATGTAAATTAATCAATAGTGACAAGAGTGGGTCAGCAGCTGCCTGGGGCCAGGAGCAAAAGAAGAAGTAGGCTGCAAATGGGCACAAAGAACCTATTAAGAGTAATGGAAATACTATGTTGTGGCTAGGCTTCTGCAGACATATACATCTGTAAAAACTTATCACATTGGTATTTTTTTTAAATGAATGTAGTTTATTGTATTTAAGTTCAATGAAGTTGATTAAAAATGAAATTTTAATATAGGCAAAATAAGTAATGCTATATATCACAAATATAATTATCAACATGTATCTTTAAATGTTGGCACACTACACACATTTCCTCTCAAATCAGGGACATGACCAGCTATCATCCCTTAAGTTAATAATCAAGTATATCTACTGAAAATGAAGAACTGGAGAAAAAAAACAAAAGGAAGTGACAAAAGCGAATCCAGCAGCAACAATAACAAAATTTACAGCTTTCAAAATAATTGGATGCTAGATAAAGAGTGTAAAAACCAATTTTAATATGTTAGTAATAACTGGTTAAAAAAGAAAATGGAAGATAAATCCCATTCATCATTGATAATTGTAGCTCAAAGCATAAAAATACCACAGAGCAGCCTTAAAAATGAAATGCAGAACCCATAAAGAAAATTACTAAACATAACTGAGAGACATAAAAGTTATCTCTAAAAACTCTATAGATATTCCAAGAGTCTAGATAAGGAATAAGTAAACCTCCACAAGTTAATTAATAATTTTAACTCAATGCCAATTAAAAGCTCCTTTGGTGCCATAAAAGGGCTCGTAACTGAATCTAGAAGATAAGTGGCTTATACCACCCAAGAAGAAAATCCTGAAAATAAAGCGTTTTTCATACCACACAGGAAAATCATGCAACTACAATCATTAGAACCATGTAGAACAAAAACTGAACGGACCAGCCAAAAACAAACCCTGGTCTATATTAGAACTTAATATACAATAAATGTGACATCAAAATAAATTAGAAGGCCAAATGGAGCTAGAACAGCAGTTAGCTATTTTTAAATGATTTAGAGTTAGGTAAAAATCCCATGTTAAACACTAAGAAAATTTACAAATGGATTAGGCAGTAAAGGTTTTAAAAAAAAAAAAACCTAAGGCATAAAAAAATTGTAAGACAATGTAGGTGAATATCTAATTTCTATAAGGAGAGTACTAAGTATTAAAACAATAGAAAAAGGGGTGCCTGGGTGGCTCAGTGGGTTAAAGCCTCTGCCTTCAGCTCAGGTCATGATCCCAGGGTCCTGGGATTGAGCCCCACATCAGCGGGGAGCCCGCTTCCTCCTCTCTCTCTGCCTGCCTCTCTGCCTACCTGTGATCTCTGTCTGTCAAATAAATAAACAAAATCTTAAAAAAAAAAAAAATAGAAAAAAGTTAACTAAGAAATGGGTATATGTTTGGATACCTAGTTTTAAATTATTCTTTTATTTTTTAAATTGCAAAAATAACACAGGCTCATAACACATTTTTAAAAGTAGCACAATTAGACAAGGCAGAATGTATCCTTTGCTCCACCCCCATACCAATTCAGCATACCTCCCAGAACTAAAAACTATGTATATCTTCCTAGATTTTTTCAATATTACACAAATATTTTTAATGTGAATAAGCAATTCATTTTTTAAAAACTTTTTTTTTAATTTTTTTAAAGATTTTATCAGAGAGAGAGAGAGAGCACAGGCAGGCAGAGTGGCAGCAGAGGCAGAGGGAGAAGCAGGCTACCTGCCAAGCAAGGAGCTCGATGTGGGACTCGATCCCAGGATGCTGGGATCATGACCTGAGCTGAAGGCAGCCACCTAACCAACTGAACCACCCAGGAGTCCTAGCAATTCATTTTTTAAAAAATTTTTATTCTAAAATAATTACAGATTTCTAGGAAGCTGTGAAGAAATGTACAGGGTGGGCCCGTGTATGCTTAATACAGTCACCCCCAGTACAGATGACCTCTTGCAAAACTATAGTACAGGGTCAAAACCAGCAAATTGAGATTGGTACTGAGCACAGAGATTACTCATACCTCACCAGTGGTATACATGCACTTGTGTGCGCAGTTCTAGACAATTATACCCCATGTGTAGATCTGCTTAGCCACCATCAAAATCAGGAAATTTAAATATTCCATTACCACAGGCTGCTTCTGTGGTAGAACCCCGTCCACATCCTCCTCCCCTCATCCTTAACCTCTGGTGACCACCGATCCACTATCCATTTTCTATTTAGGATAATTCAGCAAAGTTTTACAAGAGGAACTCAATACTATTGATTCTTTTGAGACTAACTTTTTTTCACTGAGCATAATTTCCTGGATGTTCATCTAAGTTACTGCATATATCAGTAATTACTTATTCCATGTATTCCAGTATTCCATGATATGAATGGACCAAAGTTGGTTTTGACCATTCAATCATGGTAAGAAATCTGGGTAGTTTACTGCAATTGCACTACTGGGTATTTACCCCAAAGATACAGATGTAGTGAAAAGAAGGGCTATCTGTACCCCAATGTTTATAGCAGCAATGGCCACGGTCGCCAAACGGTGGAAAGAACCAAGATGCCCTTCAACGGACGAATGGATAAGGAAGATGTGGTCCATATACACTATGGAGTATTATGCCTCCATCAGAAAGGATGAATACCCAACTTTTGTAGCAACATGGACGGGACTAGAAGAAATTATGCTGAGTGAAATAAGTCAAGCAGAGAGAGCCAATTATCATATGGTTTCACTTATTTGTGGAGCATAACAAATAACATGGAGGACATGGGGAGATGGAGAGGAGAAGGGAGTTGAGGGAAATTGGAAGGGGAGGTGAACCATGAGAGACTATGGACACTGAAAAACAACCTGAGGGTTTTGAAGGGGTGGGGGGAGTGGGAGGTTGGGGGAACCAGGTGGTGGGTATTGGGGAGGGCACATATTGCATGGAGCACTGGGTGTGGTGCAAAAACAATGAATACTGTTACGCTGAAAAGAAATAAAAAAAAAAGAAATCTGGGTAGTTTAAAGTTCTCAAAGATTAAGAGCAAAGTTTCTGTGAACATCCATGCTCAGGTTTCTGGGTGAAAATAAGTCTTTATTTCTCTGGGATAAATTCCTGAGTGCAACTGGTGGGTCATAAGGCAGTGAGCAATAAGAAAGCTATACACAAATATGTTAATGTAATATGACTCCAAATATACATGTATGTGTATGTGTGTGTGCATATATATATATATATATATATATTTATATATGAAAAAAAAAAAAAAAAAAAAAAAATTTTAAGAAAAGTTGAGGGAGGGGCAGAGGGAGAGAGAGAGAGAGAATCTTAAGCAGGCTCCACGCCCAGCATGGAGTCCCACTGAGGGCTTGATCTCACAACCCTGAGATTATCACATGAGCCAAAATGAGAAGTCCAATGCTTAACGAACTGAACCACCCAGGTGTTCCTCCAAAAATATTTTTAAAGTGTATTTCTGTATAGAAAAACAAACTGTTGAAAAATGTACAAAAAATAATAATTGTCAAATAAAATGTGTTAAAATTTGAATCATTTTTCCTTTTTATACTCCTCTGTCTTGTCAGCCTTTTCTACATTAAACATGTACCCATTTTATAATCAGAGAAGTATTCATTAATAAAATGTCAAACAATTTTAGTCAGAGGCCTAATTTTCCTAACCTAGATTATGGGCTGATGTGGCAGTGGCCTATTTACGAAGTCCATCTGGGAACTGGTTGTGTGGGAGCAGGGGAGTCTCATTCCATCAATAAGTAGAAATATTTTTTCCTCATGTACAGTTTCAGGAATGAATTGTCCAATTAAAACTGAAAAGAAAGATTAGAATGAATAACAATAAAAAATAGCACTAATATTAAGATTTTCCCAGTAGAAAGTAATGGCCCCTCTTAAGGTATTTGGGGCCTATATTCTTTTGATCTGTTTCCAGAATGACTCCCTGTGTATGTTGCACTGCTAGAGAGAGCTAGAAATAAGTTAAGTCATACCCAAAGCCACACTTGCCCGCTAACTGGAAATTGAGTCATTCGAAGATTGGTAGCCTGTTCTATAAATGTCCTATAACTGCCAGAGAGGTACAATGGGCTCACAGTTTAAAAAAAAAAAATTCATATGCAAATTATACCATGATGAAACCTTAAAGCACATTTCAAAGTATTAAAAGTTCAAGCCTCATTAACATCATAACTGCACTCAATAATTACTTAGCTTAGCAATTAAAACAAACTTCAGACCATATCAAATTGTTGTCTTTGAATATAGATCAGATTGACCATCAGGACACTTTTTGCATTTGAAAATAGGGGCCATTAGTAGTTAAGCTCGGCCAATAAACATAAACTCGATCTGCCTGAGCAAACTGGGTTGCATGATTGACTGCTCTATGGTATGATGAAATTCGCATGTGGCCACATTCCAAAAAGGGTTCAACATCCTATAAAACTTGGGTTTACATGAAGTTAATAAATAATTATTATTAATTTTTAAAATACTTCATAGTTAATTTTTAAATATTTTATAATTATAAATATAAAATAAATATATCATTAATTTTTTAAGGTTTTAATTATAAGGAGAAATCCTTAACAATGATATAGTACTTCATTACCATATAAACATCACTGCCTAGATTGTTTTTTTTACTCTAATAAGTACTCATAAGTATTCAAAAATGCTATGATTTTGAACTGAAAACTTTGGGTCTAGGGCACACACATGAAGCTGAGCAAGCATACCCATGTTAAGTTTAAGGCAGTTTAAAAAGAGAGCTGTTTAGGGGCACCTGAGTAGCTTAGTGGGTTACGCCTCTGCCGTTAGCTCAGGTCGTGATCTCAGGGTCCTGGGATCGAGCCCCGCATCAGGCTCTCTGCTCAGCGGGGAGCCTGCTTCCCCCTCTCTCTCTGCCTGCCTTTCTGCCCACTTGTGATCTCTCTAAATAAATAAATAAAATTTTTTAAAAAGATATCTATTTAGTGCTCCCTTCTGGAGCACACTGCTAAAAAAATTAGACAATACAGAGAAGATTAGTGTGGCCCCTACACAAGGATGACATGCAAAAAGATATCCCTTTAGAAATGGTTCCTGTGTCGTTCTTCTTGGGTGATTTACCCTTCATGGACCTTCACCATGTTTTTCCTCCAACATTCAATTCTATCACCAGACCCTGAAGTTACTCTAAACTCCAAAATACTGCATTTCAGCACTGTCTGTCATACACACGCATACTCCAGGCCCCTTACTCCCTCAGACCCTCTCCTTCTGCCTTCAAGGTTTTGAGCACACCTTTCCTTCAAATCATTAGTTCATCTCGATTTTCCATCCATCTATGAGCCCTCTGGTATATATGCTAGGTGGGGTAGTTAACGCTAGCTACCATGCTGGATAATTCCAGCAGCTCAGTGACTTGACACAATCGAAGGTCCTTTCTTGCTCACTCATCAGCCAATGCAGTTTGGACAGTTCCCTTTGGCAGAAACTCTAGGAGTCAGAGGCCTTGCGTGCTAAATATATGACCTCTGATATCTTCCAGAAGGAGGAAGCGGAAAGCCAAAGCTTTGCTGGAGACATTTTTAAGGGCCAGAACAAAAGTGGATTTATATCACTTGCACTCAAGCTTCCCTGGCCAGACCTGAGAAATAGGACCCTCACTTCAAGGGAGGCCAGGAAATGCAGGCTTCCTGTGTGTTCAGGAAGAGGAAATGAGACTGGTGAGCATCACGTCAATGTCTGTCATTATATAACTTTAACATTACATACAGTGAACTCTCCCACTATTTGTCTTTCTCCTGCAACTATTCAGAACATATTTTGGGAAAGGACATGATTCAGCCTACATCCCCAAGAGTGTAGGAACTCAGGCCAATGTGTGAGTGGCCCTATCTCACCAGCCTGTGAACAGATTGCAAAGCTGTACACGCAAGCAGACAGTTGACAAGCACAGGCAACCTCACTAGCACTCAAAGAAATAAGTTTTCTTTTTTTAAAACACAATTTCACCCATAATATTAACAAAGACCAAAAGATAATACTAAATACAAAAAGGGATACAGTGAAATTCAGCCCCTGAGGGCGGCAGGGGTAGCCCTGGAGGGAAACACCCCGAAGTACAATCTTCCTGAAGGATAGTTCAGAAATAAGCATCAAAATCTTTATTCAGATCATTCAAAAACTTTTAATGAATATTCACTAAGCACGGAGCACTGTTCTAAATCTTCTAATCTAGTAATTCTGCTTTCGGAAATGTATCCATAGGAGATAAGTGGAAATGCAGACAAGTATTCATGACCAGGGAATCCACGACAGTATAAAAAGAGCCCAAATGGCTAATGATAGGGAAGTGATTAAATAATTTATGTTACATCTATATTTAAAATGCTATGGAATGATAACAGTTAAGGTTTAGGGGAATTCTACTAGTATAGTTTTACGGAATAAAAGACATAATTAAGGGGCGCCTGGGTGGCTCAGAGGGTTAAAGCCTCTGCCTTCGGCTCAGGTCATGATCCCAGGGTCCTGGGATCGAGCCCTGCATCGGGCTCTCTCCTTGGTGGGGAGCCTGCTTCCTCCTCTCTCTCTCTCTGTCTGCCTCTCTGCCTACTTGTGATCTCTCTCTGTCGAATGAATAAATAAAATCTTTAAAAAAAATAAATAAAAATTAAAAAAAATAAATAAAAGACATAATTAAAATTTGAATTTATAGTATAATCCCAATTTCTGTGTATATAAATATATATATATATATATATATACACAGAAACTGAATATAGACATATATATATATGTCTATATTCAGCCAATATATACTTATTTACTATCAAATACGTGCTAAGACTTATAAAGAGAGAATCTGTAAGATCTCTGGGTAAGACTAAAAATTAGCTTGTATATTTTCCATGATTGTTTCTCTATTTCACAGAAACTGCTGAAGAACAGGCCAACATAGAATACAGTACTTGGTGCTTCAGTCATGAATAAAAATTTGTTCTAGGATATAATAGAAGAATAGAAGTCAGGAAAAAAGTGTAATTTCAGTTTCAAGTACTTTCTGCTTAACAAGAGGTGGAAATTTGAATTTGAATTCACCTATGCTGACAGAGAGGACCTTTGGAGAAAAAGAAAGTCTATAGTGAGTCTTTTAAATTATGCATCAGAAAAGAGAAGCCTGCTCTAGAGGAGAAGTTTGGAAAATCTGAAAAGAATGAATGGAAAGGCCAGGAGAGAGCAGCATTCTGGGGAGAGGAGATTGCTTTGGGGAGGGAATGGTTGAAAATCTAGGAAAGGAGACCACTGAAGAGGACATTGGTCAGTTCATTGGGTTGTGCTGCACCCAGGGTTAAGGGATTCTGAGGAGTGGGATGCAGTGGCCAGAGGGTGGCGGAGGCCTTCACTAGGACTGGAAAACACGCTGAGCTTCCTGGAGGCCGAGATGGCCTCATACCCAAGACACACAGTTGGAACAGGGCACACCTATGGCTGGAGCCTGGCAATTTCTGGACTGTGCCCTCAGCACAGAGAGTGGTGTTGTCAAAGTGGTGGCAGCGAAGGCCTTCCGAGTACAGTGTGGCCAACAGACACGGACAGCTGAGACCTGAAGCAGGAACAGTAAAGCAGAGGTGAGGGCATCAGACATCTGCACCAAAATAACAGATGCGGGCACTTTGGGCTGGGTCTGAGGCTTTGTTACCACCCAGGGAGAGGCTTCAAGCTTTGTGCTCAAGACAGGAGTATGTTTAGAGTCAAAGGCTAACAACACCAAGGAACAAGAATGTATAGTCAACTTTCAATTTTACCACCTTTTCCACCACAAGTGTGTCTTTTAAAATCAGGGGAAATAATCTAACACTCCCTCAACTCTGTCTTATTTTCCCCACTGTGAGCAAAGACTTCTTGAAGAACCTTACCCCCATCTTCTCCTCAGAAGTTGCTCACCACAGCAATGGTCTTGGGAAGGAAGGTCGTGGCCAATCACTTTCTGATGTTCAAACTCAAAGACACTTACTTGCTGGCCATTTTTTTGTCTTCCTAGTCACCCTGGAAGCCATTGAACACCCCATCCTTCTGGAAACGTCTTCTCCCCTAATACCCCTGACTCTTCTCTCTCTTACTTCCCCTCCCACTGGTCTCTCTGCTCCTTGCCCACCTTTTAGGGCCCTCCTCTTCTAAAGTCTGTGTCCTAGAAGCTGGTGTTTTCCAGAGCTTGGCACTGGGCAGTCTTCCCTTTTCTTACATATTCCCCTGGGCTTGATGCTCTCATGACTTCATTTACTTCAAAGTCTACAGAGCCAAGAACCATTCCTCAGACACAAAAAGTGTGTAATAGGGGTTCAGCGTCTCACCTAGCATATTTGACATTAGGAGCAGACTGTTTCTAACAGCCCCCTACCCTATATAACAAAATTGGGGTTTTGAGGGTTGGGTGTTTTTTTTTAAGATTTTTTATTATTTGAGAGAGAAAACATGTGCATGCAAGTAGGGAGACAGGCAGAATCCTTAAGCAGACTCCTCCCTGCTGAGAATGGAGCCCAGCACAGGGCTCGATCTCACAACCAGGAGATCATGACCTGAGCTGAAACCAAGAGTCAGACGCTCAACCAACTGAGCCACTAAAGTGTCCCATAAAATTGTTCTCAGTAATCATCACAAAATACTTAGTAGTAATCATGATTTTCTTGATTTGCTTTCCATTTTCAAACAATGTATAGTAAAGAGTAAATTTCCATCTTAAAACGTTCAAATTGAGTAAAATATTTCATATGGAAACCAAAATTCAGACCTAACAGTTTTACACTCTTTTAAATAGAAACACAAATTCAAAAACTCCAAGTGTCAAATGGTATGCCAAATCACATAACCCAAGTACTGTCTCTTCATCATCACAATTCACTGTGCTGGCATCGCTTCTTTCCTAGCAACTATCTAAATGCAAAAATATGTAGTATCACAGAGGGTGGGGGTAAGAACTGTCAAAGTGAGCTCCAACAATTCCACTTGATTATAATCTTACTATTGAAACAAAAGCCTGGGGTGGGGTTCCCATGTGCCAGGGGCCGAATATATAACACCGAGACCTCCAGATTAAATTCCCCACCTAGAAAACAAAGTTTGTAAAAGGATAAGAATAAAAATGTGCTCAACTAAAGGCAGCAGCGGCATTGTCCAAAGTCAGTAGTTACCACGGTCATTGTTTAGCACTTCAACTAACAAAAGTTTCTTTTTCTGGAAGGAGTATTTATTACTGGCATCATGGCACCTAAGGATAACAGAAAAGAAGAACAACTCTTGCTTCATTTTATTCTATGCAGAAAATGCATTCTCTTTTTGCCCGTGCCCTGGCCTGCTACTCCCAGCACCCCACCGTTGGTATGGAATTGACAGAGAGCACTTGGTGAGTGGATGAGGGAATATGACTGTTGCGTGATTCTAATATTGCTCCTTCAGCAAGACTGCCCTCCTCCTAAATTCTAGTCCTGTATTCCTGTCACCTGACTTCACCTGACTGTCCCCACAGGAACCTCAGAGCTGTCACCCACACTGTCTTCTCCTTTTTCTGCCCTACGTGGGTGAACGGCACCAAGTTCCACTGAGTGATTCAAGCCAGAAACTTGAGATTCCAGTCTTCCTATTTCTCCCAACTCGATACAAAATCCACCTATCCTATCTCCTAAGCACTTCTAGCACTTCTAGAAGTATGCTCCATTTGCACTTTCTTGGGCAGCCTTTGATCATTCTGTCTAAAACCATTACAACACCCACCTGTGGAGACTATCTACTTCGGTCTGTCTGCACTCCCATGTCCCTGAACTTCCCCCAAGCTCCTCCTCTTTAAATGGGCGAATGAATCCCTACCACAAAAGAGTAATGTCAGATCAAATAACATACATGGACTGCCTCGTACAGGGTCTCATCCACAGAAGACAGTCAAGAGTAATGTTGCTTTTCTTTCCTAAAACATTGTTTGATTCTCTACTGCCTGCCAAATCTGAATTTTTTGAGAGAAAGCAGTTACATTTTGAGACTGAATTGATGAAGCATCATTTAATGTGCATAAAAAGCCAAATTATGCAGATAATTTCAGTTGTGTAAATATGACCTAATTCAAAGTATTCGCGAAACTCATTTCTATTATAACAACAAATACTTACCGATCATCACAAAAAAATGAAACAAAGTTAGGTCTGAATACATCGCTATAGATATATATAGATACAAAAAAAAGAAATCGGTGCTCTCAAGGACTTTGTATTCCATACACATGTAACTCAGAGTGAGGCAGGATAGCATGTAAGTGTAAATGAACACCACAACCATCCACAAAAGAGGGAGAAAAATTGAGAGAAGATAACCCAACATACTGGAGCATTGGAAGGGTGCTTGAGAAAAGAAACTGAGGCATATTTTAAAGGAAAGCTATACAGCAGCATTTAGGTAGGAAAAGGAGAAGTTAAGTACTTTTCTTATACAAAAAAAGAAATCACAAAGTTGTGAGATAGGAATGCTAATAGGACATATGACCAAGCTTAAGGAGAACATAGAATTCACGAAAAGATGTAACAAGAGTGAAAACTGGGAAGAAGACAGAGCAGAGAATGGATGGTGTTAAAACATGACAGCTTTACTTTGAAAGTAATAAAGCATCATTTTAGAAACTGTGAGAGCCTCCTATCTACTTGCCCTGCAGTTGGTCATTTCCCATTGTGGTCTTTCCAAAACCCAAATCTGACTATGCCCTGTCACTGTTTAAAAGATCTGCCATGGTTCTCCAAAGATGATATACAAATGGCCAAGAAATACATGAAAAGATGTTCCACATCCTTCATCATTAGGGAAATACAAATCAAAACTACAGTTACATGCCACCTTACACCTGTTAAGATGGCTACTATCAATAAAACAGGTAACAACAAGTGTTGAGGAGGATGTGGAGAAACTGGAACCCTTGTCTGCAGGTGCTGGGAATGTAAAATGGTACATCCACAGAGGAAAACAGTTTTGTGGCATTTTCTCAAAATACTATGAATATAATGCCCATACGACCTAAAATTCCACTTTTGGGTATACGACCAGAAGAATTGAGCACAGAGTCTCAAAGATATATTCACATACATTATTCACATATATTCACAGCAGCATTATTCACTATAGCTGAAAAGAAGCAACTCAAGCATCCATCAACAGATGAAGAAATAAATAAAAGTTGGTATATACACCCAAAAGGACATTTTTCATCCTTTAAAAAAGAGAAAATTTTGACACATGCTACAGTAGGGATGAACCTAGAGGACATTAGGCTAAGTGAAATAAGGCAGTCTGAAAAGCACAAACACTATATGAAGCCACTTATATGAGCTACCTAGAGTAGTCAAGCTCATACAAACAGTTGAATGGTGGCTGCCAGAGGCTCAGGGAAGGGAGCATAGGGAATTGTTGTTTAATAGATACAGCTTCAAATTTGCAAGGTGAGGGGTGCCTGGGTGGCTCAGTGGGTTAAAGCCTCTGCCTTAGGCTCAGGTCATGATCCCAGGGTCCTGGGATCGAGCCCCACATTGGGCTCTCTGTTCAGCGGGGAACTTGCTTCCCTCCTCTCTCTGCCTGCCTCTCTGCCTATTTGTGATTTCTGTCTGTCAAATAAATAAATAAAATCTTTAAAAAAAAATTTTGCAAGGTGATGTATTCTAGAGATTGCCTGCATAATGACCACGTACCTAACACTACTGAATTACACACTTGTAAAATAGTTAAGATGGGGTGCCTGGGTGGCTCAGTCAGTTAAGTGACTGGCTTTTGATTTCAACCCAGGTCATGATCTCAGGGTCATGAGACAGAGCCCACATTGGACTCTATGTTGAGTATGCAGTCTGTTTGAGATTCTCTTTCTCCTTCTCCCTTACCCCTTGCCCCTCTCTCTTCTCTAAATAAGTAAATATATACATAAATAAAAATCATTTACATGGCAAATATTATGCTGTGTATGTTTTATCACAATTAAAAATAAAATTTTTGATTCAGAGAGGAGCAAGATGGCAGAGTACTAGGAGATCTAAAGCTCATTGGGTCCTCTAGTTATCAAGCCACTCTGACCACCTACAAACTCAACAGAAGATTGAAGAGAAGAAAAGCAGAAATGCTATGAACAGAAAACTGATCACTTTCTGGAAGGTAGGAAGTGTGGAGAAGTGAATCAGAGGCAATATAGGAGAAGAAAGACTGCAGGGAGAGGGGCCAGCTCCCGGCAAGCGGTAGAGCCCCAGAGCACAAAATTGGAACTTTTAAAAGTCTGCTCCACAGAGGGATGTCACTCTAGAGGCTAAGAGGGGGAGTGGAGCCACCGTGGGGATAGTGTGGTCTCAGGTCCCTCAGGGTCACAGAAAAACAGGGGTGCCTGAGTGTGGCAGAGCTCTCAGGTATTGGAGCGGGGAAGCCGGCTACAGAGACGGAGCCAAGCAGGCTGATCGCAGCTTGCGGTTACCTTAAACCATGATTCAAGACACAGTCAGGCCCTGCTCTCCGAGCAGGGACCCAACAAGTGGCAGGTCCCAGAGACTCACCTCCCTCCGCTGGGAGGAGTAGCGTGGGAGCACACTGCAGAAATTGGCTGGGTTTGGAGACTTCAAAGGGTCCGTGCGCCAGAGATAGAAACACTCGGTCATGGGCCGGGTGAGCACGGAGTGCGGCTGGAGACCAGGGAGACGGGAGGGATTGACTGCTTTTCTCTGAGGGCGCATTGAGAAGCGGGGCCCTGAGCTCTCGGCTCCTCCAGGCCGGATATTGGGAGGCCGCCATTTTCATTCCCCACCTCCGGAACTCTAAGGAAAGCGTTCAGGGAACAAAAGCTTCCAAGAGCGAACCTGAGCAGATAACTCAGCCTGGCCCCTGGCAAGGGCGGCGCAATTCCTCCTCGGGCAAAGACACTTAAGAATCACTACAACAGGCCCCTCACCCAGATCAGCAAGAACATCCAGCCAAGACCACGTTTATTGATCAATGAGAACTGCAAACCTCCAGCAATAGGGGAATACAGCACATAAAATTCATGACTTTCTTCTCATGATTCTTCAGTCTTTCAAAGTTAAATTTTTAAAATTTTTATTTTTTCTTTTTTTTGAATTCTTCCTCTTTCTTATTTTAACTATTTTATCTTATCAATACCTTTTAAAAAATCTTTTTTTATTTTCATTTTAATAGTCATATTCTATCCCTTCATTGTATTTAAACTTTCATATATATATAAATATATATATACACACACACACACACACATATATATATTTTTTTCTTTCTTTCCTTAAAATTTACAGTTTCTTCTAACAGACCAAAATATGTCCTAAATCTAGCATATGGCTTTGTTCTAGTCTCCAGCCTGATCACATTCTCTCCTTTTTTCTTTTTTCAACCAACTTCTTATCTTATCAATTCCTTTTTAAAAATCTTTTTAAATTTTCAACTTTACAGTCATATTCTATCCCTTCATTGTGTTTACCCTTATTTTTGTATCTACATAAGTTTTTTATCTTTAAAATTTGGGGAGGCAGTTTCTTCTAACAGACCAAAATACACCCAAAATCAAGTGTGTGGCTCTGTTCTATTCACCAGGTTAATCATATTTTTTTTCTCCCTTTCTTCTCCCCCTGGTTTTGGGGCTCTTCTGATTTGGTTAGTGTATATTTTTCTGGGATCATTGTTACCCTTTTAGCATTTTGTTCTTTTTTAAAAATTTTTTTAGCATTTTGTTCTTTCATTCGTCTATTCTTCTCTAGACAAAATGACAAGGCAGAAAAACCTACCTCAAAAAAAAAAAGAACAAGAGGCAGTACCAGGTAGTAGGGACCTAATCAAATGCAGCCAAGAATACTAGACCCCACTAAGCTGTCATTGAAAATAGAAGGAGAGATAAAAAGCTTCCAAATAGAAACAAATAGAAACTAAAAGAATTTGCAAACACCAAACCAGCCCTACAGGAAATATTGAAAGGGGTCCTCTAAGCAAAGAGAGAGCCTAAAAGTAACAGACCAGAAAGGAACAGAGACAATATCAGTATGAGTCACCTTACAGGCAATACAATGGCACTAAATCCATATCTTTCAATAGTTACCCAGAATGGGCAGACATGAACCAACATTTCAACAAAGAAGACATCCAGATGGCCAAAAGACACATGAAAAAGGGCTCCACATCACTTGGGATCAGAGAAATAAAAGTCAAAACCACAGTGAGATACCACCTCACACCAGTCAGAAGGGCTAAAATTAAAAAGTCAGGAAATAACAGATGTTGGTGAGGATGCAGAGAAAGGGGAACCCTCCTATACTGTTGGTGGGAATGTAAGCCGGTGCAACCACTCTGGAAAACACTATGAAGGTTTCTCAAGAAGTTGAAAATAAAGCTAACCCAGAAACCATACTACTGGGTATTTACTCTAAAGATACAAATGTAGTGATCTTAAGGGGCACGTGCACCTGACTGTTTATAGCAGCAATGTCCACAATAGCCAAACTATGGAAAGAGCCTAGATGTCCATCAACAGGCAAGTGGATAAAGAAGATATGGTATATGTATATACAATGGAATACTATGCAGCCATCGAAAAACCCAAAAATCTTGCCATTTGCAATGACGTGGATGGAACTAGAGGGTATTATCCTAAGCAAAATAAGTTAATCAGAGAAAGACAATTATCATATGATCTCACGGATATGAGGAATTTGAGAAACAAGAGGGAGGATCATAGGGGAAGGGATGGAAAAATGAAACAAGATGAAACCAGAGAGGGAGACAAACCATAAGAGACTCTTAATCTTAGGAAACAAACTGAGGGTTGCTGGAGGGGAGGAGGATGGGAGGAATGGAGTGCCTGGGTGATGGACATTGGGGAGGGTATGTGCTACGGCGAGTGCTGTGAATTATGTAAAACTGATGATTCACAGACCTGTACCCCTCAAGCAAATAATACATTATATGTTAACTTTAAAAATTAAAAAAAAATAAAATTTGGGGTGTGCCTGGGTGGCTCAGTCATTAGGCGTCTACCTTTGGCTCAGGTCATGATCTCAGGGTCCTGGGATTGAGCCCCACATCGGGCTCCCTGCTTTGACAAGAAGCTTGCTTCTCCCTCTCCCACTCCCCCTGTTTGTGTTCCCTCTCTCCCCATGTTTCTATCAGATAAATAAATAAAATCTTAAAAATAAATAAATAAATATAAATAAAAATTTTTTTTAAAAATCTCTTTCGTAGACTTCTACCAACAGGATCAATTCAAACCCCTGCCGGGCAACACGCAAAACTCTCCAAGGCTGACCCCTTCCCTCTGAGGAAGAAGATGCTAACCAAAAGCCTGCGATTGTGTTTAAATTTCATGCAAAAACAAAGAGTCAAGTATTATTTTATTTTTGAATGTATCCTACAGTGGTGAAATAAAGAGTAGAATGACTTGTACAACAAAATAGAAAACTGAGGTATTTGCAATCTCTGAATATAGAGTTCCTTGAAGAAATACTTAATAAAAGTAAGGTTTACATAAACTGATGCAATTTTGAACCATCATTAATTTTCACAATAACTATTGTTTTATGACTTATAATGTATTCAATGTTTTACAAGCATTTGGAACAAGGGGAAATCTTATAAAGCATCTTAATGTGTGTAACAAGAAAGTAAATTAAAAAGTTTATTAGCACCAGGAGAACTCTTATCTTCTCTCTGCATGTCAAAAACTTGACAGAAGTCTTCAATCTAGCTAGTAAGCACTTAACTGATTAAAAGCTAATTTCCATTTTTAAAGGCTGAAGTCATACTTCTGATCCTCCGTTTCTTTCTAAAAGGAGAATGGATGCTGTCTTTGCTCAGGCTGCTATAACAAAATACCACAACGTGGATGGCTTAGACAACAGAAATTTATTTTCTCACATATTTGGATGCTAGAAGGCCAAGGTCAAGGTGCCGGCCGATTCAGTTTCTGGTGAGAGCCCTCTTCCTGGTGTACAGATGATCACTCTGTGCCATATCTTCACACGTGGAGAGCACACATGCAATCTGGTGTCTCCTCTTAGAAGGACACTACTCCTATCAGACCAGGACCCCACCCTTATGACTTCCTTGACCTTACTTATTTCCTTACTCCAAATGCAGCCACACTGTGGGGGGGTGGGGGGGACTTCAACACACAAATTTGGGGGGACACAATTCAATCTGTAGCAAATGTTTCTCCCTCAGTTTCTCTCCAGAGTAATTTCTCATCCCCAGCAATGCAGTCCAATCCCCAGACCTTGTATTCCAGAATGCCAGGTGAACTACCACTCTTCTTCATTCCCAAAGGGTCCTGGGCATGTTCATAAAATACCCAGGACTGGGGCACCTGGGTGGCTCAGTGGGTTAAAGCCTCGGCCTTTGGCTCAGGTCATGATCCCAGTGTCCCAGGATCGAGCCCTGCATTGGGCTCTCTGCTCAACAGGGAGCCTGCTTCCCCTTCTCTCTCTGCCTGCTTTTCTGCCTACTTGTGATCTCTGTCTGTCAAGTAAATAAATAAAAAATCTTTAAAAAAAATACCCAGGACTGATTTTTAAGTTTTTGCTAGTTTGCACATTTTCTTCAACAGAATATAAGCCACAAAGAAGATAAGAACCATTGCTCCTTGCTGTCTGTCTCCCCAGAACCAACACAGAGCTCAGCACTTGGGAGATATGAAGCAAAATTGAACTGTTAAACCCAGCTATGAACATTTACCTAGCCCAAGTGTGTAGGATGACTCAGAAGTGGCTGCTTCTCTCACCAACTACCACAAGTGGCTGGCTTTAAACAACACAGACTTATTCTCTTACCGTCCTAGAGACCAGAAGTATGAAATTAGTTACACTGGGCTGAAACCAAGGTGCCAACAAGGTCAGGCTCCCACCAGAGGCTCCAGAGGAAAACTGTTCCCTTCCCTTTCCTGAATAGAGCTAATACCTTCCCAGCATTCCTTAGTTTATAGCCCCTTCTCCATCTGCAAAGCCTGCAAGGTAGCATCTACAAATACCTCGCTCTGCTGAGATAGGCCTGTTGTCTTTTCTCTTCTGGATGTAATAAAATTCTCCCTCTGCCTCCCTCTTAAAGGCCCCTATGATTACATTCTCTAACCCAGATAGTCCCGGATAATCGTCCTCTTTCGAGATCCTTAACTAATCACATATGCCCAGTCCCTATTACCAGAGAAGGTCATGTTCACAGGTTTCAAGGGTTAGGAGCTGGCCCTCTTGGGGGCTGTTATTCAGCCACCACAGGTGGGGAGAGTGGCAACAGATCAGTTATAGGTGATTTCCATGTCTTGGCTATTGTAAATAAATGCTTCAGTGAACATAGGAGTGTATATACCTTTTTGAGTTAGCGTTTTTGTTTCCTTTGGATAAATACCCAGAAGTAGGATTGCTAGATCATATTGTAGTTCTATCTTCAATTTTTTGAGGGAGCTCCTTATTGTTTTCTTAGTGGCAGCCCCAATCTACATTCCCACCAACAGGCCACAAGTGTTCCCTATTCTCCACACCCTTGCCAACACTTATTATTCGTTGTTTTTTTGATAATAGATCTTCTAACAGGTATGAGATGGGACTGTAATGAACACTATGGTGACTATAGTTAACCATATTATGTTGTAGACTCAAAAGTTGCTAAGTTAAATTTTAAAATTTTTAACACAAGAAAAAGAATCTGTAGCTATGTGTGCTGATGGAGGTTAACGAGACTTATTGTGCTGAACTTCTGCAATATTAAATGTATCAAACCATTGTTAAAAAAAGAAAGAAAGAAAGAAAGAAACTACTACATAACATCTTCCAGAAGCTTCCCACCTAACTGGTCTTCTGATCCTAGATGTCATAAATAGGTTTATATATATCACATGCCTCCCGTATTCCATAATACCACAAGCCCTTTGATAAGACTTGGCCTAGCCATCTTTGTGAAGTGAATCAAGGCATTGATCACTGACCCAATGAATATTCCACAAATCTATAAAATAAAATAAAATCTGTATCAATTAGGCCAAACATGATAAAAATCAAACTATGGCTCTTAAATAAAAATTTTCAGTTGAATTACTTGGCTCTATTTCCACTCATTAGTCAGCTTCAGAACAGATTCTAAGAGTTCATCATTTTAACCCAGGTGGGAACCAAGCCAGTTTCCATTTTGTGCGTGTCTCGCACATAATGGGCACACTATGAACCCTAAGTAATAATAAGGGAAGGCTCGATATTAAAGTGGGCAGAAAACTCATAACCAAGTGGCTTCGGACATTTATCAGGAGGTGATGACATATGGTTCCTGTCACTGGGATACCTCCAGGGTAGGAATGTTTATCTGCAGAGTTGACAAACAGATCTTACAGGACTCGTACAAAACTGAGTTTCTTCATTATAGACTACTAAAATGTCTGCTGGCACAGAAGGGGACGTTTCATGGCTAACAAGAGGATGCCATTTGAAGGACAATGGCCTCAAATGGACCATGACAGAAGAGAGAAGAGGGACTTTGAAGGGTCCATCCCAATAAATGGCAAACACAGCCAGGCTCACGAATCTGCCTGCCAAGAAAGAACTGTTCCCAGTGTGAACTGGGATCCCTCCTAGCATGCCGAGATGTACGTACTCTTTCAAGTTTCCTGCCTTTCCAACAAAAGGCAGAATTAAACCTTCTGAGGTCGCCACATGTTATCTACCATTAGCCTTGCTTGGTGCTGAATAGCTTATTTATCTGTAGCTTTTAATCAGCTATACAAATGACAAAAAGATGAACACAAAACACACACACACACACACACACACTCGTCTCTTATCTGAATGGACAGATGCAGAAACACACAGCCCAGAATAAATTAGAGCAAAATGAGCTCAAGATGAAACAAGACTAGGGGAAAAAAAAAATTCCAAGCACACCACAGAATGTGCTGTCATCAAAAATGCCGGGATTCTGCCCTGATCCTGTTGGAGAGAAAGACTCCAGCCCCTTGAGCTCAGGCAAAGCCTGGGGGAGAGGCTACATGAGAGTCTCCCCAGGCAAAGAGCAGTCCGGGTCCCCGGGAAAGGTAGCTCTGCTCTCCTTGCATTCTGTTTGAATCCTGACCTCCAGGAGACCACTCAGGCTATGAAGAAAAGGAGCAGCCTAAGGAAAAGAAACTTCTGGAATAAGTTTGTCAAAGACTGCATGGTTTTCATTGTTTGAAAGGAAAGCATTTAAGGTCTTTGGTTTTCTTCCTTTGTTGTTCTAAAACAACTTTTATCAGTCTCATTTGTTGCTGAAATATAAATTCCTAACAGCCGTTTCTACCTGTTAGTATCTGGAACGGTATCAGGCCAACACAAACAGATGGGGAGAGAGGAAACCAGCAGAGCAGTGCAGAACCTCGGGTTCCGGGCTAAGAGGTTCTCTAGAAATGGTGCAGGTCCATACTCCCCAACCAGAGAAGAAGAGAGAGGTTCATCAGACCACACCTGTGTGCTAAATCACTCGAGTCACAGATAACCATGGTTTCTCTGATCTGATGTGGATTAACTATCTCATTAGTCAGCTTCACAAGAGATTCTAAGAGTTCATCATTTTAACCTAAGAGGGAACCAAGCCAATTTCCAACTTAGAAATGGAAGAAGAGTTCCTAAACTCAAGGAAATAATAGAGACTGTGCTCCATGATTGTGGATCTTACTCTTAATTCTGCCAGCAGATGCCCTGAAACACAAGGCCAAAGACAGGTACAGAGGTCAGCTCCTTCTGCCATCTCTACGAATAACATAGTTTCATAAGATGTTTCATTTCCTGTGTTTTATTATCTGCAAGTAGAGTATTGCTGTTAACAATAACTTTAACTTCGGTTAAAGATATAAACTATGCACCACATAAAAGCAAAACGACTATAAGCAAGATCCTTTTCTCATCCTTTCTTTTAAAAAATTCTTGTCTTCAGGTCTTATCCCTAAGATGGCACAAGCCCCTTGAGAAGAGACATTTTTGTGATAGTTTTGGTATAGCTGGGTCTTGCACAAAGCAGATGCAATTAAAAAGAAACATTGTTGTAGGGTGCCTGGCTGGCTCACTTAGTAGAGCATGGGACTCTTGATCTCAGGGTCATGAGTTCAAGCCCCATGTTGGGCCTGGAGTTTACTTCAAAAAAAAAAAAAGAAAGAAAGAAAGAAAGAAAAGAAAATATATATAAAGAAACATTGTTATTGAAATGAAACAAGAGCTCTACCATCTAAGAAACATAATATTGATACATATGAATAACACAAAATTATATAATCCTAGGACAAAAAGCAATCTTGGGTGTTGTTTGGGTCAAACAACTCATTTTATAAGTGAGAAAAATGAGGCCCTACGATTTGAATTGCAAAGTTTTCTAAGGTGACTCAGTTTGCCAACGACAGAGTATCTGTTCGGGGCTTGTGTTGTTCTACTACTTACAGAACGCTGTCCCTTGTTGCAGATGCCACACTGAAAAGAGAAGCTGGCATTCTAAGTTGTGTGCAGAAGGATGAAGAGTCTTGAGACAGCTCCTGCAATGGTAGTTCAATGAAATGGACTGTAAAATTATTGCTGGGAAGGCAATCAGAACCAGTAATTGATCTGTCCATGAGACTGGAGTTACCAGGGAAGAGGGGTCCTCACAAAGCAATGCCCGCCATGTTCCTAAACATTCTCAAGTTCAGGCTGGATGTCAAATGCCAAACCGAATGGTTAACAACTGAAGCCAGGCACTGTGTAAGAGGCTCCAAACACACCACATCCAACTCTTAAACCAACCCCTGAAGGTGGATATTATCCTCATTTTACAGCTAAGAAACTGAGTTGCAGAGGTTAAGCAGCTTAGCCTCAGCCGAGGTCATACAATTTGCATAAGAACCATTAGGAAAAGTCCAAGCACAAGAACCATAAGGGAAGTCGGCCAAATTTCAGAGATGATTAAGCAGTTGACAAGTATGAGAGCCATAACAGCTCCTGGCTCATCCCGACCAGTCTCACCAGGATTGGTATTTGGGATTAAACCAACGCCTCAGGTAAATTCCACCCAATGCTAAATTTTAACCTTGGACCGGTACTTAGCTAGTCCTCAAAGGAACGCTGAAAAAAATAAGTGGCAAGACCAGCATTCACATCCAACTCTCTGAAACTCCAAACTCCAGTCTTCCCACCCTGCCCAGCGCCTAGAAGGATGTCCCATCCCTAACACCACTTTTGGTCCTTAAATTCTTCAATTTTAAGATTATTCTTCCAAACTGAAAAATAGAATAGTCCCTCAAAAAGTAGAGAACAGCTGTAACAACCACAAAAACCCACAACATTAAATATCCATAACCAAAATTGTAAGGGTTACTGTCATTCAATGCGTTATGAACAGATAATTTGGTCTCCAGTACGAGTCGGATGCAGCAAGAGTTCAGGCTACAGTCCCATCAGTCCAGCATTCTTGCCTGTTTAATAGGTTTTCAAATTAAACAGAAAAAAAAATTACTAAGGAAATACCCTTGGCGGTGTCCATTAACTTAAGCTTAATCCCCCTTTTGATAATATGTTTTGTTCCTCATATTACCAGATTTTGCTTCCCCGAACTGAGGGAGGACAGTAAATAAACTTGGGTTGCAACAGACCTCAGCAACTGTTATTGACTCGTACTCAAGATAGCTCATGGGACCCAGGGCTTCAATAGCAATTACCTTTTTTCCCCCACAGATTCTGCTTTCTCTGGATAAAAGGATTTATTTTAATACTAAAAAGAAGTCATTTGCAGATTAACATTTGATTTTCTCCTAATAACGTGAGCCACTTCACTTTTCCTAAGGACTTTCCTAATGCATAAAAATGCCTTGGTCTGTTTCTAATTATACTCAAATCTTCCCATGCAGTTTTCAAGTAATCCTCGTATAGGAAATAAGATGACATCACCTATGTCTCCTCCTCCCACACCAGAGAAAACTGGACATTAAAAATTTTTTGAGCCATGGCCCTCTATCGAAATTGAATAAAGCTATGGGCCTTGGTCCCACACACACAAAAAAAGCCACATAACACACATACACAAAATCTTGGAAACATTTCCCTATAGTGCAGCAGAAGTTTTTCTTCACGTAGAACGAGGGAAAAAAATCTCGAGCTGAGTTCCCATTTTCTGACAAGCATGGGCTCCGTCTCCACCCTCTCCCCCCAAAACCTAAGGTGAAGAAACCATAAAAATAGAACATATAGATCTAACACATGATCTCAGACGGTATGGAGCACTGTCGGTTCCCAACCTGCCCCTGCGGGCGGCGGGGAGGGCAGGCAGAGGCGGAAGAAGAGGCGGAGCGCGCAGACTGCCAGGCGGCAGGTGCACCAAGCCGGGACTGGGAGGGGGGTGGAGGGGGACGTACCTAAAAGCTTGTCTCCAGAGCCCCAAGGTGAGTAGCTCTCTGCATCCTCCCGCCAGTATCTCCAAAGTTGAGAGACAGAGGCCCTAAGGGAACTCACTCACATGTTCAGTGCAGCCCTCAAGCACAGCTTACTCTCTGGAGGCTTCCTCGAGAGAAACCAGTCCCACTGTGGGAACAGGGGCCGGAGGGGCAGCCTCCCATTGCCCAGGTCACGTGACATGACCTCCTCCTGCAACCATTTTATTACCTGTGGCATCTTTATAAGCGAACAATAAATGGCAGGGGTTTTTCTCCCTGTGGTGAAAGTGATCAGTTGCACATGTTTAAACTGTTCATTTCAGTGGCCAGTGGCACGATCCGTGATAGACAATGGCAATGTTTTTGTTTTTAAATATATACTTAGTCACATTGCGTTTTCACAGACTTTGTGTTCCACAAAAAGAAAATTCTTGCCCTTCTAAGAGCAATTCTTTTAAAATAGCAATAATCATTCTTTCCATTTAATAGTCCTATTGTGATTTCTAAATAGGGCAGCATACCTGGCTGTGGGTTCCTGAGGACAGCTCAAGCTAGTACCTGTTTCCTTGGAAGTGGTTTCAAGGCAGGGACTTGTTTGGCTTTGTTCTGCTTCAGAATGTCATAAGGTTCTCATCTGGCATCTCTTCTCTCCAATCCTCTGATTTGTCCCATGAGATTCACAACAATTTAGTATCTGCCATGTCAGCTTTGCCAAGAGAACCTTCAAAATCATGCGGACCAAGACTCTTCATCGTTGGCCCCCTAACAAAACCGTCTGTATCTAGGAAGGATGAGCTTAAAAATTGTCAAACACCACCCTATTCCACAGTTCCCCAAGGCTGGCCACTTTATTACAAAGATCACATAATATCTACAAATTACAACAGAGAGAGGGAATAAAAACTTGAGAGTTTCGTGACCTTAAATATCACCATTGTCCTGATTGATGACTCACGCTACTTCGTAGTGTTCTATTAGAAGATAAAGCTTGCCTTTCAGAGGTGCCTGGGCGTCTCAGCCAGTTAAGAGTCTGCCTTTGAGGAGTCTGCTTCTCCCTCTGCCCCTCACCCCGCTCGTGCTCTCTCTCCTTCTCTCGAATAAATAAATAAAATCTAAAAAAAGAAAAAAGACGATAAACCTTGCCTTTTAGGAGAAAGAAAAATTATAATTAGAGGTTGTTAGAGACAATCATCTTTATTTTTTTTTAAAGATTTTATTTGTTTATTTGACAGAGATCACAAGTAGGCAGAGAGGCAGAAAGAGGAGGAAGCAGGCTCCCTACCGAGCAGAGAGCCCAATGTGGGACTCGGTTCCGGAACTCCAGGATCATGACCTGAGCCGAAGGCAGAGGCTTTAGCCCACTGAGCCACCCAGACACCCAAGACAATCATCTTTATTTTTTAAAAGAAAAAAAGACAACCCCAGCTGTAGGCTAGCAGTGGTCAAGACAAAAACAAACATCTAGACCATGAGAAACCTCTTTTGATCTTTTAAAGAAGGATTTACCATAGCTCACAGTTTGAAAGAAAAGGAAGAAATCTCACCAGCAGAGGGCTCAGAACCAGTGGGGTATCTGATTGTTACTTAAAGGAAGTACAAAATAAAAGAGACCTCATTGGAAAATACTTTTGCCCTGAACTTCGGAACTTCGTATCTTATAAGCCTCATCTCATTAAAAAAAAAACGAGGCTGGGGGAACCAAGTGATTGTGTCCTGACAAAGAAAGAAGTCTGCCCAATCTCTGGCCTAAATATCCTAAAATTTTACCTTAGACCAGTAGAAATTAAATCATAAGTTAAAAATGTATAATCTTAATATCAAATGTGAAAAAAAACATCAAGAAAAAAGCATATAGTTTGTAATAACAGTTCTAAGATTATAACTTAAATATGAATCTTGAAAGTTAAAAGAAGGTATTTAAAGCAGCTTTATTAGGTAAAACTCTTTTGTCTATAATAGACATTAAAAGAAATCAACAATGCAAGGACACCTCATTCTAAAGGAATCCAGCTCCTGTTTTTTTAAAGCATTTAATATATTTTGACAGTAATTTGATTTAAGTATATCAGTACATTGCAAATGTCCACTTGCCCACCTCAAAAGAAGTTTGTTTCATAGGCTAAATTAAAAACAAAACAATAAACAATTTTAAAATATTTTCCGAGAAGCTATGAATCAGTTAACATATTCTTACCGTAGGTACTTAGCAGGTGCTTAACCTGTTAGGCAGATGCTGGAAATTATATAATTAAGAAGCAAAATAGCAGAAATGGAAAGGCAGGGTTGTTTTTAAAAAGATAAATTAGAGTAAATATTTTAGAAACACTCTAACACAGCTTTTGTGTTGTAATATACCCAATAGCATCACAGGTTTGGGTCTGAGGCCTGTGTTCAAGAAGTTCACTATAGTTTCTTAGCAACTGTGACTATAATTTGGAGAAGCTGTTTCTAGAGGTTTAAGGTCTCAATGAGAGCCTTATTGTCCAAATTGCTAAAACCCCTCCTGACACCGTTACCTGTGTGTTGATCTAGTTCTCCACTTGCTATGCTTTTAGAAATATAATACAACATGGGGCACCTGGATGGCTCAGTGGGTTGAGTGTCCAACTCCTGATTTCAGCTCAGGTCATGATCTTAGGGTCCTGGGATCTAGCCCTACATCACACACCACACTGAGCTGGGAGTCTGCTTGAGGATTTCTCTCCCTCTCCCTCTGCTCCTCCCTTCCCCCATTAATGCTCAAGCTCTCTCTCACTAAAATAAATAAATAAAACTTAAAAAAAAAACCTATAATACAACACTATGTTTTAAAACAAGCGCACCTAAAAATAATAAAATGCTATTAATTAATACTTCTAGTCATTATTTAACCAAAGACATACAGGTAGAGTGACTTTTAAAGAATTCCTAATACCTAGACATAATCCATTCTCCCACATTTCTGAGAGACAGGAAGGGTTGAATTTTGTCTCTCTATATCAATAAATAAATAAATAAAATGAAGCATATGTTTTCATAACTGATTTCTTAAGAAAACTGACTGCAGGGGTGCCTGGGTGGCTCAGTGGGTTAAAGCCTCTGCCTTCAGCTCAGGTCATGGATCCTGGGATTGAGCCCCAAGTCGGGCTCTCTGCTCAGCAGGGAGCCTGCTTCCCCCTCTCTCTCTCTGCCTGCCTCTCTGCCTACTTGTGATCTCTCTCTGTCAAATAAATAAAATCTTTTAAAAAATAAAACTGTCTGCAAATTGTAATTATCAGTCCCAGTTTTCTAAGAAGTTAAGGGAGTTAAGGGAGGGCTCTCTTCTTCTTGCTTCATTCATCCAACATTTATATTTTATGCACTGGGATCCCATGTTACATTTTACCCAAAAATGGAGTTCTGCTTTAGAACAAATGCAGTTTTTTTAAACATTTTTAAATTGAAGTATAGTTGACACATAATATTACATAATTAACTAATTATGACACATAGTTAGTTTCATAATGATTCAACAAGTCTGTACGTTATGCTATGTTCACCACAAGTGTGGTTGTCATCTGAAACCATACAACACTATTATAATACCATATTTCCTATGCAGCACCTTTCATCCCCATAACTCATTCATTCTAGAACCAGAAACCTGTACCTCTCACTCCCCTTCACTCATTTTGTGCATTCCCTACCCTCTTCCCCAAACAATGTTTGTGTGTTCATTTGTTTTATTTTTTAGATTCCACGTATAAATAAAATCATAGAGCATTTGTCTGTCTCTGTCTGACTCTTTTCATTTAGTATAATCCCCTATAGGTCCAACCAGTTTGTCACAAATGGCAAGATCTCATTCTTTTTTATGGCTGAATAATATTCCTCTGTGTGTGTGTGTCTCTGTGTGTGTGTGCGTGTGTGCACCGTATCTTCTTTATTCATTCATCGATCAGTTGGCACTGGGGCTGCTTCTGTATCAGAACAAAGGCAGTTTTTCAAAAAGTCATTTAAGTCATTTTGCAGATCTAAAGATCAGAACTGTCTCCCTGCCATAGTCACTCTCCACTTATTGCAATCATCTTTTTTCACGTAAAAATAAACAAAAAGATAAAAAATGAAAAAATAGGAAGGATTAAAGTCAGGTGACGATTTCGTAGGATGAGGAGAATTAAATAAAGATGAACTGAGGAATAAATACATAAATGAAAAAGTTCAGCATAAACCTGGAAAAGGGACATGGAATTGGGGCGAAATACAATCTCTTTCAGACTTTCACTAACTTATGTCTTTTAAAACATGTTAGTTGCGATGTGGGATCCCCAGTTTCCATCACTCTCAATCTGGGGAATACATGCAGTCATGTACCAGTGCACAGGATAAATATCAGCTTTTATATTATAATTATTCCTGGAACCCCAATCTCATTTAAAACTAATACATACATATTTAATACATAATTATGTTAAAACAAATTTGGATATGTTTTTGAATGAATCTAAAGTTCAAGTAAATTTTAAGATAAAACACCAGTCTTCTTGGAAATTTTGTACTTGTAGAGATTCACTGTGATTTTTACTCCTAGACCCCTAAAGGCGTGCATTTGTTCTTTGCTACCATTTGGAACAGTTTTCATTGAAAAGCACTAAATTACAGTAAACTCCTATCATAACATGCGCTGTGATGATGTTAACTAGACTACCAAGTGGTTGGGTAATGGCTCCCAACCCCTGTTCATAAAAGAGCCAGGCTAATGTTCTTATCTTCTGAAGTAGGGAGGGGAGAGAGCAAGAAAAGGAGTTTAGTACACATTTATTTGTAGTCATCTATCTCTACATAGCTGATAGATTTTTAAAGTTTTTTTTCCAATATAGCAACTACTGACAGAAAAGTATTGCTTTTCATTATTCCTGTAATAATGAACTTCTGCATGGTATGCAATTGAAATTTATTGGACCTCATTTATAGCATTATGGCAAGGTTTACTGTGCTTTATTTCCCTGGAGACTTTATTGGCCAAGAGAGAAATCTATCTAGATTGTAGTTATCTCATTTATAAAATTAAAACTTGAAAATATTAGGGATAACAGTAATGAGACACAGATGTTTTCCGTCTCCCTTATGACCAAGGCAAACATGAGCCTGGGTATAGTCTTGGAGCCCTTCTCCTCTCTGTTTTCCAAGAAACCACATCCAATCAATTAGGGACAGATTATAAATTATAAGAATTTGCTCTATCTAGACTAGATGATCTCCAAGTATTCCATAAACTCTAAGTTTTACAAATGATATACTGGAGAGGAGTCACAAACATTTAACCTTTCTAAGAAAAGCCAGTGCAAACTGTATTTCTTATTGAATATATTTGACAAATAATGTGTAAATTTAAGCTGTACAACCCATTAATTTGATATATTTATGTATTGTACTATGACTGCCATTGTAGAAATATTTAGTAGCTCTTGTATTCTTTATACAGACTTCCTTTGGTCATGCCATTTGCAAGGGGTGATGCCAACCAGTCCCTCAACCACAAATGATATTCAGAGTGAAGTGCCTAATCCAAAAGTAGTTACAGACAAACTGGATACAAGAGAGACAACCACCTCTGAGACCTCCCTCTTAGGAATCAGATCTCTCTTGGGACACATGAACAAGAGATACATGCAGCAAAAGATTATCAACTTAAGATCAGGCTGAATCCCATGCAATATAAAATTAAGCTATCGTTCACTTCTCTGTAGGGTTTTCTATATCTTAATCAAAAAAGAAATCAAACCTCGGGGCATCTGGGTGGCTCAGTGGATTAAGCCTCTGCCTTTGGCTTAGGTCGTGATCCCTGGGTCCTGGGATCAAGCACCACACTGGGCTCTCTGCTCAGCAGGGACCCTGCTTCCCTCTCTCTCTGTCTGCCTCTCTGCCTACTTGTGATCTCTCACTCTCTGTCAAATAAATAAATAAAATCTTTAAAAAAAAAAAAAAAAAAGGAACAAAGCCTCAAAGTAATAGGGCTGTTGAGGTGAGAAAGGTTACATAACTTTTCCAAACTTACACAACAGAGGAGTTGGGCTTCTAGTTGTTTCTCATTTCATGACATGTTCAGAGTGCAAATTTTAGATTTGAAGACTGCAGTTTGAAGTTTTCTTCTATCATTAGCTTAAGCAAGCCTCTTAGTTCCCGCTTTTTTTATTTATACTCCATCTAGTGGAAGATTGATAATGGCTCTTTTAAATGTTGCCATTGGGAATTAACATTTAGCTATGGAAAGCAGGTCTTGGCATAGTACCTGATACTTATCCAGTATTTTATGGAAAGCAGCTCTTGGCATAGTACCTGATACTTATCCAGTATTTTAAATATTGTAGTCATCTGGAGTAGGTCAGTCCAGTACGAATGTGAGTGTGTAAGAGTAAGGGAGGCATGAAAAGATTGACCTTGAGATTTGTCAGATGGAGGACTATGGGGATGGGAACACTTCTAACCAAGATAAGAGACATTAATTTTCATTGCATAACCACATATCTCAAAGGAAATAACATTAAATGAATTATCAGAAAATAGAAAATTTTAAGCTTCAAGGGACTAACAGAAACCATCGCCATGTCTTTGCCTTTCTGCAGGAAAATTGTTCAGAACAAATAGTTGTCTCTTTTCTCCTTTATTGTCACTGGGGAGAGAAAATAAGTAGACTTCTTGAACATTCCATTTCAGGGGCTGATCCCTTTATAGTCCTGAAGATTCTCATCAGATCCAGCCAGAATCTCTCCTGCTTTATGGTAAGCCCTTTTCATCTTAGTCTGTCCTTAGCTGACAGAACCCTGGTTCGTTTTTTGTGACTGAAACTCTTCCTGGATGGTAGATAACTTAACCTTCTCTTCCAAAAGCAAACCAGTCCCCATTATGTCCATAGTATCATCTTCCGACTCATTATTCATCTTTCTCATTCATTATTGATCTTTCTCATTCATTATTGATCTCCCCTTT
This sequence comes from Enhydra lutris kenyoni, assembly GCF_002288905.1. NCBI lineage: Eukaryota > Metazoa > Chordata > Mammalia > Carnivora > Mustelidae > Enhydra > Enhydra lutris. The sequence goes on from NW_019154111.1 coordinate 7,219,130, forward strand.
TACTACAACTATTATTTTACAAAAGATGATAATGATGAAAATTAGTTTATTACCTTGAAAAATTGGCTTCCTTAGCATTCAACGAGTTGAATTCTTCCTCTTCCCCACCCAGACAGAATGAAACAATTATTTCACCCTGAGGTTGCATTCACTGAGAATCTTGACTTTGAATCATTCACTGTTACATTACCTTTGTGCAGAAAGATGGCGAATGTTTGGGAATGTTTTTTTAAAATGTTTTCCCTCAGATTTCTGCACACGCTAACAATAAGACCTTGAGGCACTGGAACGAGGCTGAAGACATTACAGGTGCATAAAGATTAAGAGCTGAAATAAAATTCTTGTTTTAAACCTGAGATCTTTGCAAGAACCCTACATTTTTACTGTTCCTTACAAAGTAAACACTGGGCTGAATACAAAACAGAAGAACTTAAGCTAAAAATATCGAATTGTTGGTTGACAGCTACGACATTTGGAAATGAGAGAAGGCAGCAGGGCCCTTCTGGGTGCGGACAGAGGTACTTGGCAGGGTCACCTCAACAGGAGGTCAGGACCCCGGGGCAAGGTTGAAGAGCCTTCAGTTAAAGAGGGACTCTAAGGAGACAGACAAACTCTCTTTCAGGTATCGTTAGACTACAAAAGGAATATACGGTGTTCAATAACCATGCTCCCAAAGGCCCTCTGAAAGAAAATGGAATAAGGAAACTCAGATGTTTCTCAGATGAACAAGCTTAATTAAAGTTTTTCCTTAAAGGCTGGTCTGATTTTTGGTGACGCTGAGGGGAGGGGGAAGAATAGAAGAAGGAAGAGCGAAGGTTTTATAAAATCTAAAATCTGTTTCTTTTCTCAATCTTTCACCTGGGGCTAAACACACACCCAAAAAACTTTTGGGTTTTTTTTTTTTTTAATACGCTCTCCTCTCTTTGCTTCTAGCACATATAGTTCTCATTACATCTTTTTTTTTCCAAAAACAAAACAAAACAAAACCTTTCTTCAACTGATAGCTTTTACCTAATGCTTAATCTATGATTTTTTTTTCTTGTGAGTAAATGGCATTGCATCCAATATAGCCATCACCATTAGTAAATCACCCTTCCCTGAGTCTCCTTAATGCAGCTGAGAGATGTCAGAATTATCTCAGAGGTGGCAGTTTTCCCTTATCTTAGGAGGATAGAACTGTCCCCAGTGAGGAAAACACCTCATAACTGTTTTTAAAGATTCCTCTGCAAAATTCAAATCGTTCTGCATTTAAAAAAAAAAATAAGAACTTGGCACTTTTAAAGAAAAAGAAACAGCTAGAAATCATTAGTGGAGTCTGGCTTTAAATCTGCAGAATTTAGGGGCACCTCGGGGGCTCAGTCGGTTAGGCATCGGGCCCTTGGTCTCTGCTTAGGTTATGGTCTCAGCTTTGTGGGATCAAGCCCATGTCAGGCTCAGCCCTCACCTGAGTCTACTTGAGATTCTCTCTCCTTCTCCCTCTCCCTCTGCCCACCTTCCCTCAAACAAATAAATCTTTAAAAAATATAAAAAATAAAAGTAAAACTGCAGAATGTAGTAATTAGGTGATCCAAGCTGTGTCATGCCAAGAACTTTCGCAGAGCTCTGAGCTTCTGAGGAGTAAGGCAGTCTGTGGAGCCAAGTGTGATATATCCAAGATGCTATCGTGGTTGGGAGCCAAATTTGTTGTAGGTGAACCGGTACCTTTGGGAAAGTTTGTCATTCACGGAGAAAGTCAAAGAGCTTAAAGCAGAAGCTTTCTGAGGACCATGTCTTCTAAACTGAACCCAACACTTGTCCCGCGGTAGAACTTACCTTTTCTGGAGCCTCCAGTGGCCTTGAAAACCACCCAGAGCCATTTCCAGGCAAATACTGGGAACATTAGATTTCAGGGTTTTCTCTCTTCTCTCCTTCCCTCTTTCTCCTTCTCTTTCTCCCCCGTCCCTTTATTTAAGCTCTTTGTGCAATACAGTGAATATCCTGCTTATCTTCTCTTATCAAATTCAAAAACAGAAGTAGACATCAATCATCCCTCACTTTTCATCACTGAACAGATTTTACTTTAGGAGGAAATGAATATCCTGGGTGACATCTTCTAGACATTTTCCATTTATTAAAGTTTCTGATATGTAAATATACATTGAAAACTTTTGGTCTGAGGGATCCATGTGCTTTTCCTGAAATCTTTCTGTATTTTCTAACAGGAAACTCTATCTTGGATAGAAGCAGAAGGGTCATATTTCCAGCTGGTACAATGCTCTCCTAAAAGGATGGAGCCGACCCATAGACCCACCAAAGCCAATAAGGCCTCTTTCCCAGCTCAGGCATTCCTTAAAGGCAAGAGCAGTTGTGTGACCACTCATTTTGTACTCCCAGCTGTGAGAAGTAAGCCCCTGAATCTTATAAAAAGAATTTCCCTCATAAAATTAATTTTATTGAAAGATGACAATTATCACTCACCTTAGGCTCATACTAAACTGACATTTTGTGTATTTGTTTGCCTCTATTTATAAAGCCTAAGGTAAATTTGTCTTGCAACTAGAATAAAGATGAGACATACATAATCACTGAGCATCTCTGGGGCCCCACGATATAGCAGAAACTCATCAGATCTACCAGATGGAGTGTCTCCTCTCTAGGGTGGTAATTATCAACTACGTTACCACTGAAGTTTTTCTTATCATCTCCTCCCATAGACCTCATAATATGAAAGATTTTGTCTACAAACCAGCACATATTAAGTCATAATTCATTTTCCCTTTTCATTAATGTAACTAATGCAACTGCCAGTAATCAGAACTCTGGATAGACTGAGATGAATATATTACAACAATGAATTTATATAATCCCAGCCAAAAGCAAAGAAACAACATTTTAATTACTCTGAGAATGTTATTATGAATAAATGTGTATTTTCTCATAGATTTTTAGAAACATCAAAAATAGCTCACAGATGGGGCGCCTGGGTGGCTCAGTGGGTTAAAGCCTCTGCCTTCGGCTCAGGTCATGATCCTGGAATCGAGCCCCGCATCGGGCTTTCTGCTCAGCAGGGAGCCTGCTTCCTCCTCTTTCTCTCTCTCTCTCTCTCTCTGCCTGCCTTTCTGCCTACTTATGATCTCTGTCTGTCAAATAAATAAATAAAATTAAAAAAAAAATAGCTCATAGATCCTCATTACAGTCCTCTGGACCACCTCGACAGAGAACAGAGCTCCGAAGTTCTCCTTCCCTGTCATCCCCTTTATCCTGCAGCTTTCTCTCTTCTCTGGTGCTAGAACCTGAAATGCCAATGGAGCATACTGGCCGATCAAACTATTCATGACTTGTTCACTTTATCCCCCATTTTATGTCTTGATTCTTTTTTTTTTTTTTTAAAGATTTATTTATTTGACAGAGAGAGATCACAAGCAGGCAGAGAGGCAGGCAGAGAGAGAGGAGGAAGCAGGCTCCCCGCTGAGCAGAGAGCCCGATGCGGGGCTCGATCCCAGGACCCTGAGATCATGACCTGAGCCGAAGGCAGCGGCTTAACCCACTGAGCCACCCAGGCGCCCCTTATGTCTTGATTCTTAAGTCCCAAGGAAGTATTCACTTGGACTCCGACTGTGGTGACATCCCTTACCACCGGCTCAGATCTGATGCCCGCGTACTTCCAAACCAGCCTTTACAGATCCTGAGATCCCTGAAACCAACCTTACAGGTAGATAACTTTGCCAAGAATGCCCAAGTGCTTCATTTGTGTTAGAATACATCTTTGAATAACAAAACTTAGTTAATTCAGTAGCGAAAATACAGTTGCTCCCAAGAATAAAATGGTTGGCTTGAGGATTTTTTTTCTTTCATGTTATTTTCTTATTTATGTGTATATTTATAGGATTATATATGCAAGCCATCACTTAATTAGTTGTTTGCTGTGCGTTTCAAACAAATTGACCTGGGGTTGTGCACTCACAGTCTGATAAAGCCATCAAACAAAAAGGGAGTAAGTAAATATAGTCCCACAGCTCTCTTATAAATTCTAAATGTTATGCTTAAAAACGAAAAAAACTCTTGTCTTATCCCTAGACAAAATTTAACAGTACCCATTTAGCCTGTGCATGGTACTTTCTTTAAAATACTGCTGTTTACCTTAAAATACAGAGGGGACTATGATGTTTGACCATGCTTGAGTGATATTAACATATACATCACCTGGCAACCACTCCTGAAATTGACTCCCTCTTTAACTGAGAATGGGCATTTCAGAAAGAAGCCCATTTGCTTCTTTATGTGAAAAGGATTTCAAGTGACAAGCCCATAATTATCCGCATTCTATCCACTAACATCTTCTCTATCAGCTGCTTAGCCAGACTTTTGTCTCCCCTCTTCCTGGACTCTCGTTCACCTGGGCTCGGGGAAAGGAAGAGCTCCCCCTCCACCTCTCCACTTGGCCATTCCATAACCTCCCTAATGCTCGTCAGATTGCTGAAATAGTCCTTTCACAACAAGCTAAAGAGCCCAGGACTGTGATTATGCATCACGAATGTCCCTTACCAGGACTGTACATATGTCATGGAAATAGGAAATGAAAGACAAAGCAAGTGAATTATTAACACTTACATGATTCAGAGGAAAAGAAAAGCTCTGTTGAGTCTTTTGGGAAAAAACATCCTACATCAGCACATCCAAGACAAGTTTCTTTTCCAATGGTCAATATCTGTTACCTGAAGTCTCTAAAGCCTATAAATCTAAGGGAATGTCACTTGTGGTTAAACTCTAGCCAATACTTTAAAGTAATTATATGGAGATTTGATGACACTGAATCTCCCCCTAAGACCTTTACACAGATTCATAACAGCAGGACGTGACAGGTAGATTTGTCTCTTCTTCTGACAGAATAATATGGCGCCAGGAGGCCATTTATCTAGGGCTAAGACTGAGCTCAGCATTTGGTGGGTTGTCCGGCTCTCTGTGCTCATCAGCAGACTGCAGGGACCACACTCCACCATCATCTCCTGCTCCTTGATGCTCAAATGTCTTCACACCACTGTTTCGCCTGTAACACTGTCTATTCCCTAGAATTGCAGGAAAATGGGAGCAAGTCAGAGGCTCCTGGATCTATCAGAACATTGACTCCATGTTAAAACTTCCTGCCATGTCAGGAAAGAGCCTCTCCTAGAGGTCTGTCGGTCTCTGTCAGATTCCTGAGCCTCTAACAAACTTTCCAGGAACATTTTCCCACTTCCCACATTTTCCATTCTTGTCTTTTGTGCTATAGGATCTGATCTGCTTACTCAGTTCCAGCCCCTGTGACCTCAGGGTCCCTGGAGTGACATTTTGTCTTTCCTGGTCTAGGTTCTATGATTCACCATTCCCCAGGACTGTGGACTAACTTGGAGAATCCCACCTTCCCTTCTGGTATTTAATGCCATATTTCCCATGCTCTAAGGACTTGCCTAATATAACATAACTCCTCACCCCCAAAGTTAACTTGAATGGGTAAAAATTTTTGCCAGTCAGTATAATTGCATATTTATCTGTTCTGTCTCAAATTAGAAGTTTCCTTTGGGCAGACACAGTATCTTGTCAACCATACCTTCCTGGAAGTATGAATTCAAGAAATGTTTGAATTGAACTGAAACAAACACTTTAATTTTTAAATGTTAAACAAAACACAGCACTGTTTATGTTCATCTGGGCAGAGCTGCTTCTGTGTGAAGGAAGGTGGGCGATTCAATGCTCAATTCCCAGTGTGCGCGTGCAGGCGCGGGCCAGGCTGGGGAAGCCGGGATGGAGCTTGTCTCCTGTGGTCTTGCAAGGCTGCCTGGCACATCCCATGTCTCCTCTCCTAGCCCTTCTGAGAATTGCTGCATGAGAGGTGTTACTGAAGGTGACAAACTGTGCCAATGTGCATCAAAGATAGAGGACACAGAAAGGGTCTCTCTCTCTCTCTCTCTCTCTCTACACACACACACACACACACACACACATATTTTAATCAGAAGAAAAAAATGAGAAAATATTTTAAACCTTGGGATCTAGTAGGTGAGCTTGCATACCTGATTCTCCTTTACCACCAAACACAAGACACCCTTGCATTTTTGTAGCTCTAGATTTGGCACAAGATTCCTTCTTCCATATTGTTTTCATCTGGATCTAAAAGCCAGGCTTCCACATCAACTCCCAACCTAACACCCTATTTCTGACATCCCCATCCTAGGACCTAAACCACAAGTAACTAAGAGCCCTGGTATCCTGCTTGGTTTTTCTTAGCCATTCTTCCCTTAAAAAATTATGGTGTTCTCCGTACCTCTCATCTACCACCTCCACAGATGGGAGTGAATGACACTGACTGATTTCTGGATCCCCTCCCTCCTAAGCCCTGCATTCTTGCGTTAGTCCTCTTAGATACAACAATTGCCTCAACCAGCCCGATTTCCTCACCAACCCCTTCTGTTACGGTTCCCAGATGGTTCTGGTCAATAGTCATTCTCCTTAGGATACCAGTACAAGCCCTATATGGACAGAGCCCTGTCAGCAAGAACCAAAATATTTCATGCATCTTTTCATCATAGATCCTCTCTACTACTTTTTTTTCCCCAACATGGCAATGATGAATGGCCCCGAGAATAATCTAGGCTAAGCGATCTTCATTCATCTCACGCATGTCAAATAGACAGGAGTTGGGTCTAATGTCAAGTCAGCAAGTCTCTGGGAGAAACGAAGCACTGCCAGTTATGAGGAGAATTCAGATGCTTCACTGTACTCTTTGATCAACTCAAGCTGAGGGGAAGATTTAGGAGATAAACTCATCAGAACTGAAGGAAGATGATTTACATGTGAAACTAAAAGTTCTATTCAATAATTGCTTAGCATGACAAGAAATGAAGACAGAGAGAGTCAAATAGATATGGATAGAGAAAGAGTTGGCACTGTGCAGGTGAGAAGATGCTGTTCTTTAAAGGTTTATAAAAAATGGGTAAATGTTACTTTATAATGAGTTTCAGTGATAAAGTGTTGACTAAACTTATATCTACTTGCCTTTCAGACATTATCAAAGAGGCTTTTCCTCAGATTAAGGGAAAATCAAAAGTGACAAGCCATTATCTGTTACATAACGTTCCAGGGCCATTTTGGAAGAGAGAAGGGAAGAGCATTAGGAGGACAGATTAAATATAATTAGTTATTAAGCTGCTGCCAATATATATACAAGACTGTGTGATAAACAAACCTTAAGTCACAAACTAACGTTATTTTTTTCTAGAACATCGTTTGATATCAGAGACAGGCAGAAAAAATAAATTTTTTATCCCTGCAAACTTGTGTCAAGAAACTTAACTATTCACTCACCTGAAATAATCCACATTTGAAATATGGAGCTAGTTCTTCCTTGATTTTGCCAGAAACTTGGTATCCCTGAAGGCAAATGGTCCAAAACTTCCTTAGACCCTTTTGGGCTTCCCTCTCCACCCCATAACCCACACTCAGGAGGTAGTCAGGTAGACCACTGCACCTATTCTTTATCCTGGTTCCAGAACCACCATGTTAGAAGCACACTTCGTCTATACTCAATTTCTCTCTCTCTCCTTTTTAAGATTTTATTTATTTACTTGAGAGAGACTGAGATAGTGAAAGAGAGCAGGAGCAGGAAGAAGCATCAGGGAGCCCAATGCAGGGCTTGATCCCAGAACCCTGGGATCATGACCTGAGCCCAAGGCAGACACGTAACAAAATTTAGCCACCCCTACCCCAGTATCTCATCTGACAAAATCACAATTGTATATGACCTGGTACAATTCACTTCCAATCAACATGGGAAGAAAGAGTTAATTGTCTTTAAAAGGCAAGTCATTTATTTACTCTAGCTGCCAAGGCAGTAATTGTTTCCAAATAGATAGATGAGTGGCATTTCCATTAGCAATTAGGTAAGGAAATGGAGGACTCGTTCTGTGGAACAAGCCCACCTCATTGCTTTGTCTTCACTTACGTCAACCGCCTTTATAACGGTATCTCTCAGCAGGAGTACTTGAGAGGAGCAATAAGGTATGACACATTTTCATTATGTGGGACTGTACATTTCAGAGTATTTAAGCATCTGTGGACCTACCAACTAAATTCTAATGTTTCCCTCAGGCATCGTGACAACCTAAAAGCCCCGGGATATTTCTGAATGTCCCAAAGGGAATTCTGACCTCGGTTGAGAACCACTGGTGATTCACTGGTCTCACTCAGGGCATCATGAACCCAGCAATTCGGGCTCCTTGCTTGATTTGTAAATAAATGTAAACTTTCTTTTTTCAAAATACAATTAAAAGTTAGACCAAGTAAAAATGCAAAACAAATTTGAAATGGACTTGGAGACTTTCTCTCAAGTGAATTGTTAAACTTCAACAAATCTGAATTTGCTGACTTCTTTTCTGCCCCCTAGGAGAAAGCTGGAATCAGTCACCCAAAGATTGATTTTATCATCTAAGGTTGTCTCAGAATTTTTTATTTTTTAGAATTTTCCCAGCTTTATTGGAGTATAATTGACAAAATAAATTGTACACATTTAAGGTGTGCAAATTGATGATTTGATACACATATGCATTGTGAAATGATCACCATAATCAAGCTAGTTAATATATCCATCACCTCACATAATTGCCATTTTTTGTGTGTGTTGGGCAAACACTCAAAATCTACCCTCTTAGCAAATTTCAAGTATACAATACAGTAGTAACTATACTCACATTGCTGTGCCTTAGATCTCCAGAACTTACCTTATAAGTGAAACTATATACCCCTTGACCAATGTCTCTCCATTTTCCCCACCTCCTAACCCCCAGCAATAACCCCTCTCTTCTCCACTTCTATGAGTTTGACTGTTCTAGCTTCTACATGTAAGTGATATCATATAGCACCTGTCTTTCTCTGCCTGACTTGTTTCACTTAGCATGATGTCCTCCAGGTTCATATATGTTGCTGCCAATATCAGGATTTCCTTTTTTAAAGCTGATTAATATTATATGTTACACATATGTATCACATTCTTTTTATTCATTCTTCTGTTGATGGACACAGGTTGTTTTCATTTCTTGGCTATTGTGAATAATGCTGCTACAAACATGGAAGTGTAAGTATCTCTTTAAGATACTGATTTAATTTCCTCTGGATATATGCCCAGCATAGACCTTTGTCCTGGGTGGCAGGTAACAGTATTTCGATGGCTAAAGCAGGAAGACCAGAAATGTCAGCTGGTAGCTGGCTCACTATGAGAGAATTGAGCTCCAACTAAAGGCAGAAACAAGGCAATGGGATACAAAACTGTAAGAGGAAAAGCAGTGCAGATCTACAGCTTGTTACTGAGAACATTCTTCCCCTGGACCTTTGCACTACTGACATTTACTTAGAATTCAGGTCTCACCTCAGTGGGATTTAGGTGGATAGGCTTTCCCTGCTTGAGAAACAATGCATGCCATGGGCTCTAGAGTAAGAGTCCCTGGGTCTGAATTCTAGTTTTGCCATCTATTACCTGAGCATTCTTGGGCAAGTCATTCAACCTTTGCAAGTTTCACCTCTCTCATCTATGAAATGAAAACATTAATAATAATGAATAGTTTTAATAACTATGGGAATTACATGGGTTCATGTGCATAAAACACATAGAACAATGATTGAATGGCACTCAGTAAATTTTAACTATTGTAATAGGATGGTGATGAAATTTTGACAAGACAACAAGATGGAGAAGATATGAAATTCCAAGTTAGATATCAGACCAAAATATTAATATTTTAAGACATCTTGAGAAATAATTTCATGATTCTTGAGCATTTTATCCACTTTGAAAATATAAAATAGCCAAAAGAAGATGTTGAAAGCAAGAAGATTTGTGAGGATATTCTCTTTGGAGAAAGTCGTGCTGTGGAGCACAAGGAATAGCACAAGGACATTGGGTGAAGGAGAGGAGAAGTGAGTTGGGGAAATCAGAGGGGGAGATGAAGAGAGAGACTGTGGACTCCGAGAAACAAACAGGGTTTTGGAGGGGAGGGGGGTAGGGGTTGGGAGGGTCTGGTGGTGGGTATTAAGGAGGGCATGTATTGCATGGGTCACTGGGTGTGGTGCATAAACAATGATCTTGGAACACTGAAAAAAATAAAATTAAATTAAAAAAATAATAATTTAAAAAAAGAAAAAGAAAAAGAAAAAGAAAGTCGTGCTGTGAACTCCATCGTTCCTTATTTGGAGACAGAGAAGAGAGGTGCCCCGACACTGTCAGCCTTAGGTCTACTGGGATATCTTTGTATGACATTCCTTAGACAGGTGCATTGTGGACAAAGTCTGATTTCTACCTAGGGAATTTAAAAGGCAAGAGATGAGTTGTACTAAGTCCTTGGGTGAAAGAACCAGAACTGAGATCCTGAGCTTTATCTGTCTTTCTCAGAGTTTATTGGGCAAAAGACGTGTGTGGACTGGAACTGGGTCATGCATATGGGCAGTGGAGAGCTTTGGCCAAAGGCAAATGTGTATCGCACAGAGTTGGCATCAGAGGAGCCCAGGAAGAAATCTCTGAAGAGCCATGAAAGCACCCAGGCGATGTCAGCGTTCTTCATCTACCAGCCACCAGGAAAGGAAAAGCCAGACAGACAAGTAAACTCCCCTATCCCTTTATCTCCTCTCATTACTCAACCCCCACCTCTTGACTATATGCACAGTGTATAACTATGCATTGTGGAGATGGGTCAAAGATAAAAAACAAAGCCAGCCACCACCAGCGCCATGCCACTCCCCCAAAGTTCTGGCCTATAGAAAGGAGAAAATGAATACTCAAGGATGATTTTGAAAGGATATTTAAGGATGGCTTAATATCTAAGCAGAGATGTTCTCATTACATTATGGAGACTGCGTTTGTGACATCATCTAAAAAAGAACAGAAAAATCATTCAACCTGTCCAAGAATTTATCCAGAGTCAGAGAAAGATTACTTTCACAAAATAAAATTTAAAGGATAGCAGGTGACAAAAACTCATTTACATTTTGATTACTTCATGAGTCATCCTTATTCAAAATATCTCTTACACTATTTTGATTATTCCCAGACCACCCAATCTAAATTAGTCACTGTGATATGGTAGTCACTACCTATCATACAATTTTTTGCTTCATAGCACTGATTCAAGATGAAATTATCTTCTGTATTTATTCGTTTGCTTCTTTAGCACTTTCCACTGCATTCTAGAATGTAGACTTGATAGTGGCAAACTTTATCTTCTTCTCTGCTGTATCAAAGCCCCGAGAATGGGGCCAGATACATCAGGCACACTCAATAGTTATTTCTTAAATGAAGGACTCCTGAATGTGTGGTTAACCTCAATGCTTTCAACTCACCTTGTTACTTCAATTACATTTTCATACCTAATGATCATAGCTTATTGCTCAAAATCTGAAGACCCAAGGACCCTTTCTCCAATGAAGATAACAGGCAGAACTTATTCTCTATAAACCAGAGGGTGGAGGAGGTAGGGATTTGAAGGAAAAAAAGAGATTTACAGTAAAAATAAGGCAGAGCATCTGAATCGAGAATAGGTAAAGTGCTGTAGTCAAGGCAAGCAGATGTCTGGGTCTCTACCTCCTACCTGTATGTCATCCCCCAGCCTCAGTACAATACTCCTCCCCATAAATCTCCATCTAGCGAAGTCTGAAAGCCTATCTCTCGTGTATCATTTCTGAGAGGGGAAAAATGTATTTCCCAAATCCTTAAATAATTCAGAAAAGAGTAAGATGTCTGATTCGTAGAAAAAAAAAGGAAAAAGAATCTGTAGACAAAAGACTATATAAAAATGTACAGATCAAAAGGGAAATCAACCAACATACGTCATTCTTCTGATTCTCTGATGCACTTGAGAAAATGGGAGCTAATTCGCCCTTGATGGTGACAGGACATTTCCCCAGAAAAGACTCAGGCTTGGTCCTCAGGTTCAATCACAGTTCTTGCGTGAATAATGTCTGTGTAACTATAATATTGGAAATATGTATTGGTTTTCAATGTTTAAAGTTGCTAGACAAAGCAAAGTAGTCTTAATTATAGTTACAGAAAAGAATACAATGGAAACAGCATTCTGAGAGAAGTTGGAAGGTGATGAAGGACAAAGCAGAAGTGAGCTGGGAGTGCTAATTTCATCTTAAATAGCTAGGAGGGAAAGAGTATTGTCAAAAGTGATGGATCAAGAAATAGCTTACCTTTCTTATTTGAGATTATAAATTACATAACATAATATATAAATACAAAGTGTATATAATAACAGTTATATATGGGGAACACTTTGGTGAAGAAGAGAAAAAATAAAGAAAAGATGGTGCAAATATTATACATAATCTAAATTCTTCTTTCATATTGGAAAGTCAGTACATAATATTTAAATTTGATAAATCAACAAATGCCAGTATAAACATATAATTTAGTGTTACAGAAGTAACCTCAATCCAAAACAAATATGAGATCTGAAAATGAGTGTTCGGGAGTGTGGAAAAAGACTTTAACTTTGGGGTTTTGTGTGTGTGTGTTTTTTAAGACTTTAATTTTGATTTTCATCTCCCTATACTGCTTGGATTTATAATATCATGGGCAGGTGTTACTTTAACAATTATATTTTTTAAAATTTGAGGTCTAATCACTGAATAAAAGCTTTATTGCATGAAATAATGTTTTAAAAAGATGTAAGCCACAAAATTGGAAGATTATCCAGATGAAAAAAGAATAAGAAAATGAAATCAATACTACATATACAAGAAACAAAAGTAAAATAACCCATTAAAATGTAGATTGAATTTATGTGTTCAAACATAGATGGAAATAAAATGAAAGGAAATGATATCATTGCATATCAATCTTCTTTTGAAATAATAAATTTTCTAAATGGCAATAAATGCTCAATATAAGACAGCCAGACAGGACTTTAATTTCATAAATGATGAAAATGTAAAACAGCACAAGTATTCTAAATAACAATATGAACATTTATACTAAAAATGACCAAAAAAAACCTGTTTTCTTCTCATACGTGAATCTTGTGGGAATTAGACTCCAAGAAAGTAAGATAGAAGAATAAAAAACTAATATTAAGCATTAAATTGGTTGCAAAATTTTAGCAAAGGCACACATGGTTGAATAAACTATTTTCTTTAATGACCATAAAAATACACTACACTCAACAATAATACTTATGAAAAATATGTTTAGATATAGAATTTCAGATTTAACATAAAAAAATGAAAGCAGAGGAAAGTATTATAGAAAAAAATTCAGTACTCATAAACATGAAATAAAAGTAATTTTTCTCTACTTCCTAATACAAATAGAATCAGAAAAGTAATAAATAGCAATTAAATCACCAGAGTCATAATAAAACCAATATAGACAAAAGAAATCTTTGGGGCTTCTGAAATTCAGCAGTGCCATTGATCAGAGCTGTTAAACAACTGAACAGACTATGTGTATTAACTTTTCTAATTTTCTAATAAAAAATAATTTACAAAACATTTTCAAAGCCATTTTAAGTCAATAGCTCTGAAATACAAATATTAACATTGAAGGGTCCTTTGAAACTATGATCAACTAAGATGCTTAAATATGTTAATTCTATGAGCCATTCTTCACTGCCTCTGTTCTAGACATTAGCAAGGTGGAGGAGAAAAATCCAAGACAAATAAAGCATCCTGAGATGGTTCTGGTAATTGGGTTCGAGTAATCCCAGAGGTGAATTAGGTTAAAAAACTCATAGTGATGTAATTTTTTTTAGATGCAGTGAAAATGACCACAGTTTTTTAAAGTCATCTATAAGAAATTGAAAATTAAGGGGGGAAATGTGAATATAAATCCCCCAAGGGTAAGTATGCCTGAGCATAGAAAAGCACAAATGAAAAGTCCAACCCAGAAAAGAAAAGAGTCTAATGACAGAAAGCAATTTCTGTTTTCAAATGAATCTCACTTGTTCCTCCAGAATCAGTCTAGATTTAAGGATCTGTGGGATATCAACTCAGCCAAGGTAGCCTGGAGAAGGCTTTTGCTCTGTCCCTGAGCAGTAGGTCTCTCCCCGTTGCCCACAACTGAGCTCCTGCCTGTGAAATAAATTGCATCTTTGTCTTACTAGTGGGTTTTCTGCTTCGAGTTCTTTATCTTTCTGGTTTTAAAGTCTAAATGGTCTAAATCACTTTTCATGTTACAGTACCCAAGCAAAATGCATTCTTTCATTCGCTTCCTCATCCATTCATTTTTTCAAGTATTCATTCATTCAAAGCTCTTTGAGCGCTTGGCACTCTGCTAGTGAAGGGTATACAGTAGTGACATGACAGGGGGTCTTGTTTCTTATAGAGATAATAAGCAGAAGTTAATAATTCGATATAGAAAAGGAAATGGGAGTGTCCTTCATAACGGGCCTCCAGATATGAAATTTTGATGGCACCATCTTCAGTTTATTGAGAAGAGGTGATAGATGTGTAAGGAAAATAGGACCCAAATTATTCATATGGCTGATTCCAAAGAAGAGAAAATAGAAGCTTCTCGATGACAGATTTTTGAAGCACAGCTGCTATCAACTACATTAATCACCCAAACCTGACAAATCAATTGTCTTTAGGTTGTTGAGGACAAAAGTAGCAGCCATGTTGCTCACACTTTTATTCAAACAAAGTGCACCCACTAAAAGTTTCAGAAGGATAAATAAAGGAAGTTTTAAGAGAAGAGAAGTACTGACATTGTTTCTTGGTCAACAAAGAAAAGTTGCTGGGATATAATAATTGACATCTAGTCCTAAGAATTATCTCCTTGGCTTTACAGGTTAATTAAATCTGGAATAAGATGCTTTTTTCCCCCAAACAACATAAACATAGCTGAGACATAAATTATAAATTCAAAGAATACTAAAGATAAAGAAATGGACTCAGACCCAAAGAGCCAAAGAGACGCTGAAGATTGTAACTCAGAAGAACAGCAAGGCCAGAACATGACCCTGAACACCCTACCCCCAGGCCTCATGTTGTGGTTAGTTGTTACTGCTGTTGTTTTTCCCACTTTAACACACTTCCTCTGGGAAGGGCTAATCTGATCTAAAGAAAGGAGAATAGATTTTTAGTTTTTTTCCTACTTTCTTGTGCTTTGTCATAAATTTCTCATATGCAAGTGTCATCACTTCATTTACTGCTATGCAAAAAAGGGGAAAAGACAAAGGGACAAAAAATAAGACTCTTATGTTTAATAAAGAGAAAGCCAATAATATATTTTCCAAAGTTACAGTTAATAATTTGGATACTCATATCCATAATAATCAGTTAGTATGAGGGACCTTTAGAAACTGAGGTCTACATTCTGTACTCAATATACTAAAATGTTATGTCCAGATGTCTCAAAAGAGGTTTTATTTTTTAACAGAAATCCTTCAAGTACATGTTCATAACTACCAAATGCACAACAAAATTTCAGTCCTGTGAATGTTTTCTTTTTTTTTAAAGATTTTATTTATTTATTTGACAGAGAGATAGAGAGAGAGAGAGAGCACAAGTAGACAGAGCAGCAGGCAGAAGGAGAGGGAGAAGCAGGCTCTCCACTGAGCCAAGGAGCCCGATGTGTGGCTCGAGGATCATAACCTGGGATCATAACCTGAGCTGAAGGCAGCCACTTAACTGACTGAGCCACTCAGGCACCCTGTGAATGTTTTCAATATGCAGCTTCCCCCAAAATGTTTCTTATAGTTGGTCCTTTGAATTTGAATTTGCAGAGTTCCTTTCTTTACTGGAACTACTCATTATGAAGGACAACAGTTCCAAGGCCTTCAGGCAAGATAATTTGTTAGAATCAAATACAAAAGTGTAAGGCCAAATAAATCTAAGACTTCATTTAAAAATATAGACACTATTTACGTTTTTATACATGAAATAGGAGATCTACAATTTTCTACCCTGACAATCATCTGGGATTTATTGCTCTGTGATTTTCAGGACTATTTAAAAACTCTGCTCAGAAGACAGAAGAAATGCAAAGAAGTACTTGGGTAAACTTTAGCCTGCATGACCTCAGACCTACAACTGTTCATTCATTGATTCAATATATATTTAACAAACACATAGTATGTACCAGACAGAGTTCTAGGAGCCTGGGATACATCAGTGAATGAAGATCCCCGCCCTCCTGGGATCTCCTTGGAGTAAGTCGGAAGGCAAACAATAAAAACAATGAATCTAATAAAAGAGTTATAATATACCATAAGCGAGAAGATGATACATGATATTAAGAAAGGGAGAGCCAAGCAGGGTAGATGGCATCAGGAGGGCAGGGGTCAGAGCAATCTGTAGTATTAAAGAGAGTCCTTAGGATCGGCTGATGGAGAAAGGCAGGTATGGGCAGACTTAAAGGAGTTGTGCAGTTAAACTAAGAGCACATCCAGGGAAAGAACATTCTAGGCTCTAAATAAAATCACCAAGGAAATAAGCAAACAGAGAAAAGAAGAGGGAGGACCAAGGTCTGAGCTCTGGGGCTCTCCAACATCAAAGTTTGGGGAAAGAGGAGAAAGCCACAGAGAGAACTAAGAAGGAGCAGCCCCCGAGGTCAGAGTCGAACAGAGACACACCCCAGGAACGAAATGTACCAGGGAGGAAGGAGGGACCAAATGCCACCAGTGGGAGGAGGCCCTTGGATCGACCATCAGAATTAACAACATGTAGCTCACTGGTGAGAGCAGTTGGAGTAGAATTTGTGGAAATGAAAGCCCGATCAGAGTGGTTTCAAAATGAATAGGAAAAGAGAAATTAAAAACAATGAGTTTGATACAAGGGAAAGTTAAGAAAAGACAGTAAGGAATGGAGGAAGTGGTAACAGATGATTTTGTTTTAAGATGAGAGAAAATAACAGTATATTTAAATGTTGGTGGGAACAGTCTAGTCAAGATAGGGGCAAATGATGCATAGGAGTTAAGAATAAAGAATTGTTACAGCAATTATCTTTGAGTAGGCAAAAGGGGATGAGATCTTGCCAACAAGTGAAGCAACGAGCTTTAGACAGAAGCAGAGGTGTTTTAACCTAAGGATAGGCAAGAAAGCAGAATGTATGGATGCAAAAGGGAGTAGGGAGATAGATGGGATTTGGTCTTCTGGAAATTCTCTTGTGATTGCTTCAAAGTTTCTCAGTGAAATTAAGGTTTACCCCCTGAGGATAAGAAAGGGGGAGCAAAGCAGAATAGGTGGGAAAGAGCGTTACTAGATGAGCAGGGGAGAAGAGAACGGGGGATGGGTAGTTCAGTGGCCTGGGCACATCAAGAATCTACTTGAGATTTATGGTCACCATTTAAAGTGAGACAAGGCAGCACAGTTGTGTGTTTTTCTCCAGAGATAACTCAGTTGCATGAATACTGGTGTGGAAAGGCAGAAAGGTCGTGTTCATCCAGGGTTGTGGCTATTCCAATCAAGTAAGAAGCCAGAGAAAGGCAGGGGGATTGATGAAAATGCACAAGGGTCATTCTGATGATGGACCGTGAAACTGAAGTCTAAGAACTAGAAGCAATCCAAAACCATGCATTCTGTCTGCCCTCCTGCTTTTGTCTTCCCATAGGATTTGAAGGACAAGACCATATTTCCTATATGTCTGCAGCTCTTGACAGCAACTAGACTTGTATTCATGATGGCTACTCAATTAATATGTATTGATTGTCTAGTCACTTCTGAGTGTGAATGTGTAGCAGGTTCTCCAATCTTCAGTGATCCTTCCAGAGTCAAGCCCCACTGGATCTGACAGATGGTCTATAAGTTCTATATTTGAAACACCGTATGTCATGCACCAAAGTTCTATACATACTTAGCTTTAAATTTTCAGGTTTGGGTGATAATGTAGTTGATAGCACCTGTGCTTCAAAAATCTGTCATTGAGAAGCTTCTATTTTCTCTTCCCCACACATTTACCACCTCAGCCAGATGCTCCCAATTTCCTGCTTCCTCAGAACACGGTCTGGCCATCCTGGGATTGAATCCTGTTTCACCAGGTCTTATGTAAACATCCTGGTCCAGGAACTGCCATCTGTCTATTCCCCTTCCTCACTTCTCATAGATCTCTCGATTCATAACTGCTGTGTCAGAAATATTGGGAGGATGAATTGATTTTCTACAGTCTCATGGAGTGCTTCATCTCTGCCCCACAGCTGTCCCCGACCCTTTCTATTACTGTCACACACGATTTGGGTTATCTACCTAGGCACAACTGCTGGATTTGATAACCTATCATTCCTTTTGCATTTTAAGCCATAAGTTCAGAGACTCCTAATCCTGTTTAAAAGACGTGAAAACTAAAGCACCATGACATTTTCATCCCAGGTCACTCAATATTGAAGTGATGACACAAAAACACTGAAGTTCTCCAGATGCCCATTTTAATTAATTGGGGAAAATAATATTTGGGGTACATATCGCTATAGAATATGGATCTTCAACTTGCTTCTTTGAGAGTGAGTCATATTGCCAATGACTCAAATAAGAATTTACCCCATTACCGATGCACCATCACCTTAATCCATTTTTTGGGGGGGGGGCATAGAATGCAAGTGTTCCAACAAGCAAGTTCACCTTATTCCCCCTTGACCTCCAGTTTAAAAGCTGAAATACTCTCTGTTGTGAAGAAAAAGTTGGGCACGGATATAATGAAATCACATTGTACAATGCAGCCAATAATTTCATTTAAAGGCAAATGTTCTATTTTGTACAAGGATACACATGACTAATAACACAGTAACATGAACAGGTGTGCATCAAATACACTTCCCTGAGGATAGGGAAGTAAAGGAAACAGACACAGTTCTTGCCTTCAAGGATTTACAGTGAGGGGTGGGGGAGGTGCTGCAGATGAGACAAATGCATAATTTTAGTGGAATTATATTATGAAAGCATTTCTAGGCCAAACCTATGCAAAGAGCCCCTGGACTTCATTGGACATTGTCAACGCATTTTTTGTTTCTAAATTTAAAAAAAAAAAAATTGCTATCAGGGCACCTGAGTGGCTCAGTCAGTTAAGCATCTGACTCTTGATTTTGGCTCCGGTCATGATCTCAGGGTCATGAGATCCAGCCTCAAGTTGGGCTCTGAGCTCAGCAGGGAGTCTGTTTGAGATTCTCTCTCCCTTGCCCGCTGCCCCTCCCCCTGCTCACATGCACACATGAGCTATCTCTCATTCTCTCTCTTAAATAAATAAATAAATCTTTTCTAAAAACGCTACCAAATAAAAGATTGAAAGTAAGACTTCAGCCCAGAAACAGGTGTCTTGGTAATGACCCCATTGATCTGTTGTTCTGCCCGTGGAGCTATAGATCCTTCTAATTAAGAGAAGACTTGTCTCAAATGCCTTAATTCGTCCAGTTTGACATTCAAGGTTACTCCTTTCTAATATTGGCCTAATTTCTACATTTTTCTAATTACTTCTTTCTAAGGATCTTCACTTGTCAGTGTCTATGACTGCATAAGTTACTGTTCCAGTTACTTATCTGCATAGGCAAAAATCACCACCAGATCTAAATGAAACAACCAGTTTTTACACATTAGGAATAGTCATTCCCATACTGGAAAGTAGAAATAAACCCAGGCTATCTATAGGATTTATGTAGGGTTTATTGCACACAGTGCATGAGTGGCTACCTACTTATAAATTTATAGGTTTTGTTGAGGCTCCTCCTTTTCTGTCATCGATCAATTTTGGTATTTCTTAAATTGGGAAGAAAGGCACCTCGCTCCATTGTCAGAGACAAAGTTCCAAGTGCAAATACAGGAGCCTTTTGTCTTTTGATCTTGTTTAGAGATGTCCCCAAACAAATGAATTCAATTTTTGGAAACATCTATTGAATGCCTACTGTGCATAAGACATAGCAGTTAAGTATGAGCCCCCAAAGAAACCGATCTGGTGAACGAAATGAATATTCAGCACCTTATAAAATGCTCACCGGTCCCACAGAGAACTAACTGGAGGACAACAAAAGTTGTTTCTCTAAAGCCATCTGAGATTTGCAAGAAAAATCTCACTGTTCCAGAACCCAATTCCTGCCATGGAAATGGATGGGGAAAAAGCAACCGAAAATTAGAATTTGGTGTCCTTTTGTGATCATATAGATTTTTTTTTTTTGGATTGATGCTTTATGCTCAGAAAAGTTTAAGATTTTCATTTAGAAAGCTAGATTAACTTTCTAGAAATTTTCATTGAAGTTTTCAGCTCCTTGGGTGGGAAGAAATTCAGATGCCATGAGTGGGCACAGGAAAAGAGAAATAGGAAAACATTCTAAAACATACCAAGGTATAAATATTTGCTGCTTGTTAGTTCCCCTTCTTTTAAACATGAAAACTCTGGCATTTTGCTTCTAGTAGCTGAATTCCTAGTCTACTGATGATGAAACCCCACAGGAAAGTCAGAAAATGGAGACCTCCCACCTAACACATCCCAGGAGAAGGCGTTTAGTCACCCCAGAACGTGATAGGAGAAGAAATGTGTTCTTTATGCTGTTGACAAATGAATCTTGTAAGTTGCCCTGTCTTCATTTGAAGCCAGCATCTAGTAATTAACCCTTCCATCTGGCCGTGTCTTTTCCACACTTCTAGTCAAAGACATTTCACATTCCTAATAGCTGTGACTTCAGACGTCCTCCCGCTAATGATACTTTCTGTTTCCGTTCCCATTTGCTAAAACGCTTTCCTCTAATTTAGTGACCTGAGCAGGGATATTAGGAAAAGTGGAAAACAATCATTCAGAAACTCATTAAAATATCTCAGTGCAAAATGAGAGTGGCATGCATGAGGAGAATGAAAACCCTGGGAAGGCATAATAAAGACCTCAGAGCCATTACGGGGGCTGTCAGACTGGTTTTAGTCAATCACAGGCTTTGGAAAAAGAAAAAAAGTCCACGTGGAGTTTAAAACCAGTAGGAGCTCCTCACACGAAAGGTGAAATTAACCTTGTGCCATCCTGGCTATGTGCTCTGTCTACCAAGAAATCACCTTCATAAAGCAATCCAGCCCCATCTTTACAAATTCTAATGCTATTAATGTGAAAATGAAAATCGACCTTTTATGGGGTGGGGTGTGGTGCTGGAAAGCATTCTGATGGAGACATACAAGGACAGCATCCCCAGAAATGGGTCCACCTGGAGTTTTAATGTAAGCAAGCTATTAATATTTATTGAGGCAGTTTGCTTTCCCTAGTGAGAATAACAAGACTATGAATTAAGAGAGGGGATTTTTATATCACAAAAACCACTTACATGTTGTTTGATCTAAACTCAACCAGTTTTCTTATGGGTCCTTCAGTGTTCCCATCCATAAAAATGGCACTTAACCACTTAGATCGCTAGTAGCATTTTAGGAGGTAACAAATTCTTTAACCAAAAAAAAAAAAAAAAAAAAAAAAAAATCAAGTTTTTTTCTTAAACTTTATTGACATACAATCGATAAAACTGTAAGATATTTAAACATGCGTTGTGCTGATTTGGTATCCGTATACATTGTGGATATATTCCCACCATCTAGTTAATCAACATATCCATCATTTCACAGATTTATCTCTTTTTTGTGTGTGTGAGAACATTTAAACTCTATTCTCTGAGAAACTTTCAATTATACAATACAGTGTTATTCACTATAGTCATCATGCTTGACATTAGATCTCGGACTCGATTCATTTACAACTGCAAGTTTGTACCCTTTTACCAATCTCTCCCAATTTCCCTCACCATCCACCCACTTTTCTACTCTATGACTCTGACCTTTTCTTTTCTTAAGATTCCACATGTAAGTGATACCATGCAGTCCTTGTCCTTCTCTGTCTGACTTCCCTCACTTAGCACAATGCCCTCATGATCCATCCATGTTGTCACAAAGGCAGGGTCTCCTCTCTTGTGGCTGAAGATTCCGTTGTATACACATCATTCTTCCTCATCCCATTCATGCGTTAGTGGACACTTAGGTTGCATCCACCTTGGCTATTGTAAATAATGCTGCAGCGAACATAGGGATGCAGATATCTCTTCAATATCCTATTGTCGTTTCCTTTGGATATATACCCAGAAGGAGAACTGCTTGATCATATGGCAAAGTCTTTATAAGAAAGGCAGTTACCCTTAAGATCTCAGATCAATTGTCATGTCTTCAAAAAAGATTGCTCTGACTACCACACCCTATCCCACAACATCCCCAACTTCCACACACAGTACATCACGTACTTAGAACATCACATAGTTCCTTCATAGCATAGTCTGTATTTATGTATGCACATGCTGCTCACATCCTTCTAATCTATGCTCCATGAAGGCAGAAACTATGCTCTTTGTTCACTGATGTACCCCATGTGTATGCCCAACACAATGCCTGGCATATGGTAGGAAGTCAATGAATAGCGAATTGAGTAAAAGTTTGAAATCTTAGATCTGGAGAGAAGGATATTTAGAGTTCTGATAAGTGATCAAAGAACTAATTCTTTCTTCTCTTATTCTCTAGGTTTATACCGTAGAGGCAAGTATCCAAACCAATCAAAACACTGCCCAGAGTCCTGTAGATCAGCCCAACCCCATCATGATGGAATTCTTCCCCAGGAGGGTGACATCCGGGGCTCCTGAGCTGACACTGACTATCCTATATCCTATAAGACTCACTATTTATTATTTTCCTTTCCAAAACCAATGCTCATGAATTTAAACTCTAACAAGGCCTTCTTTTACTTATCCTAAAATGAAAATGAACAGCTCTAGCTTACCCATACAATTCTGTCTTCCAACTTTTTAGATGTACATTATCTTATCCATTCCAGTCCCTTTTTTGTTCCCATAATAAATAGACACATGCACACATAATTTTTAACTGTGTGGACTTAATAGATAATTTGCCTAAAAGAACATAGTTCTATTATTCAGTCTAACATACTGAAGCAGACAACTCATTTTCTCAACTAATTCAAAAATGAGATGATAAGATTTTAAAATCCTGCTTACTTGGTATGAAGATAAATAATCCAGATGACAACTTGATCACTTTTCTGGATAACATAGCCAGCTGGATGTATTTTTATAATGCTGAAATGGGATGATCATTTTGGCATTATCTGGAAAAATTTTTTTCTTTGTACCCAAACAACTCGTCTAATGGCACAGTTGTCCAAATACTTCATTTTCTCAGTTATTTTGGCTCTGACAAATCTTTCAGTCCTTGTCTTTAAACAGAGGACCTTACGTGGTTGATCACAGATCACTCATTTGTTTAATCTTTCATCCAGCCAATCTTTATTGATCATTTGCAAAATACAGTGCTAATATCCTGTGGCCTCAGAGAACCCCTTCATGGAAGCCAAGAGTCTCTCTCTGGCCAGAGCATCTCTGCTTTTATCCGTTTCCTATGGAATCCGAGTGTTTCCAAATTAATCAGCCCTTTAAGCATGCCCTTTTCTTAATATACAAACAAATTAGACCAAAGCTTCAATCTTGTGAACAGGAAAATAGTCACTTTCCAAATATTTCTGGGGATTCTCTGGGAGTGCTTACATGTCATAATAGAGTCTAGTCTCCTCAGAATGCAAATGACCACCTGCCTTTCTCCCTAATCACTCCTGGATATAGATAGGTAGATCTCCTGCTTCTCCAAGGGTTGTCTTCTCCATAAGCAGCCCATCCATTTGAGGGTAGGGGTCGAGGTGGAGGGGGCAAAATAGGCAGCCTGCATTTCCCAAGGCAGCCTGCAGACAAGACAGGCATTAGATTGTTAAGTCGTTCAGCACGGGGCACCTGGGTGCCTCAGTCATTAAGCGTCTGCCTTCAGCTCAGGTCATGATCCCAGGGTCCTGGGTTCGAGACCCACATCCGGCTCCTTGCTCAATGCGGAGCCTGCTTCTCCCTCTCCCACTCCCCCTGCCTGTGCTCCCTCTCTCGCTGTCTCTCACCTGTCCAATAAATAAATAAAATCTTTAAGAAATAAATAAATAAATAAATAATTCAGCTTTAGTGAAGTCTGAGGATTTCCTAAGGGATTATCTTGCAAACGGAAAACAAAACTCCAAAGCAATGCTACTGCCCCTGATGTTGGGGTGGGGGTGGGGAGGCTTCAGCCTCAGAAACCCATTCATTGCTAGGCCTTTGGCTTTTTCCACCCTGCATCTGTCACCCCAGGAAGCTGAAAAATCAGTTAATTCCATTCTGAGTCGCCTCAAACCAAGAAAAGTACCTCTTCGCTTTGTTACGATCCTCCCCATCCCCACTCCTTCCCTTCAGGCCATGTTTGGGCCCTGCCTTCCCATAACCTATTAATCGTTGCCCCCAACAAAAGAATATTCCTGCTTCCGGGAGGAATTGTGACATCGTCCTGAAAATGTAGAAACACTTGCAGTCAACATTTTGCTAGGGTATTCGTTGCTTCCCTATACTCTCTGTATCTATCCTATTCTACTATGATTTTCTTTAAACAAAAGATTTGTCAAACATACACACACACAAATGAAATGATTCGACAGGGCTCACTGACGTTTTCAGGAACAAGGAAGGAGACTGAACTGTGGAAGATTAACTTGCCTGAGGGGCCTCGCTCTGAAAGAGTTTACTTTTGAGACAACATAACATTTTCATTTCCGGCTGCTTCCACTTCCGGATGCTAAAA
The DNA here is from genome assembly GCF_002288905.1 of Enhydra lutris kenyoni. NCBI lineage: Eukaryota > Metazoa > Chordata > Mammalia > Carnivora > Mustelidae > Enhydra > Enhydra lutris. The sequence goes on from NW_019154111.1 coordinate 7,243,730, forward strand.
GCATCTTTTCTTCATCATTTCTAAAAGACTAGGAGTGCAAACTCTTAGAGGGTCTTTTCCAATACGGTGTTGGGACTGGTATAAAATAAACACTCAACATGAAGCTAGGTCACCTCTATTTTAGTTGCACTTCTTTGGCCTAAATTAGGATTTATTTCTCCCACAGAATTCTATGGAACAGAGAATATTTGTTCTTGTTCCTTCCCTAGAGATCTTCCTCCAGATGGCCACTTAGTCCTAAGTAATAGGAAGAAAAAAGATGTGGTTTTATTCATATGCCTTATTATTTTCCTTAAACTCCCCTCCTTTTCATTCTACCTATATAATGTCAGAGCACCTGAACAGAAAACCAAAGCTGAACTCACCTGGATAAATGGGCTATATACATTAAATGTAAGTGCCAGCTGATTGATCACTTTTCACCTACTGCCTGGATATTTTGAGATTTTGTAAATACCAAACCAAATCTGAATTCATCCAATGAGATTGAAACCTAACGGTTCCTACTAAGGCCTGCTGAACTGCCTTGCCTTTCTCAGTGTGCATGAAAATAGGCCAAGGAGCTAATACAAATGTATTCAGTAGTTTGGGATGTGCTGTTTGTATTATATAGTCATTATGATCTGTCAGTTCGCCCTCTATCATTGCTGACTAACCTTAAATTTCTGATATTTATTCTCTTTGAAAATAAAGTTCATATTTTTGTAAATATGAAAAGTATGCATGCTAATTGAAAACCAAAATGGAAAATATAACAACGCAAAAAGAAAATAAAAATCAGCCATGAGGGACACCTGGGTGGCTCAGTCAGTTAAGCCACATACTCTTAATTTCGGCTCAGGTCATGTTCTCAGTGTTGTGAAATTGAGCCCTACATTGGGCTCCATGATGTGTGTGGAGCCTGCTTAAGATTCTCTCTCCCTCTCCCCTTCCCCATCTCTCTCTCTCTCTCTCTGTCTCTCTCTCTGTCTCTTGCCCTCTTTTTTTCCCTATCTTAAAAAAAAAAAAGAAAGATCAACCATGATCCCCTAACCCCAGAGATAATCAGTGCTATAATTAATGACATTTCCTTCCCATCTGCAAATGTGTGCGTGTGTATATGAACATGCATACTAGAATGTAACATTCATAATTATGTTGATGTTGTCATTTAAATTTCCTTGACTATCAGTCTTTCATGATATTTTAAAGTCTTAATCATTTCCCAACTCACAACTATCCTGATGAGCAAGGAACTAATGAAGCTCTATTGAGTTTCATCAAAGTCCTCAGAGCTTTCTGCTGGACATGGCTGGATGCTGAGAAATGGCCCAACAGAAGCTGGAGAAAAACTCATCCCAAGATGTCAGACAGAGACCTTGTCTGAGAGCAGGGCCCCAGGCTTTGGAGGGGAGATGCCACTCTGACTTCAGTATGGAATCTCTGGCTCAGATTTGCCTTCTAGTTCATGTCTCAGAGATTTGTGCTCAGCATCCCAAGAAGCAGGTAGGACTACAGGTCAAAGCAAATGAAATGTTGTTCACAAATATTTCTATCAGACATTGGGTAAGTGGTAGTTCTGCTTTAGGACCTGTGAGGAAAACCTAATAATAAAGGAGGGAAGATCCACTTCTTCACAGAACCCAGCATGGCTTTGGTCCACTGAGGTTCCAGAAAATGCTCCTGAGCTTTGGCCCACAGGGATCTCTCATGAACCTCTAGTGGAGTCACCTCAAGTCCATGACAGCTCAAATAAAGGCATTGTCCACAGTAGTTATGCACTAAAGACAGTGAAAACTTTGTCAATGTTTTCCATGCACAGGTCAGATTAGGAGAGGAAGCAAATCACAGGCAGCACAGAGTAACTTATTAATTACCAAATGTGAGATAAGCCAGGAGATGTGTGTTAGGGAGTAATGGGTAGAAAAGGCACTTTAGATAGAAGTCCATTAACAAATTGAAATAAGAAACATGGCCTCTATCTGCAAGAGGGCAAATCCCTTAGCCCCAGGAAGCCCTTTTCTAGAATTTGCTCAACTCATACCAACTACACAAAATTTTATTCCTGACAACTCAACAAATACTCTTTTCTGTCATCAGCAGATAAATAATTAAATGGTTACAGCATTCTCTGCATATTTGCCATGCATATACTTAACCACTGTGAATGGCCTTTAATCTTTATTAAATAAATTCAATTATTTTTGCCTTTTCAAAACCCAATCCCAAAGCCTTTTCTTCTGGAATGAATTTAAATATCATTGGCTCTGGAGTCAAGCCACAGAGAGGCACTAGACGAGAGTCAGTGAGGCTTCCTTCTGTCCTCCCCACTAGCAAGTTAATCATTTTCTCCTGTAAAGCCAGAATGTGAACAGAGCAGAACACATCTAAAGTAAAGCCAATTGCCAATTTCTCTAAAAGACAGCGACTACTTGCTTCAACCCTGAGCAAATAAGGAGACAGAAGACTAATGGTGCTTCAGTCATTTGAGTCATCTGTGAATTAAATGGTTATGAAATAGTAAGAACAGTAAGTAAGTGACAAGCTTCATGAATTGAATATCTGTACCATAGTGGTACCCACAGGCTATCACTGTCTCATTACAGACAATTTTGGTTGAACTTCTCTCCAAAGTAAATAATGCAAATTCACTCCTCATCACAGAAAAAAAAATATTTGGTACTGAATCAATCAATCTGCCAAAAGATGATGATGATGATGATTATGGTGTTGGTGGTGGTGGTGGTAACATACTTACAAAGGATACTCTGGGTCAGGTACACTTCTCTTTATTTGAGGAACTCATTTCATCTTCCCAACCATCCTGTGAAATAAGGGTTATTATTGTCTCCACTCTACAGATAAGTAAAATAAGGCACAGAAAGGTGAAAAAACTTGTCAGGGTAATATAGGAAGTGGATTTCAAACCTACTGCGGAAGCTGGATTTCAAACCCAGAAATCTGATTTTAAGGTTAGCCACATGCCAACATGTAGATCAAAAGCAAGCTTAATCTAATACCTTGACATGGTGGATTGTTCAGAATTCTGAAGTTGTTTCAATTTACTGAATTGTTTTCTTTTCATTTAAGCAACTTAATGATAATGAATAAAGTCATTACATCAAAGACAAAGTATGAGAATTAAACAGATTTTTCAAATTGGGTCATTTTTCATTTTTTGATAACTGAAGTTTGGTTAAATGACCATGGAAGAGTAGAAGATTCAACCATTTGCATTATGGATCACATAGCTCAGTACTTACTGGGATGAGATTTATGTTGTAAACAATTGCATTTTCCAAAATGAGGGGGGAAAGATAGAGGCTTGAATTAGCTGCATATCAAGTGTTTGGAACAAAAGCCATTTTTTATTTCCTTGTTGCGAATTAAGTCTGTGTAAGGAAAGACATAATTTTTCCCCTTCCTTCTTGTTTCCTCTTAGTACTTGGGGACCCCTTGGAGAAGGGTCTGTGTTTTTAAGCAGACACCCTGCTCACAAGCACCACACTACCCAGACTGCTATTCTTCTTCACCTTCCACCTTTCCTATTCTCAACTCCTCCAAGACTTACTTTCCAATGGCCAGGTCTCTATAACACATTGCCTTTTGTGTGAGAAAAATAGTAATTGAGGTACTCAGTCTTTTCCTTTTTCTTAATAAATTTTACCAAGTAACAACTGTCATCAGTGATATTATTGAAAGTGGACTCGTTTTATCCAACAAACCGAAGGATACCTAGAAGTCCTTCTACTCAGAAGACTTGGCAATAGTAACAGCCATGTTGGTTGGACTCAGTTTATCCAAAAAGTCAAAGGATACATAGAAGTCCCTCTACTCAAAAGACTTGGCAATAGTAATAGGCATGTTGGTTGTGATCTTGTGGGCAGAGGCCTTACCTTGTTATTCCCTGTATCTACACATCTGGAATTCTCAAAAATGTTGAATGGATGTAATTGACCTGAAATGGGAACACCAAAGCTAATAAACAGATAAGGCTTTTTGTGCTGCCCAATTTGAACCTGGTCACTAGATATGTCCTATTATGACAGCCAGTTCCGGAGGAGCTTGATATGTATAACCAGAGAAAGTGAGGGAGAAAGAAAACTGGGGTAGAGTGGGATGGTGGTAGAATCCCAGACATGTGACAAACATGAGAAGAGCTGAACCAGGGTAGAGGAAAATAAGAACATAGGGAGATTCGGGGACACTAGAAGCTGTGCCACCAGAAATAAGCCTGTGCCAGATGTGACTCTTTTGCATTCTGTCTTAGTTCACTTGGGCTGTTATGACAAATATACCATAGACTGGCTGGCTTAAACAACAAAAATTTATTTCTCTGGAGGCTGAGAAATCCAAGATAAAGATGCTGGCAGATCTGGAGTCTAGTGCAACCCACTAAGAAATAAAGTTATAGGGACTCCTGGGTGGCTCAGTCGGTTAAGTGTCTGCCTTCGGCTCAGATTGTGATCTCAGGGTCCTGGGATTAAGCCCTGTAACAGGCTCCTTGCTCAGCAGGGAGGCTGCTTCTCCCTCTGCCTCCCTCCCCCACCCCGTGCTCCTACCCCCATCACGTGCTCTCTCTCTCTATTTCACTCTCTCTCTCAAATACATAAATAAAACCTGAAGGAAGCAAGGAAGGAAAGAAGGAAGGAAGGAAGGAAGGAAGGAAGGAAGGAAGGAAGGAAGGAAGGAAGGAAGGAAAGAAGGAAGGAAGGAAGGAAGGAAGGAAGGAAGGAAGGAAGGAAGGAAAGAAAAAAAAATTTCTGAAGATTTCTGAAAGTTTCCTTTTTAAGTTGAGAAAAGTTGAAACAGACTCCAGTGGCCTGCTTTTTCTTTGTGCCCTTCCCTTTATTTTTGCTCTTCTTTTCCTCCCTTCCTTTTTTCCCCTCTTCTAGCTCCCCTCCTCCTGAACCTTCCATGGCACCAGACAAACAAGGCACAAGGCCAATAGCTCTCTAAAGAACTGTTCCGACAGCTGCTCACAGAAGACTGGGTGAAGTTCCCAAAAGAGCCGTGAAGACACAAAATGGTCTCCTACTGCTCCAACCATTTCACAGCAATTTCAGTGAAAGAAAACCTCGACCTGAAACCAGACTACAGTCACATACCTGGTTCTTCTCCCCAACCAATGAAAAATCCAAGCCAAAGGGTGTCTGCTAAGTAAGTTACCTGTGAGGCACTCCCTGAGGCATGTCAACTAAATGCAGTTTTTACCCTCTCTCTGAGTTTCCTGACAAGTGTTTCATGACAAAATTCACGTTCAGACATCTATGTTTCACCTCATCACCTTTCCTTCCACCCGGAAAGACAATCGGATTTCCTTCAGGGTGGGAATGCCCTCACAGACAGGCAGGACACCCAACATGGAGACTTCTCTGACCAGTCACTAGGCGTTGCCAGCAAAGGGCAGTGGAACATTTGGAACTGCTAACAACCCTCTAGGTCCCCAAAACTGTGACCCCCCCGTGTTTGGCATCTTTGGAATCTTCCCCACTTCATCTTGGGAAACCTCCTAATCCTGAGTTCCTCCACTCACTCTTCCAAAAGACTTTTTCTTTCCTATGTCTCCTGGTCATCCAGAAAGAAAAGCAGCCATCTAAGGGGAACCCTAGGGGTTAGGGTAGAGTGCTCACCTCCTGTGTGAGCACTGGGAGGCCAAGGCCCATGATGGTGCCTCAGCCTCCTCCCACCCCTCACCCCCGCCCCCCATTCAGAAGAGCAGATCAGAGAACGGTTGTTTCCTGCATTCACAAGGTTAGACTTGAAGGAGCTCTGGAGATTCACCAAATTCCTACATTCTCCTGATAAACACTCAGAAGCCCAGGGAGCTGAATTGGCCCACCCAAGGTTACAGAATTAGTTCCTGTCAACGCTGAAATTAGAATCTGATCTCTGTCCCAGACACACTGAGTGCTGATTAGTAATGATAATTATAAAAACAAGAACGGTAATAATAATGTTTACTGAGTACTCACTATGTGTGTGCCAGGCACTATTCTAAAAACTACATGCATCAATTCCTTTAATCCTTACCCAAATGTTATGAGACAGACATCATTATTATTATTTCTATTTTACAAATGAGAAAACTGAAACTCAAGGTGATTAAGGAAAAGCTAGTGAGTCGTGGAGCCTGGATTTCATTCTGGGAAGTCTTGTTTCAGAACTAGAACTTATAAAGTCACTGACATTCCCACTGCTCTGTGGTAAAATGAAAGAAATAAGAACAGGGCAGTGCATTTTTCTTAAAGCAAGATATATGCCATTTAAAAACACCAACCTTTATTATATTTTGCATTTATTTTAGAATATTAAGAATTCCCTTTCTTTATGAGAAAATAGAGTATATGGTGGTTGTTGGTGTTCTATAAGTTTTATTTTTTTAATAAAAATATATTCCGGGAGTTATTTTATGAAATTGCGGAGTCTAGAAAGCACTTCTTGCATATCTCCTCCTGTACGAATTCTGGGAGAACCCGTTGTTGCTTTCATGCTTCCTCTACCTGCTTCTGGTTCCTGGAATGGGTGGTGGGAGTGGGGGGGGGGCACTGCCAAGGTGGAGAATGACCAAAATTTATCACGTACTTTTTATCAGTCAGGACTCGTTTGATTGCAAGTAAATAACAAGTAAAAGTAATTATATATTGACTAATTTAGCTGAAACATTTGGGGATCAGTTCCTCGAATTATGTCTCAAATTTTATTAGCTTCTCTCTTACCATATATTGGCTTAATTCCAAGACTCCATGGGAGCAACATGGCCATCAACAGCTTCAGCCATTTTCTGTTCAAGTTCAGAGGGGAAAAGGTATCTCTTTCTCTCTCTCTCTCTCTCTCTCTCTCTCTCTCGTAGCTCCATGTAGGGTTGTACTTTAAGTGGACTGAGTTACAGCAATCCCTGAAGGAGTCACTGTGGCTGTGAGTAGATTTATGCTACTTGGCCAGTTCTAAGCTATTCATAATATTCCTGAAGCTGATGATAGGATCAGCTCCATTTACTCTGATGGCAGCAGAAGGATGGATCTCAAAAGGGGAAATTAGACACTGTTGACAGTTGCCAAAGGAATGGTTGTTTGATCATCAAGCCAGTAAATGTTCACCATTCACCTAATGTGTGTCACTCACTAGGCCAGGTGCTACTCACTCATCACTTCATTTAATTCTCATAATAATCCCACCAGGCAAATAATAATTTACCAATGAAGAAACTGAGGCTCAGAGACACCAAGAAACACACAAAAGGTCAAACAGCTGGTAACAGAAATTCCAAGAATCAAATTCTATTCCAACCAATTTCAAAGCCCAAGTCCTTGATTTTTTTTTATTCTATGATTTGCTTATCCTGCCCATCCTTTTACCATTAAAACTGGAGATAAAAGAAGCCATCCTGCATATTATAATGACAGCTTGGTCGAGGGGCCCAAAAACTACCCTGTTCCTGGTTTTGTTTCCCTCTCTCACTTCAAGCATTCATAATTTTTTAAATATTTTTTCCTGCTCTCCTCACCACAGTTGAAAGAGCTAAGATTAGAGACACTGATTATGTCTTGCCCCTGAGTTGAAGAGAAAATATAATCTGGAACAATTCTAGAAGGACATTAATCAAATGAGGGAACAATGTTTCTTCTACATTTGAGTTAGAATTTCCCAGAATGTTAAGCATCTGGTACCACACCTCCTAGAATATGTCCTTTAGCCTTAAAAAAGAAATTTGTCTAATTAAGTGACCAAGAAGTACATTGGAAGAGAAGAATTTCATCACTAATATATTCAAGAACAGTCTCTTGATTCAGTCTACAGCAAACACAGTAATCACAATCACCCCACAACAGCCTCAGGAAACTGTTCCCTGAAATAGTAAATCTGTCCAATCAAAATTAAATGCTCAGAGTTGTAAACAGTATTCAGTGCTTCGTTCAAAATCTAAACCAAGACCATCATTTGCAGCACCAGATACCACTAGTCATGCAGATTTGGGTCATAAATAAGATTGATACATAATATTTAATAAAATATAAAGTCATGACTGAATTTAGTATGGAAAGAATCCGAGATCATTAATCTCCAGGTTTACTCAATGTTAAAAATTAATTTTCATTATTTTCCAAGGAATGTTCACATTTGGGGAAAAAAATAATGGTCATGAAATAATATGGAGAGTCCCTTGGAGATGTTCCCCAAAACACCTCAGTCAGCCATCTGACCACACGTCACCTCCCTGTGACTTCAGAAAGCAGACCAAGGTCTACTTCTCCTCATTCTTTCTCTCTACCCCCACTCCTCTGAACGGAGACAGCAACTATGCTTACTGGACAACTTAGTTCTTGTCTCACACATCCTGTGGCTCCAGGGTGAGGAACTTGCATATCTCCTCAATTTATATTTCTTCATGGTTTGAAGAAGGACATTCCAGGTTGAACCTAAACTATGTTCACCACCACATATGTGTGGGCTTGTCTGGCAAACTAAATGGGGGACTTGCTGAAAAATAATTGAGAAAAGAAAGGCTAAGCACTCCTGGGGCAGGGGGGAGACATGGCTGGCCACTGCTTTGCTCTAGTTAAAAAAAAAAAAAAAAAAGAGTCTTGGCTCTTCAGAGGGTCCTGGGCATGAGCAGTGGTGACCATGCCTGCTCAGAGACAGCAGAAGTGATGGCAGTGCCCAGCAATGGGGACAGGGTGGACTGGGAGCAGAGTGGGATATGGTGTTCAGTGGGCTCTTGAGGTACCTCAAAGTATCTTCTAAATAATGGAGCTGAGACAGGGAAACAAGAGTGGAGCAGCACAGGACTATATGGCAACTGCCCAGAACGTTGGTCAGATGCATGCTTTTCGGTATATGGAGACTCTGAAATAGCTGTATAGGGAAGGGAAAGAGCATGGGGCTGTGATCCCATATTGGGTACTAGCAAAACAAGGGTTAGATAAAAAGAGGATATTAGATGACCTCCCTTTAAAGCTTCCAGCTCTGACTTTAAACAATTATATGATTCTCACCAGCTAATGGTGGGGAGGAGAAACCATGTCCCACACCCCAAATCTCTGCCCTCGGTCCTCACCAACAGCAAGTTAAGACACCCAAAGACAGGAGTAAGAACAACCACCATTGGTCCCTTGGGACATTCCTTCCTTGGGAAGATTCAGTGTGCTACTTCCCTCTCCCTTGGGAGATTCAGTGTGCTACTCCTCGCTCACCCTAATTCCTGCTCAAGTTCCTCCCCTCTTATAAAGTGACCTCTTCTCCAGATTCGCTCTTCACCTGTCCCTCAGCTCCTCCTACCCCTGCCTGGGGCATCCCACAGTGTTAGGGTTCCAAACAAAGGTCAGGCTTCCTTTTGTGCCTCCAAACTTCACTCCAGCTACCTTCATTGAAAAGTAAATATAAGGAGCTCCTGATCTTCCTTTGTCCTGGTCCCTGCAAATCCTGAAATCAGGTCCAATGTTACTAAGAACTTACCAACATTTTCAATATTCTAAGAACTTTCAACATTTCAGTAGACAGTTTAAGGAGAAGTTTCAACTTAGTGGAATTTTTGACAGGAAATTATTATTTTTCAAATCCTTCTTTCCATCATGCTTTGTCCAATAACCCTGTCCTACTTCCAAGCAATGACCTCTTGGTACATAGCTTACCAGTCACTTTGATTATTAATAGTACTCCTGTTAAAAATTCTAATATCTTAGCTGATTGCAAATTGCTCATCTCCACTTCTTTAAGATCACTAGGCCCATAGTCCTGGAGTGAACTATGTGACCATGTGCTTGACTCTGACATAACTTCTTTTCTCTCTTCAAGGTCTGGCTCTTCTAGCACCTTAGGAGCCAGGAGTTAGAAATAAGTGAAAACAATAATCATGTCCATGATGGCAGGTGTTCTGGCCTCCCAGTCTCTCCATCGACACTGTACTGCTTTTCTTGGGGCAATGCTCAACCTTCCCTTGCCCCTCCCCAAGACCCCAGAAACAGAGACATCCCTACCTCTCATCCTTTCCATTTGCAGCACATGCCTCTAGTCCTTTCTCTGGATTCAGGGACCCCTTCCTTGGCCCAGCAGCCACCTGGGCAGCCCTATGCACCTGCTTCTCCCTTCATGTCTATGTGCTCAGCTTTGTCCTCAGAGGGCCACAGGGACTAGAATGGGTATGACCCCATCTTATTCTTCTTCAATGCCTTACACCGTGGCCCCTTCTTACTCTGTTGGGGATGACTAGTCCAACAAACCTTCCCTGCTCAGAGATCCCCAGACTAGTAACAATCAGGTCTCTATGTCCCACACACTTAAGGAGGCATGTGTCAGACTCCCAAAAAACTTTCTTGTCCTGTTCTGTACCACTCCAGAGTCAGTACAGAATGAGTCTTCAGGGTCTGGATCTCAGTACCATTTCATCAGGAAGGAGACACAGGTCTCCCCTCATGGATGCTCCAACTCCTTTGACTGATTTTCCTTGAAGACCTTTCACTTGGCTTCTTGGAGAAGAGAGAAACTCCCTTTGGAAACCTCTTACCCAGGCCCTAATGACACCCTCTATCTCCTATCCTCTTGCAGACAGGCATGGGACTCTGAGGGTTATGCTACTGAGACAGGTTTAACCACCTCTTAATAAACAAAACTGAAGGGTCTTGATGGCATTGACTCTGGTAACTATCACTAGGATGTGAGGTACTTCGGTGTTCTTGACCTCCCTTGGTTTTATGCAATCCCAGCACTAAAGAACAAAATAACTCTCAATATCCTATTACAAAGTTCAGTGGGTTGGCAAGAGCTAAACTCTGGCATGGAGCCAGTCCTCTCTGCACCATCAGAGAGCCACACCTCTACAGCCCTCCCACTTAGAGATAAACTCATCCATAGTCAGTTGGCACAATTACAGCGAAACCTCCAACCATTAGGGAAGGAGACTCACCATCACTGATTTATAAGCCAATACAGCAAAACTTTTTGATACAATAACTTAACATCTAGAGACCATGAGAGTAGAATTCTCACAAACAGCCAAGATGACTTACAGCACTATCCCTTCTGCCTATAACCCTGCTTCACCAATTGCGAAATTGAGAACCATAAATTCCCCAACTCCACAGAACAGAGTCAATCACTTGAGACCTGAAATGACAGAGCTACTCCACAGCTCAAAGAACAACACTTTTTCATCCTCGATGAAAGTTCTAAACTCCCTTCCTCATCATAGTCCTTGCTAATTTTATGTAAAAGTCATTGGAAATGATCTGACTTGATCTATAAGCCGGAAAGAAATTTCGTGTTAACAGTAAGCCCAATACCTTCTGGGCATGAGTAAAAGCGGCCATCTGTGAAATGGCGGTTCATCACTCAGGACGCGGCATTCTTCCCTGGAATGTTCTTTCATTCTAAATATGTCATCTCAGGAATTTTATAGTCTGATGTCATCTGACACACTGAAAAGTGTATGAGTGCTAAAATAAATATTTCAAACACCAAACAGGCTCCTATTTATCTAACAATATACATAAAAGATCCGAAATCTTTTGTTCGGCTGTAGCAAATAATTTTCGTAGCTTTTCTGACATACTTGCAGCCATTCTGTGGATAATGTACAATTAAAATGGGATTCACCTGCCCTTGGTGGTAATGTGAGACTCCCTATTTGTGTCTTAGTGACATACTATGGAGATAGAGAAAGACAGCACCCAAGTTAGAATGTAAACACGCCCCCTTGGGAGATGCTTTTGTAGGCCTACATTATTTTTCTTTGAATTGTGCACTAATGAAGGCAGTTCTCAGTAAGCCTCCCCAGCCTGCAACATAGCAAGGTTGCCCTAATACCAGGCCACTCTCTAAGTCGCACTGGCCACCAAATACCTCATCAGCCAGTTGTGTGTGATTGTTCCTGGTGCTGTTTGTCCTCTGCTACACTCCTGGTAAGGTGTGGTGCACAGGAACCTTCCCTAGAAGCCACAGGTTTTCAATCTAGGTAGCACATGAGAAGCACTCAGTTCATGGGGAAATTTTCAAATCCTGATCCCCAGACCAATATCTCTCTGGGAGTGAGAAACAAGCATGGATAGTCTGTAAAGGCCCCAGGCAATTTCAGTGAACATGGTGACTGGGAACCACTGCCTCCCCATAACTATGCTGACTGTGTGGAGAAAACCATGGTACAAAGGCAAGCGACGTTGACCCCTAAAGATGAACCGTTTAAAGTTGTAATCAAATAAAACGTGCAATCGCGTACATCATATTTGCATACACCATACATCAAAATTTGCACCCCATAGACCTATAAATGGTAGCCATGAGTTTCCCTAAAGATGGGTTTCAAGAAAGCAAATGGGCAGAGGTAAGTTTGGGAAGGTGGTTCAGGGCCATGTAACGAAGGGCTGTGAATGTCACAGTAGGATTATGGACCTTACCCTTTGGTCACTAGGGATTCGCTGAAGGCTCAGGTGCAGTGATGTGATGTGATTAAGGGGATATTTTAGGAAGACCGGCCTGCCAATAATAGTAAGATGGAGCCGAGAGGGAGAAAATAGAGGCAGGGAGACCAATTTAGAGGCAACCAGGGTAGTCCAGGTTTGAGGAGACAAGAGACCCAGGAAAGAAAATAACTATCACCATCGGAGACCACCAAGTTATTGAAGGAATAAGGGGAGGAGGCTGGAAGAGGAGACCTCAAGCCACGTTGGGGAGAGACCAGGAAGTTGGGAAGAGAAAGAGTTTGAAACTAAGAGAAAGCAATTCTGACATGTTTCATTTGTGGTTACTGCAAAATATCTAGGGAAAAGGTCTAATGGGCAGTCAAAAATCTGAGCCCAGGGCTCAGTAGAAAACACAAGATGGGCCAGAATCAGACCTTTCCTGTTCTCAAAGTTGGGAGAGGATTCACAAACGGGTCCTTAGTCACCAGACTCAGGTCTTTGAAGACAGAGTTCTAGCTTAATCATCTTTTTTTTTTTTTTTTTACTGCCAGGACCTGGCAAAGTTCATGGTACATAATAGATATTCAATAAATGTTTGTCTTTCTGCCTGGTTTGTCTGATGTGTCTGAAGAGGAAACAGTAGGACACTCTGAAAATAATTTTTCCCAAATTCACTGTTTGAAACAAAATCTGCCCTGTCAGCCTTCAGGGGGTTGAAGACCAACAGAAATGGATAAACAAGCAGAGGAATGCTCTGCCTCAAATTTCCGGTGGGGGCCACACAAGACCACAGGTGACACAGGTGTTGTGAGTGGAGGTTGCTGGCCTCTGCCCAGACATCCTAGCAGGGAAGCCAAGGGAACAAGTGGGGTCCAATAACCCACACTACCCAGAGCTTAACCCCTAAAGGAGCTGGTGACGGACTAACTATGGATAGAAGGATTAGAATAAACTCTGGATAGAAGATTTATAATTATAAATAGAACTCCAAATGTGCCCAATTTAGATAAAACACTGATATAGAGAAAAAGCTGAGTAGTTACCATCTCTAGGACAAATGTCTCCCAATCTGTCAATACCATTCTTTGTCCAGAAATGGAACAAACATCACATCACACTACAGTACTACTATTATTCAAATATGTAGGGACATTGTTATAATTGATAAGACATACAAATGTTATGCTAAAAAGTTGTCCACATGTTAAAATATTTAGGAATTAATAGTCTATGGATTTTTACATCATCCACTTCATTACTTTCTCTAAAATTTAAAATTTAATTATGAATAATTTCCAAAAGTGCTATAAAATCCTTTTTTAAAATGCCATCAGGACTACATATATATTTCATTATATTTAAATTTATTAATTTATTAAATTATATTATTAGTTATATATTAATTGTTCTGCTATTAATTTATTAAATTTAAATATGAATTAAATATAAGTATTTAGTCATATTTATTTAAAAATCACTTTGTGTCTTCTTTAAAGGGTAAGATTTTTTTAAAGATTATTTATTTTAGAAGAGAGAGAAGGGATGCCTTGGTGGTTCAGTCGGTTAAGCATCTGCCTTTGGCTCAGATCATGATCCCAGGATCCTGGGATCAAGCCCTGAGTTGGGATCCCTGCTCGGTGGGGAGCCTGCTTCTCCCTCTGCCTGCCACTCCCCTTGCTTGTGCTCTCTCTCTCTCTCTCTCTGACAAATTAAATAAGTAATTAAATAAGAGAGAGAGAGTGAGCATGCAGGAGGGAGGGCAAAGGAGAGAAGAAGAATCTTAACCAAACTCCCTGCGGAGCCTGTGGGGCTCAATCTCAGGACTCTGAGATCCTGACCTGAGCTGAAATCAAGAGTCAGATGCCTGACTACCTAGAGGGTAAGATTTTTTTACATCCTCTTTATCCCTCTGTTCCTGGAAATTATCTCTTTCCCAGAGATTGACATATGACATTTTTATGTTTATATTTAATATTTTTACATGTATGTGTATTCAAAACCACCACATGTTGTTTTCTGTGGGGTTTCTAATGCTTAAATCAATGACATGAAAATGTATGGCTCTAACTTGGTTGTTGGATTCAATATCATATTTTAGAGATTTATTCATTCATTTTAACTGCTATATAGTACTCCATAGTTCGAATAACTACAGTTTATTGGCCCGTTCCTTTCTTCAGGGTTAGATTGTTTTCTTCTAACTTTCTTTCTTTTACAAACACTGTCACAATGAAGTTCCTCGCACATGTCTCTTTGCATGCATATGGGAAAATTTCTCTAGGCTGAATCGCTAGATGGGACCTTATGCATTAAAATTTTATAGAATGTTAAAATTAGAAGCTTTGCCCAAGATCCTAAAGTGATAGGTATTTGTTATCAAAGGGAGATGCCCGACCAAGACAAACTCTATCATGGCACTATCTAAAAAGTGGTTTCACTACCATTTTGCCCTCCAACCACAACGAACGAAAATAACAATGGGATAAAAATGGGTCCGGTTGTGGCAGATGGAAAGAATTTGTGATGAGGATTTCCTGTAGGTCCTATCCTGGCCTGTGAACATCCACCATGGAAGGAGTAGTTATGGTACCACTTGCTTCTCACCTCAATTCATTGAGTGGAATTGAAGGGCTTAATTGGTGACTCCTGTGGTATACTGGGTGGCGTGGACTGGGCCCATCTCCTATCCAAATCTTAGAAAGGGCTAAAATGAGCTTGTTGCTAATGGGTAAGTCAAAAGACAGGAGGCTGAATCAGCCTGCTCTAACCACAGCCCCTGCTGAATGCCAGCTGTAGACAGACTAATGAGGGCCCAATACACTTTTATTCCTTGAGGTGGTCAGAAAGCCACCTGGTATTGGGCCCATTACAAAACATGTCTTCTATCTGGGAAGGGACACCAATTTATCACTGGAATTGACACATACTTTTCATAGGTGTTTGTCCTTCTTGACCACAATACCTCAATGAGCACCAGTATCTGAGGGTTATGGACCTTCCTCACCAAGCAAGGAGTGGAATCAAAAGCAGCCCCTTCCATGATCATACTCAATGACCTACTTGTGGAACTTAGCCCCCAAATCTGGAATCTGAAAGGTCAGAGGTACTGGCTCTTTGGGGGGGGGAGGGGACATCAGTAAGAACTCCACAAAACTGAAGGTTGCAGTAACCACTTGGTCAGGGAGCTCCTTAACGGCCATCAGGTGAGGGATTAACTCTCAGCGTGGGGCTGATTGATACTGATATCCTTGGAGACCTTAGGTTACGACTCCAGCCTGGAAGCGGGCAGGAGCATGACGGAACCCTGCAGATTCACTGGGGCATCGCCAGTGAGCACGAACTAGTGTTGACTGTCAATGAGCAAGGGCATCAAATGTGTCTCAGGGTGAGCTTCCTGACAAGGATCTGAGCACAAGCAGTTTATTTGAGGGTAAACCCAGAACACATGAGTAGAGAAGCAAGAAAGACAGGAAGAATGTAAAGCCAGTACTATCGGCCAGTTTGCCATGGTGGGTAACTGGAGCGCACTCTGCTGCGGCCCACGCAGAGTCAGCGTGGAACACAGAAGCTGAAGGATGAGGATCTGGAGTGTCCCTCAACATCTCCACACGGTCGGTGGCTAAGGACTGTTCCCCTAGGATTCACTTGCAGACACTTCTGGTCTTCCCTCAGGTCTCCTCAGAGAATTCACGGATGTTCCCAGCAAGCAGCCTTCAGTCTGTAGAAGTGAATTCTGAGGACATAAAAGCAGGGCCCAAAACCATCTGCTCAGGACACAACCCAGCAAAGGCAGAACTATGAAAGCTTTAGGAGAAGGTCCAGGCTGCCACACCAGGAAGCAACACAAACCAGCTAAATTGCTGACCATGCAGGTGGGGAACCCAGGACAGGTGGCAGTAGGAGGAAACTGAGGCTGGAAAGTGGGGCATCGGGAGCCGCTGTAGCAGCGGGACCAGCAGACATGCATCACTGACCTCGTGCCTTACGTGTTTCAAGACATCACACCTTGTCTTGTCCCACTTTGAAGAGGATTTGTTCCTCCCTGAGAAGAAACTAGAATAGCATATTCTCATAAAAATAAAAATGGAGACTCTGGGTTGTAGTAATGGAGTAATGGAGCCTAAAATAAGGAAAGAGAAGGTTTAGAATCAAGTGGCCACAAGGAGGAGACCGTGGTGTCGCCAGGACTTCTCAGACTCCCTTGCCTGCCTCCCGGACCACGCTGTCTGCTCTGGGGGTTGACAAGAACTTTTGTCCTATGTGTGCTTCGACCTCCCCTTCATCTCTGTCATGGGGCCCAGACTGTGAGCCACACCGATGTAATCTGGCTTCTCCCTCCACTTCCAGATGCAAAAGAAACATCCCAATATGGAGCATGGATCTGTTGTCCCGAACACCTGCAGGGGGTCAGAGGCCTCATCCTGGAAGAGGGAGTGTGGTGGAGTTGAGCAGGAGATGAGAGGAGTCAGGCCATCCATGTTCCTGCTCTCCTGCCATTAACTGCTCTGAGGAAGCCCCAGCCTGATCTCCAGCTGAGGTTCTGCAGCCCAGCCTGTGGCCCCAAGCAACAGTGGGTGTAAGTGAGCCCTCCCCGCATTCCTTCCCATCTCCCCTTGCCTCTGTTCCCTCTCCCTCCTTCTAGCTGCCCTGGCTGTGTACTTCCCCCAATAAAGCCTTAACACTTTAAGTCCTAGGCTCCCGACCTGTATTTTAGAAAACCTAGCTTCACCAGGATCACTGCTAAACTCAACAGTCCCTTGGACATTTTCCGGATCACATTGGGGCCGTGAATTGCAGCCCCACACCCGTGCAGAGAAGTTTTGTTTTACGCTGAGTGGATTGGAGAGGGCCTTTCTCCTTTCTGGCACTGGGCTCTCTGTTTCCTTTCTGGGAGATGAAGCTGAGACTTGAAGACTCAAAGTGAGCTCCGGGAAAACCAGGGATCCGGAGCTCGCTCACTCCTGGGGAATCATGTCTTCTTGACGTTTCTGGTGTCTAAATATTTCTCTTTTTTCACCATTTGCTTTTAAGGAGTGGTTTCCTTTTGTTTTACCTTCAGCATTTAAAGCGTCTTGACCTGGAAGGTTTAGGGGGACATCTAGTCTACCAGAAAAAAGTTTTGGAAACATTTTTGAAAATTTTAAAACAAGCTTGCTCTTATAGAAAAGTTGTGAACACTGTGTGATTTTTTTCCAGAATCATTTCAGGTAAGTTGCCAGCATGATGCCTATCCCCAAATATTTTTGTCTGTGTTTCCTAGGCGAGGGGTAAGGGAGGCATGGGGGATATTTCTCCTAGGAAACCTCATATAACCATCAAAATCAAGAAATTAACAATGACATCCTAATCCCCAGACTCTTCTCACATTTTGCCATTCATCCTGATAACGTCCTTTAGAGTAAAAGTATCCGCTTCAGCAGTGCCTGGGTGGCTCAGTCAGTTAAGTGGTCTGCCTTCGGCTCAGGTCATGATCCCAGGGTCTTGGGATCAAGTCCCACATTGGGTTCCCTGCTCAGCAGGGAGCCTGTTTCTCCCTCTGCCTGCTGCTCCCCCCTACTTGTGCTCTCTCTCTGCCTCATTCTCTGTGTCAAATAAATAAATAAAATCTTAAAAAAAAAAAAAAAAAGGATCCACATCAGAGTCATTTGCTTCTTTGGGTCATTGTGTCTTTTTATACTTTCTTCATTGGTAACAGTTCCTCTTTCTTGCTTTGACAACTTTGATGATTAAAGGCTAGTTATTTTGTAAAATTTTCCCCAGTTTGCATCTGTCTGATGATGATGCATCCTTGGCAGGAGTATCATAGAGGTGAGTCTGCGTTTATTATTACTGCATTTTCCCAGGTGGCACATAATTTTAATGTCTCTGTACTGCTGGTATCTGCTTTTGTTCACTTGAGCATGTGCCTACCAGGCCACTCCACTGTAAAGTACCTCTTTTTTGTTATATAATTGATAAGTATTTTGTGGGGATTTTGAAATTATGTAAATTTCCCATTCACACGAAAATTGCAATGCATCCACTTGGTAACCTCTGTTCGTATACACCCCTTGTATGATGGACTATTACTCTTGTTATCTGATGTGACAGTCCTGCTCAATGTGATGCTTAAATTGTCCCCTCTTTGGCTCCCATGCCCTCCAAGCATAGTGGGCTAAAATATATGTATTCATGAAATACACACATACATCTAAATCTACATTTGTTCTTATATCTATACTGAGAATTTGAGTTCACGCAGATACCTCCAATTCCAAATCTTCATAGACTGGTCCCTTTCTACTTTGTAATTCTCCCCACTCTCTGATATTGAAATGTCTAGTTCCTAATTTTCCTTAAAATATTTATTCATTTATTCATTAAACAACACCCACTTATGTAAATAATTTCCATCTCCATTGCCATATGGACACCTTCCTCACGCCAACACCATGCCAGACTGCCACCCCCAGCCCACATGGACTCACTCCCCTGGCCTGGGCTTGACCCTGTTAGGCAGTCCTATATAAATGCCTTCCTCACACAGCTGCCTGGACACTCTCCTCACCCAACCTAAGCTTCTGCACCCTGCCCCAAGCCACCCATGGTGTGGATGCTTGCCTTCTTCTGCTTGGGCTCTGTCATCCCACTCTAGGTCACCATGACTAGCACCTGTCCACCCGAGCATGATGTCTAGCTTCCCTACTGGCTTTAAAACTGGATTATTCAGGAAGAAAAGGGGAAGAAGACAGAGCACTAGGGATTTTTAAGATTTTATTTATTTATTTGAGAGAGAGAGAGAGAGAAAGAGAGAACTAACAAGCAGTGAGGAGGGGCAGAAGCAGAGGGAGAAGCAGACTCCCTGCTGAGCAGGAATCCTGACCCAGGGTTCGATCCCAGGACTGTGGGATCATGACCTGAGCTGAAGACAGATTTGACCGACTGAGCCACCCAGGGATTTTTAATGTGGACACTTAATGCAGTATAAAGTTAGCCCAAATGCCTATCTTCACCCTAATCAACTCAAGGACTTTAGAGTTTAAATCCTGCACCTCTGTGTCTCCCACCCCATGGTCTTACATGTGGTTATTGTCATAATATGGGGTTTTTTCCCTTCCTTTTTTGTATCTCCAAAATTCAGAGTTATCTTAATTATCATTTTGTGGAGTCAATGCTTATTTATGTTCATCAATACTTTCCCTCACTTATTTGTTCCGCATTGCTTCTGATAGCCCACTTTGTCTGGATTCAGTCCTCTTTTTTGCTCTCTCTACCCTTCATGGTTTGTCCTTCAATAGTTCTTTTTTTTTAATATTTTTATTTATTTGACACAGAGAGACACAGTGAGAGAGGGAACACAAGCAGGGGGAGTGGGAGAGGGAGAGGGAGAAGCAGGCTTCCCGCTGAGCAGGGAGTCCGATGTGGGGCTCTATCCAGGACCCCAGGATCATGACCCAAGCTGAAGGCAGATGTTTAATGATTGAGCCACCCAGGCACCGTGTCCTTCAATAGTTTTATCACACTGTGTCAGCAATGTAGTCTGCAAGACGTGAACCTTTGCAGTCTTTGTCATACATTAATGTTTACTCTTATTCTTTGATGACAGTTTAATTGCAGGGAGCAGTGTAGGGCAACCAGCTGTCCCAGCTTGCTTTGGACTGGGGGTCTCCCAGCATAGGGACTTTCAGTGCTAGAACCAGGACCATCCTGGACAAACTGAGATGGTTGGTCCTCTACTTCTATATTTTATTATTTTCCCACAGCTGTATTAAAAATATGATTCCATTGCCTGTTGGTCAGTACTTCTGAGAAAACTTATATGTGATAAATTTGTTTCATTGAGGGTAACTGTTGCTTCTATCTAACTTCTCTCTGGCTTCTTCTAGGATTTTCTCATGCCTTTGAAACTATCAGCATGCTGCTATAGAGATTTGTTTCTTATTCATCCTGTTCAGGATTATCAAATATGAATATTAGTATCTTATAAATTATGGATATAGATATCTTTCACCAACTCTAAAACATGTTCAGCCATAATCTCTTCAAATATTTCCTCCTCCAATTTCTATTTATTCTTTTGGAAATCCTGCTGGATATACTCTTTATCTTCTCATTATATACAATGTGCTTCTTAACTGCTCTTGCAGACTTTCTGGCTCTGCATTCCCAGTGCCGCATCCCAAATAACTTCCTCAGCTCTGCTTTCCAGGTAAATAGTCACCATTTCAGTGGTATTTAAACTGATTTTTTACCCATTCACTGAGTTTAACTTCATGGGCTAGATTTTCACTTTCAGAAGCTCTATTTGGTTCCTTTCCACACATTTTTATTTTTTTTTTCAGTGTAATGTGACTTACTTATATAGATCTTTAAAGTCTCTTGAATCTTTACAAACACTTACTTTGTATTCTCATTCACATTACGTCATTGAGTTCAGGGACTCTACCCTCCCTGTGTATTGTGTTTGCTTTCTCTCTCTCTCTCTCTCTCTCTCAGTTATTTTTTTTCCTTTCTTTTTTTTTTTCAAGATTTTATTTATTTGACAGAGAGAGATCACAAGTAAGCAGAGAGGGAGAGAGAGGGAGGAGGAAGCAGGCTCCCTGCCCAGGAGAGAGCCTGATGCGGGACTCGATCCCAGGACCCCGAGATCATGACCTGAGCCGAAGGCAGAGGCTTAACCCACTGAGCCACCCAGGCAGCCCCACTTTCGGTTATTTTAATTGATGATTTTGAACATGAGATAAAGAGTGATGTGCTCTTTCTTTTTTTTTTTTTAAGATTTTATTTATTTATTTGACAGAGAGAGAAATCACAAGTAGGCAGAGTGGCAGGCAAAGGGAGAGGGAGAAGCAGGCTCCCCGCTGAGCAGAGAGCCCAATGTGGGGCTCAATCCCAGGACCATGAGATCATGACCTGAGCTGAAGGCAGAGGCTTAACCCACTGAGCCACCCAGGTGCCCCAAGAGTGATGTACTCTTTCTATGAGAAAACTGTGGGCCTGTTTAAGGAAGTATATTTTTGAAGTAGTTCTGCCAGGTACCCCCAGATATTAATACCTAATGATGAACTTTATTTTTTTTCAATTTAGAGATTTGGGGACACCAAATTCTTAAGAACTAGAATAAAATTCTTTCCTAGTTTACTTGGTGTGGTTTTGGGGGCTTAGCTCTTAAGAATCCAAACTTGTGAGATACAAGCCTGAGTTACAGATTCTTCTGAGGAGAATTTTTCTTTTAATCTAGAGTTCAGGTAAAGAGCAAGAATTTCCTCTTTGTCTCCTTACAGTGGTGGACTGTTTTCTAACACCTCTTGCAGTGAGGGTGGCTCTTTGAGGGTTTTTACTTTATGCATGGGTCTCATTTACAACAACACATCATTTCACTCAGGCTTCAGGTTACCAAGACAGAAACTCTCACTCCAACCTCTACCCATATCAAGGGTGGATAAACGAGCGTTCCCAACATTCTGGCTTTAGTTCTTTCTTCATTTCTGGTACCTAATATGTCTTTCTTGTGAACTATGTATTCAAAATTATTTGAGCTAGTATTTCTGAGTCTTTGTAGCAGGAGGTTTCAGACATTGCCTCAGTCCTCCTCTTGCCAAAGTTGTAATTTCGCACTATAGCAGGCCCCTTCCGTGGACCACTTAGAAACATCTCAGCTACACCTGCCTCTTCTGGTCTCTGCAGTTCTCACAAGCTCTGCTTGGGATCTGACCAACTTCATCACATGTGACTTGGCAGATTTTCTAAAACCCCACCCATCTCCCTCTAAACAAGGAAAAGAGATCGGGGGGTTCCTCTACAAGAATGCCAAGGGCATTAATAACAATCTCTAGTGTTTTCTGTACATTTCCATGTTCTTTCATGCACATCTTATGCAGTGTCCATAACAGCATGGACTCCCATTCTCTGGCTCTTACCTCTGCCCTCCTGCCCAAATGAGAGCTCTCAGCGCCCACACTAATTCACACATCCACACCATACAGCTTGACACTACCCCACTTTCCTGTTTGGACCCCAGACTTTCTCATTGTTTCTAGTGTTAGTCTGCACCCCAGGTTCTAACTTGACCTTCTTCTAAGTAATTACACTTATTCATTCTACCTGTAGATCTTGCAAGGATAGGTGTTTCCTACCTTTGAAGAAAACTTGACAAAAGCCAAGGCCATTTGCACTAGTTGCAGAATCAATGGGAACTTTTTTTTTAATTTATTCTTGACTAAAATAAATTTAGAATTCTAAATTAGAGCCCCCAAAACCACACCAAGTAAACTAGGAAAGAATTTTATTCAGTCTTACAGTCTATCCAATGCTGGCCTTCAGTAGAAGCTATAGTGACCAGAAACTCCAGCAGTCAACTATCACGTATGCTCACACACACACACACACACACACACACACACTGCACAAGAACTATTGTCTGGCCCTTTTCTTTCACTTTTATTGAGAAACTGCAAATCATGTCTCCCAGCACAGTAAGTAGAATGGAATGTCTGACTATAGTATATTTTGTCCTGGTTGTGTGGACACCATTAGAAACACTCCATAGATAAAAATAGAATACTTGGAGCCATGCATACAAAGAGTATAAGCTCTCATATATAAACAATTGCATGCATACAAAAGATTTAAGTACTGTTTCTTACGTTCCATTAAAAAAAAAAAAAAGATCTGGAAGAATAGAATATCCCAGTCAATTCCTACCAGATCATTAGAATTGGCACTGAGGATTCTGACCATGCAAACCACTCCAAGTCTAAATCACACAGAGTCATTTTTACTCAAAAGGATACTGGGGACACTTCATCAACCCTAACTTCTGACAAAACTGAGTCAGGACAAATCTTACCAATGTTGGAGATAAGCAATCTCTACGCAAATAAATAAAAGAGATGGGCTAGGGGCACCTGGGTGGCTTGGTGGATTAAAACTTCTGCCTTCAGCTGAGGTCATGGTCTTAGGGTCCTGGGATCAGGCCCCACATCAGGCTGCTTCCCCTTCTTTCTCTGCCTGCCTCTCTGCCTACTTGTGATCTCTGTCTGTCAAAATAAATAAAATTAAAAAAAAAAACAGATGGGCTAATAAAATATTTTGTTACAAGGGAAAGGAAATATTGTAAGGGAAAGAATACACATTGAAAATTATTTTCTGTAGAAACATTCTATATATATAAAATATATATTTTTATATGTAGTAGTAAAATATACATAACAAAATATATCATTTTAATCATTTTTTCATTTTTAAGTGTGTAGTTCAGTGGCATTAAGTATATTCATATGGTTATATAGCACAGAATGTATTTTTTTAATTTAAATTTTATTATATTTTTTAAACATATAATATATTTTTATCCCCAGGGGTACAGGTCTGTGAATTGCCAGGTTTACACATTTCACAGCACTCACCATAGCACATACCCTCCCCAATGTCCATAACCACACCCACCCTCTCCCAACCCCCCTCCCCCCATCAACCCTCAGTTTGTTTTGTGAGATTAAGAGTCACTTATGGTTTGTCTCCCTCCCAATCCCATCTTGTTTCATTTACTCTTCTCCTACCCCCTTAACCCCCCATGTTGCATCTTCTCTCCTTCATATCAGGGAGATCATATGATAGTTGTCTTTCTCCGATTGACTTATTTCGCTAAGCATGATACCCTCTAGTTCCATCCACGTCATCGCAAATGGCAAGATTTCATTTCTTTTGATGGCTGCATAGTATTCCATTGTGTATATATACCACACCTTCTTTATCCATTCATCTGGTGATGGACATCTAGGTTCTTTCCATAGTTTGGCTATTGTAGACATTGCTACTATAAACATTCAGGTGCATGTGCCCCTTCGAATCTCTACGTTTGTATCTTTAGGATAAATATCCAGTAGTGCAATTGCTGGGTCATAGGGTAGTTCTATTTTCAACATTTTGAGGAACCTCCATGCTGTTTTCCAGAGTGGTTGCACCAGCTTGCATTCCCACCAACAGTGTAGGAGGGTTCCCCTTTCTCCGCATCCTCGCCAGCATCTGTCATTTCCTGACTTGTTAATTTTAGCCATTCTGACTGGTGTGAGGTGATATCTCATTGTGGTTTTGATTTGTATTTCCCTGATGCCGAGTGATATGGAGCACTTTTTCATGTGTCTGTTTGCCATCTGGATGTCTTCTTTGCAGAAATGTCTGTTCATGTCCTCTGCCCATTTCTTGATTGGATTATTTGTTCTTTGGGTGTTGAGTTTGCTAAGTTCTTTATAGATTTTGGACACTAGCCCTTTATCTGATATGTCATTTGCAAATATCTTCTCCCATTCTGTCAGTTGTCTTTTGGTTTTGTTAACTGTTTCCTTTGCTGTGCAAAAGCTTTTGATCTTGATAAAATCCCAATAGTTCATTTTTGCCCTTGCTTCCCTTGCCTTTGGTGATGTTCCTAGGAAGATGTTGCTGCGGCTGAGGTCGAAGAGGTTGCTGCCTGTGTTCTCCTCAAGGATTTTGATGGATTCCTTTCTCACATTGAGGTCCTTCATCCATTTGGAGTCTATTTTCATGTGTGGTGAAAGGAAATGGTCCAATTTCATTTTTCTGCATGTGGCTGTCCAATTTTCCCAACACCATTTATTGAAGAGGCTGTCTTTGTTCCATTGGACATATTTTCTTGCTTTGTTAAAGATTAGTTGACCATAGAGTTGAGGGTCTATTTCTGGGCTCTCTATTCTGTTCCATTGATCTATGTGTCTGTTTTTGTGCCAGTACCATGCTGTCTTGATGATGACAGCTTTGTAATAGAGCTTGAAGTCCGGAATTGTGATGCCACCAATTTTGGCTTTCTTTTTCAATATTCCTTTGGCTATTCGAGGTCTTTTCTGGTTCCATATAAATTTTAGGATTATTTGTTCCATTTCTTTGAAAAAAAAATGGATAATACTTTGATAGGAATTGCATTAAATGTGTAGATTGCTTTAGGTAGCATAGACATTTTCACAATATTTATTCTTCCAATCCAGGAGCATGGAACATTTTTCCATTTCTTTGTGTCTTCCTCAATTTCTTTCATGAGTACTTTATAGTTTTCTGTGTATAGATTCTTAGTCTCTTTGGTTAGGTTTATTCCTAGGTATCTTATAGTTTTGGGTGCAATTGTAAATGGGATTGACTCCTTAATTTCTCTTTCTTCTGTCTTGTTGTTGGTGTAGAGAAATGCAACTGATTTCTGTGCATTGATTTTATATCCTGACACTTTACTGAATTCCTGTACAAGTTCTAGCAGTTTTGGAGTGGAGTCTTCTGGGTTTTCCACATATAGTATCATATCATCTGCGAAGAGTGATAGTTTGACTTCTTCTTTGCCAATATGGATGCCTTTAATTTCCTTTTGTTGTCTGATTGCTGAGGCTAGGACTTCTAGTACTATGTTGAATAGCAGTGGTGATAATGGACATCTCTGCCGTGTTCCTGACCTTAGCAGAAAAGCTTTCAGTTTTTCTCCATTGAGAATGATATTTGCGGTGGGTTTTTCATAGATGGCTTTGATAATATTGAGGTATGTGCCCTCTTTCCCTACACTTTGAAGAGTTTTGATCAGGAAGGGATGCTATACTTTGTCAAATGCTTTTTCAGCATCTATGGAGAGTATCATATGGTTCTTGTTCTTTCTTTTATTAATGTGTTGTATCACATTGATTGGTTTGCAGATGTTGAACCAACCTTGCAGCCCTGGAATAAATCCCACTTGGTCGTGGTGAATAATCCTTTTAATGTACTGTTGAATCCTATTGGCTAGTATTTTGGTGAGAATTTTTGCATCTGTGTTCATCAAGGATATTGGTCTGTAGTTCTCTTTTTTGATGGGATCCTTGTCTGGTTTGGGGATCAAGGTGATGCTGGCCTCATAAAATGAGTTTGGAAGTTTTCCTTCCATTGCTATTTTTTGGAACAGTTTCAGGAGAATAGGAATTAGTTCTTCTTTAAATGTTTGGTAGAATTCCCCCGGGAAGCTGTCTGGCCCTGGGCTTTTGTTTGTTTGGAGATTTTTGATGACTGTTTCAATCTCCTTACTGGTTATGGGTCTGTTCAGGCTTTCTACTTCTTCCTGGTTCAGTTGTGGTAGTTTATATGTCTCTAGGAATGCATCCATTTCTTCCAGATTGTCAACTTTGTTGGCGTAGAGTTGCTCATAGTATGTTCTTATAATTGTCTGTATTTCTTTGGTGTTAGTTGTGATCTCTCCTCTTTCATTCGTTGTGATCTCTCCTCTTTCATTCATGATTTTATTTATTTGGGTCCTTTCTCTTTTCTTTTTGATAAGTCTGGCCAGGGGTTTATCAATCTTATTAATTCTTTCAAAGAACCAGCTCCTAGTTTCGTTGATTTGTTCTATTGTTTTGTTGTTGTTGTTGTTGTTGTTGTTGTTTCTAGTTCATTGATTTCTGCTCTGATCTTTATGATTTCTCTTCTCCTGCTGGGTTTAGGGTTTCTTTCTTGTTCTTTCTCCAGCTCCTTTAGGTGTAGGGTTAGGCTGTGTACCTGAGACCTTTCTTGTTTCTTGAGAAAGGCTTGTACTGCTATATATTTTCCTCTCAGGACTGCCTTTGTTGTGTCCCACAGATTTTGAACTGTTGTGTTTTCATTATCATTTGTTTCCATGAATTTTTTCAATTCTTATTTAATTTCCTGGTTGACCCATTCATTCTTTAGAAGGATGCTGTTTAGTCTCCATGTATTTGGGTTCTTTCCAAATTTCCTCTTGTGATTGAGTTCTAGCTTCAGAGCATTGTGGTCTGAAAATATGCAGGGAATGATCCCAATTTTTGATACCGGTTGAGACCTGATTTAGGACTGAGGATGTGATCTATTCTGGAGAATGTTCCATGTGCACTAGAGAAGAATGTGTATTCTGTTGCTTTGGGATGAAATGTTCTGAATATGTCTGTGATGTCCATCTGGTCCAGTGTGTCATTTAAGGCCTTGATTTCCTTGTTGATCTTTTGCTTGGATGATCTGTCCATTTCAGTGAGGGGAGTGTTAAAGTCCCCTACTATTATTGTATTATTGTTGATGTGTTTCTTTGATTTTGTTATTAATTGGTTTATATAGTTGGCTACTCCCACATTAGGGGCATAGATATTTAAAATTATTAGATCTTCTTGTTGGACAGATCCTTTGAGTATGATATAGTGTCCTTCCTCATCTCTTATTATAGTCTTTGGCTTAAAATCTAATTGATCTGATATAAGGATTGCCACTCCTGCTTTCTTCTGATGTCCATTAGCATGGTAAATTCTTTTCCACCCCCTCACTTTAAATCTGGAGGTGTCTTCGGGTCTAAAATGAGTTTCTTGTAGGCAACATATAGATGGGTTTTGTTTTTTTATCCATTCTGATACCCCATGTCTTTTGATTGGGGCATTTAGCCCATTAACATTCAGGGTAAGTATTGAGAGATATGAATTTAGTGCCATTGTATTGCCTGTAAGGTGACTGTTATTGTATATTGTCTCTGTTCCTTTCTGATCTACTACTTTTAGGGTCTCTCTTTGCTTAGAGGACCCCTTTCAATATTTCCTGTAGAGCTAGTTTGGTGTTTGCAAATTCTTTCAGTTTTTGTTTGTCCTGGAAGCTTTTAATCCCTCCTTCTATTTTCAATGATAGCCTAGCTGGATATAGTATTCTTGGCTGCATGTTTTTCTCGTTTAGTACTCTGAATATATCATGCCAGCTTTTTCTGGCCTGCCAGGTCTCTGTGGATAAGTCTGCTGCCATTCTGATATTTTTACCGTTGTATGTTACAGACTTCTTTTCCCAGGCTGCTTTCAGGATTTTCTCTTTGTCACTAAGACTTGTAAATTTTACTATTAGGTGACGGGGTGTGGACCTATTCTTATTGATTTTGAGGGGGGGTTCTCTGAACCTCCTGGATTTTGATGCTTGTTCCCTTTGCCATATTGGGGAAATTCTCTCCAATAATTCTCTCCAATATACCTTCTGCTCCCCTCTCTCTTTCTTCTTCTTCTGGAATCCCAATTATTCTAATGTTGTTTCGTCTTATGGTGTCACTTATCTCTCGAATTCTCCCCTTGTGGTCCAGTAGCTGTTTGTCCTTCTTTCGCTCAGCTTCTTTATTCTCTGTCATTTGGTCTTCTATATAGCTAATTCTTTCTTCTGCCTCATTTATCCTAGCAGTGAGAGCCTCCATTTTTGATTGCACCTCATTAATAGCTTTTTTGATTTCAACTTGGTTCGATTTTAGTTCTTTTATTTCTCCAGAAAGGGCTTTTATATCTCCCGAGAGGGTTTCTCTAATATCTTCCATGCCTTTTTCGAGCCCAGCTAGAACCTTGAGAATCGTCATTCTGAACTCTAGATCTGACATATTACCAATGTCTGTATTGATTAGGTCCCTAGCCTTTGGTACTGCCTCTTGTTCTTCTTTTTGTGGTGAATTTTTTCTCCTTGTCATTTTGTCCAGATAAGAGTATATGAAGGAGCAAGTAAAATACTAGAAGGATGGTAACAACCCCAGGAAAATATGCTTTAACCAAGTCAGAAGAGATCCCAAATCGTGAGGGGGGAGAAAGGGGATAAAAAGAGGTTCAGAAAGAAAAAAAAAATGAAACAATTAAAAGAAGAAAATGAATAAAGAAAAAATATAAAAAGGAAAAAATATATTAGATAAACTAGTTAAAAAACTTAAAAAAGAAAAGGGTAAAGGTTTAAAAAATTTAGCAGAAGAAGAGGAAAAAAATTGAAAAAGAAAAAAAAATTAACTGCAAGGCTAAAGAATCATGGGGAGAAAGCCATGAGCTCCAGCTTTGCTTTCTCCTCCTCTGGAATTCCACTGCTCTCCTTGGTATTGAAACTGCACTCCTTGGTAGGTGAACTTGGTCCTGGCTGGATTTCTTGTTGCTCTTCTGGGGGAGGGCCTGTTGTAGTGATTCTCAAGCGTCTTTGCCCCAGGCGGAGTTGCACCGCCCTTACCAGGGGCCGGGCTGAGTAATCCGCTCGGGTTCGGGAGCTTTTGTTCCCTGAGCACTTTCCGTAGAGTTCCGGAGGACGGGAATGAAGATGGCGGCCTCCCAGTCTCTGGCCCGGAGGAGCCGAGAGCCCAGGGCCCCACTCCTCAGTGGGCCCTCAGAGAACAGAGCCCAATTACTCCCGTCACCCTGGCCTCCGGCCGCGCTCTGAGCTGACTGAGCCTGCGACCGGTTCAAGGTAACCCCGAGCTGAGAGCTCACTCCTCGGCTCTGTCTCTGTAGCCGGCTTCCCCGTTCTAATACCTGCAAGCTCTGTGACACTCAGACACCCCTGATCCTTCTGTGACCCTGCAGGACCTGAGGCCACGCTGACCCCACGCGGGCTTCACCCCGGTTAAGCCTCTGGAGCGATGTCCCTCAGCGGAACAGACTTTTAAAAGTCCCGATTTTGTGCTCCGTTGCTCTGCCGCTTGCCGGGAGCCGGCCCCTCCCCCCGCGGTCTATCTTCCCGTCGCTTTGGATTCACTTCTCTGCCAGTCCTACCTTGCAGAAAGTGGTTGATTTTCTGTTTCTAGAATTGCTATTCTTCTTCTCTTCGATCTCCCGTTGGATTTGTAGGTGTTTGCAATCTTTAGATAAGCTATCTAGCTGATCTCCCGCTACCTGAAGTAGTCTCAGCCTGCTACTTCTCCGCCATCTTGACTCCTCCCCCCACACAGAATGTATTTTTTAAAATTCCTTTATCGTATCCCCCCAAAAATACAGAGATAGTTTCTGAGGGGGGGAAAAAGTACAGGGAACCAATAAAAGAGAATAGATTGAAATAAAAGCAGAAATAACAAGGAGATGATTAAAAGTTTTATTTTATTTTAGAGAGAGAGAGTGCATGGCTCTGCATGTGTGCAAGCCGGGGGGGGGGGCAGGGGGAGACATAGAGAGAGGGAGAGAGAAACACTTTAGCAGACTCCATGCCTAGCTTGGAGCCAAATTTGGCGGGGGTTGACTCTCACCCCTGAGATCATGACCTGAGCCAAAACCAAGAGTCAGATCTCAACTGACTGAGCCCCCCAGGCTGCACCCCTAAAATGTTTTACTGAAACTGCACTAAACTTCACAGGAAGTTACCTCCTCCTTCACAGGAGGAGGTAAAAAGCAATACTGATAAAGAAGAGAATCTATTCAGTGATGTGGAGAATAATCTTGAGAAAGCCCCCAGAATAAAAAAATAAAGAGGTAAGAAATACCAATAATGAGAAAGTTGGAAACAAAATAAAAGAAGGAAGTTTATGGGTCTAAGACAATCATGGCAGCCCAACCTCCCCCATCATAGTGATTGGTTCAAAATACCCATGTAACCTGTGATTATCCAATCAGAGTGAAACATGAAACTTTTATTTAAAAATATGAGGATAGATGCCCTCTCTCCTAGATGTGAGTAAGGAAGGCTGTTGCCCCAGAAACTACTGGCCACCATCTCACTTAAATGTGGGAAGGTATGGGAGAATGAAGCTTATAAAGGATTAGAGAAGTGGAGAGCCAAGAGAATTGACAGCCTTATAGTGACATGAATATAGGGTATTATGTTGCTTATACACTTTCCTATCTTTGAATTGTTATGTTTTTAATCTAACAAATCTTGTTTATTGTTTAGGAAAATCTGAGATTTGAGTTTTCTTTTTTTAAGTTCAAAAATGTTTCAGTGAACACTCTCAGTAAAATCCCTCCCTTAGTAGAATTCCCTCAAACCAGAATGCTCAATGTGAAAATTATAAAACTAAGAGTATCTCTAAGACAATTTTAAAAGACCTGTACTTAGGTCTCACCTAGTGAGAGTCTTAAATGTCAATGGAAAGAAAAAATACTAGAAGCTTTCAGGCAGAAAAATACAATTAAATACCAGGCTGACCTTAGACTTGGTGGAAATACTAAATACTGGTAGGTAGTTAAAAAGTGTTTAAAAGAATTTTGAGGGAATTCTTGTTTTGACTCAAGAATTAAAAATATAGAAAAAAACTTGTTCGGGTATGAAAACAATAAAAAGACCTCCCTAGTTATACAAAGATTATGAAAATATAGCAGTAGCCTTCCTTAAAAACAACAACAAAACAACCTTGCACAAAAACATTACATATAAAAACACTATATATGTGAGGGGCACCTGGGTGGCTCAGTGGGTTAAAACCTCCGCCTTTGGCTCAGGTCATGATCCCAGGGTCTTGGGATCGAGCCCCGAGTTGAGTCGGGCTCTCTGCTCAGCAGGGAGCCTGCTTCCCTTCCTCTCTCTCTGCCTGCCTCTCTGCCTACTTGTAATCTCTGTCAAATATATAAATAAAATCTTTAAAAAAAAACTATATATGTGAACAAGTGATCAAAACTACAAATGCAACTAAAAAAAGTGATAACATAAATAGACTAGTATAAGCATGAATGTTGACAAGCTGTGCTTAAAATGCTTGAAAATTTCAATTCAAAGCCCAAGGTGCCAGTAGGTCTTAAAGATAATTTCCATGATTAAACCAATAATTGATATTTAATAAAAATATGACTCCATTATAAGAGTTTAAATTAACAAGCTATCAAAGTGCAGAAAGGAAAAGCATGGGGACTTAAAGGCGTAGACATACTGGTTGACTGGTATGCCCTAGGAATTCGATAGGAATGAGTCAAGAGTTCGCATTGTGTTCTTGACTTTAGAAAAGGAAGAAATATGAATTAATTCAATATTTGGTTATCTTAAAGGAAACCACTAGTACAAAAAAAACAAAATATTTAATTTCAAAAGTACTGCGGAAGACAAGACAAATACTTCGCATGTGTCATCAAAGACAGAAAACAACGGAAGGCACAAAATAAGGAAGACAGGAGAATAGCACAATAGAAGCGGCAAGGAAAACCAAATGCAGGCGGATGCTGAAAGTGTAAAAACGATCTGCATTCTTTTTAAAAGGGATATGGTTTACAAATTAGAATATTTTAAAATACAAATTATGTTTCTAGGTTATAGTAAAACAGAAGCAACAAAGAAAGATTTAAAAAAGAAGAAGAAAGAAAAAGGGAAGAAAGAAACAGTGGGGTGCCTGGGTAGCTCAGTCCTTAAACTTCTGCCTTTGGCTCAGGTAAGTCCCAGGGTCCTGGGATCCAGCCCCACACTGGGCTCCCTGCTGGGGGTGGGAAAACCTGCTTCTCCCTCTCCCAGTCCCTCTCCTTGTGTTCTCTCTCTCTCTCTCTCTCTATCGCTGTGTTTCTCTCTGTCAAATAAATAAAATCTTTAAAATTAATCAATCAATTAATTAATTAAAGAAACGGCAATCGTAAACGTTTGAGGTTGGTTAGGACTTTTCCTATCATGTCAGAATTTTGTTTAGAGCCCCACAGCTGAGTATATTGGAGGCCATGGATTGCCAAATTCTGAAGAGAGGACTAAGTGATTCTCATACACCATCCAGGGTTTAAAGGGGCCCCCAATGCCACGTTCCAACCTGCTGAGGTAAGTAAAAATGAACAATTCAAAGAACTTCTGTTGAATGAGAAGAGATGTTAAGATAGGTCTTACTGGGCAAATGGGCTGAGATTTTCTTCCCCATCCCCCCCAGGGGGGGGGCGGCGATTAAGGGGGTGGGGACAAAACATACACCCACCCCCATGTCCCCCCTCCCGCTGCCCCCCCTCACCTCCCCCAACTGCCACCAACTCCATAAAAGCAATTTAGAGAGT
Organism: Enhydra lutris kenyoni; assembly: GCF_002288905.1. Taxonomy (NCBI): domain Eukaryota; kingdom Metazoa; phylum Chordata; class Mammalia; order Carnivora; family Mustelidae; genus Enhydra; species Enhydra lutris. The sequence continues at coordinate 7,276,764 of NW_019154111.1, forward strand.
TTAGGGTACCTTTCAGAAGAAAACGTCTGCATCTCTGTCTCCTGTAGTGAACTGCAGAGACTTGCAAACCCATCCTGGTGTTGGCCTCAGAGCAGAGGGGCATGTGGTAAGAAAATTCTTTGAGGGGTGCCTGGGTGGCTCGGTTGGTTAAGCCTCTGCCTTCGGCTCAGGCCATGATCTCAGGGTCCTGGGACTGAGCCCCACATCAGGTTCTCTGCTCAACAGGGAGCCTGCTTCCCCCTCTCTCTCTGCCTGCCTCTCTGCCTACTTGTGATCTCTCTCTCTGTCAAATAAATAAATAAAATCTTAAAAAAAAGAAAAAGTTCTTTGAAACTTGATGTGTCTCCCTGGGAGTTTGAGGACTTACATAAACATAGAGATATGTGTCCTGTGCTCCTCTGGAGAGGTTTGAAAGCTGGAGCCTGGTCAGGGTAGCATGAAATGAGAAAGAGAGAGGCACCAGTGGGGTGGGACGAGATGGGAGTTTCACGTGCCCGAAGAGGATGCCGGGAAGTTGGACGGGTTGGAGCATTCTCGAAGATGCCTGGCCAAAGAGGGTTCCTGGCTGGGGTGAGGAAACTCAGCAGCAAGAAGTGTGCCGCTGGGGTGAGAGCTGTGGGAAGTTCCCCCAACACTAGAAAAATGCTTCAGCACATGGTGTCTGGGGACTTCATCTTTAGTGATTGTATGATACTAATATTTCAGTGCAGGTATTTCTAAACATATGCCTATATTTACCATTAAAAATGATATATACAAAAAGTTTTTAATTTCCTGGGCAACTACTTACTATATATTGTTAAACAACAACAACAACAACAACAACAAAAAAAAAGTATAAAATCATATCAATAATGTAAACTCAATACATTTTTAAAAATGAAAATACAAGGATCAAAGATAAATATGTCCAAATATTATGAAAAATAGCTGTCTCTTACTGCTGGGGTTGAAGGTAATTTTTCTACTTCTTTCTGCTTTTGAGCATTAAAAATGTAAGAACATGTAGTATTATTTAAAAAGAGAAATATGCTACAAGCCTTCATAATCTGGGGTTGTTGATGGATGGGCTTCAACTTATCCATGACTCCTCTAAGACTGCTCGTCACTTTTTCTGTAACTAAGTTTGTCTGGAGAGAAAATGAGAGTTTTCAAAGGATTTCATCATCCCAGAATTACTAAACCCATGGACTAAAAATTTTTAGAAAGTGGCTTAAAGGAGTCCGAATAACTTAGCAATCATGTTCCATATTTGCCCCATGCCTTTATATTAAAAAGTTCCATATTTTAAGTATCATTATTCAAAAAACTAAACCAGTAAAATTTTACTTGTTTGACATTCAAATGCAAAAACTCCTAAGATATTCATGAATATCTTTCTCATTTAAATTATAACTGCTACCGAAACTGCTATTCCATAAATATTTATTGAGCAACTGTAGAAGCAAGGTACCAGGAAGCATGAAAACCTTTTTCAGCTAAGAACTCCAGGTCCAAGGTACAGGGAAATGAGGAAGAGGTACTACACCTTCATGGGATGATTTGTTTATTTATGCATGTGTAGATGTATGGGTGTGTGCATGTAAGCATTTGAGTATTTATTTTTATTCATGTTTTACCTTGCTCAAAAATATTTAGGGGCACCTGGGTGGCTCAGTCGGGGGAGTGGTGGACTCTTGATTTGGGCTCAGGTCATGATCTCAGGGCCCTGGGATCTGCCCACATCTGACTCTGTGCTCAGTGGGGAATCTGCTGGAAGATTCTCTCTCCTTCTGCTTCTGCCCTTCCCCTTGCTCTCATGCACTCATTCTCTCTGTACAATAAATAAATAAATCTTATAAATTTTTTAAGGAAATGCAGCAAAATAAATATAACAAAATAAAATTTAAAATAAGTAAGTGAATCAGTTGAGACAAAGACTAAAATGAGGTAGAAAAAGTAAGACAAAGGCAAGAATAAGATCAGTACTCTTAGTTCATGCCAAAGTTTTAAGTTTCCTTGTAGCCTAAACAAAGAGGGAAACATGATCTGTTCCATGATTCTTGCTGCCCAGAAGATAAAAAGAAACCAGTTACCCAGGAGAAGCCCAACGACTGCTAGTTCTAACACCAAAGGAAAAGTTCCCCCATGGGTCCTCATAAAGAGGACACTGTGCAGGATAATGAACATCATCTTCATGGGATTAAATAATGAACAGCTGATTTCTATCCTGATAGAAAATGTGCCGCAAAATATCTGGGTCATCCTAGGCATCCCTGGAGAAGTCCCAATGGCCACGTGCTTAAAATGACAACTCCCTATCCCCCTTCCCAGCTCTGTTTCTTCCCACAGCACTTGCCATCAACTTGTATTTTATCTCTTTTTGAATCTGTCTTCCCCACACTGAAATATAAATTTAATGAAGACAGAGACTTTGTCTATCTCATTTGTTTGCATTCCCAGAATTTAAAAGAAGAGCTAGCATATAGAAGTTGCTCAATGTATATTTATTGAAAGAATGAATTTCATGAGTTATCATCATATAATAAATTATTATTATTGTTGTCAACATGTTATTAGAGGTATTCACAGAACTCTTTTATATAATATCTTTAAGTTACATGAGGTAAAATTAAACTGATGTAAAACTTAAAAAGGCAATTCTATGAAAGTCACAACAATGGTATAAGAATGTAGATTTTAGTGGTAAAGCGAATTTTATGACATCTAAAGGAATCAATAAACTGTGTATTATTGGATAATCCTTTATAAATACAGATTTGATCATTACAATGAACCTGCAAATTAGGGTTGTATTTCCTGAAAGCAGTTAGAGACAAGGTGTTCTATGTTTCTGTAAAATACACAGCTATGTGGCTTAGTTCAGCTGAGCTGGGTTAGAAATCAGAAAAAGAAGTCTAAAAAATGACACAATCCTGAACTGAAAATAAGTTTGGCACACACGCAGGTGGGCCAAGGAATAACCCCCAGCCAGAGCCAAGATTTTTCTCAGAAAAAGATTAGGTATTCATGTGAACATAAAGACAATTTGATGATGATGGCCTCAAATGTTTATTCTATAGTAGCTGTTAAGTTTTTAGCCCAGGAAAAATTTCAAATAGGGTATCTAATGGCTCATCTGAAGCATCCACCATCTTTTTTTATTATTATTAATAACATATAATGTATTATTTATTTCAGGGGTACAGGTCTGTGATTCATCAGCCGTACACAATTCATAGCACTTGTCATAGCACATACCCTCCCCAATGTCCATCACCCAGCCACCCCATTCTTCCCACCCCTCTCTGCTCCAGCAACCCTCAGTTTGTTTCCTGAGATTAAGAGTCTCTTATGGTTTGTCTCCCTCTCTGGTTTCATCTTGTTTAATTTTTCTCTCCCTTCCCCTATGACCCTCTGTCTTGTTTCTCAAATTCCACGTATCAGTGAGATCATATGTATATGTGTATATATATGTGTGTGTGTGTTTGTGTGTGTGTGTGTGTGTGTGTGTGTGTGTATGTGTATGTATCCCACATCTTCTTTATCCATTCATCTGCCAATGAATATCTGGGCTCTTTCCATGGTTTGGCTATTGTGGACATTGCTACTATAAACATTTCAGGTGCACATGCCCCTTTGGATCACCACATTTGTATCTTTAGGATAAATACCCAGTAGTGCAATTGCTGGGTCCTAGGGTAGCTCTATTTTCAACTTTTTAAGGAACCTCCATACTGTTTTCCAGAGTGGCTGCACCAGCTTGCATTCCCACCAACAGTGTAGAAGGGTTCCCCTTTCTCCGCATCCTTGCCAACACCTGACTTGTTTCCTGACTTGTTAATTTTAGCTATTCTGACTGGTGTGAGATGGTATCTCATTGAGGTTTTGATTTGTATTTCCCTGATGCTGAGTGATGTTGAGCACTTTTTCATATGTCTGTTGGCCATTTGGCTGTCTTCTTTGCAGAAATGTCTGTTCATGTCATCTGCCCATTTCTTGATTGGATTATTTGTTCTTTGGGTATTGAGTTTGATAAGTTCCTTATAGATTTTGGATACTAGCTCTTTATCTGATATGTTATTTGCAAATATCTTCTCCCATTCTGTTGGTTGTCTTTTGGTTTTGTTGACTGTTTTCTTTGCTGTCCAAAAGCTTTTTATCTTGAGAAGTCCCAATAGTTCATTTTTGCTCTTGCTTTCCTTGCCTTTGGCGATGTTTCTAGGAAGAAGATGCTGCAGCTGAGATCAAAGAGGTTGCTGCCTTTGTTCTCCTCAAGGATTTTGATGGATTCCTGTCTCACATTTAGGTCTTTCATCCATTTTGAGTCTATTTTTGTCTGTAGTTAAAGGAAATGGTCCAGTTTCATTCTTCTGCCTGTGGCTGTCCAATTTTCCCAACACCATTTGTTGAAGAGACTTTTTTCCATTGGACATTATGTCCTGCTTTATCAAAGATTGGTTGACCATAGAGTTGAGGGTTCATTTCTGGGGTTTCTTCTCTGTTCCATTGATGTATGTGTCTGTTTTTGTGCCAATACCATACTGTCTTGATGATGACAGCTTTGTAATAGAGTTTGAAGTCTGGAATTGTGATGCCACCAGCTTTGGTTTTCTTTTTCAACACTCCTCTGACTATTTTGGGTCTTTTTTGGTTACATACAAATTTTAGGATTATTCTGAACCATCCACCATCTTAGTAAGATTCCCATAAAGTAACATGCACTTTTAGCATCTTATAATTGCAGAATATACACTTAAGCAAATAAGTTTGTCTTCTGGATAGAGATATTTTCTATAAGGGACTTAAATATCCAGACATATTTACAAATATGAGAACTTTAGTTTTATTATAATTGTTCAGTCACTATTCTTTCTGAAACTAGTATCTAACAGAGTCAGTTGTCAATTCAAGTTGGTCCCAGGGAAGCAGACTCTAGGAGGGAGATTGGTCCCAATAAAACCATATAATTGTTATCTAGGAAAAGATCTTCTTTCTCTTGGAGACTGGGTAAGGGTAGATCATTCACCTAGGTCATCTTAAAATGGTATCATTTTTCTTTTTAAGTGAAAAAAAAGAACCACAAAACTTCCCTGTTTTATTTTCATCAAATACTATTATTGGACTCACAGAAGCCCACACACTCCTACCTGACTCTCACATTGACAACCAATGGTGATGCAAAATGGGAAGAGATGTGTGCCTAGGGCAGATGGTCAGCACAGATTCTCCAGGAGAACTACAGGACTCATGTCTCCAACTGCTGGGGCTGCTGCCCACATTTGGCCCTCACCTTTCAGCCCCTTTGGGAATTACATCTGCTGAGACAACTTGAACCTGGCCCAATATGCATGCACCCTTGGAGGGCTCTCAAGAGCTTCCTATCTCTGCATATCCAAATCTAGCTTGCCCATCAGGGCGGTGTTCAAATACCATCTTCTTCCAGAGACCTTTCCAGATTCCCCCAGCAACTGTTCCTTCCTTCTCTGAATGGCCCTATTCCTTCCCTGACAGAGTTACCAGGTATAATACAGGACACTAGTTAAATTGGAATTTAAGATCAACAACAAATACTTTTTAGTATGGGTATGATCCAAATATTGCCTGAGACACCCATGTACTAAAAAAACTATGTGTTGTCTATTTGAAATTTAAATATAACTGGGCATTTGTATTTTTATTTGCTAAATCTAACAACCATATTCCCAGGCAGCCAGAACCCAATAAGCCCAACTTCCTCACCCCAACATAGGACAACTTTGAAGGGCTATCTTAGTTTCAGAGCATCCTTTGTGGCCAAACTAGGGTTTTCATTGAGAATGGGTCTTACCCAGATTTTGTCTCTGCCCAATCTTGCTTCCTTCCCCATAGTAGTCCTTCATCCCAAAGAGCACCCCAAATTAACCTCCAGTACATTAATCTCCCTCCTAGAGTCTGCTTCCCTGGAAACCCAGCCCTGGACAGTGCCCTGAGAATGGAACAATAAAGAAGAGTGGGAGGAAGTCTGGAAAGAAAGATTCAGGAGAACAAAGAATATACACATACCCTGTAGTGAAATGTGTAAGATGGACTAGGTCATATAGGTCATAAAATACACTTTGGGCAATAATTTAGAAGTAAATACCTAAAAATCCCAATTGTTTCTCACTCCCTGTGGGAGGGATGTGAAAGAGGAGGTATCATAGTAGGGGGTTATTATTGCCTTACACCAGTGCTTCCTAAGCCTTCCCACCTCTTGAGGAGCAGAGAACCCACATCTGTCATCTGTGGCTGCATGAAATTCTTCTGAGGTCTTTGCTTTGAATACTAATACAGATCACACCATTTCATAATTTATTACTTAGGCATTTAAAACAAAATGCTTTTCCCAAATCATTCCATTCACTGACTTCCAAGAAGATGATCCACAACGTTCCTGTAGCTTTCTATACTTTGTGGAATCAGCCACTCATCCATAAAGGAGTTCTTATCCCAGCTTGAGTAGCACAGCCCTTAAAGGATTTACTTCTCTCCTTCCTCACAGGGTTGATTCTGGGGTGCATCATGTCAGCCTCTCTTGAGTCCAGGATCTTGTTCTCCCTCTTGCTTTCTCCCAGCCAAAGATTTCTGCTCCTGTGAAGTGGAAAAGTGTCCATTGGTTTTCTAGCCTAATTCCAGGTATAACAGGCATACAATGCCTGAAGTTAATGTAGAAGTCTTTTGTCTAGGTTGCCCTAGCAACACCTGGTCACTACAGTCAGAATTTGCATTAAAGATAACAGGTCAGAAGCTGAAAACAGCTCACTAAACATATCATTGAATGCTATTATCAATACCTACCTTGGGTCATTTCCCCCTCAAGTTATTTTCTGCCACTTGCTCACACAGAAGCTCATCTCCCATTTTTGCAAAGTCTGACATTTCATTATCTAGAAAGAACACAGTTGTAAGGAAACCTGAAGTTCTACTGTGCAATCCTAATTCGGGGAATTTTCTATGAAAACTCTAATTTTAAAAGTCCAAGTTCTACTACCACTCTTCTAACATCTCATACGTGACCACTTGTCCATCTGAAGAAAGGCCCATTAACCTCTGCCCCTCATTTACTCTTATTAAATCAAATCTCTATTGTATTGGTTTTTCTTACTGCTGTAACAAATTGTCACATGTTTAGTGACTTAAAACAACACACATGTAATATTTTATAGTTGTGGAGTTCACAATCAGACACAGGTCTCACTGGACAAAAATCAAGATGTCAGCAGGACTCCACTCCCTTCTGTGGACTCCAACTGCTGATCCATTTCCTTGCCTTTTCCAGCTGTAGTGGCTTTTCTTGGTTCATGGCTCATTTCTTCCATCTTCAAAGCCAGCAACACAGCATCTCTCTGACCCTTTTTATATTATTCCATCCCATCTTTCTCATCGGAGCCTAGAAAGATTCTCCTCTTTGAAGGACCTATGCAATTGGACCTATGGGGGGGGCCCCCCTGCTTCCCAGAATATAAGATAATCTCCCATCTCAAAGTGATTAACTTAATCATATCCGCAAATTCTCTCAAGTAAAGTAACATATTCACTCGTTCTGGGGACTGGAGGGGTGGGCAATAGGGGTGGTGTCATTCTATGTACCACATCCACCCATAACAAATGATTCTTCCTTATCCTGGGGTAAGTCATTAAAACAGACCCAAAAATATTTGGAGAGTTTAAAAAATAAATTAAATATAAGTGTATCAGATAGGAAAAATTAAAATTACAATAAGCCACACCAAACCTCTCCTTCTCCGCATAACTTTCTTCTCTGTGAAAGATGTTGGTCAGATGACCAGGATGAAATCTCTCCTTGCAGAAACCTATCCCCCAAATTCTGTGTTGGCTAATGCAATTTCTAACAATGCAACTACCAATCCTGAATCCTAACAGTTCTTCTATGAAGAGTAAATCTATGTAGAATTAACAAATCATATTATTACTGGTAGGATTCTCCTCAAATTGAAAAACCAGAGTGTTCATCAACTGTGAGATGAGGCCTATGTTGAAGTGAAAGGTAACTATCGCATCTATGGGAAAATTTTTCAAAATGTTAAGATAATTCTTATTTCAAACTCTCAGCTATGGAAGTAACTTATTTCTAAATCAAAATTTCTGTCATAACCCTATCAATGCAATATTTATATTCCTCAAGATGAAGTAGTAGAGGTACATCTTTCTTCTGCAGCAGGTAGAAGTGGAAAATGCTTACCTCTGGTTATTTGTGAAGTGTTAAAATAATCTTCCACTTGGGATTTTGTGAAAGTCCTAGAAAAATAAATAGCATAATATTTACAGTATGGGGGGAAATAATCACCTATCTACTTTTCACAGTATAAAAGATAATTCTGTTCCAAACTCATTCCCAAACTCTTTGCCTTTTCAAATTTCTCAAGAAATCTACATACAAATTCTTATTCAAGAGGCAGCTTTTGCGACTATATACAATCAAGATTTATTGGTTCTCCTTCCACAGTGAAAATCTATCATGACCTTTTGATTTTCTAAACGACTCAAGAAAACAGACCTTTGTGGGCACCGGGGGAATTTTTAATACAAAGTTATGATCATTCACTTCCTATAGACCTCAACAACCCCTCCCCAAAACTGTCCTTGGCCCCCTACCATGACCAAAGAACTAACAGCAAGCAGTGAAAATGAGTCTCCGAGGGGAGCTAATTTAAAAAAAAAAAAGTGGCCAAGAAAAGAAAAGACACAGAGAAAAAGGAAGAATACAAATATATCACCCTAAAAACACCAGTGCCTAGAGCAGGGCCTGGCATTGAGTCAGCACTCCGTAGATATTTACTGAATGCTGAGGCTCTTTGTTTTCTATTGAACAATCTTTCACTGAGCAATGTGTCCCACAGAGATACAGTTCAGGGATGATACTATCAGTGGAAAAGGAGTTGGTGAGGTGGGTGACTGAAGACAGTTCTGGTCCCAGCTCTGCCACAACTAGATGTCTGATTTGGGGGAAATGCCTGACACATCTGGATCTCTCATTCCTCTGCTAAAAAATGAGGCAAATAGACTATGATCTGCAAGATCCCTTCAAATGCAAAATCTAGATTCCTTGGACACAAGAAGGGATTCAGTTGTTACAACGCTGTGCCCCAGACTTAGCTGGCACTCAGGTTCTTCTTCTCTTCTTCTCTCACAGTCTTTGTGGTTGTGACCTCTGGCCCTGTCCTACTGCTAGTTCCAGCCCTACCATAGTTCCTCTGACCCCAAGGTCAACAAGTGGCAGCCACCATCATCTATAAGAATAGTGACTGGCCTGTGCAGGGACCCCTAGGAAACGACTCTCTTCTTATCTCATATTCTCAAGGTTTTTTTGATGTATATATTGGATCTATGATTTTTCTTTTATATGGAAATGATCCTACTAGGAGATATTATTAGCTCACTTTTTGGCGTGGTAATAATGAAGTTAAGAGTATCAGGTAGATGTAGCATTTCTGTTCCTTGAACGAACACTAAACTCTAATCGTACCTACCTATCTCATTAACATTGGGCTATAAATCATCACAGTTTCAAGAGAAATAATTCAGGCATAACCCAAAGTCCATCCTGTGAAAGTTTTTCCAAGAGCATTCCAATTCTCCGTTGCTGATGGTGAGGTATATCAGCTGCACAGAAAAGGAAGTACATTTCTCTCATCTCTTCTCTTTCACTCAACCCTGGCATCAAAACAGCAGATTCCTCATAAACAGACTGGAAAAAAAATTCAAGAAAAGAAAATATTTATGTAAACCAGTTCCTGAATAACATTCAGCTCTTGATAATAGAAAACCTCCCAAATGCTTTATCCCAAGACTTCCTAAGGCTCCTAAAACACAAATACACACAAATCATGTTCAAGAATCCTTACTTAAAGTTGATTAACCCAGTCCTTCAGTTCTGCCCTGTCCCTGAGATATGATCAGGTGAACTCATTAGTAAAATACCTTTGTAAATGATGCTTTTAACACAAACCAGACGAGCAGACGTGTGACAGCAGTCAGGCCCACCATTCTGCCTCAATTTTACTGATCAGCCAGTAACCATGACAAACACTCAGTGAATTATATGGTTTCCTTAGGGAGAAAAACAAGCTCTTATTCTACAAATAAGACTTTTTTGAAAAATTCTAGAAGAAAAGACTTTGGCTTATTAATTTTGAAATCTGATGAAATGTTCAATTAGTGGCAAAACACAACTTCTAAGTCTAATTTATGAACACAAAATCTAACAATGCAAATTTAAGGAGACCTAGGTCAATAAGGTTGACTCTCCACTAAATTAATAATCAGTGAGTTTTTCCAGAACTAAAAACAACTGAAGCCAAGATGTTTTCAAGAAAATATCACGGTAGATCTTAAATAATAATTATTTTGCCAACCTAAAATCTCTTGTGTTCTACCATCAGCCTGAGCAGAAAACTCATCTACCTCTTTTTTACACAGAACTTTGCACAGGATCATAAAGCCAAAGCCTTTCCATAAATTAAGGTACCAAGTCCTGTTTGATGTATTGATTCTCCAAGAAGACTGAGGAATTTAAATCAGTGAGCCACATACACTGGGACTTTTTTTCCCCATAGTAAAACAAAAGTAGGATTTTAAAACCAACTGGTTTTGATTTTACAGAATAGTATCTTTCAAATCCTAATTATATTTTCAGAGAAATAATTAATGGAGAAAAAAAATCAATTCCATCTCATTAGATAATGAAGGGCATTTTACATCAAGCAACAGTACATTAAACCTTGCATAATTAGTCAAAACAATCATGATAACTTCAATCAATTTACAGAATAAACCAATGTGAGGGGAGAGTCCCTGAAATAATGTAATACTGAACTGATATTTAGAATCCTCTTAAACAGAGCATATATCAGCACAGACATCCGGTATTTTCCTGTATCCAATCTCAGCTTACATTTGAGTTTATTACAATAGAACAGAAAATAAAGGTCTTAGTATCCTGAACAGAGCACTGGGCCAAATATAAAGTGACCTCCAGTTTATGGCAGTCAGAAGTGCAAATGAAATTCATCAGGTTGCTTTACTTCTTCCCAAAACCAATCAGAAATAAGGAACAATAGAAATGGGATTTCTATTTCCCATTTAATAATTCCCATCTAATTATGGGAGTAATTCTAAATGTTGAAAGACAGGTCAGGTCAAATGGGGGAAGGAGTTGGAAAGGGAAGGTTGGGGTGGTCAGAAGGCATCACAGGAACAATGGATGCCTTCCTTATATCATGAAATAGATATAAAGTAAGTTTTCCCAAAATCCTGCCTAGGCTGGCTCCACATGGAATGTTCCCAAATATTTCTTTGCTCCACCCCACCTGCCTGATACTTGGTCATCATACACCTTCCTAAGGTGACTGGGCCTTGAACTTACCAAAACTAGCCACAGAAATTGTGATCTCTTTCTTTCAATCCCATCATTTCCAGAAACTACTAGAAATGACAGAAACATAGATTTTTCTCTCATCAGGAAAACACATTAGTAGTTTTCAGATTTTCAAACCACTGGAAATAGGTGTACCTACCAGTGATTTACACTATAAAAAGATTCTGAATAGGTATGCCCTTGGAGAAATTCTTGTCAAGGTATGACCCTCAACTCTTGATTCCCTAAATTTTTCTCCCAAACACATAGGATCCCATGTAGATTCTCCGTGCTCTTAATGCCTTGGGACTAGTTTCTGCTTTAAGAGTCTGCTTGAGGGGCGCCTGGGTGGCTCAGTGGGTTAAGCCTCTGCCTTCGGCTCAGGTCATGATCTCAGGGTCCTGGGATCGAGCCCCGCATCGGGCTCTCTGCTCGACAGGGAGCCTGCTTCTCCCTTTCTCTCTCTGCCTGCCTCTCTGTCTACTTGTGATCTCTCTCTGTCAAATAAATAAATAAAATCTTTAAAAAAAAAAAAAGAGTCTGCTTGATCCAGTTTGTTTCATGGTCCATCCCAGATTGACCAGAGGGGTGTATATACAGGTGCTCTCTTGCTTTTCTTAGAGAAGGAAGAGTTATTATAAGCTAGGATCAATCAGACATCAGGTGTCTGCCTCTGTGTTTGGGATTTCTCAGTGCAACCCAGCTATTCTAGTCCTATGCTTACCTGATGGCTTTTAAGGTATGCCTTCTACAGTTCTGGTACCCCTCCAACACTCTGGTGTTGTGAAATGAAAAGCAAGAAGGCACATAAATTGTCATAACTTTTCTATCAATAAGAGATTGTCAATGGGTTGAAAAGGAATCTCACTAAAAATAATTCTTTACATAAACAGATCACTTGACATCCACAAATTATTTTCATAGTTTATATGACAGAATCCTCAAAATGACATCATGAGATGGGATAGATAATTTAATTCCCTTTTTAAAAAGCAAACAGACTCAGAAAAGCCAAATGACTTATTTACATTACAGGATTAATATCTAATAGAGATGGAACTTGAACCCAGGATTCCAGATTTCAAGGTTGAGTGTGCTTTCCAACGTATCTTGGTATGTGTCATATCTGAAATGAAGAAAACCAAGTCTAGAAGCCCAGCATACACCACTTGGGATACTTACAGATCAGACACAAGATAGCACTGCAGACCAGTAAGAACTTAATAAAGCCAGAACCCCACCATTGGCCCATCTTTTAGACTTGGGTACTAGAAGATTACCTTTGGTTTTATTAATCTCCTTGGCATCCTAAGTGAAATGTCAGGGGTGTCCCGTGAGGTCCAGAAGAGCAAATCTCCACCTTGACAGTTTAAAGACATTTTTGTTGAATATTTTTAAAATGCAGATGCCTAGATCTGGCCCTAGACCTACTGAATCTGAATCTCCAGATCCATAATCTTGGTACATGCACTTTTTAAAAAGCTCTAAAGGAGCTACTGATGCAAATCTAGGATTGTGAACCACTCTTCTGGAGTACAGTAAACTCTATTGTCAATTATACTCATAAAAAAACCATCAATGAAGGGAACTCAAGGTTTATTGGATATGGTAGTAGTAGGCTTAGTTACATGTTTTAACAAGCATTTTTCAGTTTTCTTAACCAATATTCATACTGTGATTTTTCTTCTCTCCGTAAAGCCACAGGAGGAGAGAGGGCCATTCTCCTCTACTATCTCTTACGCTTACCAATGAGGCAGGCTCATTAAAAACCAATTAAACAAGGGCACCTGTGTGGCTCAGTCTGTTAAGCATCTCACTCTTGGTATCAGCTCAGGTCCTGATCTCCCCGTAATGAGATCAAGCCCTGCATCAGGCTCAGTGGTGAGTCTCCTTCAGACTCTCTCTCTCCTTCTCCCTTTGCCCCTCCCCCATGCAATGCTCTCTCAAATAAATAAATAAATCTTTAAAAATTAAAAAAAAACTTTCTTCTTAAAAAAAATTTTTAAAATTTCTCTGGTTTAGACTGAATCTAAAATATTCAACAAACCAAAGCCAGATCAACAAAAGAGTCCCTGCAACCTCCTTAGTGACCCTCCATAATCCCTATAGGTAATTAGTTAGAAAATGATTGTTAGATGTGCTTTAATCAGACTTTCATCTACTCACAGTGTCATGTAAGAATAAACATGGCATCATGTAACTGAGCATTGATTGCTAAAAAGTTTAAATACAAATTTAGAGTATACTCCTGGCAAAATTTATAAATTCTTTTAAACATTTAACAGTTTATTCTGATGTCATCTTATTATTATTATCTTATTATACCAATGCAGTTCTTCCACTCTCTTAAATTAATTATATTTTATCTTGTTATATGCCATATGTTTTTATAAGTTGCCCACATATTTTTTAGGAACAAGGAAAGAGAAAGAAGAAAAAGAGGAAAAAAGAAGGGAAGAAGGTAGGAAAAAGTATTCTAGAGCAGACTGAGCTTAAATTCTCCATCTTCTCTAAAGATTTTGTATTATCTACTTACTACAAATTATATTCTTACAAATATGGGTATTATATGACTTCAAGTTATTCAGAACTCAGTGCTGTGGTTTTCTAAAAAGGTGTTTATCTGTTTTAGTAAGAGTGAATATTCTTATATTTCTCCACTTAGAACTGTAAAGTGAAGCAAGGGGGTAATATTCATTGATTTCTTTGGCGAGTTCTTTAGTGAGGGATGCAAGGTGGTAACCACTTGCCACTCCATTGTAATTGTGTGTTAGCTTGCCTCCCCTCAAAGCCATGCCACGCCCACTCATCACATTATCCTGGCACATGGTAGTCATTCAGATGAGTGACTATGATCTAAGCAAAGTCTTAGAGATTTAAGGACAAAAACACGCATACAATAGGCCCTCTACTCTCTGGAGTCTAGTATATAAACTGGGATAAACATATACCAATGAAACATACATGTAAGTGGAACACCTGGGTGGTTCAGTGGGTTAAGCATCCAACTCTTGATCTCAGCTCAGGTCTTGATCTCAGGATTGTGAGTTCAAGCTCCATGTCGGGGCTCTATGCTGGGCAGGAAACCTACTTTAAAAAAAAAAACAACCCACATATATAAATATATACAAATGACTGTCATAGAAGGTAACCTGTGATAAATATTATTTAAATGGTTGAAAAAATAAGTGTTATAGGAATCCAAGGATGGGAGAGGTTCCTTTCAGGTGAGAACTCAGGGAAAGATTCATGGAAAAGTGACTGTCATGCCCTTGAGGCAGTATGGGACATTCCTTCCATGTAGAGGAAACACCACAGGAGCAAAGGAAATGTGGGGAAATGCAAATGGGTTCAGGAAAACAAGTTGACTGAAGAGATAAATTGAACTGAAGGGTGATAGGAAATAGTGATTGGTGTGAAAGAAACTGTCAGTTACTTCCCTTCCCATCAACCCCTTCTTCCTTAACAACAGAAACCTGACTTTAGCTCGTTTCCTAGGTGCCTCACTAAAAGACTACATTCCTATCCTTGCTAGAAGGTAGGTATATCCACAGAATTATGCTTTGGCTAATAGAATGTTATCTGAAGTGTCACATGGGACTTTCAGCAAGGCTCTGTAAACATAAGGGGGCACACCCTCCTTGTCTTCCATCATGGACCAATACTTGTTTGTGTAGACTGAAGCCTTGGCAGCCATCTTTGACTATGAGGCTGGTCAGTCCTAGAAAAAGCCTTGCTTGGTTCCTAAGGACTTCATTGCACCACATGCCAAGCAAGTACTACCCACCACTGGATTCGTTTTATAGGAGAAAGAAATAATGTCTGTGTTGTTCAAGACTCTTTCACATCAGGTTTTAATGTTATGTGAACCAAAACCTGACCAAAACTGATACATGAGAAAAATATGTCAGCACAACCCACACAACACACACACACACACACACACACACACACACACACAATATGAAACAAAAAATGTTACCCTATTCCTGTAGGCTATTCAGCCAACTTTTCCACTCATCACTTTCTTGACTTTCCTAAACCCAGATGATACACTCTGCTACATTTAAGTAATGTTTACCACAAACAGAGCCCCTGAGAAATCATCTCCAGCAGCAACGTCGAAAGCAATTTTCCAGCATCTGATTTTGGTGTAAATCATTAAGATTCTCGCTTTGGCATGCCACAATTACAGCGAGGCAGGGCTGCAGTGTGGAATTAATCAAGGCGTAATAACCAGGTCAGCTTCAAAGGACTTCGTTCCAGCAGGAGAAAAAGGCAAGGACAAGGGCGGGGACAACACTAAAACTTAACTGACCAGCCAAGGCGCTGCTGACGATCCCTAGGCAGGTAGAATAAAGTCCTAACTAATGTGAACCCTCAATTGAAAGGACTCATTTGTGCAGCAAGATGCAATCTTTATAATTACTTGCAAAGCAAAATCTGAAGTCTTCTGAATTACTTCAGGAAAGAAGGTTCTATGGTAGGAGCTCCGTGAAGTGTTTTAACAAGAACAAAAGAGGAATCGACAACATGGAGTTTGAGAAAGCATGGTGATGAAGAAGGAGCCCGTGGTAACAGCAATTAACATATAAGAGAGGAGATCAGCACATCTCATCTGATTAATTATCAGCTCCCCACTTCTGGGCGGGAACTGAATGGCCCCAGGAGTTGTGTCAACCTTTGCCAGTGGCTTTGAAAGTCCCTTTTGAACAGAGGGGACAACAGAAGAGAGGAGGGTAATAATGCCTCCTACTGACCGCACTTCCCATGTAGCACCTGGCCAACTTGGTTCATGCCCAAAACTGAGGTCAAGCCTTGGCTTCTCATTGGCTTCTTATGTGCCACCCCCGCCATCAGAATCATGAAAACAAAATCCATACTTGTACTACCGTTGCAAAGCATTTCCACATACATCTTTTTTTTTTTTTTAAGATTTTATTTATTTGACAGAGATCACAAGTAGGCAGAGAGGCAGAGAGAGGGGAGGAAGCAGGCTCCCTGCTGAGCAGAGAGCCTGATGCGGGGCTCGATCCCAGGACCCTGGGATCATGACCTGAGCCGAAGGCAGAGGCTTTAACCCACTGAGCCCCCAGGCGCCCCCATACATCTTTTGATGCTAATGACAATCCCAACGAGGAAACTGAATCACAAAGAGTGACTTTGAATTCACAGCCATCACTGAGTGATTTGGGTTTTTTGCAAGAGTCTGTTCTGGGTTATGGAGGTACTGACGGAGAGGATGGAAGAGGAGAGGAAGACAAGAAGAGAGGAGTCTGTACAGGCAATGACAGAAGCCAAAGAGTACAAGGCGTACTCAAAAAAGTTGTCTGTGTGTCAGTTGAGCGTCGTGCACAGAGGAGTAGAAGGAGATCAGGAAGGAAAGGTAGCCGAGGACCCTGTTATGGAGGAATGCCTCCAATGCCAGGCGATGTGAGGTCAGGGACTGTATGAGTGCGGGCTAATCACACACCTTCAGAACTGGCTTTCAGAAAACCAATTGGGGGCGCCTGGGTGGCTCAGTGGGTTAAAGCCTCTGCCTTCGGCTCAGGTCATGGTCTCAGGGTCCTGGGATCGGGCCCCACATCGGGTTCTCTGCTCAGCAGGGAGCCTGCTTCCTCCTCTCTCTCTCTCTCTCTGCCTGCTTCTTTGCCTACTTGTGATTTCTCTCAGTCAAATAAATAAATTTTTAAAAAAACTAATCAGATTGGGATGTGTAGGTTGTACATAAGTAGAAAAGAGAGACGAGGCAGAAACTTTGGGGGGAAAGTTGATAGGGTAACCAGTGCAATTTTCTCTCTCTCATACATATGTATGCACAAGTTTTCTTTACAATGAAAACTATTCCTAAACTGAGGTTTCCTTTACTCTGGGATGATAATCACACCAGGCTCTGCTCCTGCATGCGAAGCCTGAGTGAAAAGCCCGTGTGCACATCACTTAAGGGACCCTGCTCCTTCTCCAGCAGCTGTCCAGCGTCACCACCAAACAAATATGAGGGACTGTTGACAGAAATCCATAATCCTTCCTACAGCTGTTCCATAAATTGCCTATTAGCAGTCCCATGCCATAATTCATGTCAGATCATGTAGATTCAGCCCTTAGGAAGAACTGGAAAAATTTTATCATTAAATGAAGTTCTATACCAAATCCCTAAGAATTTTCTTGTTATTTCCTAAAGCTGTTCCTCCTTCCAACTCATCCCTGAACTTTCTGAGAGCTGGCAGAATCAAAGATAAGCAAAAAGTTCATACTCTATGTATACTGTTCCTCTGGGGACAGGCCTCTTGGGTCCTTGGGATTTATATTTTAGTACCACAATTTAAATGCAGATTTTTAACTCCCATGTTGAGCATCCAAGGAGGTTTCTGACTTGATTAAAATACTGATGCATAAATTTTATACTTAACATTTTTCTTCTATAACATGAACCCAGCTAAGCGGAGTGGTAGTGAAGCGATGTTTTTAATGAACTTTCAGGTCGTGCATAAGATCTCCAAGAAAGTTTATTTTCACAGATCCATTCTCCAAGTGTTAAAGGAACAGAGAGTTCTCCTACTTTTTAAATAGGATTTTAACAACAACTCCTACCAACGGAAGCTCATAAAATGAGGGGACATATTGCTGCTTGGTCCTGTAGGTGGGGGACAGTGGTAGAACAGCTAAGAGACAGGAGAGGAAAGGTGGAATTCACAGTCCAACTAACCAGTGTTTTGCAATTTGGGACTGGCAAGCTGTATCAAGCATTTGAGCCTCAATTTCACCATTTACAGAAGTGGGGGTGCTCAGCATGCCGACCTGAGGACGTCATCAGACAGCAGCTAAAGGTCAGAAGTCACATGATAGACAACGGTCCTCACTCCTTCACACAGGGCATCTGGGTTTGCTGTTTAGTTTGTGAACTTGTCCAATCTGGCCCTCGATTTCCTCTCTTGTAAAACCGAGGAAGGTAGGTGAGGTGATGCCCTAGGTCTCTTCTAGGTTAATACAATGACCCTCTGGTCCTGCTCTAAGCATCACAACCATTAACCACTATGGCCACAAACATGGCCGTGGTGGTGGTGCAGGGGCATGTGGCTCAGCAGGCAAAAAAATGCGGAGACAGCTAATCGTGTGGAAAAAGCAACACAGCTTGAGAGAAGAGTGAAAGCAAGCCAGCTTGAGCCACTCTGCCTTACCTTCACCTAGCCCCACAGAGGCCAGCACTTCAAGGAAAGAAAGAAAACAAGATGGCAGTGGGGGCAGGAGGATGTCCTGGTGGAGGGGGTGATAAATGGAAAAAGCCAAGAAGGAAATTAAAACAGAAAATATACTCCACGTAACTTAAATATTATAAACTTATAAACCAGAGGATACACAAAAATTCTATAGCAGAGGCAGCCGTCCTTCTTAGCGGCAACCCCAAAGGCCAGCATCTCTTCTTCTCTTTCACAGTTCCAGCCCTTAGAGTCATGAATGCAACCTCAGGCTCTGAGCACAAATCATGTTCTTTCCCACAAATGCAGTTCTAACTCTACTTGGTTCTACTCACAATGACAAAGAGACGAAGAGAATGAATGTCATGTGTGTCTGCCAGCTGCCAGATGGAGACTATTGGTGAAGGATTTCAAAATTCATAAGGACCATCCATCCCCACTCCTTAAGAAGCAGGCGGTCTTCCTTCACTGCGCATGACAGTGTTCTGTGGGAATTCAGCAAGAGTTAAGCCTAAACCACAGACAGCACAGAAGCCAAAGACATATGACATTCCCCAAGAAAATTCACCGAAGACATTCTTGGCATTCTACCACTCTGATACAAATAATTTAAAAAAGGAAAATGTTGGGGCACCTGGGTGGCTCAGTGGGTTAAAGCCTCTGCCTTCGGCTCAGGTCATGATCCCAGGGTCCTGGGATCGAGCCGCACATCACATGGGGCTCTCTGCTCAGCAGGGAGCCTGCTTCCTCCTCTCTCTTCCTCCCTCTCCGGCTACTTGTAATCTCTGTCTGTCAAATAAATAAAACAAAATCTTAAAAAAATAAAAAATAAAAAAAATTAAAAGGAACATGTTAGTTATACTGAACTCAAGTACAGCAACCATACTGATGCCAATTAACCAAAGGAAACGAGAGTTACTCTTATCTTCAACTCAACCAAGAAAAATGTAAAAGCATGTTGATAATGGGCTTTGAGATCTTAAGCCAGAAATTTATGTGACTTGGTTACTGTAAAAAAAAAAATCCTAAAAATTACCTTTCTAGCAATATGATAGAGATACCTGATAATGATCTCTCTCGGCCTCCCGCCAATACCATCCCTGCTCTCTTTACCAAGTGGATTTACCAAGAATTGTGCTCTGATAGGTTGTAGTTTTATGTCTGACTTGTAAACAAGCTGCCCCTTTGGGTTTGCCTTTTGCTGTTTGGGAGTTTGAATTCTGTGCAGGTAAACTCAAGACTGCAACCCTGCCTTTGCCATCAAGTTTATTCCTCCTGGGGCCTCTCCCTCAGTGAGAGGTTTTCCTGGCTCTCTTGAAGCAGAAGGCTCTTCAGGATTCCACACCCTACCTCCTGGACAGGCTTGGCTTACATTCAGTAGAGCCAAAGTTCTCACAGAGAGTTGGCAAGGTCAAAACTAGATCCCAACCCATACTAAAGACTGCTGCTGTCTTAGCGCAATGGCAAGTTCACGGCACCAAACTCAACTGATAGTCACTGTATGCTACGCTTCCACATAGTACGAGCAGGTACTAACACGAGCAGGTAACCACCACCAGACTCCCCAGCTCTGAGCTCCTGCAGTCTTCCCCCCCAACTCATGTTTGGTATAAAGACCCTCGGTATTCCCTATGCAGCATTTTCCATCAGCCATTGACTCCTCCAGTACCACTTGGCATTAAGTGCTCTCGTCATAGACGTTAACCTGAGCCACTGGTGATTCCCACTAACCTGGATGGCGAGCAGGAGCATGGAGACTCACACCAAAGTAGGGCAGCTCCAGAATTCGGGCTCCCTCCTGCCATACTTCACTGCTTCCCTGCTGGGACACTCTCTGGGTAAGGGATGTGCTACGTCTTCAACCCAGAGCTGGTTCTTTGGCTTTCGATTAAACCATCTTCTCCAAAACACCTGAAAAGAATTCCTGCCTCTCAATTAATTCCTTGGAACTAAGACTTTTCCTCCTAATTCTACCATGAAGTTAAGAAACAAGCTGCTGCCAGCTGATTTGTGGCCCCTCAGAATGCAGAGGCTGAAGCCCTGATCTTCAGTATATTTGGAGATGAGACCTTTAAGAGATAACTGGGTTCAGATGAGGTCATGAAGGTGGGCCTTCATGATGGGATGAGTGCCCTTTATAAGAGACACTGAGAGCTTCCCCTCTTCCCCTCCCCTCCCCTCCTCACTCTTCCCCACCTCCCCTCCCCTCCCCTCCCGTCCCCCCACTAGTGTGCACCATGGCAAGACCCTGGGCAAATACAGAGTGGGTACTGACCAGACACCAACCCTGCTGGCAACTCGATCTTGGATTTCTAGTCTCCAGAAAGGTGAGAAATAAGTGCTTATTGTATAAGTCACCTAGTCTGTGGTATTTTGTTATGTTGTCAGCCTGACCTAACATATGAGCACAACTCCAATTTTTTTTTTGTTAATTCTGCGCCTCACTTGGCCTGCACTTAAGGTGCCTTCTGGTTCAGGATTTCTCCTAACACAAGACGAACAGCGATGTCTTCAGAATGAACACAAGCTGATAGAGGACTGTATCCTTCCCCTGTAAGTCTTCATCCCTCGGGAGACCCACAGCTCCGTCTCCAGTCCCAGAAAGCCAGAAGAGAGGTGACCTCAGAGTTCTTGCCCACATATTACATTTGCTGCTTTTAATCTTTCTGTTTTTTAACCTCCATATTCTCCTAAACTTCTTGGAACATGTAATGATATTTAATTTTAATTCCATAGCTACAATGGATTTTGTTGACTAGAAATGGAGGCTTCTGGAGGTAGTACCTTAATCCTCTTTAAAAAACAGCTCCTGGGGCTCTGTGCAGCTGTAAATTATAAAAACAAAAGCAGGATTTAAAAAATACACGTGCGTCCTGGTAATCAGTTAAAGTGTAACACATCAGGTTTAAACAGTAATATGAATGCATCCTTGGGATAAGCGAGGCATTAGCAGTATAAATCTTGATTATTGGTTACAATTCTCCAGGTTTGTAATGTAGTAACAATTTAAATCACTCCGACGGGAAAAAATTAACCCACACCTGTCCCTTCTTGGGCCAGGAGACCCAGCTCCCAGGCGTGAGCTGTCTTCTGCTTTTGTGACAAGAGGCACCATTTCTCTAGGGCAGGTCTGATGTTGATTTTTATGACCATCCTTCTCCTAACCTAAGCGAATGTCTGATCCCAGGCCGCTTGGGACCTTCCCAATTTCAGTTCCCAAAGCCCTGTGTCCTAGGAAGCCCTCAGAACAATCGGACCCCATACCCTATTCACCTAGTTCAGAAACCGTTTTTGAACGAAGGAACAGCCCGAAGGACTCGCACATGTCATCTCTAAAAGAAAGAACATGAGGGATAGAACAGTGCAGTTGTCCAGAGCATGACTGTGGAGCGGGATGGCTGGGTTCAAGTCCACGCTCTGCCACTTACCAGCTACGTGATCTTGGGTAGCTGAACTTCTCTGGCCCTCCATCTCCTCTTCTGTAAAATGGGAAATTATTGGTACGAACCACAAAGGGCTGTTTGAGAATCCAGTTAGTTGATATGTGTAAAGCATTTAGAACAGTGCCCAGGGCATGCTATCAGAATTGATGAAAGCAACTGACCTAGTACTTGGTCCGTAGTAGATGTCCCAGCTTATTTAAAATAGTAGGGCCAGAGCAACCCTGGGCCGAATTGGGAAGGAAATGAAATTATTCTTCAGTTTCTTTTGTTTTTGTTTTTGTTTTTTTCCCCTAGGCTTGTCCAAAACCAGATCAGGCACCTCCCTCCTGGGTATTTAGTAGAAATCCCAACTCACTCTGCCTCCCTGGACAGCGCTCCATCCTTCCTCTCTAACAGGGCATCACACATTCTCTGGACTCATTGCTTCTGTGCTTGTCAGCATGCCCTCTGCACTCACCACTGCCTTTGCCCTGTTACAGATGTCTATTGCTGGTTGCTGATGAGTTTATTTGTGCTGAAATGCTTCCTCCCCACTGTACCTCACCTCCCACCCAAAGGGATTTAATTTTCAAAGGGAACTCCCAGAAACTTAATCTTTGAATCTAGGGAATCTAATCTCTAACAATTGGGACTTGAGGCTATGTGGGAAGGAAGGGGAGGACTGGGAACAGTGTCATTTCAATGGCATCTCACAAATCCCTGTGAAGACCCAGTGCCTGCTAACATGGAGGACTGGTTCCACAAATTCTTGCTTTGAGACACGCATTCATTACTCGTCCCCTAATGTGTCCTAATGCTGATTATACCAGAAAGCTGCAAACAGATGAAGTCTTACCTCTTACCCTTGAATAGAGGAGTAAGGAAACAAAGTCCAAAGATCTAATTTGGAGGGAATAGACGCTATTACCACACCACCCATTCACAAGGGTGAATTTCTGGAGGCAGAAAGAGAAAGAGAAAGGACTCATCAGGATGAGTGAAGAACACCTCCACTTGGAACTTTACGTGGGAAAGGAGTCTTAGAAATGCCCAGCCAAACACAAAACGCAAGTGACCAGAGATGAACTTAGAATTTCCCTTTCATTGCCAACTCCCTTGATTTTCATTGCCTAGACTCAGGCATTAGATGCCAGTTAAACCCACCCCAATGACCCTCTGAAGGCTGTTCTCCTAGATAGACTCCCAAACTTCCAACCGCTCTCTCATCAAAACTTACCTGCTCATGTCTCCTTCCTTCAGAACCCTTTTCTAAAGCAAATCTAATAAACTGTATAAAGATCTGGTGGCTATTGGTGAACATGCAACCCCTCCCACTTATATCCCTTTAGTGCCTTAACTTGAAGGTTAATCTCAAGCACAGTAATGGGTTTCAAGTATAATGACAGGTATATAGAGGAAATAATGAAGAGTGTGCATGTTGTACCCTAAAGACACCTCCCCCCGAGTGTTCCATTGATAATTAGACAAGGTAGAATATAAGGTCAATAGTGAATCACTCTTCGTACGGCACGATTTTTACTAAATACTACTTTATTTTGCATTTGAAGTCTATTTAAAGATAAACCATCTTTAGTTTGGTATTTTAGTTTTAAAAATAAGAAAGGTCTTTAACAAATCAAGTTGGGACTTGGCAACACCCCTCCACCCCTACCACCCTTTCAATGCTTCCAAGAAAACTTCTACAAATAGTAACAGTCCTGAGGGACAAGACTCCTACCTCTTTCCTTAGTGGCCCTGGACAGGTCCTGCCCTAGAACTGGGCCACACACTGCTACCTACAAAGCTTAATTAGGAATTGTGTAGAAATTCTGAAGTTCAAGGTTAACAATAAGAAATTCAACAATATTCAGGCGTGCCTCGGTGGCTCAATCGGTTGAAAATCTAACTCTTGGTTTTGGCTCAGGTCACAATCTCAGGGTCATGGGATGAAGCCCTCCGTCAGTCTCTACGTTCAGCTGGCAGTCTGCTTGAAAGTCTCTCCCCTTACCTCCTTCTCACTTGTGTGTGCATGCACACACTCTCTCTCAAATAAGTAAATAAAATCTTATTTAAAAAATGAACTTTAACAATATTCTCAGTTAACACATACTACTCAGTAATCTAAAAACTTGAGTCAGAAAATGCTCTGTGGTATACAGCCCAGTTACTTGGGTTCTAACATAAGCTCTTTCTTCTTTATTTAGTTTTCCAGAGGCATGGAGAAGCAAGACACATTGTCCAGACCAGTAGAGTGAATCTTCTCAGAGATGATGTCATCTGGGGAGCTTTCAATTATTCTCCTGGCAAAATTTCTTGCTTTCCCAGCTGTCACAGAAGCTGAATTTTTTTTTTTAAGATCTTATATATGTGACAGAGAGAGATCACAGTAGGCAAAGACAGGGGGAAGCAGGCTCCTGCTGAGCAGAGAACCCTATGTGGGGCTCGATCCCATGACCCTGGGATCATGACCCGAGCCAAAGGCAGAGGCTTTAACCCACTGAGCCACCCAGGTGCCCCAAGCTGAATTTTTTATTCATTCTTCTCTACCAAGGCTGAATTTCCCTAAAATTCCCAGAAAATACTGTAGAAGTAGTAACATGTTAATCCAACATCTATTGTTAAAACTTTTCATTCCATCCTCCATAGCAATAAGAGGAAGAGCATAGTATTCGGACATGGAAGATCTATTAAACAGTGAATAAACTGAGCACTTAAAGTGAGGTATTAGGCATTTCCCAATAAAAGATTGATATGCAAGTGTTATGGGCTGAATTGTGTTTTCCCACAATTCTTATGTTGAAATCCCATTCCCAATACCCTCTGAATACAACTGCATTTGAAAATAGGATCTTTAAAGAGGTCATTAATGGGGTCATATAGGTGGTCCTAATCCCTGAGACTGTATTTGGATATAGGATCTTTCAAAGAGGTGATGAAGGTAAAATGAGGCTGAAAGGGTTGGGACCTCACAAGAAAAGGGAGAGACACCAGAGTGCATGCAAACAGGGGAAGAAGCCATGTGAGGACACTGTGAGAAGGCTGCTGTCCACAAGGCAAGGAGAGGGACCTCTGGAAAAATCCACTATCCTGACACCTTGAATTTCTACCCTCCAGAACAGTGAGAAGATAAATATCTATTGTTTAAGCCAACCGGTCTGCTATTTTCTTATGACAGCCCTCACAAACTAATCCAACAA
Source organism: Enhydra lutris kenyoni (assembly GCF_002288905.1). NCBI lineage: Eukaryota > Metazoa > Chordata > Mammalia > Carnivora > Mustelidae > Enhydra > Enhydra lutris. Next base: position 7,301,956 of record NW_019154111.1, read on the forward strand.
GAGTCCTATTTCTCTATGAAATAAAACTGTTTGATTTATTCTTAAACACAGGCACCATGTATGTTGGGCTCAGGGGAGTATTTCGGTGCCCAGAAGCGTTAGAGCTCAGTAAGTAGGTAGCTGCTGAAATGATATGATAGAGGAATAAATAAGTAAGCAAATTAATTGTATCAAGTATACTTAAAGTGTTGCCTGACTGAGAGATAAACAGGAGAGGGGAGCAGGAAACACGTCTTTCTTTTAATGGTTTTAAGTTATTCCTCACCATTGATGTTACATGGTTGACTGGCTTTGGGCCAACTTGCTCAGACCACAGAGATTCAAATTCTCACCACCAATTAATTTGCTGGCCTTAAACCCCTAGATATTTTAGGTGGAAATTATATCTTTACTGTCTGTGTCTCCATCTGTATGTGGCTGGCTCTGTGTGCGTCTCTCTGTCCTTCTCTCTGTCGCATAGCAAATTAATTGTACAAAATTAGATAGTAACAAAGAGCCAAAACAAATAGCACCTGAGGTGGGGAGGCCCTAGCAAACCCTTTCAGTGGCCAGTTCATAACCCTTTGGACCTAGCACATACCAAGAATTACCAGTACCAGCATCTGGATCTTATTGCTTGGGTGATTTTTATGTTTGTCAAAACCAGAACCCTCCCATCCACACAGTGTTGGGTAATTCATCACACACACACACACACACACACACACACACACACACACACACATGCAGACACACACAGGAAGCAGGCTCCCTGCTGAGCAGAGAGCCTGATGCGGGGCTCGATCCCAGGACCCTGGGATCATGACCTGAGCCGAAGGCAGAGGCTTTAACCCACTGAGCCCCCAGGCGCCCCCATACATCTTTTGATGCTAATGACAATCCCAACGAGGAAACTGAATCACAAAGAGTGACTTTGAATTCACAGCCATCACTGAGTGATTTGGGTTTTTTGCAAGAGTCTGTTCTGGGTTATGGAGGTACTGACGGAGAGGATGGAAGAGGAGAGGAAGACAAGAAGAGAGGAGTCTGTACAGGCAATGACAGAAGCCAAAGAGTACAAGGCGTACTCAAAAAAGTTGTCTGTGTGTCAGTTGAGCGTCGTGCACAGAGGAGTAGAAGGAGATCAGGAAGGAAAGGTAGCCGAGGACCCTGTTATGGAGGAATGCCTCCAATGCCAGGCGATGTGAGGTCAGGGACTGTATGAGTGCGGGCTAATCACACACCTTCAGAACTGGCTTTCAGAAAACCAATTGGGGGCGCCTGGGTGGCTCAGTGGGTTAAAGCCTCTGCCTTCGGCTCAGGTCATGGTCTCAGGGTCCTGGGATCGGGCCCCACATCGGGTTCTCTGCTCAGCAGGGAGCCTGCTTCCTCCTCTCTCTCTCTCTCTCTGCCTGCTTCTTTGCCTACTTGTGATTTCTCTCAGTCAAATAAATAAATTTTTAAAAAAACTAATCAGATTGGGATGTGTAGGTTGTACATAAGTAGAAAAGAGAGACGAGGCAGAAACTTTGGGGGGAAAGTTGATAGGGTAACCAGTGCAATTTTCTCTCTCTCATACATATGTATGCACAAGTTTTCTTTACAATGAAAACTATTCCTAAACTGAGGTTTCCTTTACTCTGGGATGATAATCACACCAGGCTCTGCTCCTGCATGCGAAGCCTGAGTGAAAAGCCCGTGTGCACATCACTTAAGGGACCCTGCTCCTTCTCCAGCAGCTGTCCAGCGTCACCACCAAACAAATATGAGGGACTGTTGACAGAAATCCATAATCCTTCCTACAGCTGTTCCATAAATTGCCTATTAGCAGTCCCATGCCATAATTCATGTCAGATCATGTAGATTCAGCCCTTAGGAAGAACTGGAAAAATTTTATCATTAAATGAAGTTCTATACCAAATCCCTAAGAATTTTCTTGTTATTTCCTAAAGCTGTTCCTCCTTCCAACTCATCCCTGAACTTTCTGAGAGCTGGCAGAATCAAAGATAAGCAAAAAGTTCATACTCTATGTATACTGTTCCTCTGGGGACAGGCCTCTTGGGTCCTTGGGATTTATATTTTAGTACCACAATTTAAATGCAGATTTTTAACTCCCATGTTGAGCATCCAAGGAGGTTTCTGACTTGATTAAAATACTGATGCATAAATTTTATACTTAACATTTTTCTTCTATAACATGAACCCAGCTAAGCGGAGTGGTAGTGAAGCGATGTTTTTAATGAACTTTCAGGTCGTGCATAAGATCTCCAAGAAAGTTTATTTTCACAGATCCATTCTCCAAGTGTTAAAGGAACAGAGAGTTCTCCTACTTTTTAAATAGGATTTTAACAACAACTCCTACCAACGGAAGCTCATAAAATGAGGGGACATATTGCTGCTTGGTCCTGTAGGTGGGGGACAGTGGTAGAACAGCTAAGAGACAGGAGAGGAAAGGTGGAATTCACAGTCCAACTAACCAGTGTTTTGCAATTTGGGACTGGCAAGCTGTATCAAGCATTTGAGCCTCAATTTCACCATTTACAGAAGTGGGGGTGCTCAGCATGCCGACCTGAGGACGTCATCAGACAGCAGCTAAAGGTCAGAAGTCACATGATAGACAACGGTCCTCACTCCTTCACACAGGGCATCTGGGTTTGCTGTTTAGTTTGTGAACTTGTCCAATCTGGCCCTCGATTTCCTCTCTTGTAAAACCGAGGAAGGTAGGTGAGGTGATGCCCTAGGTCTCTTCTAGGTTAATACAATGACCCTCTGGTCCTGCTCTAAGCATCACAACCATTAACCACTATGGCCACAAACATGGCCGTGGTGGTGGTGCAGGGGCATGTGGCTCAGCAGGCAAAAAAATGCGGAGACAGCTAATCGTGTGGAAAAAGCAACACAGCTTGAGAGAAGAGTGAAAGCAAGCCAGCTTGAGCCACTCTGCCTTACCTTCACCTAGCCCCACAGAGGCCAGCACTTCAAGGAAAGAAAGAAAACAAGATGGCAGTGGGGGCAGGAGGATGTCCTGGTGGAGGGGGTGATAAATGGAAAAAGCCAAGAAGGAAATTAAAACAGAAAATATACTCCACGTAACTTAAATATTATAAACTTATAAACCAGAGGATACACAAAAATTCTATAGCAGAGGCAGCCGTCCTTCTTAGCGGCAACCCCAAAGGCCAGCATCTCTTCTTCTCTTTCACAGTTCCAGCCCTTAGAGTCATGAATGCAACCTCAGGCTCTGAGCACAAATCATGTTCTTTCCCACAAATGCAGTTCTAACTCTACTTGGTTCTACTCACAATGACAAAGAGACGAAGAGAATGAATGTCATGTGTGTCTGCCAGCTGCCAGATGGAGACTATTGGTGAAGGATTTCAAAATTCATAAGGACCATCCATCCCCACTCCTTAAGAAGCAGGCGGTCTTCCTTCACTGCGCATGACAGTGTTCTGTGGGAATTCAGCAAGAGTTAAGCCTAAACCACAGACAGCACAGAAGCCAAAGACATATGACATTCCCCAAGAAAATTCACCGAAGACATTCTTGGCATTCTACCACTCTGATACAAATAATTTAAAAAAGGAAAATGTTGGGGCACCTGGGTGGCTCAGTGGGTTAAAGCCTCTGCCTTCGGCTCAGGTCATGATCCCAGGGTCCTGGGATCGAGCCGCACATCACATGGGGCTCTCTGCTCAGCAGGGAGCCTGCTTCCTCCTCTCTCTTCCTCCCTCTCCGGCTACTTGTAATCTCTGTCTGTCAAATAAATAAAACAAAATCTTAAAAAAATAAAAAATAAAAAAAATTAAAAGGAACATGTTAGTTATACTGAACTCAAGTACAGCAACCATACTGATGCCAATTAACCAAAGGAAACGAGAGTTACTCTTATCTTCAACTCAACCAAGAAAAATGTAAAAGCATGTTGATAATGGGCTTTGAGATCTTAAGCCAGAAATTTATGTGACTTGGTTACTGTAAAAAAAAAAATCCTAAAAATTACCTTTCTAGCAATATGATAGAGATACCTGATAATGATCTCTCTCGGCCTCCCGCCAATACCATCCCTGCTCTCTTTACCAAGTGGATTTACCAAGAATTGTGCTCTGATAGGTTGTAGTTTTATGTCTGACTTGTAAACAAGCTGCCCCTTTGGGTTTGCCTTTTGCTGTTTGGGAGTTTGAATTCTGTGCAGGTAAACTCAAGACTGCAACCCTGCCTTTGCCATCAAGTTTATTCCTCCTGGGGCCTCTCCCTCAGTGAGAGGTTTTCCTGGCTCTCTTGAAGCAGAAGGCTCTTCAGGATTCCACACCCTACCTCCTGGACAGGCTTGGCTTACATTCAGTAGAGCCAAAGTTCTCACAGAGAGTTGGCAAGGTCAAAACTAGATCCCAACCCATACTAAAGACTGCTGCTGTCTTAGCGCAATGGCAAGTTCACGGCACCAAACTCAACTGATAGTCACTGTATGCTACGCTTCCACATAGTACGAGCAGGTACTAACACGAGCAGGTAACCACCACCAGACTCCCCAGCTCTGAGCTCCTGCAGTCTTCCCCCCCAACTCATGTTTGGTATAAAGACCCTCGGTATTCCCTATGCAGCATTTTCCATCAGCCATTGACTCCTCCAGTACCACTTGGCATTAAGTGCTCTCGTCATAGACGTTAACCTGAGCCACTGGTGATTCCCACTAACCTGGATGGCGAGCAGGAGCATGGAGACTCACACCAAAGTAGGGCAGCTCCAGAATTCGGGCTCCCTCCTGCCATACTTCACTGCTTCCCTGCTGGGACACTCTCTGGGTAAGGGATGTGCTACGTCTTCAACCCAGAGCTGGTTCTTTGGCTTTCGATTAAACCATCTTCTCCAAAACACCTGAAAAGAATTCCTGCCTCTCAATTAATTCCTTGGAACTAAGACTTTTCCTCCTAATTCTACCATGAAGTTAAGAAACAAGCTGCTGCCAGCTGATTTGTGGCCCCTCAGAATGCAGAGGCTGAAGCCCTGATCTTCAGTATATTTGGAGATGAGACCTTTAAGAGATAACTGGGTTCAGATGAGGTCATGAAGGTGGGCCTTCATGATGGGATGAGTGCCCTTTATAAGAGACACTGAGAGCTTCCCCTCTTCCCCTCCCCTCCCCTCCTCACTCTTCCCCACCTCCCCTCCCCTCCCCTCCCGTCCCCCCACTAGTGTGCACCATGGCAAGACCCTGGGCAAATACAGAGTGGGTACTGACCAGACACCAACCCTGCTGGCAACTCGATCTTGGATTTCTAGTCTCCAGAAAGGTGAGAAATAAGTGCTTATTGTATAAGTCACCTAGTCTGTGGTATTTTGTTATGTTGTCAGCCTGACCTAACATATGAGCACAACTCCAATTTTTTTTTTGTTAATTCTGCGCCTCACTTGGCCTGCACTTAAGGTGCCTTCTGGTTCAGGATTTCTCCTAACACAAGACGAACAGCGATGTCTTCAGAATGAACACAAGCTGATAGAGGACTGTATCCTTCCCCTGTAAGTCTTCATCCCTCGGGAGACCCACAGCTCCGTCTCCAGTCCCAGAAAGCCAGAAGAGAGGTGACCTCAGAGTTCTTGCCCACATATTACATTTGCTGCTTTTAATCTTTCTGTTTTTTAACCTCCATATTCTCCTAAACTTCTTGGAACATGTAATGATATTTAATTTTAATTCCATAGCTACAATGGATTTTGTTGACTAGAAATGGAGGCTTCTGGAGGTAGTACCTTAATCCTCTTTAAAAAACAGCTCCTGGGGCTCTGTGCAGCTGTAAATTATAAAAACAAAAGCAGGATTTAAAAAATACACGTGCGTCCTGGTAATCAGTTAAAGTGTAACACATCAGGTTTAAACAGTAATATGAATGCATCCTTGGGATAAGCGAGGCATTAGCAGTATAAATCTTGATTATTGGTTACAATTCTCCAGGTTTGTAATGTAGTAACAATTTAAATCACTCCGACGGGAAAAAATTAACCCACACCTGTCCCTTCTTGGGCCAGGAGACCCAGCTCCCAGGCGTGAGCTGTCTTCTGCTTTTGTGACAAGAGGCACCATTTCTCTAGGGCAGGTCTGATGTTGATTTTTATGACCATCCTTCTCCTAACCTAAGCGAATGTCTGATCCCAGGCCGCTTGGGACCTTCCCAATTTCAGTTCCCAAAGCCCTGTGTCCTAGGAAGCCCTCAGAACAATCGGACCCCATACCCTATTCACCTAGTTCAGAAACCGTTTTTGAACGAAGGAACAGCCCGAAGGACTCGCACATGTCATCTCTAAAAGAAAGAACATGAGGGATAGAACAGTGCAGTTGTCCAGAGCATGACTGTGGAGCGGGATGGCTGGGTTCAAGTCCACGCTCTGCCACTTACCAGCTACGTGATCTTGGGTAGCTGAACTTCTCTGGCCCTCCATCTCCTCTTCTGTAAAATGGGAAATTATTGGTACGAACCACAAAGGGCTGTTTGAGAATCCAGTTAGTTGATATGTGTAAAGCATTTAGAACAGTGCCCAGGGCATGCTATCAGAATTGATGAAAGCAACTGACCTAGTACTTGGTCCGTAGTAGATGTCCCAGCTTATTTAAAATAGTAGGGCCAGAGCAACCCTGGGCCGAATTGGGAAGGAAATGAAATTATTCTTCAGTTTCTTTTGTTTTTGTTTTTGTTTTTTTCCCCTAGGCTTGTCCAAAACCAGATCAGGCACCTCCCTCCTGGGTATTTAGTAGAAATCCCAACTCACTCTGCCTCCCTGGACAGCGCTCCATCCTTCCTCTCTAACAGGGCATCACACATTCTCTGGACTCATTGCTTCTGTGCTTGTCAGCATGCCCTCTGCACTCACCACTGCCTTTGCCCTGTTACAGATGTCTATTGCTGGTTGCTGATGAGTTTATTTGTGCTGAAATGCTTCCTCCCCACTGTACCTCACCTCCCACCCAAAGGGATTTAATTTTCAAAGGGAACTCCCAGAAACTTAATCTTTGAATCTAGGGAATCTAATCTCTAACAATTGGGACTTGAGGCTATGTGGGAAGGAAGGGGAGGACTGGGAACAGTGTCATTTCAATGGCATCTCACAAATCCCTGTGAAGACCCAGTGCCTGCTAACATGGAGGACTGGTTCCACAAATTCTTGCTTTGAGACACGCATTCATTACTCGTCCCCTAATGTGTCCTAATGCTGATTATACCAGAAAGCTGCAAACAGATGAAGTCTTACCTCTTACCCTTGAATAGAGGAGTAAGGAAACAAAGTCCAAAGATCTAATTTGGAGGGAATAGACGCTATTACCACACCACCCATTCACAAGGGTGAATTTCTGGAGGCAGAAAGAGAAAGAGAAAGGACTCATCAGGATGAGTGAAGAACACCTCCACTTGGAACTTTACGTGGGAAAGGAGTCTTAGAAATGCCCAGCCAAACACAAAACGCAAGTGACCAGAGATGAACTTAGAATTTCCCTTTCATTGCCAACTCCCTTGATTTTCATTGCCTAGACTCAGGCATTAGATGCCAGTTAAACCCACCCCAATGACCCTCTGAAGGCTGTTCTCCTAGATAGACTCCCAAACTTCCAACCGCTCTCTCATCAAAACTTACCTGCTCATGTCTCCTTCCTTCAGAACCCTTTTCTAAAGCAAATCTAATAAACTGTATAAAGATCTGGTGGCTATTGGTGAACATGCAACCCCTCCCACTTATATCCCTTTAGTGCCTTAACTTGAAGGTTAATCTCAAGCACAGTAATGGGTTTCAAGTATAATGACAGGTATATAGAGGAAATAATGAAGAGTGTGCATGTTGTACCCTAAAGACACCTCCCCCCGAGTGTTCCATTGATAATTAGACAAGGTAGAATATAAGGTCAATAGTGAATCACTCTTCGTACGGCACGATTTTTACTAAATACTACTTTATTTTGCATTTGAAGTCTATTTAAAGATAAACCATCTTTAGTTTGGTATTTTAGTTTTAAAAATAAGAAAGGTCTTTAACAAATCAAGTTGGGACTTGGCAACACCCCTCCACCCCTACCACCCTTTCAATGCTTCCAAGAAAACTTCTACAAATAGTAACAGTCCTGAGGGACAAGACTCCTACCTCTTTCCTTAGTGGCCCTGGACAGGTCCTGCCCTAGAACTGGGCCACACACTGCTACCTACAAAGCTTAATTAGGAATTGTGTAGAAATTCTGAAGTTCAAGGTTAACAATAAGAAATTCAACAATATTCAGGCGTGCCTCGGTGGCTCAATCGGTTGAAAATCTAACTCTTGGTTTTGGCTCAGGTCACAATCTCAGGGTCATGGGATGAAGCCCTCCGTCAGTCTCTACGTTCAGCTGGCAGTCTGCTTGAAAGTCTCTCCCCTTACCTCCTTCTCACTTGTGTGTGCATGCACACACTCTCTCTCAAATAAGTAAATAAAATCTTATTTAAAAAATGAACTTTAACAATATTCTCAGTTAACACATACTACTCAGTAATCTAAAAACTTGAGTCAGAAAATGCTCTGTGGTATACAGCCCAGTTACTTGGGTTCTAACATAAGCTCTTTCTTCTTTATTTAGTTTTCCAGAGGCATGGAGAAGCAAGACACATTGTCCAGACCAGTAGAGTGAATCTTCTCAGAGATGATGTCATCTGGGGAGCTTTCAATTATTCTCCTGGCAAAATTTCTTGCTTTCCCAGCTGTCACAGAAGCTGAATTTTTTTTTTTAAGATCTTATATATGTGACAGAGAGAGATCACAGTAGGCAAAGACAGGGGGAAGCAGGCTCCTGCTGAGCAGAGAACCCTATGTGGGGCTCGATCCCATGACCCTGGGATCATGACCCGAGCCAAAGGCAGAGGCTTTAACCCACTGAGCCACCCAGGTGCCCCAAGCTGAATTTTTTATTCATTCTTCTCTACCAAGGCTGAATTTCCCTAAAATTCCCAGAAAATACTGTAGAAGTAGTAACATGTTAATCCAACATCTATTGTTAAAACTTTTCATTCCATCCTCCATAGCAATAAGAGGAAGAGCATAGTATTCGGACATGGAAGATCTATTAAACAGTGAATAAACTGAGCACTTAAAGTGAGGTATTAGGCATTTCCCAATAAAAGATTGATATGCAAGTGTTATGGGCTGAATTGTGTTTTCCCACAATTCTTATGTTGAAATCCCATTCCCAATACCCTCTGAATACAACTGCATTTGAAAATAGGATCTTTAAAGAGGTCATTAATGGGGTCATATAGGTGGTCCTAATCCCTGAGACTGTATTTGGATATAGGATCTTTCAAAGAGGTGATGAAGGTAAAATGAGGCTGAAAGGGTTGGGACCTCACAAGAAAAGGGAGAGACACCAGAGTGCATGCAAACAGGGGAAGAAGCCATGTGAGGACACTGTGAGAAGGCTGCTGTCCACAAGGCAAGGAGAGGGACCTCTGGAAAAATCCACTATCCTGACACCTTGAATTTCTACCCTCCAGAACAGTGAGAAGATAAATATCTATTGTTTAAGCCAACCGGTCTGCTATTTTCTTATGACAGCCCTCACAAACTAATCCAACAAGAGTCCTATTTCTCTATGAAATAAAACTGTTTGATTTATTCTTAAACACAGGCACCATGTATGTTGGGCTCAGGGGAGTATTTCGGTGCCCAGAAGCGTTAGAGCTCAGTAAGTAGGTAGCTGCTGAAATGATATGATAGAGGAATAAATAAGTAAGCAAATTAATTGTATCAAGTATACTTAAAGTGTTGCCTGACTGAGAGATAAACAGGAGAGGGGAGCAGGAAACACGTCTTTCTTTTAATGGTTTTAAGTTATTCCTCACCATTGATGTTACATGGTTGACTGGCTTTGGGCCAACTTGCTCAGACCACAGAGATTCAAATTCTCACCACCAATTAATTTGCTGGCCTTAAACCCCTAGATATTTTAGGTGGAAATTATATCTTTACTGTCTGTGTCTCCATCTGTATGTGGCTGGCTCTGTGTGCGTCTCTCTGTCCTTCTCTCTGTCGCATAGCAAATTAATTGTACAAAATTAGATAGTAACAAAGAGCCAAAACAAATAGCACCTGAGGTGGGGAGGCCCTAGCAAACCCTTTCAGTGGCCAGTTCATAACCCTTTGGACCTAGCACATACCAAGAATTACCAGTACCAGCATCTGGATCTTATTGCTTGGGTGATTTTTATGTTTGTCAAAACCAGAACCCTCCCATCCACACAGTGTTGGGTAATTCATCACACACACACACACACACACACACACACACACACACACACATGCAGACACACACACCACATATACACCATATCACTGCCCATTGGCTACCTTTGGCCAATGACTGAAGGAGGTGGTGTGTAAATACGCCAGCTCTCACCCCATTGCTGGAGGAGTTCTGGGATGTGGGCTGCATAGCAGGGAGAAGAGCCCATTGCCCACACTAATGGCTTACCAGATGTATTCTCTTCACTGTGTGTCTTCTTCTGTCTCATTTCCCCACTCTTCTTTTTTTTATGATTTTATTTATTTATTTGACAGAGATCACAAGTAGGCAGAAAGGCAAGCAGAGAGAGAGGAAGGGAAGCAGGATCCCCACTGAGCAGAGAGCACGACACGGGGCTTGATCCCAGGACCCTGGGATCATGACCTGAGCCAAAGGCAGAGGCTTTAACCCATGGAGCCACCCAGGTGCCCCTCCCCACTTTTCTTTCACATCCCAAATAAATGACAGATACTTGAATCCTTAATTCAAGGTCTGCTTCTGGGTAAAGCCACATTAGGGCAAAATAGACCTGCTTTAGAATTCTGGTGATACCACTTACAAGGTTAGGCAAGCTAACGATCTCCCTCAGTCTTCATTTACCTATTTGTAAATGGAAAAGGTTAATACCTACTTTGTGGGTTGCAATGAAATAACACACAAGAAGCACTGAGTCCTAGGTCTGGTACATAGCATGTACCTAACGAGTTGATTTCTCCCTCTTTGGTTTGGCTCTCCCCGCAGGAGATTTCAAACTGGCAAAGAGTTCTATCATTTGATTTGCTATGTAACAACCCCTCCTGCCTCCTCAATGTAGTGGCCTAAAGCTCTGTTATTCAGCTCACAATCCTGAGGCTCAGCAATTTGGGCTGGGATCAGCTGGGTGGTTCTTCTGTTGGCTTGCGCCAGGCTCACTCGGGCAAAGGAGGACCCCAGGCAGTGAGGTGGGTGACTATGCTCCTGGGGGTTGACTAACTGCCAGGATGAGCAGGATAACTGAGCCACATGTCTCCCATCACCTGGAAAGCTGGCCCAGGCTTCAAGTGGCAGCTCAAATCCCCAGGAGTAGCAAGATGACAAAGCCTAACGCATTGGTGTTTTTGCACATTTGTCATTATTGCTAGTAGAAGGACTCTGTTTCTAGATGAGAAGAGCTACCAAGTGATAGTGCAAGAGTGTAGGTATAGGTGGGGGGGGGGATCTGTGGCCATTTGTGCTACTGACTACAAACAATATGCCTTACATATATCTCAGGGGCTTCTACAAGGCGTCTGGGGACCACCAGTTTGTGGTGGGATCTCCCATGCCAGGTAGCTTGCTAGTGATTGAAAAACAGACTGGCTCTCTCAGGTCAAAAAATAATCCCTCTGCTGCATTTACTAGGTAAATTTGAGAAGCAAAGTGTGTAGCTGTTATCTTTGACTGAAGTTAGAAGTTTTTGTTGGAAGATGATAAAGAGAAAACGTTTTTTTAAAAAATCCAGAACTATATTTGTTTTACCAAGATGTTCAGATGTTGGCATTTTTTTAATCACCTCTGATGCAATTATATTAATCACTGGAATGGCTGTGTGAATACAGATATTCACACAAACACATTCTTCAAGATGTTGTCTAGAGATGTAACTACAATCAATCCAGGGAACCAGTGTAAACTAAGCTGCTGCTTCCTTCCACCAAAAACCAATTAATTGCAAGCCTGAAGACTACACAGAAAGATTGTAATAATTGCTGCATTCTTGTAAAGCAAACCATTTTTCTAAGTTGATTACAGGTCATAATTACTCATCTTAATTTCAATAATAATTACCTTTATAACATTCTTTATAAAAAAACTCTTTATAAAGACTTGCTTTATAAAAAAAAAAACTTTTCTAATAAAGGAAAAAAAATTATAAATAACCTCAGGGGGGAAATAGTGCCTTGGATTCAGTAAATTGCAAGCAACATTTCTGGCTCCTGAACAAAAATTGGTCTGCTCAATAAAGTCCAGAGAGTCTCAGGGCACAGCCATGAGATTGAAGTAATTCTCGTGCTGTTGTAATTGCATTTATTTTTTATTAACTGTTACATACATACTTCTGATATTTTGTTCAACTCTATGCATAATTGGGATAAAAGAATTAAGACTTGACTGCTTTTTAGAAGGTTACTGAGAGGACCTAGGCTGGTGGTGACAATCCCTGGTCCACCCAACCCATACGTGTACCCACCACCAGCTTGAGCAAGACTCACTAACTTCCTCTAAGGAAGGCAGTCAGGCCCTTGGGACTTAGGGCAATGGCTAAGACACATCATTCTAAGTATATATCTCTGGAGCTCAGAAACAGAAGAATTCAGCTTCTCTCCAGGCACAGTGCAATTCTCTTTAGGCTCCGCTGGAGGGACACCTCTCCAAGGCAGGACTAAGATCTGAGTCTCCCTCTCAACCTGGGCTCCATTAGGACAGCACTTTTGCGGGCAGAGGAAAGGGGAAATCCCAGGCATGAAGCAAGAGTGGGTTCAGCTCACCCATCTCCAGACAGATGAACTGCACATTGAAAGGAAACACTAAGGGGAAGGTAGCCATGTTGTCTGTCATCCAAATCACGATACTTTTTTTTTTTTTAAGATTTTATTTATTTGTTTGAGAAAGGGAGAGAGTGCACACAAAGGGAGAGGGAGAGGGAGAAGCAGACTCCCCGCTGAGCAAAGAGCCCAATGTAGGGCTGGATCCAGGACCCTGAGATCATGACCTGACCCAAAATCCAATGCTTAAACGACTGAGCAACCCAGGTGCCCCAGAACCCAGATACTTTCATTATGCCAGGACATAGGCATGACTCAGGGCTTCCCCAGAGTGGGCAGTTTCTATATGGGAGGGCTGATAATTTATCTGATGACAGCAGGATATTTTCTTCTGACCTGGTGAGAGATGCTGATCCAACTAAGCAACAACAAAACAGAAGTCAGTGTTAACCTCTCCGAGGGCCTCTTTCAGCCCCTGGCCTCCCAGCAGGGCTGTCACATGCTCCACGCAATGTCTCCACCCTCTGCTTCAAGGAAGCAAGGGCAGCTCCCAGGACCACACGGGAAAACACATGAAAAGACTTCATCTCTAGCCCTGGTTCTTCTACCCAACTCATAGTGGGAACTGCCGGTGGGGGGAAGAGAAGGCTTTGTCTGCACAGCTAACACTGATGCTTAGTGGGACGAAATCCATAGCAGAAGAGTTGAAAAGCTAAAATGCCCTCTGGGAATTCTCAAGAATTCTGACCACCCCTGTACAGACCTGGACCTGGGAGCAGGGACGGGGATGGCTTTCTAGTATCTTCCTGCCTACAGGTCCTTCCATGCCCCTTTGGAATGATCGCACGGCACTTCTCTGCACCCTCCTGGAGGCAGCTGTTGATGTCCCCCACACAGGAGGAGCCCCATTAAGTACTCCCATAGCCAGTCCTCAGCCCTGGCACATTGATCTCGGGAGTTCAGACAGCAGCTTATGTTGCAGTTTTCTGCCCCTCTCCCTTTGGAGACAAGAGAAGGATTAGAATTTTAGTCTTCCTTTGATTATTATAGACTTTCTTTTCATCTAGGTGCTTCCTGTGGGGGAGGGGGGAACAACACCATTTCCTGCCCTAATGCTTACACCACAGATGACAGTTGGAAGATCTTACAGTGACTCAGTAAGTATTAAAGTATTAGAGTTTTATCTCATTTTAAAGAGAATGGACTCATGCTGTCTGCATGCCAATCTTCTTTTCTTTTTGAAGTTGTCAAATATTAATGTATAAAAACAGGTGTACTCCATGGTGCAGGTTGCCATGAAATCTTTAGAGTTGATATGGTCACTGCCAAACACCAAGTATTCTGATCCTGCCCATCACAGGAACACCTGTCTTTTGAGACCATCTTCTAGGACCCTCTCATCTCCAACTGTCCCATATCCAGTCACCATCACTTCTAAAGGATCAGCCCCTTCCTTTCATTTCCATTACCCCCCTCTCCAGCTGCTAACCTGACCTCATACCAACTCTAGAGTGAGAGCCTTCTACCTGGATCCCAGCCTTGGGTCTCCCTCACCCCCAACCAGCCCTGCCCACTAGCTTCCCCTGTTCTCCCCACCTCATTGGTGGTAATTTGTTAGAGGAACACACCCTCACTGCTTACAAAGAGGCAGACACTACATGAAGGATTTAGTGTTCACTAGCTTCCCCGCTGTCCCCCAATAATATGGGGATGGTTACTACTCTTACCCCATGTACACATGAGGGAGTCACCCAACCTCATGCACCGAGCTAGTGAGTGGTAAAGCCAGATAACAAACTCAGGATTCTGATGCCAAATCCTAGGCAAGAAATCCTTTCGAACTCTTCTCAAATGTGGGTGAAGAAAGGCTCACAAGATAATGATGACAGAGAAAAATGGCATTGCTACCCCTTGGCTGGCAGACTATGGGAAGGAAAGAAGTCTTTGTTCTTTTCAGCTGATTTTGGGATGTATAAGAGGAGCAGATCCTCCCCACCTCTGCAGCCTGCAGCCCCAACAATCCAGACAATCCAGCTTCTAGGAACGCCCTCACACCAAAGGGAAGCCTTTGGTTCTGGTTCATTCTTTTTTTTTTTTTTTTTTAAGATTTTATTTATTTATTTGACAGACAGAGATCGCAAGTAGGCAGAGAGGTAGGCAGAGAGAGGGAAGGGGAAGCAAGCTCCCTGCTGAGCAGACAGCCCGATTCGGGACTTGATCCCAGGACCCTGAGATCATGACTGGAGCCAAAGACAGAGGCTTTAACCCACTAAGCCACCCAGGCGCCCCTCTGGTCCATTCTTAAGCCATTTTTTTTAATCTCTTGCGGGCTGTGGGAATAAAGGAGGGGTATGGGAGTGAAGTTGTTCTGGGCACAAGTTTGACTCTTTCCTTCACTGAACAACCTCCCCCAAATAAGACCGAGGATCCCAGGCTTGAGGAAATGGGATGTTTCCTCCCAGGTTGCTTCAGATTTGGGTTTTAGTTCAACACCGCCTTTCCTGATTTCCCCCATCCAGTGTGTCTTGCTTTCAACCCTCTCACAACCCTGAAAATCTCTCTGAAACATTATCACTGTGACACTTTTCCATTGTCTTTATGGACTTATTTAACTAAAGTGTCTTCCCAGCCTCCACAAAGGTAAGGGTTACGCCTATTTTGGTTCACATTTCTATTCTCAAGGAAGCCTCCTTGAGTTCTTTCTTTCCTGAACCCCCACATAGAATCTTAACAACAAAGCCAATCAATTCTACTTCCTAATTTATAACCTGACTCTTTCTCTTGCCCTCTCCATTGCTGTCATCCATGGCCAACCCTTCGTCGCCTCTCAGAGTTATTTTCACAGCATCTTGCTTCTAATGCCCACTGTCCAAAAGTCTCTGCACAACAGCCACAGATCAAATTACAATAAAATCCAAACTCTTTAACCTGACTTGCAAAGTCCTGCAAAATCTGACCCCTGCCTTCTTTTCCAACCTCATGCAATGCAATCTCATTTTAAGGCCAAATGGAAGGTCAAGTTCATTCCAGCTTTATGGCCTTTGTCCTCATGTTCTCTGCCAGGAATGTGCTGCCCCTGACCTTCCTCCACATGGCTGACTCCTCAGCATTCAAATATCAGCAAGCGACATTTCTTCTGATGACCCAATCAACTTTGTTGCTCCCTGTGATATTCCCTTTATAAGTTTTCTACCTGGGACTTAGTACTTAAGCTACTATATGATTTTTTTCTTATTTGTTTCTTTGTTGGTTGACTTCTCTCTTCATTTAAATTAAGCTTCATGAGAACAGTGACATTGTCTTTCTTTATTCGATCCCAGTGATGAGAACAAGGTGCTTGCTAAATGTTTGTTTGTGACTTCCTGGCACTTTGCCTGGTACAGTATACCTTTTCAACAAATATTTGTCAAATGAAGGCATAGCAATCTGGTTTTAAATTATTAAAACTTTATGCATTTTCTATTTAGTCTGGCAAAATTAACACTATTTTAAAATCTGATTTCAAAGCATTAATTTGACTATTCAAACAAAAACCTAGCAAAACTTAAAGATACAAACCTGAGGTCCAGCAGTACTCAATGCAACTTGGCTTTGAGCAAGAAAACAAAAGCTTGTTGCTTCTATTCCCGATTTATGCACATTTTGAGGTCTACCTAGCAGACAGAAGCACAAGTGAACTTCTAAAATGCCTTCATGATGATCCCTTACGTGTGTACATCTACCTAACAAATATCACTCACGTTCCCTGTGCCATTCCTGCTGGAATAAAAATAGGATTACAGTAAAACTCATAAAATGGTAAACATTTTGGGAGTCTCTTCTCCCAGTTTCTCTGAGAGGACCCTCTGACCAAACTTCCCACCCTTTCTTCAAACTTGTCATGGAAGTCACTCCCTGGGGCTGTCTCCCATGTGCTACCTGAACCAGCCTTCCTTTTAGAAATATTGGTTCCCTCCTTTCCCACTTTTATTCACGCTGGTGCAATCTCCAGGAGCTGCTGCTAACAAGAGCCCACCAAAGCCCCTGCTGCTGAAGCCCAGTGGGGCGGCCACCTCTCCAGGAATCCACTCTTATCTGTGCTCACGTGTTGAGGGCACCATTAAAGTGTTCTGAAGGACACCAAAGTTCATTCCCCATCACTGCTGAGATTGTTGCCCCCAACCTCCTGAAACCTTCCTTGTGGTCCCAGTATTTCCCAGATATTTGAGAGAAACTATGGGTTTAAATTGGGGCTTGCCAGTTTGTTGGAAACTAACCCTAACCCAATCCTTTGCTGAATAGATAGAAGTTGTATTGTGCCCTGAATCACTCAACCGTCCCTTAAAGCCACTACTCTTGAACCAAGCTTGTATATTTCAGATTTCTCTTTCTTTCAGATAAGCTGTTTCCCGGGGCTCCTGGGTGGCTCAGTGGGTTGAGCCTCTGCCTTCAGCTCAGGTCATGATCTCAGGGTCCTGGGATTGAGCCCCGCATTGGGCTCTCTGCTTGGCAGGGAGCCTGCTTCCCCCCTCTCTGTTTCTGCCTGCCTCTCTGCCTACTTGTGATCTCTCTCTCTTTGTCAAATAAATAAAAAAACATCTTTTTAAAAAATAAAATAGAATAAACTATTTCCCAAATAAATCATTTGTAGATAGGCCCTACCAGTCCACGGAATGTTCCCGAATTGAACACAGCTTAGGCTTATATTCACAATGCAATTCCACAATCACATATATTTTTTGGCTTCTCGTGGGCAACCACACAGTGGGATCAAGGTGAAAACTATCTTTCATGTAAGGAAATAGAAAAAAGATGTGAATTATCTGGGATCAAACCATCAAGTCACTGCTGGAGCTGGATTTCAATTCAGGCTTCTGGACAACAGCTCAAGAGCTCTTTCTCATACATGAAGTTCCAAATACCGTGTCTGAATCTCTACCTGCTTCCTCAACTCTTCCCCAACCTCAGCCAAACATGGAGCACCTGGAATCTCTTGGAGTTCTACTGATTTTCAAGTGAAAGTTTTAGTTTGTACTTCCTCTTTAGCAACACCTGTTGTCAATTCTGCCCCTCAAAGTATTCACTAATACTGTAAGGCTGAATTCTTACTGCTTCTAAAATGGGATCCACCAGCCCATATCCCACAGTATCCACCAGGATCATTAGCTATGCTTCTTTGGAATAAAGACACATATCTGGGCAAGCTAAGCCCGCTGTTCTTTTGCCTTTATTTTGTAACTAAATAATTTCCCTAAAAAAGAATGTATCTTCCTTCTAGGAACACATGAATTACTCCCATATTATTCAAATGAATGATGCACTTTTTGGATGGTGGGGTAATAATCCCCATGGGTAATAATCTTCTCTGACCCTCAGTTTTCTCTTAGAGGAAAAAGGGAAAGTAATACAAACCCATAGAGTCCTTGTAAACATCAAAAAGGTAACCAGTAAAACACCAGCAAGGGAGAGAGCACAAAATATACACTCAATAAATGTTTCCTTACTTCCTGGACTACCACAAACACAAATTTAACAATTAAAGTTTTCTATACATTCTCTGTTCTTTTCAAGTTTTACCTAATACATTGTAAAGCATCTATACAAAATTCTTCCTAAATTATTTTTTAGTCCTTTGCCTTTTTAGAAAATGTTGATTCCTTCTGTTATATGGAGTAAGTTGATTTGGACCAGAATAAATGTGCTCATCCTGGCCTTTGTCACCTTCAGTTTTTTGATCCTACTAACGAATGCCACTCAGGTGAAGCACTGCTTTATAATTATATCCACATCCACTTTCTCTTACAAGAATTCAAGCTCTATTAATTCAGATATGAGATGGAGAAAGAAAAAATTGTTTGGGTGACTTCACCTTCCAAAATCTAAACAAGGATCTTTGTATTATTCCTAACTGTGGAAAATAACATGAATATTTATAATCTCCCTGGCAGTTACCAAATCAACAAAGAAGTATCTGTTATTCCAAGAAATTAAAGAAAAAATTCCATATCATCATGTACATTATACTATGATTTTTTAAAGATACCTTATGTGGAATCTGCAGCTGAAAATGCTACACTAAACAGATAGAGCCCCATTTTTTACATTAGTAGAAGTAATTTACGGTAAATTTCTTTTAATTTTTAAAATAAGACTGAGAATGGCAGTAAACCTTGGGATCAAAGTGGGTAGCAGCATTTAATAAGTCACCTAAAAGGTGTTTTTTTTTTTTCTCTTAGCTTTATTTTTGTTTTGTTCAATAGGAGAAATCACTATGGACTGTATTGTTTAAAGTATAGTATTGAGGGACTCCTGGGTGGTTCAGTTGGTTAAGCATCTGCCTTCAGCTAAGGTTGTGATCTTAGGGTCCTGGGATTGAGCTCTGCGTTGTGTCAGGCTCCCTGCTCAGGGGGAAAGTCCGTGAACTTTCTGGTCTCCTTCTGTCTTACCCCACCCTGCATGCTCTCTCTCTCTCTCTCAAATAAATAAATAAAATCTTTTAAAAAATTTTTAAAAATTTTTAAAAAGTATAGTATTGGAACAACACAAGGGTCACTAAATCACAAGATATGTATTTTTTTTTCCAGCCTCCAGATATCCCTGGGCACCATCCCCAATATTTTACAGATAACTACAAGATAGCTCAGAGGGGAAAGTAAATTATCCAAGGGAAGAACTAGAATCTACCACACCAAGAGTTTGAGGGGAAAAGCAACAAGCCCAACAACCATCACAACACACAGGAAGTCATCAGCAGAAGGCACAGGTGTTACTAGTCTCCCTTCGGCATCCTTCTAAGAGATGAGCCCAGACCCAGCACAACAGGATGTACCCGTGGGGCTCTAGCACAGGGTCGCCACCCCCAAGTTTCTCTCTATGTACTGGGTGAGCATGAGAGTGGCCTTATAAACAGGTACAAGCCAATGCCTGGAATCCAAGCAATCAGAGTTTCTTAATTGCTGGCCACACAGAGCGAGTGCTGGGAAAGCATCGGAAGTTCTGGACTCGTGAGAAACA
The DNA here is from genome assembly GCF_002288905.1 of Enhydra lutris kenyoni. NCBI lineage: Eukaryota > Metazoa > Chordata > Mammalia > Carnivora > Mustelidae > Enhydra > Enhydra lutris. The sequence goes on from NW_019154111.1 coordinate 7,321,723, forward strand.
GCAGCCCCTGCTTCTGGGATAAGGAAGCCATCACCTCATGAAAAGCTGAGTTCACGGACTTTTTGCACTTACCTCTGTTTACTTCTGTGCATTGCAGCATGCTCCCTTTGCTCCCACTTCTAGAGACACATGTCATTATTGTCACTGGGCTGACTACTGGGGGAAGGGAAGGGGAGGTCTAATCTCCTCTCTACTTATAGGATTCAAGAAGTAAATTTTCCAACTTATTATATTTGTCTTCAGGTTTTAAATAACTAGAGTACAAGGACCATATCTTAAACGTCTTCTCTAATTCTACATTACACCATAAAATGAGCTTTTAACACATACTTGTTGGTTAATGGATTTGATAAGGTTCTCTCATCCTACTTCCTGAAAATTCTGCATGTACTTTAGGAAGCCTGGTGGAAAGGGGAAAAAGATACAGAAAAAAAACTAGTAAATGTTATGTTTGATCAAAGTCAATCATCCATTGTTCTTTGTTCTCACCTCTGATCCCTTACATTAATGATTTGTGGGGAAAGGAAAGAGGGAACCTGTGTGGCCTTCTAGTTTCACACTGAACTCCTTCCTCTGGGGGCAGATGATTTCTTGAGTGGACACACTGTCTGCCAAGCTCTTTGCCCTCTTTGTTCGTGTGTAGAGAGAACCCTACGTGTCCAGGCAGTGGCTAGAGATGGGAGCAGAACATGGGTGAATGTCCTGGCAAGAGTATTTCCCTGAAAACAGGCATACCTGGATATCCAATCATTTTGGTTTACGTTTACTATTCTAATGCTTCTGATTGGCTCTATCTTATTTATTTATTTATTTATTTATTGAGAGAGAGAGAGAGCATGTTCAAGAGCAGGGGAGGAGCAGAGGGAGACAGAGAATCCCAAGCAAGCTCCACACTCAGCAGCCCAGAGCCCCATGTAGGGCTCGATCCCATGACCCTAAGGTCGTGACTTGAGCCAAAATAAAGAATCGGACCCTTAAGCAAATGAGCCACCCTGGCATCCCTGGTTGTCTCTGTCTTAAGGTTGGTTTGTAACTTATACAGAATCACCAGACTTTAAAAGTGTAGAAGATGATTATTGAGGTCGTCTAACCCATTCCCTTTCAAATAGATGATAAGCAGTTTCAACAATTTGGGTTTCTATTTTAGACAAGGTTATACATTCCACTTCTAGAAATTCTAGTTCTTCCTTGAAATTTCTACACAAGCACCCCATATTTGCCCTATTGGTACAGAGAATAAGAGTAATTGCCTTTGAGTATTTGGTACTGAGTACTGAAGTACTAAAGATACTATTGTTATCCTCGACTTCTCTGTTCTCCAGATAAAAGATTCCATTCCCTTCAATGATACTTCCTTTGACAGAATTTTTAGACTTTTCCCCCATATATCTTTCCTTTCCCTACATAATGATAGTGTCCTTAATTTTGTCTTGACTTTGCAGAAAGTGTCTATGTGGAAAGACCTTCAGGATTATTTACCATATGACCCACATTGTTGTCTCTGGGTTGGCCAATTCCCATTAACAAAGTAGGTAGTGTTTGACCTGCAGAGCTTACTGGATAGTTTCTGGACCGTCTTTAAGTTGCTTTTGTGATATTTTGGTGTTGAACAAACTTGAGTCTGATTCTTTAGTGTATTTTTTATTCTGTTTTATTTTTGTTATTCCCAACTCTTTATGATCAAAAATCTCACCCTTCAGAAATTTTCAAAGACAATGAACTCTCATATACCCTCTACCTAGAGTCAATAATTGTTGACATTTTGCCCTATTTTTATCTCTTTCTCTCTGTAAACACACTCACAGATCCCTTGTAATCAGTTTTCCATCTAGAGCCCCATTCATACAAATGAATAGACAACTCAAGATCATAAGTGCTTGAAAATAAAGCTTCAACATGAAAAACGAAGCCAATAACCCCCTACCAAAAAAAAGGATCTCTGAAGAAATGGAGACATTTAGGATTTAGGTGGCACCCAAAACAAAACAAAATAATTAAAATTAATATCATCAAAGAGCATAGATATGCATCTATAAACTAAGAAAAAGGTTTTTAAAAAAAAAAACAAACAAGCAGAGGACTTTGAAATTAAAAACGTGATAACTGGGATTAAGACTTAATAAAAGGAATGGAAAGCAAGGTCAAAGAAACCTCCTCAAAAGAGTAGAATCAAAAGCTAAAGCACTCAAAAAATAGAGAAGATATTTTAAAATGAGAGGACCAATCGAACGGACCCAATATGTGATTATTTGAGTTCTAGGAAAAGAAAAAGATGATGGGGTATTATAATTAGTATAAAAATAAGCTTTGCAAAATTAAAGGCAAAAGTCTTAAGATTGAAAAGGCCCACAGACACCCAATGGCAATAATTTTTTTAACTGCATATCATATAATCATAGAGTCAGGCAACTCCAGGTATAAACAGTAAAGTATAATTGCTTTCATCAAAGTATCTCCTGACTTCCCAAAAACAATACTGGATCCCCGGAGAAAGTGGAGCCATGTTTGTAAAATTCTACAGGAAAATTATTTTCGATTGCTAATTCTCCCACCAAACAAACTGGGTATGCTTGTATAATAAGAAATAGTATCATACATGGATATGTATGAACTAAAAACTGTTACTTCCTGTGAAACTTTGTCAAAGGAAGTTACTGGGCTATAGTAGGTTTAAAAAAAGTTAAGAGAGAGAAGTCAAGAAAGGAAGACTTTGAATTCAAAATATAGATTCTACATATGCCCAGGAAATGCCTGAACAAGACCTCTGTACCAGTCTAGAGATGCAGGATGGTGGCTGTTGGGAGAAGAGGCAACAAAGAATGGAACTAATGATTGTGGCTGCTTGCAAAATTTCTGTCTGGGTGGTAGACAGATATTTAATAATAATGAATAGAGCTATAATAATAATGATAATATGTAATTAATGATAATTAATTGATGATAATATGTAATATAACCATAGAGCAAGTGGGTGTGGATGAAGGAGAAAGGGAGAAGCAGGAAGGAATCCTCTATCACCTTGACAGGAAATCCATCCCTACTGAGTAAAATCAACCCAATCAAGAAATAGCAATAAAAGCATATTTAGATAATGTGGAGATAAATATGAAAGGAAATAGCTAAAATTGTTGGACGTGGCAGCCTCTGGGAAGAACCTAGAATAGTGCCCAGCATATTGCATATCAATCAGAACTATTTCCATTGCAAGTGACAGAAACTCAAATTAAACTAGCTTTAGCAGAAAGAGGAATGTATATTCGCTCACATAACATAAAAAAAATCATAGATCAATATAGCTGAATTCAGGTTTTCAAACTAATGTTTATATAATGTCTATAAGAAATTATCTCTTGTTTCTCATCTCTCAGCCCTGCTTTCTTTCTCCTTGGTTGGCTTAATTCTCAAGCAACTTTCCCCATGTGGGGGCAAAGATAGTCCCCTACATCTCTAGGCTTACAACCCTTAGCAGCCAAACTCTAAGAATGAAACAAAGGCCTCAGTTCTGGTAGTTGTACCAGAAATCCCAGAAAACCAGAAAACCCTGGGTCTTGTGCCCATTTTTGAAACCATCTCTTTGCTCAGGGTAATCGGATGCTATGATTGACTGGGCCTATGTCACATGCTCACCTTGGAGCTGGAAAAGGAAGTCAGTCCCACCTGAAGCATATGGAATAAGGGTCAGGAGAGCTGTTCTCCAAAAGTAAATGGGAGTATGTGATGGTTAAGCCATGGTTCCCAGATATTTGATCAAACACTAATCTAGATGTTGCTCTGAAGGTGTTTTTCAGTTTAGATTTAAATCAGTAGGTACACTTTGAGTAAAGCAGATCACCCTTGGTAAAATGAGTGGGCCTCCCCCAAGCAGTTGAAGGTCTTAAGAGGAGGGGGGAAAAAAAAGAAAAGAGCTGATATTCTTCCCACTCCAACTCCCCTACCTCAGAGGAGAAGGAATTCTGCCTTCAGACTGTCTTCAGACTTGAGCTGAAAGGTCAACTCTTTCCTGGGTCTCCAGCCTTCTGACTCATCTTGCAGATTTTGGCCTTGCAGGCCTCCAACAATTGCATGAGTCAATTCCTTAAAATCTCTCTAGAGATAGCAAGATGATAGAGATAGAGATAACGTATTGATTCTCTTTCTTTAAAGAACTCTAATACAGGGAACTTGAACCTAAAGAAATAAGTGAAGAAGCTGGGTAGACAAAAAAAAAAAAAGAATAAATTACTCATTGATAGATTAGTTATTATTACAGGAGGCAAATGGACCAATTTTTAAGGTAAGGCTCTATTAAGTAGAAGAATAGGATACCTGAATGTCCATAAATTCTGTTATAAATGCCCAGGCAGGGGCGCCTGGGTTGCTCAGTGGGTTAAAACCTCTGCCTTCAGCTCGGGTCATGATCCCAGGGTCCTGGGATCAAGCCCCACATCAGGCTCTCTGCTCAGCGGGGAGCCCGCATCCCCCTCTCTCTGCCTGCCTCCTGCCTACTTCTGATCTCTCTCTCTGTCAAATAAATAAATAAATAAATTTTTTTAAAAAATGCCCAGGCAAAGGTAAAGACACAACTCATCTAAAGTGATCAAATAGTTGTCTCTAAAAGCCAACTCCTTATTTTATTTCAAATATGGAAGATGACATCAGTTTGGAGACTTCAGCAGACCAGGAAATGGGCACAAGTGGGTTAACAAGTACCTCATGGATGACCAGAGACCTGTAGATAACAAAGAACAAGAGCCGGCACCAGAGAGGGTGATGTCACTTGTAGGATTCCCGGCCAGGCTGAGGGCTCAGTAGTAACTCTTGAGTACACTAAGCTTCTGGAGATACTTACACAAAGACTTCCGCTTGTCTCATCTTCCCAATGTCTCAAATCTAATTATTGTTTAGGTTTATTTTACTTGAAAACAGGATCCTTCTACTACATTATGGCCAGCATCCTTAAAAGTGAGGAAAATTGGTGTCAACATTTTGGGTACCATGGGAACAGATGTACCTTTCCCCCAACTGCCAGGTCTTTGGACAGGGGCCCAAACTGCTCTAAGTGAAACAATCTTAAAAACTGATCCAGGGCCATTTCTGTCTAAGACACAAGGGTTGACAATGAAGCTTACTATAACAACTTCTTCCAAAGGGCAGTTAGGAAGATAATGAACATTTCTTATCTGCTGTAAACTATAATAATAGTAATTCTTAATACTACATACAGCCTACCTTTTACCAAAGAACACAGATTTTTTAATAAAAATTATGATTTCAGGAATTTTAGGTTACTGACCTTCTGGTCACACCACCTTGTAGTCCAGTCCATGCTGAAAATAGCTTATATGCTAGCATCATGCTAACACCCACCTAACCAAAGCTAGCTTCCCATAAATCTTCCCTGAGAGCAGCATATAGTGAACAGTCTGGATTTCAAACAACTCCTGAGTGAAACATGCTCCTTATAAAGAAAGTATAATAGGGATCTGAAATGATGACAAAGCAAGTCATAAAAACTGGTACAACAAATTTGTCTAACTGGAGAGTAGTTTTCCTCTACTACATAAAAATGCAAAAGATTCACCCAAAATTCAATTTCACTGTTTACAAAAAGCCATAGCCAGGACATGATCAAATTAAATAGATAAAATTAAAACTTGAAAAGTGAGCAAGAAAGACAGAATAGCATAATACGAAGACTAAATAGACATATTAAAAAGACAAATGACATATTAAAAAGACATATTAAAAAGAAAAATGTCTAACTGAGAGTGCTAAAAACAATGAAAATGAGTATTAGTAAAGGAGTATTCTAGAAGAATTAAATAGTGTGTGAAAAGTTAAAAATCAAGAGAATACCAGAAAAAAAGAAAATAAAATTACAGATGGTTCTAGAAATTTGGAATTCTTGTGATCAATACCCCCATTGAGAAGTAATAGGATCGCTTAAAACAAGATGACTGATGGTGGTTTTCCCCCAAACTCGAGATCATCGCTGAAGTTTAATGAGACTTGATATCCCGGGCAAATATCCCTAAACAGACGCAGGTAGTCTATAGAATGTCTCAAAGTTGGGCCTGTAGACCACATTAATCATAGTCCATAGAATGTCTCAAAGTTGGGCCTGTAGACCAACTTTAATCAAAACCCAAAAAAATCACATCATGGACAACACAACCATGGAAGCCAACCAGCTTCTTGGCAACCTACTTGGAGAGGAAAAACAAGACTCCAACAGCAGCCACTCTAAAACCCCAAGTTCTTAGAGAGCTGGATACCCACCATGCAGTGCAGAGCCTGAGAGTAGCTCTCTGCCAAACTGGGCAGAGCTGAACCACACCATGAACTTCTGCCCTTATGGAAAAGGCGGTCTCTTTTATCTCTAAACACCTCGCCCACTTGATATTCCTCCTCAGTGCCCATCATGGAACATGTCTTGTCTCAAACTAGAGGAGCCCAGTCCCTTCTGGTTTTCAGCACCTAGACAAGAGTATTGAGGACAGAAATTGGAGGTGGGCCAAGGCCACATACCAAAATGAGCATAAGCAAGGCACAGAGTGCCCTACTTAGGAGTGCTTTTCAAAGGAAGTTTGGATGGCATTCCTCAGAGTCTCTGGGGGTGCTAGTTCAAAGAGAGATTCCTAGACCATATTATAGACCTGCTGCATCAGACTCTCTGAGGTGCAGCCCAGGACTCTGCACTTAAAACAAGCACCACCTCCCACTCTCAAGAGATTGGTATGCTCGCCAGCCATAGAGATTTACTGCCTTGGAGGAAGCGCGGAAGCAGGGAGAATTGGACCAATGGGCCAAAAATGTCTCCTCTGGGGAGGAGCAAGTGTGTAACGCACAGAGACTGTGGGCACATCTAGCAGCAGCTGCTGGGACACAGGACACAAAGGCGCAGAATCAGGAAGGCAATAATGTTAGGGTCTCAGTGCGTTTTCTAGCCCTGGGTAGCCAGTCCCTCTTTGGGAGAGCTGTAGTCCTCTTTTCCCTGCAGGCATGCCTCAGCAGCCATTAAAGGCATGGTGTGCCGAGGGATTACAGCTCCTTACTAATTAAACTGTAAATCTCATTTCAACTGTTGGAAAAAACCAAGGGCACAAAAATGCAGGCATCTCTCTAAGCTAGAGTAGAGAAGCTGTCTTAATCTTGAAAGAACATAGCACCCAACAAAATCTACATCAGAGGAGAAGCAAAGAGTCCTTGAGAGCTGCGGGGTGGCAGGGGGCGGGGGGGCTGTCAGCTTGATAGAGTGCAGTTCTCTGTTACCAGAGCCAAAAGTACTGAACAGACCCTCAAAGTGTCAGCGACAACCCGAGAAATTTCCTTCCAGATATAGAGCCCGCTCCAAGGTTCACTCTATCACACATCTTCAGTCTTGTGCTCAATTCTAGACTTCTTCTGAAAACCTGAATCTCTCACACTATTTGACCCATAACCTTGGGGTTTCTCAAACCCACTTATTTTAATGGAGTGCAATAATCCAGAGTCACAGATCTAGAAGGTTTCTGGGCTTAACTCATCATGCCTCCATGTGAAGGGTAACCACAGATCCAGACACCGTGTTTACACTGGGTCATGCTAGGGATGAGAATATAAAAGGTCACAAGACCGACCACCTTTCACACACATACACATCTCACCCAAGTGCCAGTTTCTTCCCATGAGTAAGAGAAATGACAGGTACTGGATACAGATACTGCCACAATCTTCTGTTATGTGGCTTCAGCTTCCCATGAAATGGAAATGGCGCTCTCATGACATCTCCCCGCACACTCACTTATTTTATTCCATGATGGGTGAAATTCTTTGCATGGCTTTTGGAGTACTTCAGTCCCATTTTCCCGTTCCTCTGCCTGCCTGCAAAGAACTCTGGGCTGATAACCCATCTCCTCAGAGTTGCAGGGAAACCCAGTCCTGTCTCTTACGGGGTAGGTGAGCCTCGCAGATTCTGGCATAAGGAGCCAAGAAGTTCAGTATTGCCATGTGCCTTAGCCCCATTCTCCAAACTAGCCTTTATTACAAGAAAAAATAAAGGATATTAGGAAACTCATTCACTTTATTCTTTCTCTCTCTCCTAATTAGCTCAAAACTCCATAGGAAGGGAAGTGGGATGGTATTTGGCTGTCCTCAAATCTCCAACATTTGGCTTCTACTTTCAGTTGAGGAAAAAGTTAACATAAATCCCTATGGTCAGAGAAATATAAGGCTCCCCTCAGCCCAACCCCATGGGTCCAGATTGAGGGAGACAAGGGCTTTCCAGCATGGCTATGTTACACTGTTTTCAGAGTGGTTATTGGGAAAACAAAAGCAAACCAAGAACTATACCCTTGCTTGAGACTTACACAGGTGTGTGGGTGAGGACGACTTTTGGGTTGTAGACACCATTGCTCTCTGTGATCCTTCATTTCTGGTTGAGTGGACTAAACACAGGTGCCTATTTGCTATGTCCACCATGTTTGATATTTTCTCCACACCTCTGCCCATGCTGTGTCCTCTGGAATGGCTTCTCTCCTGATACCCCTTCCCCCACCACTGTTCACTGCTTATGTGTAAAGACTTAGTTCATTTCATCCCGATCTTTTTCAAACAGAGCTACATACTTCTTTGTTTTCCTTTAACATCTTGTTTCTACCTCTAGTAATTGCTACTGTTACTTTTTCCTTCCCCCCTTCCCGCTGCTCAACCCTTACCCTGTTAGCCTGACATTTCCAGATGGCATAAACTGTCTTTACATGATCTTTATAAACCCAAACTCCTAACCCAGTGCCCAGCAATTGGGAACATGTGTAATAAGTATATGGAGACAGAGACAGATTGGGGGTGGGGGGGATAGAATGACACAGACACAGAGTCAGATAGAAGAGAGAAGAAGAAACATAGGAACAAAAGACCCACAAAGAGAGATGAGAAAGGGGAGGAGAAGCCATGAAGGGAGTGGGGGAGGAAGAAAAGAAAGATAAAGTCATAAACACAACAACATAGCCTGCCCCCCATAAGAATATCTGTGAAATTCTTACTGAACGCTAGAGATAGCTATTAATGGGGGAAGACTACACAGCACAACCAGAAACCATAGCAAACAGAGGTGGCCTTTGCAGCCAAGTAGCTGCCCTGGAAAACTAGACACCAGGCAGCCGGACAGAACTGTGTGCTCATTGCTAGTCAAAGTGTAGGGGACAGAGTTTATTTACTGAAAGTATTCATGAACCCTCCCATGCCTGGAAGCTTCCTACTTCAACTATATTAGAAATAAATGACTTTTCTGCCTGCTAATCACAATTCCCAAACTTTCTTAACTTATCTCATTATTTAAATGGTGAAGAAAAGAGTTCAAATGGATTCATTTTTAATTTTGACCTCTAAACCACATTTAGGAGATAATTTAATCCTTAACATTTGCATCATAAGGCATTTGGTTCTGCAGGCATGCCATAAATCTGCAAGATGAACTGTGATTCACTCCTGTAGGTGTTAGTATGGGATTATGTAAGCATTGCCAATAATGAAAATAAATTACTAGAAATTATGGCAAAGAACAAATAAAAGCAGCTATGTCTATAAAAGTGTTGCTCTCCAGGGGTGCCTGGGTGGCTCAGTGGGTTGGGCCTCTGCCTTCGGCTCAGGTCATGATCTCAGGGTCCTGGGATTGAGCTCTGTGTCGGGCTCCCTGCTCGGCGGGAGGCCTGCTTCCCCCTCTCTATCTGCCTGCCTCTCTGCCTACTAGTGATCTTTCTCTGTGTGTTAAATAAATAGATAGATAGATAGATAAAATCTTTAAAAAAAAGTGTTCCTCTCCATATAGTAATAAAAGATGGTCTGTGTAGAGAGAAGTAATTTATAACAACGAGTAAGCAAATCGACATTCTTTTAGATGATGAGCAGCCAAAGCATCATGTACCAAAGAGGAAAATATACAAAACAATACATAGCCATAGAAATAGAAATCACTAATTAGAGATTCTTTTTTACATTGTTTTATCCAATGAGTTGAATTATTTTTTCACAAAGGAGGCCCATGATATGTAGCAAGCGTTGCCTAGGTCTGCCTCAGTGTGTCCACATTAAGCAGTCAAGTCCCAGTGGTCAAGGAGCAAAGTGATTCCTTGGTTAGTATTTAGGACAACAGCCCTTGTAAATAGGCTTTTATGTTTCTTTCATGGTGGTGGTGGTGGTTTTGAGGGGTGCTGGTTCTGGGTTTTGTGTTTTCTTTCTAACTCCATGCCCCATCACGGAGAGCACCTCCTCTTGGCAAATACTGTGTTAAACCCTGAAGAAATGTATTAATAGGCAAATAAGGCTCACGCATTATATTCAAGAATCTCACCGGCCAGGGGATTGGGCAGTGCTACAAGTCTGGAGACACAGACATTCTGTCTCCTATAGCCGAGGTCCCCATAGAACCCCCAGGGGACCTAACAGACATGGAACACAGAGGCCCAGTCTGCCACCCTCCATCTCTCACTTTCCCATGAAACCACCTCTCCCTGGGTTCATGTCACTCCTCCAACAATTATTTGGTATATCTTAGTGTCAGAACCGTATGTCTACTTGCAACGTCCTCTAAGCAGATCATAGGTTCCTTGAGTACAAAAGTACGTCAGACTTGCTTTGGTGTCATTCAGAGCGAGGAGCCTGGTCTCTTGATTAGTAAACTGTTCCGTCTTATCTTCCCAAAGGCACCATGAGGCGTTTGAAGAAGTGAACTATGTCTGATATGTTCTGGTGATCGCTCGACGCTCTAGCATAGGGCAAATTCCACGGTACACTCTTAGGATGTTTGTTGAGTGAACCAGAGGAATGTGAACTACCGAGAGCAGAAGCTCTCCTGTCCACGGACCTAATCCCGTTCTCTTCTGGCTCTGGCATCCGGTTCTGCTGTTTTGTTTATTCCTCTGTAAATAAGAATGATTTTATCTATCTCAAACTGTATTATAAAAATGAAATAGTTTTATTGTATTTTTAAAAAATTTTTAAATACTATGCACAGTTCTTGGCACTTGGCACTACCGGTAATGGTAGTTATTATAGAATGTAACTTTCAAGTGGATTGATCTTAGGGTGAAAAAAAATCCCTGAACTCTGACTTTGAGGGGGCAGAGGCATTGAACCCTGGTGCTCTAGCCTTAAACATATCTTCTCCATCCAAAATTCTTGATATGTCCAGTTTACGGGCTGAAACTAAAGAAATTTCCCAGGGTCTGCATGAAAGCATAGCAAATGACTTTCAGCTTAAAGTTCATGAATGGGCTTTGGCCAGTCCATTAACTCATAAATGTATTCCAAAACACATATGTATGCATGTAGATGCTTTTTTCCATCTAATGATTACATAGCTTTGGTCAGACATTCAAAGGAATTGGTAGCTCAGAATAAAATTCAGAACTCCTACTACTCTGAATAATCCTAGGATAAGTTCTGCTTTTCCCTAAAAACCATTGGAGAGAATTTTCCTCCATGAATTGAAGTATCCAGGAAGATCTTTTACCTAGAGTGTATATCATATTTTACAAAACCAAAGAATTAATGATTTTTAAAACCCGGAGAACGGAAAAAGGAGAGGAATACCTTATACTCAGAGGTACAAAATATCAATATGCCTTATGAAACACAAGTTTCAGTGATTAAAACCTGACACGTGCTCCCTTGAACACCTGGGCTTGAAATATATTAGAAAGAAATGTCAGAGCAATTAATAAGCTCCTACCTCCTGTCCATAATCATTGAGAGAAAAATAAACAGAAGCTTAGCAATTGCAAAGATCAGAGAGCCGAGTTTTGTTAGTTCTGCAAGAAATTCCAAGAAAATACATTTCTTTTTTTTAATGAAGTATACTACCAGGAACCAAAAGATAACATGATAAAAATTTTGTGGCGATTCAAGAATATTGTTTCATGGGGCCAGGCCCCTAACTCTGACTTCAACCATCACAGGTTTCAGAGCCTCCAAAATACCACTATGCAGATATTCTTCTGTTAGTTTTCTTATTTATAAACTACCTATTTTCTTAACTAAAATTTTACCACTGCTTTCCATGCCATTCCAGTGGTCAGAGAATGTGTTACCTACAGAAAGGAAAAGATTGCTAATTTACTGCCTTTATATAAACTAATTTCTCCAAATGCCTTATTCATTCATAAAGCACACTGAGCCAGACACTGTAACAGATTCTAGAAGTAGAAAAGCAAATAAGGTAGACATTGACCCTGACATTAGGGAGCTTGCCCTCTAGAAGAGAAAAAGATAGGCAGGAAAGTCAAATAAAATCGTTTAACAATTGTATGCTATGTTTAATGCTATTTTAGAAATGATCAAGAGGTTTAAGTTTAGAATTGCAAAGAGGACTTTATATTAGACAGTCAGGGAAGACCTTTCTATAGAAATGCCATCTAAGCAGATACAAGAAGATAAAAAAGCTCTTGTCAATACCTAGAGTGAGAAAAGGAGAACCTAAGCTTAGGGAAACAGCATGTGTAAGCACTAAGAATCAGGAAACACCATATGGTTTTTTAAAGATTTTTATTTATTTATTTGACAGACAGAGAGATCACAAGTAAGCAGAGAGATAAGCAGAAAGAGAGGAGGAAGCAGGCTCCCTGCTGAGCAGAGAGCCCAATGTGGCGCTCAATTCCAGGACCCTGGGTTCACGACCTGAGCCGAAGGCTGAGCCACCCAGGTGCCCCAAGACCATGTATTTCTGAGAAAGGGGAAAGTATGGTGAATTCCATCTATTGAAGGAGAGGAAGTCAAAACATATGGTTGGAGAAGAAGGGACAAGAGCATGCAAATCCTGGAGGCCATGGTTAGGAGTTCAGACTTTTTTCTATCTACAGTGGCAAGTCACTGAAGGGTTTTAAGAAAGGGGGTGACCTGAGACAAATTCTATTTTAAGAATAACATCCTTAATAATATATGAGTAGTGAATTACTATGGGAAGACTAGAAGATGTTAATGTGGAATAAGTGGCCATGACGTTGGAGTGAAGAAATGATTCAGACATATTTAAGAAATAGAATTAACAGAGTTATCTGGTAGACCAGATATGGGGTCTGAAGAGAAAGGAAAGAATCAGTATTATTCTTAGGATTCTTGTCGGAGAGGATGGCAAGACCATTTACTGAGATGAAGATTTGTAGGAGGTGCCAAGAATCCTTTTTCAACTTGTAAATTTTGCCATATATCTGTTATATTCAGGTGGAAATGTCAAGTAGGCACCTAGATCTAAAGCCTGCAGTCCAGATGACTGACCAGGGCCAGAGATATAAATTTGGTCTTCAAAATTGCAGTAGTATTTGGATCCTTAAAAACGGGCAAGATCCACCTAGAGAGAAAATTTGGAAAGGGAAAAGGACCTTAAGAGTCCTACCTCACATACACACACAAAATCCCAACCATTTAGAGGTCAAGCTGGGAAGGGGAGTCAGCAAGGAAGTCTAAGAAGGGGTGATTAGTAGAGCAGTATGAGAGCTGGAGAAGTGAGAAGCACTAAGAGAAGAAAATGCTCTTCCTTCCAGTTCACATGTCACACTCTAGGAAGCCTCGGAGAGAAGTCCATTGGTCTCAGGCACATATATCTGTCATTGCCCTGAGTGTTGATTTGACTTAAAATATACCTTAAACCAGTACTTCCCAGCCTTTAACATGAAGACCTTGGAAATGATAATATGTATAATTCCATAGTGGACAAAATGGAGGGTCTCTGGAGTCCTGCTGAGGCTGCTCATGGCCCCGAGGGGATACAGCTATGGGATCCCAAACCACAGCAGCGTAACACTGTTGGCTCAGTCTGTAATTAGAAATACAGATCCATATGATAATTGACTCTCTCTGCTTGACTTATTTCACTCAGCATAATCTCTTCCAGTCCTGTCCATGTGGCTACAAAAGTTGGGTATTCATCCTTTCTGATGGAGGCATAACATGGAGAACAAGGGGAGATGGAGAGGAGAAGGGAGTTGAGGGAAATTGGAAGGGGAGGTGAACCATGAGAGACTATGGACTCTGAAAAACAATCTGAGGGTTTTGAAGGGGCGGGGGGTGGAAGGTTGGGGGAACCAGGTGGTAGGTATTAGGGAAGGCACGGTTTGCATGGAGCACTGGGTGTGGTGCAAAAACAATGAATACTGTTACGCTGAAAAGAAATAAAAAATTAAAAAAAAAAAAAAAGAAATATAGATCCATGAGAACTCCTTTGGTTAAAGATATAGGAAACAACCTGAGCTAACTTAAGCAAAAATGTAGAGAATTTAATGATACAGAGGTAACTCAGGAAACCCAGAACTGAAATCAGGCCTGAGGGAAGATTGGAATGGAGAAATGGAAAGTCATCAACATCCATGGGTTCCTCTCTTGGCATCTTCCATTGCTGCTTCTCTCAGTACCCTGCTTTGTTAATTTTGGGGGCAGAGAAGCCCTCTCTGCTACTCCATGTTTATGGCATGCTGTCATCTGTCCCAAGTTCAGAGATTCCTTCCCTATGTCCCAATTTCAGATTCCTCAGGGAGGGACTCAGGACCAATGTAAACCAGGGGTGCATACCTCTTCTGGTCAGCTGAGGCTGGAGGAAGAAGTTATAGTGTGTAAAATGGCCGCAGGGAGGCACTATGGACTGGGCACACACTCCAAAAAATACTGCTAGGTCCAACATGAAACTTCCATTTATCTTGATTATAATATATTCCTTGATGCTAAGGCATCATCCATTATAAAAAGCATCCATTCTGAGGCTTTTCTAGATAAAGCAAAGACCATATTATCTATCTACCTATCTATATTTCAAAGCCTACAGAAGTTTTTGGTTGTTCATCTCATCACATACCACTTTCTTTTCCACTATCACTATGGCCATCAAAATGTGACTCTCAGTTTCTTTTACAAAATACAAAAATAATTCTGAGTCACTTTTAGATCATAAAGTTACTCTAATTTTCATTACCCATGCCCATTGTCTTGACAGATACTGCAATTTGGGGATTGGTAAAATAATTGAAAAGTGTATCAAAGAATCTGGAATTTTGTCTCTGTTTCTGCTCTGATTATACTTACAGGATTTTTAATTGAATTACATATCGCTAGAATTTAACATACTTTTCTTGAAAGTCAGCTAAAGGCTTTTATCTGATGTTCTGAGCTTGAATGATGGACCTTCACAAAATTAGTTAGATGCACCTTTCTCCTGGCTTTGAAAATTCTATGACGTATTCTGAAAAAGTTGGACTTCTCTGATCTCTTTAATTGCATTGCCTGATGTGTGATAGTCAGTCTTCTGCATACACAGAAATTTTTCATTTCAGTGTTGTACAATGATGTAGACTTATTTAAAAATAGTTTTGTTGATTTTTGCAATTACACTCTTAAATTGAATTTAAATGCTATGCAGACTTGGTACCACCGATGGGCCAACTCAGCTGAGGTGAACACCTACCTTCTGTGCCTGGCAAATTCAGCACATGAACATGAGAAAACAATGGTAACAGCTTCTCTGGCCACCACTTGGAAAGTCTCTTCAGAAAGATCTTAAGACACATCCAATTTCGGAAATGTCAAAATATGGAAAATGTATACCTTGCAATCAAGCAAATATATATATAAATATATATTTAGTTCTCTTTCACTGAGACTTATTATGTGATAGACATTTTTAAACTAAGTGATTCACATGGTTTAACTCATTTAATCCTCATGGCAATCTAGCCAGCTATTGCTCTTATGTCCATTTTATAAATGAAAAAACTCAGGTTGCAAGGTTAGGTAATTTCCTCAAGATCACCCAACCAGTAAATAACCTAGCCAGGATGGAAGCCCAGCCTGACTCCAAATCCTATGTGTTTCATCAGTGTATCAAACTGCTTCCTAATTAATTATGTGGTAGTCAGCAAGAGTCGTTAAAGATAAGATTAATTCATAAGATAAATTATAAGATTAATTAATAATATGAATATACCCACCTTGCTATTATTCAATTAACTGAGCTATTATATTTTTCAAGAAATGTGGACAAGCCTACTTATAGGAGCTATTACATGTGTCAGTTTCTGGTATAACTTGGTATACCTTGGATGAATCACTGTTCACATATCCTTGATTATCTCATCTTTAAATTCAAGGAACTATTTTAGGTAATAATAATCATAATGAGTGGAAAACAACTTGCAGTTAGGGCTCCATACAGTGCTCAGCTCTTTCCCCCAACTTACCCTCATCCAGGTGTACAAAGCAGAGAACAGCCGAGCAGCTTCCTGAGCCTTACCATCACCTGTGCAGGACAAGAGACAGGTCCAATGAACCTAAAAAGTGCCCTGCTCTAGTAGCCCCCTGATCCTCTCACATTAGAATTCTGCCTCTGGGAATCACACCAATGGGTGGTGTGTGGGACAGCAAGGTGTCACCCCAAAAATATTAAAAAGATGGCCAACAGACATATGAAAAGATGTTCAACATCTCTAGCCATCAATAAAATGCAAATCAAAACTACAAGTCACAACTTTTAGAATGGCTAACATTAAGAAGATAAGAAACAACAGATGTTGGTGAGGATGTGAAGAAAAGGAACCCTCTTGCACTATTGGTGAAAATGCAAACTGGTGCAGCCACAGTGGAAAACAGTATGAAGTTTCCTCAAAAAATTAAAAGTAGAAATATCATAGGATCCAATTATTCCAGTATTGGGTATTTACTTAGGGAAAACAAAAATGCTAACTTGAAAAGGTATCTGTATCCTATGTTTACTCTAGCACTACTTACAATACCCAAGACATAAAAGCAACCTAAGTGTCCATCAATAGACAAATGGATAAGGAATATATATATATATATATATATATAAAATATTATTATATAATATATAATATATTTAATGGAATATTACACAGCCATATAAAAGGATGAGCCCTAGCCATGTGCAACAACATGGATGGACCTAGAAGATATTATACTAAGTGAAATACATTAGACTAAAAAAGACAAATACCATATAATTCCACTTATACCTGGAATCTTAAAAATGAATAAACAAAAAGCAGGATCAGAACTATAAATATAGAGAAAAAACTGATGGTTGCTGGGGGAGGAGGGTTAGGCTGGGCAAAATAAGTGAAGGGGAGTGGGAGATACATGCCTCCAGTTATGGAATGAGTATGTCAAGGGAATAGAAGACACAGCATAAGATACAGTCAATGATACTGTGACAGGGATATAATGGGACAAATGGTAGCTACACTTGTGAGCAAGGTATAATATACAAACTTGTCAAATCACTAAACTGTACACATGAAACTAAGTAACATGGTGTATCAACTATACTCAAAACAATAAATAAATATGTATATATATATACATATAAAAAATAAATAAAATGGACATAGAAGAAAAAATTATTAAGGGACAACCCCAGATACTGCAGCTTTTCTTATGAACATCAGTACCATCTAAGAGCCTATTTCCTGTATTTGCTGGGAAATAGTGATGCTTCCTCATCCTAACCTGCCAGGAGTTGGTGAAGAGGGTCTTCCTGAAACCATAGCCAGTAGCAAACTTCTTGCCTACTGAGTGTAAGTAAATAAATAAAACTCATGTTGGGGACACCTTCGTTGCTCAGTCAGGTAAGCATCCAACTCTTACTCTTGATTTTCGGCTCAGGTCGTGATCTTAGGGTCATGAGGTTAAGCACCATGTCAGGCTCTGAGCTCAGTGCAGTCGGCTTGAGATTCTCTCCCTTCCTCTGCCCCTCCCCCACTCACACTCTATCTGTCTCTCTCTCTCAAAACAAAAAAATAAATAAAATCTTAAAAAAATAAAACTCATGCTGAATATTATAATAAATTATACTCTACAATACATATTGAAGATCATATTATAATTATGGCATGAGGAACATTGTAATCTGAGCGTGTTAACTCGTTCATGGCACCTCATAAGGCTTCCTTCCCTGATGCTGGGAAACAGACCCTGAAAAATTTCATCAACCTTCCAAGGGCTGTGGTTGGGCTTTATTTAATAGAGTGTTCAATGAATTATAGACAGAACCCATTTCTATTTTTATTTTTTTTTTTTATTTTTTTTTTCCCCATTTCTATTTTTAGAGAACCAAACAGAAGACACAGAAATCTTTGTGTGCAGGTTTCAAATGTGTTTGCCTTGTTTCTCATTTTCCTCTATTACTTTCAGGCTCACAGATCACTCTAAATCACCATCTTTATGATTTTCTTCTCGTTGACCCTATTGCCATTTCTCTGTTATTGGTCATGTTCATCTATGTGGCTTTAGGTTAAAATCCAACACCTTCTGGTAAATTCATCTTTTTCTCTGATCCATTCACTTTCATTCACTTGTACTCCAAATATTGTATCTCTACTACTTCTCAAGTCCTGTGTGTTTATCCATGTGACTAATTCAATGAGAACACTGAAGTCAGTTCAAACAGGCATGAGATGTATTTAACAACAAACAGAAAATTCAGTTTTACTCTTCCCCAGAATCCCAATTGGCTTCCCTTTTGGACACCTTTAGGTTAGAAACCAGATTTTCCCCTTCTTCTGTCATGATTGGTGCTGTCCAAGGGAAATTTTAGCAGTGGGACGATGGTGGATTTGGACATTTAGCAAATCTGGTCCAAATTCTACATCATTTACCAGTTATGAGAGCAGAAATAAGTTTGGTAAGTTCCCCAAGTATCAGTTTCTTCATTTACTGAATGGGACAGCCACATCTATCTCCTGAGTAATTCAAAAGCTCAAACACATTACTATAAGTAAAACAATGGAAAAGAGGTAGTCAATAAATGTTATTTCTCCCATGCCACATGCCTTTCTTACTTGTGTCTTTGTCTTCTCTACATGCTGTCATGTATTCAGCCTTTATCTAGTGAGTACCTGTTATGTACAAGGCATTGTGTTATTTATCTTCTTCTATAATGAACCCAAGAACTAAATGGGAAGGACTTAGTCAATCTGGGTGGAACAAAGACTTTATTTGCAGAGCAATTAATATTAGGCTTTATTTGCAGAGCAAACTAGCTTTTTACTAAGAATTTATGTGCAAAGAGGGGAGAAGGGCAAGTGGGAGCACTGATGGACAATGTGCCCTCACCCACCAGCACCGGCCAGCTCCCCTGGCAGAGAACACCACTTCCATTGACACTTCAATGGTCTTGGCTACTACAAGACTTCTCCATGCACTGGTGTGTGCTAGGTGCCCTCGCATATGAACCAGGTGCAAAGAAGGCCACTGCTTCCCACACCCTTGTTCAGTGTCCCCCTCTCTCTTTCCAAACTGGCTCCCAGGCAGACAACTAAAATCTCTACCGATTAATCTTTTCTGCCTGACTCTGAATGATAACACCTCTAAAACCAGCTTCCTTCTAGCTTAGTCCCTGAATTATTTTCCTTCAGCTCACATTTCCATTGCTAATTAGCCACCCATTCCTTCATTTATTATTGGTGACAAAACCTCTGTCCTTTTTATTTCTTTTGTGTTGAATTTTCCAATTTGGAAGGAAAATTTTTTATGGGTATATAATGTCTGTTTAGTATTCTTTAGGCTACATTACAAATATGCATATCATTTAACTATTACAACAACCCTGAGATGTAAGTGCTTTTTTAGAAGATTTTATTTATTTATTTGAGAGAGAGTGAGTGAGATAAGGAGAGCATGAGTCGGCAGGGGAGAGGTAGAGGGAGAGGGAGAAAGAGGTTCCCCGCTAAGCAGAGAGCCCCATACAGGGCTCGATCCCAGGACCCTGGAATCACTACCCAGGCCAAAGGCAGATGCTTAATCAACTGAGCCACCCAGGCACCGCTGAGATGTAGGTGTTATGTCTCCTCCCATTCTGAAGATTGAAAAATCGAATCTTAGAAAGACTGATATGTGAGAAGAGACTTCAACTCCATATGCTCCTCCCATTACCCCAGTGTGCTACAAATATTTTGCAAACAAATTCACAAATGTAATAGACTACAAAAACAGCAACTGCAATTGTCGACTGAGGCAAACATGAAATTTGCCTTTGTTCTTCATTAGTTAGATACTCGGTCCTAAGCACTTGGACATCTTCTATTCTATAGGGAGTCAGTGAATTTAAATTTTGAGAAGCAATATCTCAACTAATTCATCCATTTCAAGGGTTATTTAGTAGTATATTTTCCTAAGCATCAGTAGGCCAGATTATAATAGAGTACAATTATTACCATATACATCAATTCTTTGTGCCTGCATTGTATTTATTTACTGACAAAGCCTTTTTCCCCCAGTGTCAGCACTCTATCGTTAATATAGCTTTAGAACAGAATTGTATTCTCCTCTGACTCATATATCACTAACGAAATTACTAGCAGGGATCCAAGTCTCAATTACAAGCAAAAAATAGGCCTCCATTTTAGTATATATCAAGCCTATCTGGGTCAACCTCTATTCTCTGACATTGATGTATTCCATCAGGATGGGCCAAGTCATTAAAGACCTTGCAAGTCCCCCCAACATCATGTTATCAGGTTGTATATTTCTTTTGGATCTTCAACGTTTGTCTTCAAATCATAAATATCAGTCATGACCAGTTTTAAAGGAGATTTTTAAAGGCATGTGTAACTTTGACATTAACACTTCACTATAAAGGTGAGGAAACCTTAGCAGACTTGGCTCAGAAAAAAAAGAAATCCCCTAATTTCATCAGTCAGGTTTTCTGGGGCAACCAGCCTACTGCTTTACTCTCTCAAACACTACGAAATATCCAACAACATACCTTATCCTAAACATCCAGCGTAAAGGCCTGTTTTAGTCTGCTTGTGCTGCTATAACAAAATACCATAGATGGGGAAACAACAGATACAGGAAAGTCCAAGACCAAGTGCCAGCATGGTCAGGTTCTGTGGAGAGCTCTGTTATTGGTTTACAGGTGGCCCCCTTCTTGCCATGTCCTGACACGGCAGAGAGAGAGGTGCAAGATCTCTGTTCTCTTCTTTTTTTTTTTTTTAAGATTTTATTTATTTAAATGACAGAGATCACAAGCATGCAGAGAGGAAGGCAGAGAGAGAGGAGGAAGCAGGCTCCCTGCCAATAAGAGAGCCCGATGTGGGGCTCGATCCCAAGACCCCGGGTCCATGACCCGAGCTGAAGGCAGAGGCTTTAACCCACTGAACCACCCAGGCGCCCCTCTGTTCTCTTCTTATACAGTGTTAATTTTGTTGTGAGGACCCCACCCTCATGAACTTATCTAAGCATTATTATCTCCCAAAGGCCCACTTCATTTGGGATTATCTCCCAATTCCCACAACGTTGGGGATTATGACTACAATATATGAATTTGAGGAGGAGGACATAAACATGCAGTCCATAACAGTGTCCTCATCACCTATGACATAATCTTCCTAAAAAGCTCTAAGTTGCTGGTAATATCATTGGCTTGTGTACAACTCCTAACTATACCTGAGAAGAGGAAGAGAGTAAGGGCGATCCAGGCAATCCGGAGTGAGTACTTAGGTCCAGGCATAGCTTTATGAAGCTTCTGTGAACCATGTTTCCTGCAAGATGGCAGGAAGACTTCCTTACCAGTTGCCTTGAAAGCTAAATGAGAAAGAAACTGAGAACATGCCCAAGGATAGAAAAAATGCACAAGAAACTTCTGTTTAAAAAAAATAATAATAATTGGACAATAAACCCAATATAGCTTGCCTGGATTACAAGCTCGTTGGCACTGCATCAAACCCATTTTGGTGGCTCCCCTCCCCCAATAGGAAAGTCACACCCAAACCCAATTCCACAGGGAACCTCAACATCCCCAGGTAAGTGAGTTTCCTAGACATCTCCTTAAACAATGGATTCCAAATCCACAAATCCCATATCTATTTGTCTCACAGTTAACATGACCTCTTGGTATTGGTTATACTATAAGAAGGTAAAGCAATAGGGGGCAAAGTACCTTCACTCAAACATACACTATTGGCGGGGCGCCTGGGTGGCTCAGTGGGTTAAAGCCTCTGCCTTCGGCTCAGGTCATGATCCCAGGGTCCTGGAATCAAGCCCCACATCGGGCTCTCTGCTCAGCAGGGAGCCTGCTTCCTCCTCTCTCTCTGACTGCCTCTCTGCCTACTTGTAATCTCTGTCTGTCAAATAAATAAATAAAATCTTTAAAAAAAAAAAAATACACTATGGGCATGTCCAGCCAAGCTTGCTGCTCCAACCCATCTCCCTCCAGAGGTCAACCATATATCTTTCTTCCCGCTGACCCTTGCCTTATAAGTTTCCTCCAATAAAGTCTATTTACTATTCCTTCTGGCTGGCATTGTGAAATTATTTTTGAGCCCTACTGCAGACAGATAATGATCATGAAAGGACCCATCTTGAGTAACAAGTGGTAGCCTCAGAGATTTACCCTGCACAAGTACCATATTCACATAATGAAAGGTGATTTCGTTTTTAACAAATCAGCATTAAATAAATATTGTAAATTGGATTCTACTGGTTTTATAGGTTATATATAATTAGCTTGTAAATTTGATTTGGATTGTAGTTACATAAGAGCTATAAGCATAAAGTGTTTCTATGTGGTTCTATATTCACATTTAATCAGTATTTTAACAAAATAATGTAAATCAATACTTGAGGTTGGAAGATGCTATGTTTGTGAATTCTGGGCTTTGCTCAAGCCCAGGTGAGTAACACCAAGACTTCAGCAAGCACAGTTTCGTTTCCCCATAAGAACACCTACCTAAGAGGGTACATCTGGCTAAAAAATAACTTTCTACTATACCACAGTGGCTGTTACCTGAATGGCATTCTGAACATTTGGGTATGAGGAAGCCTGAATGAGAAAGATGTTACTCACCCCTCAGTATTAGAAACTATACTTTGGGCTAGTTTTCCCTCCCCAGTCACAGGTTGTACTGAGTCAGGCATGCTCATTTGGTACTCCTAGAGCTTGATGGGAGACTCCCTTGGCATAGAACTTTTCTTAGCCCAAAACTACTCAGGTGATTTCTGACCTTATCAAAATTAAAGACTCACCTGGAATTTGGGAAGGGAGCAGACATGCTAAGATACTACATCCTTACAGGAGGACTGAAAATATTCCCTCGAGTTTGCATATGGAATCAAGTAGTCCCAGTATTACTCTGGGACACTAACACTCAGTTTGCCTAGGAAACTTAAAACTTAGGGAGCTATATCAGACACCAGAACCAAACCAAGTAGCACAAAGATGAAGGATACACTGGAATTTGTTTATCAAATCTATAATCCTAAATCCCATTTTCACTTCTACCCTTGCCTTTAGGGACCTCTTGACAAAGACATGATCACTTGGAAATTAAGCCACAATGGCTGCATCTCTAGTCAAGTTAAATTGGGTTCTTCTCTCATTTGTTTTTCCATAAACCATTTAAGCTGCTGAGTTTCCCAACAAGCATAATTCCCAAATTCATTTGCTATTGGGGTTCTCCATATAACTTTCTTTTTCTCTCCATATAACTTTAATTCTAAACTTTAATGAATTGGCTTATAGCAATATTCTGACTATGTCAAATAACACCATTGATTCTCTCTTGGCATACTTGGCATACACCTACCTATATAGTCATCCTTCCAGGGAATTAACTTATGAAATCGAAGTTCCAGGAGATGATATTCAACCCCACTATTGCCTGTAACTTGAAATAAATGCAGCCATTGGTTTTGTATAGAGATGAACACTTCAGCTGTAAGAGCAACATATAACATTATCAAAATGTACCATGTCAAATGCTATTTTATTATACTGATTGTAATTGTCTTATTAAAATATCCAGAGAGTATCAAGTATGTTAATGTTTATATGTATTTTAAATCAAGCATCTGTTTTGTAGTCTTTTAGGAAGAGTTTTTACAATTGATTTCCTGGTTTGTATTGAATTAGACTAACCAGGTGAGTAGAAACCTCATAGGAACTATTCAGACACCCGAGGTAAGAGTTAAAAAATAGAACTATACTAGTTTTTTTTTTTTAATTCCCATAAGATATTTGAAGGAAATCATCTGAAGAACTGTAGCAGGTTAGTTGTTCTGGAAATGATGTTTCCTTAAAGAGAGAAAAAAACCAAGATGGTACCAAAGAAATGGAATTTAAAAGCAACTTTGAATTAAAATTAAGATACAATGTAATGTCACAGTTCATAGGAAGTCACTACTGAAAATAAGGTGTCAGCCTTTTGGTGACCACACTGTTCTCCCTGCAGTGACCCATCACAAGCTTCCCTCTCTGCTCACACTCTCCATCTGGTGGGGCTCACGGGAGAAGACTCTGCCTTCACACCTTTTCTAAGAGTGTGGTCATGTCAAGGAACATCCAGTGTGTTTCTGAGGATTTTATTTCTATGTGCCCAAGAAGCTGCATGAAGGAAATTAAGATGTAACATGTTACAGTTAGGGAAGGGAAAAAGACAAATGCTCTCGCACCAGACAGAAAAAACCAACTCACCCAGAGGTAGATTTAAAATATTGCCCAGAGGGTATAAACACACACACACACACACACACACACACACACACACACACACACCTATATATGGATATGAATGTATATAGATATATAATAGATATATCTATAAACATGTACATAGATCAATATATCATACATCTATGTATGTACACATGAAGAGAGAGAGTGTGTGCTTTCTTCAGGAATATTCTGCTCATTTCTAGTTTGATCTTTCTGTGCATAATCATTTAAATATTTATTACGTATTTTAAAGATCGCCTATATAGATTTGGATATAGATATAAAAGTGTTAATGGTAGCAACAGAAATGTTTTTAAAATATTGAGGAATGAATCTAATTAGAAATGAGCAGAAACATCCTGAAGAAAATGTTTTATCTCTACCGAGGTCCATAAAAGAAGACCAATAAATCACATACCTTCTTCTTGGATAAAAACCTTAAACTTGTAAAGATGCCAATTCCATTTACTTTAGTCTATAAATTTAGTAAGATCCAAATAAAAATACTAGAAAGGCTTTTAACCTTGTGAAATTATATATTTTTTCCTTTTGTAAAATTTTATTGGCTAATTCTTTCAGAACAAAACTAAGTAACAGTGATGGGTTTTCATCATTGTCTCACTTTTTTACTGTTACTTGAAATACTTTTCACCATTAGGAGTTATACCAGGATTGGCTGAGACAACACAGACATACTGTAATGTGTTAGATGAAATCAGCTCAACACTTCCATATTCTAATTGTCTTGAACTTCATAAAAGGAGTCAGTGCAGCTTATCTCTCTTTCCACTTTTTTCTTGTGGTTTCTAATGCTGCCATCCACTCCTGCCTATCCTTCACTACTGTCCTTTGCTGTCTATGCCACGTTAGCCCGATGTCTATATATTGGAGATGACTCAGAACTTGTCTATCTAAACTCTTGCTCATGTAATCTTGGGTCCATCTATATAATCCTAAATTAAAAGAGCCAACCTGCACCTTTCATTTAAAAATAAATAGAAGCACACATGCACACAAATATAATAATATAAGTAAGTATAAGTAAAGCTAGGGAAATTTGATTAAGATTGATGGATTGTATCAATGTCAATATCCTAGTTGTGGTATTATACCGTTGGCTTTTGAAATGTTACCTTTGGGGGAAACTGGGTAAAATATGTGAGGAATCTCTCTGTATGTGAACAACTGTATGTGAATCCACAATTATTTCAATAAAAATTTCAATGAGAGATATCAAAGATCAGGCAACTCATTACACCAAAACATTTTCAGTTGGCTATTGTATTTAAATATATATATTTTTTAAAGGGGGGAGAGTGAGAGAGGGATCTGATTAACTTTTAATTTCCACATCAATAATTTTCTCTCATTTCTGGTGTTTATATTCGTTTTTTTTTTCAATGTAAAGAAATTTATTTTACCCAAACTGTTACCATGTATTGATCTTTAGCTAGTATTTTATGCAGCAATTCTTGCCCTTTGATAAATCTAAATTTAAACTTCCCCAACCCATAAAGTGCACAAAACATTGTACTGAAATGATCTCTTATTTAGTGAAACAAGAAGACCAAAGAAAAATGATATGTTGGATAAGAGTGCAATTCTGATTTACAAACCAGTATTTCTGCTAAATTCTGCACATGTGCGGCTAGGCTTGGAGGAATCCTGATAACTGGCAACCAACTGAAGAGTAGAGTTAACCATGGAGCCCTGGGAGTCTGTCTGCGGCTCCCTTGCCTCCCTTGTTTTATTCCTTTACTTCCTCCCTGCCCTTCATGTTTCCTCTCCTTTTGCTTTTTTTTTTTTTTTTAAGATGTTTTTAAGTGACCTATAAACCCAACATGGAGCTGGAACTTACAACCCTGAGATCAGAAGTCTTCCACTCTACCGACTGAGCCATCCAGGCACACTTCCTTTCTTCAGCGTAGGAAGCATCAGGAGTTTTTAATCTTCCTCACGTGATTCCAATATGTAGCCCACTTTGAAGACCCCTGGTGTAGGCATTTGGTGGTTGGCAAAGGTCTCTTCCTGTGGGTTTTTGATGAAAGAGGAAGTTTTCCTAACATGTGAAGGACCCAGGAGCTCTCCTGGTTGTCAGCCCCTGCTTCCAGATGCTTTTCAACCTCCGTTCCCTCGTGAAAAGCACCCCGCAACCACTCTCCCAATGCCTCTGTCTCCTCCCTCAGACCTGAGTCTCCAAGCTGCCAGGGCATCTGGCACCATCTCAGTGTTCCCACCTCCCCCACCCCCATGATAGAAGCTGCTACCTGAGTCTCTTCTGCCCCATCCTCCTCCCCAAGCGTGCTGATAGTGCTTTTACTTTCTGGAAAGGTCATTCCGGCTTCCTCGGCCGCGCCCCTCTTTTAGCACTCTGGCATCCCGGGAACCCAGAGCAGAGCCTGAGAAGAAACACACTCGGGTCACGGGTTACAGATGGTAGAAGTGGGCTTGTGGAATGGAACACAGGAGGAAGACAGGGGCACGAGGACCTGAAAGCACTGAGTGGTGAGTTCCGCACTGAGAGTGTGTGCAAGCATGTATTGTGTCAAACTGCGTGTGTAAAAAGGATTCGTGGTTTGCACAGTGAATAACGAAAACTGTAACATTTTGTCCTGATTCCGTAGAAAGTAATACATGGTAATTTTCGCGAGTTGTTTATCATTTGTATAATTATTATCCAGCATGCAGATTTATCTCCTTATATACATAAATATATATTATACGTATTTTATATATGATTTTGTGCCACACGAATATATGTATGTATATATGTATATATCAGGCTGACTTATGAATGTCACTTGACCCTGATGCTCACTGCTGCTTGCATCCCTCATGCTACAAGCTACAGGTTTGTAAGATCACATCAGAAATTTTGCTGTATGAAGTTGTGAAGTCCATTGTTTGATCTATAACATACCCAGTTACTGCAAACCGTGTCCTGCTCTATCCAGTGATTCTTCACAGAGATTTTTATGATATTCTGTCCTATTAGGTGCCACCCTTTTTCTGTGACCTGGTCTAAAAACAGGAGCGAGTAACTGAAATATTTTCAGCGCATTGTACATAGCTATAGAGAGTATGTAATATCCATTCTTCCAGCAGGGGGCTCTCTCACCATTAAAAGTATAGACGGGAAAAGAGAAAAAAATGATTCCCTCAATTGTGCATTCCTTTTATTTCCTCACGCACCAAAATATCGACTTTCTGCTCACTGCCAAATTCAGTTACTTTCCAGGAATAGGGAGGACTTCATTCTCCTGGAACTTAGAATCTAGTGTCTAATTGTCAGTTACCTCTGCTAGAAACAATTACTACCTCCTGAGTGGAAGTGTTATTACCAGGACTTCCATTTAGAGAGGAGGTGACTCCGCTTGCTGAGAAAGTCAGTACTTTGGAAGGGAGTTTGCGTACACATTAAATTTGATTTGCTTTCCTCTGTGCTCTGAGAGATGTATTCCCTCCTGCAACTAGAAAAGAAATTGCCTCTGTTTCTCTCATAGCCTCTCCTGAGATTCAGCCACTGCTCTATTCTGAGGGGGGAAAAAAATGACTAATCCGGTGAGACAAGCTTTCTATGCCAACAATATCAAATAGCTTTTTGTGCCATTTCAACCTAGGGAAGGCTTTTTCAGTGGAACCAGGTCTCCAGGCTGAAGAACGAGTTTACTAAGAGAAACAGAAATCAAAATGTTTCATGCATATGATTGCAATACAGATCAACCCAGAAATTCCAAACGCTACTCCCTCCACCCACATCCCAGCGCCCAGGCTCAGGGTTAACTGGGTTTAAATGGATCAGTGAATGCCTAAAGGTCAGGGCTCTCTCGGGATCACTACATTGTCATGAAGCAGATATTCTCCAATATCTAGAGATAGAACCATAAGGGGTCTTTGAGTTCAAATAATAAGCATACCAAGAAGCCTACCAGGAAATCAATAATGCAAATTTCTTCTATTACTAAAATACTATATGGGGCGACTGGGTGCCTCAGTGGGTTAAAGCCTCTGCCTTGGGCTCAGGTCATGACCTCAGGGTCCTGGGATCAAGCCCCACATCGGGCTCTCTGCTCAGCGGGGAGCTTGCTTCCTCCTCTCTCTCTCTGCCTGCCTCTGCATCCTTGTGATCTCTGTCTGTCAAATAAATAAATAAAATCTTTTAAAAAAATACTATATGGATGTTTATGCAAATCAGTGAGTACAAAATAACCATTGCAACAATTTCTAGATAATGTCCATTTCCTAAAACTAGTTTCAGATAATTAACCATGGTGAAAACTAATCTATTGCCCTCAATCTTGCTGAAACGCTTTATGAGACTTTCGGTAGCTTGGCAGTCACTCAAAATGGTCCCGGATTGATGCCAAAAAGTCCATACTGGCAAATGCCCAGAATCTTATGGGGGCCTCCCACACCTTACATGAATTGTCCTCTGCATCTTTTCAGCCAGAAACCAGCCACATGCTTCCCCTGATTGTGAGCATGTCAGGGGAGACATTCAGAGGCTTATAGTCACCGTATTCACTGGGTCAAAAATAAGTTCACTTATGTGAGCCATGGAGCAACATATTTTAATCTGTATCTTCATAAAGTTTAGAGGTCACAGGACCAATACCTCCCCTCATTTGGACTTGGGCCATGTTCAGTTTTACTGATGTGTAATCTATTAAAATATTTCACATGCACTCCTTTTACTCTCTGGAGACGTCTTAGCCCTCAAACATGGGACATTAAGATAATAGCTAGTAATGTTCCTACTGCAATTTTGGGGATATCTTGCGGAAACTATTTTGCCTTCATCAGTAATCTTGGTACACATGTATTTTGTTCATCCACATTCTGCAGAGGAGGAAACTGGGTTTTAGAAGGGTGAATTCACTTGTCCAAGGTGGTTAGGTAGGAGGTGACAGAACTGAGATTGGATCCCAGGTCTGTCTCCAGAGTTGAGGCAAAATACCATGCTTCACAGAGACTGCTTATCACTGAGGAAGGGAGGGTCTGGATTAGGGCTCTGTATCTCCTACCTGGGAAGCTGGTAGAAGGGGGGTGCCTGGGTGGCTCAGTGGGTTAAGTGGCTAAGTGGGTTAAGCCTCTGCCTCTAGCTCAGGTCATGATCCCAGGGTCCTGGGATCCAGCCCCGCATCAAGCTCTCTGCTCAGCAGGGAGCCTGCTTCCCTTCCTCTCTCTCTCCCTGCCTGCCTCTCTGCCTGCTTGTGATCTCTGTCTGTCAAATAAATAAATAAAATCTTTAAAAAAACAAAAACAAAAACATCTGCACTGGGAAGGACTATTTCACTCTGACGCTTTTCCTAAACATCAAACCAAATATCTACATCTACTTTCTAAACTCTTAATTTTGAACATCCTCAAACCACCTTCAATCCGATGGTGAGGTCCAAGCCCATCAGCTCTTTCTCTACCATTTGGGAGACAGCTCATGTGATGAAAATCGCACAGGGTTGGAAATCAGGAAAAGACGGTTCTAATTTCAGCCTCACCATCTACTATTGTGGGTAATTTAGTCCTTGGAATCTACTCTCTCAACCCTAAAATGCAAAGAGTAATGTCATCGAGGTTCCTAGAGTTGCTGATAATTATTAAGTAAGAATAATGTATGTACAAAGTATTTTTCAAAATCCTCTACAAACACTCTAATTACTATTATTCTCTGTGTTTGTCGATACAATTTCCACTTTCTTTGTAGATGTAGCTATCTGGGATACTTTCATATTTCCACACAATGTCAACAGAGTGAAGGAATTTTCGAGTGTTAATTTTCATAGTTTGTCAAGCATCCAATGAAAATGCTGAAGCTCAGATTTCCTTACCACTTCATTTTGCTTGTTCTAACAAGTACGGAGAACAATGAACATAGCTAACAATGATTCCCCATCACCTCTCTAACATAAAGCACTCAGCTTTTATAATACATGTGAAGCAAGCAATAAGCACAGAAATACGTAATTGCTTTTTAAGAAATATTTGTTTCCAGTTTACATTTCAGAGTAATGTGGAGGACTCAATTATTTTATTTAAATGGACTTTTGTCAGGTAAAACTCTCAGTATCACTAATAGATTATGACACAGGAGCATAGTCATGGGAAAAGGAGAATGAATTTTTAAAGGCATTAGACCTTAAACTGTATCAATATTCACAAACCATAGTGAAGGCCACAACCACCTGTTAATGCAGTAAAATTAACAATCACATTTTGTATTATATCTGTATACAGTTAGACGTACTCTGGTGTAGTAACATCTTTAAATGTAGTTTTTTTTTTAATCCAAGGTTTGCTTTCTTATAACCAAGAAACATAATGGATAGGTGTCCATCTCGATACTAACTTATAATTGAATTTCTTTTGTCCTGTATCTTCTTATCTTTATGTCTGAAAAAAAAAAATCATGTTTAGGAAATGCGGTTCAATTTACACCTTCCAAGACCTTCCCAGTTCTAGTGTCTGACCCATGTGTCAGGCGCGTTTCCTCCGCCTGCACCCTGCTCCTGAACTCTGTTTCAAGACATTCCTGAGTCAAAGCTCACTGTGATTTGAGGGGTGCCCCTCCTGTCAAATTTTACCCTCTTCTAGCTGTATCCAGCTGTTTGCTTTGCACATCCAGTCATTGGCAAGCAAACGGCTCCCTTCGCGGAAGTAACGTAAGGCCAGTAGACAGGATATCAGCAATCCCCATCCTCAACAGAAAAAGATGGCTCTGACAATAGTCTTAAGACTATTCCCTGTCCAAAAGCAGACGTCCCAGGTAGTCTCCAAACAAATATTTGTGCACAATTTCATTCACTTAGAGGTGATGTAACAAAACGCTAAGAGCATCGTCCCTAAAACGGGATTGCATTCCCAACTCTGCCACCTATTAGCTGTGTGACCTTCAGTGACGTCCTTAACCTTTCCGTGTCCCAGTTTCTGCATCTCTAAAATGTGGAATATAACTGTACCTATCTCCAAGTTATTGCAAGCAGCCTTTGGGTTCATACATGTATATGTAGTATTTAAACCATGTCTGGTGCATAGGATATGCCCAATGTCTTTCCTATTAGTGTTGCTACCATTTTTGTTTTAGTCATTCATTAAATATTTATTGGTCTCTGCTAGGGCTGTTAGGCCGGGCATTGGAATACAAACCTGAGCAAAGCAAACAACAAACAGCCCTCATGGCATCTATAGTGACACACACAAATCAAATAAACTCCTAAATATTTACTAGGAAACATGATATAAATAAAGTACATGAGGTATGACTGTGCCCCTAAAACTCATGGGCCTAGGGCACCTGGGGGGCTCAGTCCATTAAATATCGCCCTTCAGCTCCGGTCATGATCCCAGGGTCCTGGGATCGAGCCCAGCATCAGGCTCTTTGCTCAGCTGCAAGTCTGCTTCTCCCTCCCCCTCTCCCTCTGTGCTCTCTCATTCTTTCTCAAATAAAAAAATAAAATATTTTTTAAAAAAATCATGGGGCTGGTCTACCAGATTATCTTAGCCTCTGCAGTTCCTCTATTTTTTCCCCCCCCAAGGGACAGAAAGGAGTCTCCTTGCTCCCACAGTCTGTGAACTAGTGCGGACTTGCTTGTCTGCTTCCTTTGTGCCCTGTTTCTGGGGAAAAGCCTGGTTCCCACTCCTCCACTGCTTAGTTTGAAACAGCTCTGTTCAACCATCCTCATCTCTTTCCCCTACCAGCGCAGAGCTGCCCCTTTGAAAATCAGCCCGGGGCCCTGATTCTATTTAAATCAGCAGTCCTCCTCGACTCTGCTTCTCTGTTGGGTGTTGAGTTGTGTTGTTAGACATATTACCCTGGCTTCTGCTTCCCCTGGTTGCCCATCTTCCTGCTACGTTCTACACACACTTTAGAACATGTGCATCTGGTATCAAACGCTACCTTTATACTTGTTACTCTGTGAGTTCTGCTAAGCTTCTCAATCTTTCTTGGCCCCTGTAGTTTCATCAGTAAGATAAGAATAAAAATATCTACACCATAGACTCGAGGGGCTTAAATAAGATAAGACTTCTTAAGCAACTTTTAAAGTCTAACGCTCAGTAAGTAAATTCATGCATGCAACGAATACTCACCCCTAGACACTGAAGACATTACCCAACAAGTGCTTATCCTCAAGCACTGAAAATACATGGGTAAAAAAGACATAAATTAGTTTCTTCATTTGTGAAGATTATATTCTATTGGGAGAGGCAGCTAAAAAGTAAAAGAATGTAAATTGTTGTTGTTATTTTTGTTTTGAGTTTTGCTTTTTGTTTTACATAAGCTTCCTGACCAACGTGGAGCCCAGTGCAGGGCCCTAAGACTGAGATCCAAGCTGAGATCAAGAGTGAAATGTTGAGCTGAATGAGCCACCAAAGTGCCCCATAAGATAGTGTAAATTTTAAGTATGTACAGAAAACAAAAAAATTACTTAGAAAAAAAAAAGGAGATTTACTATAGATAGTGGTCAAAAAGGGGGGGGGGTGGCAGCCAGATAAAAGACCATGTGCAAAGGTCCTGAGGTGAGAAAGATTAGCAAGATTGAGGGCCTGTGGGACCACAGTAGCCAGAGCCTGGTAAGCCAGCGGTGGAGTGGCACAAGATGAGACTAGAAAGGGGAACCTAGTAAATGGTTTGGATCTTCTTCCCACTACAACCTCTAGCCCCCAGGTTTGTTTTTTTAAAGAACAGATAGGTACTGCTACACAGAAATCTAGTTGATTCCCATCTTAGGAATTCATTGTGTTACTACTGATCCAGTTCTTTATGGAATAAAGAAAAGAAGTTTGAGATGGATGGTATGATATACATGATGTTCTTCTGTTTTCTTCCTCTCTTCAAATGCTGGTGCACCCTGGGGGTCAGTCCTATTTCATGCTTTCCCTAATCTGTTTCATTCTCATGGATTATGTAACATTTGTACACCCATGAGTCCAGTTTATATCTCCAGCTCCTAGTTGGCAGAGCTCCAGATGCATAACTAAGAGCCCCCTTACGGGTGTCCAAATTTAAAATGGTCAGAAGAGAGCCATACATTTTTGCCCTCCAAGCACGTTCTTTCCCCAGACTTCCCCATCCCTACCACCATCCAACCTTTCATTCAAATCAAAATTGCAGATAAAATCCCTGACTCCTCCCTTTCTCCTGCCCTCCTCCATCCAATCCATGGAGGCCTGGCAGCTGGACATCCCCAGAATATCCCTTATCTATTTCTCTGTCTCAACAGCCATCCCTTTCTAGGGTCATGCTGTAATCACCTGGGCTAATGGAGCTACCAGAACAGTCTCCCAGATGGTCTACCTCTTTCCCACAGTCAGTTGTTTCTTATCCCAAAATCAATTCTCCACACACCAGCCACAGGGATCTGTCGAGGACATGAATGTAAATTACATCATGTCACTCCCCTACTTAAAACCTGCCGTGCTTCCCACTGCACTTAGTACTCAATTCAGAGACCCCTGACCCCGGACCGTGAGACCCTAAACCATCCGGCCCCTTAGCTTCCCTCTCCTACCTCACTTACTATTCCTCTCCTCCTGTATCACTAAGCTCCCGCCACACTGTCTTCAAACACATCACAGCAGTTTCCATTCAAAGGGCTTTGGGTGTCTTGTTCCCTCTGCCTAGTGCCCTGCCCTCTGAGCTTTGCAGGTCCGGCTTTCACCTGTCCTCCAGATCCTATCTCAAGTACTTCTCTCTCAGAGAAGCCTTCTCTAGCTTCTAGTTTTAAAGAAGTTTCTCATTCCCCTACTTGTTCTGTGCAACAGCTCTGCCCAACAGAACCTCCGTGAGGGAAATGTTGGAAATGTTCTACAATCAGTGCTGTTCAACACAGTAGCCATGAGCCAAGCCCCATGTGCCTCTTGAGCACTGGAAATGCAGCTACAGCAGCTAAGGAACTGAAATTTTAATTTTATTTTGTTTTAATTTATTTTAATATAATTAGCCCTGTGTGCAGACAGGGGCTATCCTCTTGGATAGAATAGCTCTATGAAATCACCCTATTTTATTTTTCTCAGTGCACTCATAACTACCTGAAGTCATCATGTTCATTTCTTTTATATCTCCGTGAGGGCCAGGGTTCTGGTCTACCTAAAAAAAAACAGTACTGGGCATACAAACGGCCTTGTATTGATTATCACAAATTCAGCAGCTTAAAACACACACACACACACACACACACACACACTTATTATATCACAGTTTCTGGGAGTCAGGAATCCTGGGCGTGCCTTAGCTGGGAGCTTTGCTTCATTGTCTCTCACAGGTCTGCAGTCAAGATGTTGGCAGGGCTGGGGTCCCATCCAAAAACCTGACTGGGGAGGGATCTGCCTCCAAGCCGGAGTGGTTGTTGGCAGAGTTCAGTTCTCTGAGGGCCACTAGAATGAGGGTCTCTTCCTGGCTGGTTGTTGACCAGAAGCAGTGGTCAGTTCCTGGCCATGTAGGAATTATATGACAGCATATTCCATGCCAGCTCTCCATCAAGGAATAAAAGAGATCCTGCTATCAAGACATAACCTGCAATCCTCTGTAATCATGGAAATGATAGCTCATCACCTTTGCTGCATTCTTTTGTTTGGAAGCAAGTCTGTAGACCAACCTGCCCTTGAAGGGAGAGGATTACTCAAGTGCATGAAAACCAGGAGGCAGAGATCATGCCAGGCCATTTTAGGGGCCTGCCTGCTCTAAGCGGTTATTGACTGTTAGCTGAATGGATGGTTGAGTGGATAAATAAAGACCATTCTCGCTGAGTAGCTGTGCCACTTGCAGCAATTTTATTCCTCCCTGTGGAAGGCAAAGCCTCTTGCTTTAGAAATTGTCAAGAAAAAAACAGAGGCTCTTTCCCTGAAGAAATATGAAAAATTAAAACAGCAATGAAAAAGGAAGCTCCTTAGCAAATTGGACAGATCTTTACTTGATAACTATTAAAAGCATGGGCTCTGGATCATAATGCTCAGTTTCAAACCCCAACACTGCATTTTCCCAGTTGTGTAGGTAACTTCCCTGTGACTCAGTTTGCTTCTCAGATTGATGTCAGGATTAAATGGATGTGGCGATCTTAGAACAGTGCTTGGCAGAGAGTCAACACTCAAGGAATGTTAACTACTGTTGTTATTATTACTGCTACTACCACCAAATTTTGTGTTGAAAACACACTTTCTGCTTTTATTGCAGTTAATGTGGTTCTTATGAGTTAATGATTGGATTGCTCATGGTTCTTAGTTGCAGACAACAAAAAACAACTCTGGCTGACATATGCAGAAAATGGCATTATTAAATACATAAGGAATGGCTACCAGAATCACTGGAAAAACTAAAGAACTGGCATGGGGCTTCAACCAATAACGCTACCCAGAGTCATGAGGCAGAGCCTATCTGCTGAGACCCCTGCCCTTGGTGTCCCCACTACTACATTGTCCCCTCTACACCTCCCATGTGATCACCATCCCATCACCAACACCCCCAGCCCCAAATGCCATCTGCCCAAAGGAACTGAGTGTCCTTCAGATTTCACCACCACAGAGCTAGAGTCTCATAGGCCCCCCACATCACTGGCTCTGGGTTCTCAGCAGGCACCATGTGACTGATGGAGGCTAGGTCTCAGAAGAGACCAGATAAGCAAGGATTTGGCAATTTCTTTCTTTATGGTTGTAAATAAGCCTGCTTCATTCCAAGATTCATTAGAAAGGGAATTCCCAAAACAGAGGATGAACATTGCAAAGCTGGATGGCCAAAATAACTTTTAAAGGCAAATGTCCACTAAAGTGGTCATTAATAATTTCTCTGTGATGAGCATGATTTTTTAATCCATGCATTAAAAATTCAATAATTTCCCACAGGGAAGTTCTCTCAAGCATTTACATCTCTCATTAAATTCCTTTGTAAGTGGAAATGATAGTCTTGGAGCTAAAGTGAAAGATTGGTCAAAATAGTAATTGTTTGACTGATTTATTTGTGGTTTATTTTTTCACCAATGGATTTTCCTTTTCCAGAAAATCATTAATTGCACATTATATTCTCCACCATGACTTGTACCCTTTCTGCACTCAGATACCATGACATTACAAGCCTCTTGCCCTATAAAAAGTGAGATGTCTCTATTCATGACCTCCTTGGAAGAAGTTCAAATTCTTATTGCTTATGGTATTTTAATTTTATTTTTCTAGGAGACAGTCATGAGAGTTTCTTTCATCAGAAAGTTCAGAATAGATGGCTTTGAGCCTTTGTGATTCAGCCCCAGTGAGCTTGATATCCAGTGGAGACTCCTCCACACATCAGAGAAGGAGTCTCTGACACCAAGGTCAATGTCAGATGGGCCTCCAAAAAGAGTATACCATTTTACAAGCCTACCAACAGCTTAAAGTTGATACGAAAGAAAGAGACTCTGGAAATTTCTGCTTTGGGGAGTATTCTACTTCCACTATCTCAAGAATCTGGAATTTTTCTCTAGTCTTTTACCTTACGGCCACAATTTCCCCTATTATTTTTCCCTGATAGTACACGTCTATAGAAGGTTGCCCAATAAGCATACAAGTGGCAATCTGACCATATTGCTTTAAAAATACTGTATAACAATGTGAGAGGAGAAAAAAACAAACATTGAGATGCAATCCACGTGCAGGTTGATAAATTTGAAGTTTAAATCTTGGTTACCTAATTCAGATTGATTCATTTTATTTTTTTTTAAAGATTTTATTTATTTATTTGACAGGGAGAGAGAGAAATCACAAGCAGGCAGAGAGGCAGGCGGGGGGGGGGGGAAGCAGGCTCCCTGCTGAGCAGAGAGCCCGATGTGGGGCTCGATCCCAGGACCCTAAGATTATGACCTGATCTGAAGGCAGAGGCTTTAACCCACTGAGTCACCCAGGCACCCCAGATTGATTCATTTTAGATAATGTTTCTCAGCCAGGGGTGGCTTGGCCCCTTAGGGGACATTGGCAATTCTGGAGACATTTTTGTAATCATAGGTGGGGATAGAGGGGAGTGATGTTACTGACATCTGTTGGTTAGATGCCAGGGATATTGATAAATCCCCGACAAGCCACAAGACCATTCTCTACAACAAAAAATTATCCCACCCAAGATACCATTTATGTTGAGGTTGAGAAATACTAATGTGAACTCAATGACTTTCATAGGCATCTCCAGTTTTCCTTCCTCAATCCATAGTTCTGTCCTTTCTTGGCATAGAGACACCCCTTCTGACTCTCAGATCTTTAAAAAAGCAAGATTCTTCCTGGAAGGTCCTTCCAGATCTCATTCTCAAGCCTGAAGTTGTGGAGGATGAAGCTATGCCCTGATCTCCAATTCTGAAAATTCTGTGAACAAATTTACCTTGGTAAATACTCTTTGGTTTTGCGCCTTTTCTGAAACATTTCTACTCAGTTAAGTGTATTTGAACCT
Organism: Enhydra lutris kenyoni; assembly: GCF_002288905.1. Lineage (NCBI taxonomy): Eukaryota > Metazoa > Chordata > Mammalia > Carnivora > Mustelidae > Enhydra > Enhydra lutris. The sequence goes on from NW_019154111.1 coordinate 7,359,567, forward strand.
CAGACTTTAACAAAATCAACTCCTGTTCTTAGCACATGTACACCCTTAGTTTTTCTAAAAATTGTAGTCCTAAAGCACTGGGGGCATCCATGTTCTCTACCTACAATCTATGCAGGCTTGTCATGTAAGCTCTTGTCATTTTATGTCCACGTCTGCAAAGTGATTTCATAAAACTAACTTCACAGGATAGTTTGATCAGATGAAATAATATAAAAGTATTTAATAATCTATAAAATAATCAAAAGTTTGCTTTTACTGTTAGTGTTCTTTTTCTCCCCACCTTCTTTCTCTACCACATCCCCTATGGTTAATATGTATAGGGCTCTCTGCTAAGGATGTCACATAGTGTACCCATCAAGCATTTAGTATCAACAACAAAACCAGTATACCTGAAACATGCATTTGTATTACATTTGGCCCTACCCATAAAGACAGTGAATTACACAGTCACATGTTTTGAAGGATAGAGAAAAACATCACACTGCAATTAGACCCTCCCCCAATTTAGCAGAAAAAAATTACAAATGGGTCGGGATTTTTACCATATGGTGCCTGGGAATAAAAAATAAAATGAAACTTCAGAAAATAGCTTATTTTTTTCATAAGAACAATCTTACGATTCATGGTTGAAAAAATGGCATCAAACAAAGCAAAGAAAGAACAAACAATAAATTAACTTATGTCATCTTTGAAAAAGAAATATACTCCAAGCCACAGAAAATAAGTATAAATGTGTCGCACGTATTGATACATAATATTTTTGTTAGTCTTAACATTTATAAGACTTCTTATTGACGACTTGGACAGTTTGTTTTATGTAAACACAGTTCATGGAAGTTTGAACTGTTGTCTTCTTTTTCTCTTAGTAAATTTCCCTAAACTTAGCAAAAATAATCAGCCTCTTTCCATCTACCTTGGAGAGTCTTGCCCCATTGAGATCATTATTCAGAGTCACTGTAAGATCTAGCCATTTGACTCTTTCCCAAAGAACTTCAGTTCAATTGTTTCTATCCTCCAGCATTAGATGGGAAAACAAATGACACAAGGAAAGCTACAAAGAAAGAAGTCACAAAAGAACAGTCATAGTCCATTGACTGTGAGCTTTTGAAGATATTAATGAGATCCCTATTGGAAGCACAGAGCTTTTTGATGGTTGGGCTATGGAGACACAGTCATCTCTTCCTCATATTGTTCTGCTGGGTTACTGCCCAGAGTCAGCAGCATGAAATACTACTTCAGAGACTGTGGAAGGAGTGAGTCTATTCGCAACAAAGTGAATTGTAGGTGTTCCTTACCCAGTTACACACACTAGTATTCACTTGTCTATCTTCCCTAGTAACATTTCAGTTTTATAAAATATGATTCTTTCCCCCCAGATGTATCCTTTAATGAGTATATACAAAGAAAAACATTTCAGAATTATGATAGTCAGAAATGTTACAAATGCAGACATTCCGATATGTGTGTCTTGAATCAAAAATCCATTTCCCCCCAGCTACAAGCATGTTTTTGGAAGTTACTTCTGATGCATGTGATCAGACTTTATATAGTCTCCATGATGTTATCATAATCAGCACTGGCAATTTACTGGTATCCGCTCTTGTAGGCAGATGGGTGTTTTACAGTCCAACAAAATTTTAACTCTTCCTTCAAGAAGTCTTGAGTTGTGTCACAACCTCAACTCAGTGTGGCAGACTTTGAGAGCTAAATCGCTGTCTCTTAATCCATCTGGTCTAGGAAAGCTACCTAAGGGTCCGTTTCAGCAATTGCCGTCCTTTGTGGCAATATGACATTTGCCTTTCCAATTACAGGCTCAACATTGCAGTTAACACTTCAGAGACCATTCATTTCAACCCAGGAATGTGCGAAAAATTCAGGTACTGCCAAAGATGAGTCCTGGGGTCTGGCGCAGGAATCCATTTAAGAAGGGATTAATAAAATCAAACAGCATACTTTTGTACTGATAGTGTTTTGTCCAAACAATATAATTGTTTCTGTAACCAAGGCAATAACAGTAAATTATCCTGTATGAATTAAATATTTTAAAATGACACATGATTCAGAACAAAGAAATTCAAACGTCTTAGAAGATTTAAGTTTTTAGAAGTGAGAGTCTACGGTAAGTCCAGATCTTCCTTTATCTGAACTAAACGTCTCTGTTTGGCCAGCTTAACTCAGCATCTTCCCAAAATGGCTCCTTCCTTTCAGCTAAGCCAACCAAACTCTGAGTCTGCTATTGCCACCATGATCCAGTCCTTGGAAGGGACACTCTGAAGGATCAGAGCTGTATATTTCCTGGCCCCTGATGTCCTTCACCTTCCACACTGAAGCTGTTTAAGCTTTATTTATTCCCATCCTAAAAATGAGTCTAGATCCTCTAAAGCAGAAGCACATAGGCAGCTCTGTCTAGCACAGTACTCACTCACTCTGGTTGTGTGTGCAGCCCACATTGGTAAAACAATTGAACTAAAGGTACCGCAAGTGTGGTGGCCTCCCAGATCCATAGCCACACACGTACAACATGGCCTGTATGCTGGCCCTCTGGCCCAACTCTGGTCTTGGACCATGGCTCACTGATTCATCAGCACCTGCTGCTTGGCATGGGTGCTGGTACCATGCACTTATTTTAGAAGGCTTAATCAGGTCATGATGAAGTACAGGATTCCTTGACTTCATCTTGAAATTGTTGAACTGTAAGGGTCTTTGCTGTGCATGACACTGAGTCTGCATGAGGCACAGGACGTAAATGTGAGATTGAGAGAAGCAAGAGATGTGGGAAGCTGAATTTTATGCTCAAGTAGATATTCTGTGTGATGTTAATGCCATTTTTTTAAAGATTTTATTTATTTATTTGACAGAGATAGATCACAAGTAGGCAGAGAGGCAGGCAGAGAGAGAGAGAGAGAGAGGGAAGCAGGCTTCCTGCTGAGCAGAGAGCCCAATGCGATGCGGGACTCAATCCCAGGACCCTGAGATCATGACCTGAGCTGAAGGCAGCGGCTTAACCCATTGAGCCACCCAGATGCCCCTGTTAATGCCATTTCAATACTGCATGTCCTTTAGCACTGCATTTTGATGTTTGAAAAGTTTATCAGGAATATTCTATAGGCCATAGTTTCTTCCCCCACCCTCCACCCCCAAAATCCCTACAAGACATTCAGCAAACCCACATTATTGTTAGGACTAGCTCAGACTTTGACTTACACATTCCTGCTATCTGAGCCCCACCCAATCCCTGATTCTATCAAGCTAATAACCTTCCTTGGCCTTTGCAATTGCTGCTCCTTTCACTTGGAATGCTCTCCCTGTGGAAGTTTTAGCGGCTCACTCCTCATCCCAGTCTCAGCTCAAACGCTCTGCTCTCAAGGAGGCTTCTAGCTAACATGGCCTCCTTCCAACAACAGTCACTATTATAATACTCTCCTTTAGTTTCTTCATAGCACTAAATACACCTAAATCATCTCATTAATTTGTTTATTATCTTTCTCCCCCACTAGAATATTTGTCTTCATGAAAACAGGAATCTTATCTTAGTTACCACTTTCTTCTGGATTCTTAAAATAGTGTCCAGCACTGAATAAATATTTACTGAATTAATTATTTGTTGTAAATTTATATTATGTTTGAATATCTGGTAGAGCTATATCTACCTCATTATTCTTTCTTGTCACCTCACTTTCATAAACTTTTTACTGCAATATCTCAAACCCCTCCAATTTATTTCATTGGACATAAGTTCTACTCTACATAGATATACAACTTAATAAAATAATTTCTTTTTTTTTGATTCTTGAATTTATATTTGTTGATCGAAAACTTAGAAAATATTAAAAAGCATAGGGAAGAAAGCAAAAAATCAACCATACTCATACAACTCAGAGACTGGCATGATTAATATTCGATTCCTTTTGGTGTATTTTTCTAGAAATGTTTAGATACCAACTGGGTGTCCTACAATCCAACTCAATTCTGACACTGTCTACCCAGAGATGGCATCAGATTCCACCAATTAAGGGTTCAGTCCTACAAGACTATCCTCTCAACACACACACACATACACACACACACACAACTTCAGACTCAGTGTAAGCCCAGGTTGTCACCTGTGCTTTTGATTGCCTATAGCCTAGAGGTTCCCACAACCCTCTCCTTTGGTTCAATTTTGCTAGAGTGGTTCACAGAACTCCGAGAAACATTTTATTTTCTAAATTACTAGTTCATTATAAAATAATAAAACTCAAGAACAGCCAGATGGAAGAGATGCAGGGAACAGGATGGGGAAAGGATGTAGAGCTTCCATGCCTTCTCCAGGTGCATAATTCTCCTAGCACCTCTGCATGTTCACCAACCAACCCAGAAGCTCTATGAACCCCATTCTTTGGGGGTTTTATGGAGGCTTCATTACAGGAGCATGACTGATAGATTGATTCAATCTTCAGCCCCTTCTCCTGCCCCAAAGGTCAGAAGGTGGTTGGTTCTCTTGGCAACAAGCCCCATCCCTAGGTGGGGTCCAAAAGTCACCTTGTTAATGTAACAAAAGACACCTTTATAGCTCTCATCACTCAGGAAATTCCAAGGGTTTCAGGAACTCTGCACCAGAAACACAACAAAAACAAAATATATATTTCTTATAAGTCACAATATCACAATAATACTCACAGATCCAATTTTACTATCTCAAATTAAAAGGGCGTATTACAGCTTACCAGTTCTGCTAAACACTGTCAATGCTAACCTATGGGAAAGTAATGGTGTGATGTAAGGGAGAGATCAGAGACTGCAATAAAGTGTATTTTCTCATTTTACTATACATACAATGATGTTTCTTAAAATTTTAAAAATAAGTATGCTTTCATATATTACTTTTGTAATATGAAAATAAAAGGACATGGTCTCAGTTAAAATTCTTATGGCCCTATTTAAGAATATGATTTTGTGTGTGTATTTTGAAACAGGTCTCAAAATTCTTTTTAAAAACTATATAGACCCTGTTTGTATTCATTGTTTTGGATCACCACCATGCAAAGGTGAAATGACTGCTTATTCAGATATGACTCTTGGTTAATTAAGGTCCTTGATTATACTATGAGATTAATCCATTCAATAATTCATTGAATATTTTTGAGCACCTGCTATGAGACAGCATAGGGATAAATATTCAGTATATAACTTGCAGCAAGATAGACAAGATTCTTGTCCTCATTAGGCCTACCTTCTAATGTGAGAGGCAGACAATAAGTTGATATTTTATTCAGAATAGGCTAGATTGTTCTGCAATGATATAGAAGCCCCCAGATCTTAGTAGCTTAAAACAAAAGGTTTATTCCTCACTGAAGCTACATGCCTATCACAGGTTGAGAGGGGAATTCAGGAACTCAGGTTGAGGGTTGCCTATTGGAAAAAGTACATTGGAGGAGGTAAAAAAGGCATTTAAATGTTTAAATGTTCTGACCTAGAAGTGATTTAATAGCATTGATGTTCATAAGTCTTTTGCCAGAACTAGTCATATAGACCCACCTAACTACTAGGGGACCAGAGAGAGTTCCAAAGTGGGAAACATGAGCAGATGAGACTAGTGACAACAATCTGCCCTTCTGATCATTAGATATTAGGTTTATCTTTCTTCCCATTTGCAAAATATATGCATACCCTCTCCAGAGAAATAACCCTAAAAGTTCTATCACAGTGTCAAGCTCAAAGTCCAAGAAAAGTCCAATACTTAGGCTTAGATATATCTTCTCTTGATCTGGAGACATATGAATTAAATAAAATATCTGCACTATCCTCCCTACCTCTCCACCCAACTCCTAATATAAAATGGTAGAATACGAACAGGATAACTATCATAAATACTCCCATTTGAAAGGGAGAATAGTAGCCATTGTTGGTCCATGGCAACTGTGGAATCCTGCCAGGCAGACATTGAGGGTCTTAGACACTAGGGTGGGGAATGTTCCTTGGTTAAGTACCAATTCTGATTCATGGTAGGCTCTTCTCTCCCTCTGTATTGCTTTCTGTGGTCCTTAGCTCTACCTTCTACCTTCTAGAAGAGTTCATTTCCATTATCCTCCATGTCCTTGGATTAAGTGAGCATTGGAGAATATGTCCTTCTCAGTTTTTGAACAGCTTTCTCAGACTACTTTCTGCTCATCCTTACTCACAGAAAGTTGAGGCCCAAGGGTCATTTCAAGTCTCATTTACAGTTTCCTTTAGTACTCACTGCAAGATATTTTGGCACCACCCTAATAAATATAGCCAACTTCTTTTACATTTGAGTCAAGTCTGTTCCATGTGCCATAGGCACAGCCACTGTGCTTTCTGGGACACACATTTTTCTTTAATGTCTCTTGTGGGAAGCTTGAGCCCATCAGCTTTTGTTAGTGGGAAGCCCTGTATCATTTAATTCAACTGAAAGGATTTACTGGCACCACTTCACTCTACTCAGAGATTTTAGTCATGAATGTGGCTGTCATATCCTTGATTTGATCCTTTACACAAGGCTGAGTTCTAATCAGCCTTTCTGCTCATCTCGGTTATTGACGAGAATTGTTTATATCTTCCAATGATGTAAGTCTCCAAATCTCTGAACTTTCTATGATCACTTTTAATTCTAATTGCAAGCTGGACAATTATTTCTGTTTCATCTCTCCCTGTAGTATCTTATGTAATTAGTAGTTACCAACACCCAAATGGACATAACAGACACATACAGAACATCCCATCTGACAGCAGTAGGAGATATGTTCTTATCAAATGTACATGAAACATCTTTTAGGATAGATCATATGTCTCAACAAATTTAAGAAGACATAAATTATATGAAGTATCTTTTCCAACCATAGTGGTATGAAACTAGAAACAAAAGGAAAGCTGGAAAATCCACAAATCTATGGGAATTATACAATGCACTCTTGAACAACCAATGGATCAAAGAAGAAATCAAAAGAGAAATTTAAAAAAAACTTGAGACAGATGAAAATGGAAACAAAAATACCAAAACTTAAGAGATGCAGCAAAAGCAGTTCTAACAGGAAAATTTATGGCTATAGATGCATACGTTAAGAAGAAAGAAAGATCTCAAATAAACCTAATTACACCTCAAGGAACTAAAAAAGAAGAATAAACTAAGTTCAACATGAGAAGGAAGGAAATAATAAAAACTATAGCATAAATAGAGAACAAGAAAACATTAACAAAATAAGAGTTGACTCTTTGAAAAGATAAACAATCTTCACAAACCTTAGCCTGACTATCCAAGAAAAAAAAAAAAAGAGAACTCAAATAAATAAAATAGAAAGGGGAGAGGAAATGTTACAATAAATACCACACAAATACAAAGGGTCATAAGAGACTGCTATGAACAATTATATGCCTAGCTTGTTCTAGAATAACATAGAAAAATGGATAAATTCCTAGAAAAATACAACCTACCAAGAATAAATCATGAAGAAATAGAAAATCTAAATAGACCAATAATGAGTAAGAAAGTAAGAGACTGAATCAGTATTCAAAAAGCTCCCAACAAAGTCCAGGATTTTGGTTTCAGTTGTAAATTCTACCAAAATACTCAAAAGATTAATAACAATTCTTCTGAAACTTTTCTAAAACATTGAACAGGAGGGAATACTCCCAAACTCATTTTAAAAGGCCAGAATTACCTGGATGCCAAAGCCAAATAAGGATACTATTAGAAAAGAAAACTAATAAGTTTTCTATACTGATAAGTATATAAATATAGAAATACATATAAATATAAATAAATCTATAATATATAAAAATTCTCAACAAAATATTAGCAAGTTGATTCAATAGAACATTAAAAGGTTCATACACCATGATCAAATGTATTTATTCCTGGGATACAAGGATGGCTCAACATACACAAATCAATAAATGGGAAACATCACATTAAAAGAATGAAAGACAAAGATCATGATCACATTAATAGGTGAAGGTGAAGCATTCAACATCTTTTCATTACAAAACTCAACAACTGGGTGTTAAAAGAAGGTACCCCAATATAACAAAAGCTGTATATGACAAGTCCAGAGCTAACATCATAGTCAAAGATGAAAGATTGAAACTTTTCCTTTAAGCTCAGGAACAAAATAAGGATGTCCACTCTCACCACTCATTCACATAGTACTGGAAGTCCTAGACAAAATAATCAGACAAGAAAAAAAAAAGGCATCCAAATTTGAAAGGAAGAAGTAAAATTGTTTACAGATGACATAATCTTACATATGTAAAACCCTAAAAACTCTACCAAAAACTGTTAAAATTAATCTTTGAATTCAGTAAAGTTGCATGATACAAAATCAACATATAAAAATCAGTTGCATTTCTATACACTTAACAATGAACTATCTAAAAAACAAATAAAACAATCCCAATAACATCAAAAAATAATTTAATTAGGAATAAATTTAATCAAGAAGACAAAAGATCTGTACACTGAAAACTGTATGACACAGCAAAAGAAATTGAAGAGGATACAAACAAATGCAATGATATCCCATGTTCATGGATTGGAAAAATTAATATTGTCAAAATGTCTACCCTACCTAGAGCAATCTGTAGATTTAATGCAACCCCTATAAAAATTCCAACAGCATTTTTTACTGAAATAGATTAAAAAAAAAATCCTAAAATTAGTGTGGAACCACAAAAGACCTCAAATAGTCAAAGCAGTCCTCAGAAAGAACAAAGCTGGAGCCATCACTCTTCCTGATTTCAAAACATATTACAAAGCCATAGCAACCAAAACAAATTGTACTGGCATAAAGACAGACACATAGACCAATGCAACAAAATAGAGAGCCCAGAAATCAACCCACAAATGAACTAACATTTGAAAAGGAAGCCAAGGAGACTCAGTGGGGAAAATACAGTCTTTTCAATACATGGTACTGACAAAACTGGACAGCCACATGCAAAAGAATGAAATTAGACCAATATCTTGCACCACTTAAAAATTAACTTTGAGTAGATTAAAGACTTAAATGTAAGACTTGAAACCATAAAACTCCTAGAAGAAAACATAAGGAAAATGTTTCTTGACATTTGTCTTGATGATGAGTTTTTACATATGATGCCCAAAACACAGGGAACAAAAGTAAAAATAAACACATGGGAATGTATGAAACAAAAAGCTTCTGCACAGAAAAAGAAATAATCAACAAAATGAAAAGATAATCTACAGAATTAGAGAAAATATTTATAAATTATATATCTGATAAGGGGTTAATATCAAAGTATACGGAATTCATACAACTCTATAGCAAAATAACAAAGTATCCAATTTAAAAATGGGCAAAAGACTTGAAAAAACATTTTTCCAAAGAAAATATGCAAATGGCCAACAGTTACATGAAAAGGTGCTCAACACCATTAATCACCTGGGAAATGCTAGTCAAAACCACAGTGAGAGATCTCCTCACGCTGTTAGAATGGATATTATGAAAAAGCCAAGAGTTAATAAGTGTTGGAGAGGATGTGGACAAAAAGCCACCCTTGTGTACTGTTGATGGGAATGTGAATTGAGGCAGCCACTTGGAAAACAGTATGGAGGTTCCTCAAAAAAACTAAAAATAGAACAACAGTATGATCCAGCAGTTCCAATTCTGGCTATATATGCAAAGGAAATGAAACCACTATCCCAAACTGACATCTGCACCCCCATGTTCACTACAGCATTATTTACAATAGCCAAGAGATGAAAAACAGTTCAGTGTCCACTGACATGAATGGCTAAAGAAAATGTGGTACATACACACCATGGACTATTATTTAGGCATAAATAGGAAGGAAATCTAGCCATCTGAGACAACATGGATGAATTTCGAAGATATTATGCTAACTGAAAGAAGTCAGGCAGAGGAAGACAAAAACTCTATGATCTTGATCTTACTTATATGCAGAATCTAAAACACCAAACAGAAAAAGAGAATAGATTGGTGGTGGCCAGAGGTTAGGGGTTGGGAGAAATGGGTGAAAGTAGCCAAAGGGAACAAAATTCTGGTTATGAGGTGTTACATTCTGAGGATTTAATGTATAGCATATGACTACAGTACATACTGTATTATATACCTGAAAGGTGCTAAGAGAGTAGATCTTAAAAATTCTCACCACACACACACACACACACATCCTTACTAAGATAATCATTTTTGCAATATATGTATATATCATATCATCACCTCATATACCTTAAACTTTCACAATGTTATATGTCAACTATATCTCAGTTAAGCAGGGAAAAATAAATAAAAATATGCCCCCGCCCGACAAAAACATAGTTACCAACATGTGCAACCAGCTTTCCATTGTCCAGCCTCTTCCACTAGAGCTACAAATGTACAGGGTACATTATCTGCCTTCCAGACTTCACTATGCTACATGGGAGATTGTTTTTTTTTTTTAAAGATTTTTTATTTCTTTGACAGAGAGAGATCACAAGTAGACAGAGAGGCAGGCAGAGAGAGAGGGAGGGAAGCAGGCTCCCCGCCGAGCAGAGAGCCCGATGCGGAACTCGATCCCAGGACCCTGAGATCATGACCTGAGCCAAAGGCAGCGGCTTAACCCACTGAGCCACCCAGGCGCCCCTACATGGGAGATTGTTTTGCCAAACGTTTCACTCCTGTGAATATGAATCATCATCCTTATGGCTTCTAATATCACTTCCTTTATTGTGTACTGTTTAGTCCATAAGCCAAAGTCGTCTATTTAAGACTTTTGTTCTAGTAACAGCTCTCTTCTGACAATAATTTCTGCATCAGTCAGATTGGCTCAGTGTTACTCACTAATAAATATTAAAATCTCAGTGGCTGATAAGTTTGCTGCACATCCGTTGTGGAATGGTAGGGGAGCTTTGTTCAATAGAGTCACTCAGAAACTCAGGCTGATGATAGCTGTTGTCTTGAGTGTTGCTGGTGGCTGTAACAGAGGAAATCAAGAGCTCTGAAGGGTCTGGCATTGGCAAGACTGAAAGTGACTCATATTACTTCTGCTTATAACTAATAGGCCAAAATTAGTTACATGACATTATCCAACCACAAGGAAGCCAGGAAGAGCCATTCTCTCTTGTGCTTGGGATGGTAGACAAAAGAAAATAGTTTTTGAGCACCATGAATACCTAGCAAAGTAGGTCAACAAACAAAAAGAAATGAAAAATCTGTGATAAGTGAGGTAAAAGGGGAAAAAACTGGGCTATATGCTAGAAGTAATTGAGGGAGCTATTTAAAGTGGGTGGTCTGGGAGGTCTGATGATGTAACATTTGCATTGAGACCTTGAAGTTCAGAAGGAGTAAGCAAGAATGAAAAGAACATTCTTGTTAGGGAAAAAGCACATTAGCCCTTGGGTGGAATGAGATTGATTTTTCCTAAAACTGACAGAAGACAAGATTTTGAGGAACCCAAGAAGCAATGAGGATAGGAGCGTTGTGTCATAAGATGGGAGAGACGTCAGAATCAGATCACAGAAGACCTGAAGGCTGTAGAAAATAATTAGGATTTTATCCTAAATGCAATGGGCAGCCATTGAAAGGTCTTAGGGTGAAAAGAGCCTGTTTGATTTATGTTTGAAAAAGGTAACTCTGGCTATGTGAGGAATTACTAGGAAAAGAGAGGGAAATGGGAGACCAACTGGGAGGGTACTGTAGCCACGAAGACAGGTGGTGGGGTTGGGAAGGTTCATGGAAGGGGATCAGTAGTGAAGACCGTAAGTGGTGAACAATTTAAGATATATTTTGGAGGCTTTACTGTTGTATTAAGAGAGAAAGATCAGGAATGATAGGAGTTATTTATGACTTCCATTGTCAAAAATAAATAAATCCGGATACTAGTAAAGTGGTAGGAACAGATTTTTATTGGTAACAACTTGTTACAATAAAAAATGGAGACCAGCCTTGAAAAGTCCCTGAGCAGACAATACCAGTTCAGTCATACAAACAAAGATTAATTTAACTTATTTTGCAAGACTAACTTGACCTTGGTCATTTCTTACTTATGCCTCCGAAAATCACAAGTAAAGCTTGAACTGTTTCCCAAGGTTGATAAGAGCAGTGCCCTATCATTTAAGAGAATTCTAATATTATAACCAGCCACTGTGAAGAGTAGTCTGCTTTTCCACTACATACGCTGCTTTTATAGCAATATACCCCTGAGCCTCATTACTTGCTTTGGTTTGAGTGCTCCTGGTTTGCAACTGTCTTTTTGGTATGTGCACAATAAACTTTGACTAATTACTACTTCCGGTGATTCATTCGCTTTGCTTCTGTTATGTCTGAACTTCTGACAAACTATTACGTAGGTAAAAAGAATCCAATGTGAAATGAACTCAACTTTGATATGTACAGAGATGAATGGGTATTTTAAAGGAAGAATGAGAGGAAAGCGGAGGCAAGTGGGGGCTCAACTGAGTAAATGCAAGTAGGCCAGCTGTGTATGCTAGCTGGCGATCACTGAAGCTAGGGTTCTACCTTCCAACAGAGACTGGGAGACAGAGGCCCTAACCTCAGGTATCAGCTGAAATGAAAAGAAAAAAAAATTGGCAGCCTTGAGTTTTCTCAGGCAGACACTTTAAAGGGTCTGGGGTCATCTTAGGATGTGGCCTTGATCTGTTAGAAACTACATTAGTGTTGGTTCAAGTTTTTATACGTCAAGGTTGAGGCCCAGCTGAGAACAGGCTCTCAGAGGAGGCTGGCGTCAGTTTGGTCAAGGAGAGAATCTTTGTTTCTGATTCTAGTGACATGTGGTTGGTGATGTCATTCACAGAGAAGGGGAAGTCTACAGGGACAACTAGGTTTAGAATCTAGAGGAGACCAAATCCCATGTTAGTTTTGAAACATTTGAATGGCTAAGAAATTAAATATAAGAATGGTTCGTAGGGGCACCTGGGTGGCTCAGTGGGTTGGGCCACTGCCTTCGGCTCGGGTCGTGATCTCAGGGTCCTGGGATCGGGCCCCACATTCGGGCTCCCTGCTCAGCAGGGAGCCTGCTTCCCCCTTCCTCTCTGCTTACTTGTGATCTCTCTCTCTCTCTCTCTGTCAAATAAATAAATAAAATCTTTTTTTAAAATGTTTTAAAAAAGAAAAGAATGATTTATAGAAGTCTGAGCTAGAGATATAAACATAAATCAAGAGCTGTCATCATGATCTAACTCGAAGATCACACAGGTGGGAGTGGGAGATCAAGAAGATGTAGGGACTCTAGGATTTACCTTACAAATTATTCCTTGAGATTTTTTTTCCAGAAATGTATCACCATTAGGTTGATGGATCTGTGTTTTTGTCAGAAAGTCAAATTAACAGAACATCAATCAAGGTAGCTACTAAATATTTGATTTTTCTTTTGATTTGAAACCTATCTCCATTTACTATTTCTAAACCATAGCAAAAAAAAATTACATTTATTGAACATTATTGTTCACATTAAACATATGTAGCAAACTGAACAGAGAAGGGTTAAATAACTTTTGCCTTACAAAATTAGTAAGGATTGGGTCCTGTATACAAAACCAAGCAATCTGTTTCCAGAGGCTATGATCTGAACCCCTATACTATATGGCAAGCATAGTTAGTAGCTTGGCTTATTTACTTAGTGGGCCATAAATAATAGTCTTTTATATACATGTAATAGTTCCAGTAAGTTTTTATTGGATCTATGTTTATGTGTGCATGTCTGGGTCATAAGGGTTGGGCACAATTCACCTAGAGGCTATGCCCTATGGTAAAACACACCCAAACTCTAAGAAGAGTAGAACTGGCTTCACGAGAATGGCCCTGAAGCTTCAACCCATTAAAAACAAATGAACAAACAGAAAATAAAAAATAAATAAAAACGCAAATTGTACAGTTGGGTTTGCTTTATCCTAAGGCATCAAGCCGAATTCCTAGTCCTGGACGTAATTTGTTAGTCTGGGAGATGAGTAAAAATTTTCCCCCACCACACACTGAAGTTTTCTCTCTCCAAACAACATCATACATGGTTATTTTACTGAATTCACACGGTTATCTTAAGTATTGAAGAGGTCTTTGACGGCAGGCATTGGTTTATCCATCTTTCTTACTATACCTTCAGTGGCTAACAGTCTAGCATGAAGGAGGAGCCCAGGGATGCCTGACAGTGTAAGAAGAAAGAGAAGTAACAGAAAAGGAAGGAAAGAGGGTAAGAAAAAGGTAAAGGAGGGAACGAAAAGAGAAAGGAATTCAAATCCAACGTTCCTACAAGACACTTAGAATGTGAGCAAGGTGCCCTCCAAGGCTGTGTTTTAAAAAAGTTTTTCCCCACGTGTGTGGTGTGCAAAAAACATCCTGGTTCTACCTGAACTAGCCTAACCGGGCCTCCGCCCTGGGCCCTTGCAGCCCACGGACTCGCTTCACTGGCCTCTCAGTCCCGCCCACTCCCCCCCGGACCCGGTCCGTCAGCCTGCCTCGCCACTGCGCCTGCGCACGTGGAGCGCTCCGCCGCGGGCCGTCAGGGCGGGGTCCCGAGCGGGGCGTTCCGCCCAAGGGAAGAGGAAGAGGAAGTTGGGGGAGGATCCTAGCTGGGAGTGAACCGGAAGTGCAAACGCTCCTGCTTCTCTTCGGCCAGGCGGAACCTGCTTTGCTGGGCCCGGTGGCCGCAAAAGAACTTTCTTTCTCCCGCCCCAACGGTCGCCGCGGCCAACTGCCTCGCCCGCCTGGCAGCCTTCCCCGCCTTCTCTTCCCTTCTCCAGCTCCGCGCGGCCCTGTCTCCCTCTCGCCCCGCGGTATCCGCTTGCTGCTACCACCGCCTCCTCGTCTTCTACCCGGCCAGGCTGCTCGCCCCGCTGCAGTGATGTGCGACAAGGAGTTCATGTGGGCCCTGAAAAACGGAGACTTGGATGAGGTGAAAGACTATGTGGCCAAGGTAAGCGGCGACGAGTGGAGTGCGCGAGAGCACGGAGGTGGGATGCCGATGAGGCTCAGGAAGCGGACGGGAGCTGGGCCGGCGGGGGTGGGGGTTGGGGGAGGAGAGACAGCCTGGATGGAGGTGGCACCGAGGAGAGAGGGGAGCCTGGGAGCGTCTGAACTGAAGGAAGGGTCCGGATACCACGGTCGCGTTCTGTCAGGTAACTGGTTGGTGTGATACAGTCAGACTCTTCTTGTCCGCCTGCTCCCTGGGGGAGGGGAGGAGTGGTAACCCTCTTTGAGAGTCACTTCTGAGCCCTGGTCGAGTTTGGTCGTCTTCTATGGTGGAGTTACTTAAATCTTTCTTGAATGGAGGTAATTCTCCATCTTGGACCTGCCGGTTGCTGAATGAAGTAACTTAAGTGATTAGAATCAGAGGAACGTTTTCTTGAACTTTGAACCTGTTGAGAATTTGAAGGATACATTGACCCTGGAAAAGAGTGCCGAAAATAGCAATGGTTGAAATTTTGAAACTCGGTATCACTTCACTGTGAGGTCTTAACTTTGGGTGTGGCCTTTTTCCTCTCCCACACTACAACAAATAGGTATTTGCTTCAAGTGGTGAGGGTGTCAGTCAGCACCTGGCAGTGTTTAAGATAATCAGAATAGTTTTCAGTCAAGCACGTTGACTTTAGTTACTCCATGTTTATCCTCGATCCCATCTGAAATACTCAAACATGTAATAGATAGTATGCAGTGTAGTCACAGTGTGTTTAGGGGTAAAATCGTGATGAAGAAAGCTCATCTCAAACCTAAACTCAAAATAAGAAGTTGAATCTGCTTTGTGATGGAATGGTAAGCTTAGAATCCCAAGCTGACCTGCCTCTGGACCCTGAAACTGCCTTTTGTAATCGTTAGAGAGCTGACCTGCGATTATAATATGATGGTAATGTAAAAACAAATCTCCCAAAACAGAAGTATAACCTTATGACGTAACCGTGGAGGGTGTCTTCTGAAAAATATAATTTTATGACATAACCAAGGAGGACATCTTGCTCACCTTCTAAAAGTGTGAGAATTGGATCTGGATTTTAGTTCTTCAAAGGATATGACCACTGGTTGTTTTTGCTTCAGAGATCTGTGTTAGGAAGGAACTAAGCAGAAGCAGTGTTTCTTAAAACTTGCAGGATTGTGCAAGGCAAACCACTGCTAGTTTTTACTCATTTAATACCATTACAGTTTAGACTTTCGCATGCAGAATATGTGTTTTGTTGTTATTTGCAGTGGATTCGTAGGACACCATTTGCTGCCTTCTCAGTTAGTGGGAGTCTGAAACCTGACTTATTGGATGTTTCAATGTAAGATTGAAAGGAAAACATTACTGGGATACTTTAATCCATGGTACACTTTCCAGTGATGGGACACTACGGTACTCTGGAATCGAGTGGGCTTTTGTTTTTCTGTTATGGCAGAAGCTAGGTTATTTGATATACCTGAAATATGAAAAGTTGGTAAATATTAATGGAGCTTGCAGCTACAAAACAATACCATTTATGTGGTGTCTTCCTGATCCATTATTTTATATCATCCTTGTGAGTCTTGTGAAAGTCCTTTTATTAATCCCATTTTACAGATACATTTTACAGTACTGAGATGCAGGGTACTTAAAAATCCAAAGTTACAGAGATAACAGATAATGAAGCCAGAACTGCTGACTCCAAAACTTAGGCTCTTTTAACTGCTCCATGCAGTCTCTCCCAATATAAACTGTAATTGTGAAAGTATTTGATATCAAGATTCTAGTAGAACATTACCCAATTTTTTTTTAAGAGTATCAAAATCAGGTCATTATGTTCAGTTTGATTTTTGTTCTTTCCCTATTTACTACCCTACTGCCTATTCTTATCAAAAGAGAGATGCATGAGAGGGAGGCTAGGCCTTCAAAGAAAAGCAAAAGGAAGTATTAAGAACTGGCTTATCTGAAAAGTTTGACTATAATGTAATCCTATGAATCCCAAGCTTTTTCCTTAGTTTTATTGAGTAACTCGAGTCTCTTAAAATATCTTTTGTTAGTGAAAAATACCCCCAAAACCCAAAACCGCCAAAACCCACCACTCCAGTGTTTACTGACTGCGTTCCCTTACAGTGCTATTCATACTCTCAAGTGCTTATAACATGGTTTCTTCTGCTCAGCAGCCATCTTCCCTGCTTACTCATTGCCTCATCCTTTTCATCTACCAATTTATGAACACTCATTATGATACTGAGTTTATGTAATGTGCATTTATCTGAGTAAAAGTATGTAAACAAAATACATAAAGGAAGTTTGGACTCATCTAATTTTCCTTCTAAGTGGTGAGTCTTTAAAAATATTCTCCTCAGTACTCCTATGAAGATCTCTCACATTGTTGATACATAAGAATGAACCCTTAGGTGAAGTATTTTAGTATTTTCCCTTTTTAAAACTAATATTTTAAATAAATCAATAATCTGGGGACCCTGGGTGGCTTGGTCGGTTAAGCGTCTGCCTTTGGCTCAGGTCATGATTTCTGGGTCCTGAGATCGAGCCCCACATCAAGCTCCCAGAGCCTGTTTCTCCCTCTCCCACTCCCCCGGCTTGTGCTTTCTCTCTCTCTCTTTCAAATAAATAAAATCTTTTTTTTAAAAAAAACAATAATCTTACTTTTCTACCTGCTATTGACTTCTATACAGAAATCAGAAATAAGAATAGGCATAAATTACTGGTTTTGAGTGAGTTCTTAACTCTGAAAAGTAAATTCAGAGTCTCCAGATCATTGAAAAATCTATGTTACTAAATGTAAAAAGCAGCATATAAAGAAAATTTTAGGTTAATCTGTATTAAATGTTCATCTGGAACATTGAAAGAGTATCTAAGACACTGGCTTCTTGATTGACCTAAAGACTACTAATTAGGCATCTTTCAGGTCCCAAGCACTCTACTAGGTCTGGCCGGATAATGAAGAAGCTGGACACGGTGCTCAGTAGACTTAAGCATCTACATTCAGCAGACTTGTAGGGGGCAATTTTCATGCTTTTAAAGAAGTATGAAAACTATAAGTAACATCTCACTTACATAAAATTTAGTTTGTCCAGTTGGAAAACAAGCGAAAGCCAGAGAGTGAGATCTTCATGAGCCGCAGTAATAGATACTCGTAGCCCCATCCTCAATCTCTGTACTTGTTCTGGGTGACATTACCTTTGCCTCATCTGCCATTTCTACCTCTATGTCCATTTCTTCTGTCGCAGTTAATTCTGCTTTCACCTTAGCTCCCATCTGCCAAATGGACGCCTTTGTTCACATAAAATCCAGATTGAGCCCACACTGTCTTCTCAGAAACTTTTTCATTTTTGTTGTCTCCATTTTGACTAATGACCTCCTGACCCAGCAATTTGCCCAAATGAGAAATTGGGGGATTTTCCCCAACTACTCAGTGTTGTCAAGACTACCCGCTTCATCTCTCTCTTTACTACCATTCTTATCACTACTACTTGTGATTAATTGCTGCATCTTTCCCGCCTGAACTGTATTTTCCTTGGCTTTGGTAGTCCTCTCTTTCCTCGTCAGTTTGCACATCTTAGTTGGGGAGATCTCTCTGTATTGTGAATTCTGACCATGTTACCTTTTTCAGCCAACCACCTCCACTGTCCTTAAAATACTTTGTGATTCCCCATTATTATTTTTTCCCATTAATTAATTTTAAAAAGGGCCAGTTACTCCTTGGTTTGGAGGACTAGGCCATTATGATCTGGCCCATGCCTACCTTTCTAAACTCTTCTCTCTACAAACGCTCTGCTCCAGGCTGTGCCAGGCTGTTTCTTACTTGTACATCTTTACATGTGCTCTTTTTATCCTCCCGAACCAAGTCTGCGCACCTCAGTCCCTAACCCCCAACCTGGTGATCCCGTTTATCCTCTGAGCTTAAATTCCACTTCTTCCAGAAAAAAAAAAAATTTGACTTCAGATGGTGCACTGCTTCTTTTACCGTTTGACTTATCAAATTGCTGTGACTTTGTTTACATGTCAGTCTTTAATTAGGCTCTGAGCCTCTGGAGATTCGATACTATATTCTTTTTCATCTTTGTATCTCTAGTACAGTGCCAAGGAATTTCACACATTAAAAGCATATGTTCCAAGAAATTCTTTTTATTCTTGACTTAGCTACAGTTTCAATATACTTCATTAGCTATATAATAAAGATTACCATTAACAGAGTGATTTATATTGCCGGTTACGAGAAGACACTCTGCACGATCTTTACCTAAGTTTTCATTTGCTTTTTACGCCAGCATTTCAATATAGCTAATAGTATTCCCATTTTAAGGATGAGGAAATTGAAACTTAGAGAAGTTAAGCAACGTAACAAGGTCACAAAGTCAGTAGCATAAGGATTTAAACATAGAGCTGTCTGAATCTACCGCCCGTATTTTTTTCACTGTATCAGTCTGCCTTGAAATGGTTATCTGGTTTCTTAGCTCAGAGTAGCTTAGCATCAGCACCTTAAGAAAAAGAAAGGGGCTTGGGGCGCCTGGGTGGCTCAGTGGGTTAAGCCGCTGCCTTCGGCTCAGGTCATGATCTCAGGGTCCTGGGATCGAGTCCCGCATCGGGCTCCCTGCTGAGCAGAGAGCCTGCTTCCCTCCCTCCCCCCCTGCCTGCCTGTCTACTTGTGATCTCTCTCTGTCAAATAAACAAATAAAATCTTTAAAAAAAAAAAAAAAGAAAAAGAAAGGGGCTTGCAAGAAGGAGGCACAAGTCATCTCTGATTATGAATAAAGACATAGGAAAAATGGCTATAATTTTTGAAATTTTTAGCTGTAACAATATAGAAATAGCATAAAGACAGCATCTCTTATAACTTTAAATCTCCTCAGAGGCTCTCTTTGCTCAAGGTACTCTCTGAAGAAACTGATTATTTGATAGATTGTGGAAACTTTTGTATTTATAGTCACACGTTCTTTTTTTGGTTTTGTTTTGTTTTGTTTGTTTTGTTTTTAAATATCTACACCCAATGTGAGGCTTGAACCACAACCCTGATTCAGAGAGTTGCACACTCTACTGACTGAGCCAGCCAGGTGCCCCTGTAGTCATACAGTGTTATAATTTATATTCCTAGTGATGACCCTGTGCAGTGCAGAAAAGGTTAAATTGTGTCTGCGTTAAGAAACAAAGTAAACTAAAGTACTGAGATCTCTATTCAGAATGGTTTCAATTAACAAATAGCACTTTTTTCCCCAAAAAGTATGTTCTTAAAATTTTACTTGAGCACTGTCATGCCATGTATAAATATAATTTCATTTACTTATCATATCAACCCATGAGCATAGTTAATGGTGTTAAATCCCCATTTTAGAGATTAAGAGACTGAAGCAAAGATTAAATAGCTTGTCTAAGGTCATAAAGCTCTTGAGTAGTGAAGCTGAGATTTGAACTCTGACTTCATAGCTCCTTGCTATATACTTCAGCATACCATTGACCTTCATTTCTCAAGAATGCTGTGTAATTCAGGGGATACAGTTTTATGCAAGTCTTAAAAATAATCACAGCAGGGTGGTAATTATCCATTGAGACTACTTAGAGGTGAACTTTGTGGTAGATGTTGAGGATCCAACTATCCTAGGGGTGAACGTCTGTGAGTTGTATTACTGGTCCCTTATAACCTCCAGTAGGACTGATGTATGTACTCTCTTGTTTACATGTGCTTCTGTTTCACTTGCTGTGAAATACTATACATCAGGTCTCTAACTTCCCTTTCTCTATGGTTTCCTTTCCCTCTTCCAGCCCCCATTCTAATTACATCTACCTTTGACACTCTGATAGGTTTGAAAAGCCACAGTTGTGCACACTTTGAAAGGCTAGGATCTCTTGAACCTGAGAAAAGTATCAACTCTAATCTTTAGAAATTGCAAGACTTATTGGGATCGCTTTTCACTTTCCTAATAAAATAGGCGACTTAAAAGCTGTCTTATTTTAATCTGTCTTGCATTTATTTATTTTAGGCAGTTTCCAGTTTTTCCATTCCTTTTTTAAATTACCGGCTTCTTTCTTATAAAGATTTGTCACTGTATTCTGCCCTTTCTGCATCAGGGCTAGTGACTCAGTCAGAAAGCAGATATATCAGCTTGTATAAATAAATATAGGTACCCTCAGAAGATAGAGAAAATTTAGTGTAGATACACTTTTCTATTAGGCTTTTTTTTTTTAATGTAAAAGAAGATCTTTTTATATTGGAAGGCTAATGTTCACTCTGATATATATATATATATATATATATATATATATATATATATAGTTTGGTTTGAAATTGTAGACGTCGTCCTTACACTAGTGCAGGCAGTTAAAAATATATTAAAGCTGATTTGATTATAAAAATATAAGCTTTTACTATGTAAAAGATAACACTGCACTGAATAAAATAAATTGAAGCTAAGTGTCCCATTGCCCATTTCCCCTGCCCAAGTAGTTTCTTTTTTTTTTAAGATTTTATTTATTTATTTGACAGAGAGAGATCACAGTAGACAGAGGCAGGCAGAGAGAGAGAGAGGGAAGCAGGCTCCCTGCTGAGCAGAGAGCCCGGATGTGGGACTCGATCCCAGGACCCTGAGATCATGACCCGAGCCAAAGGCAGTGGCTTAACCCACTGAGCCACCCAGGCGCCCCCCAAGTAGTTTCTTAAATATGGGTTGTATTAGGTATTTTTAAGACAGAAAAGCATAAAAAAGACAAAAATTGCCCCATTATTCTACTACCTAGATAATTCCTTTTAACTTTAAAAAGTGAAATTAATTCAGGAACAGATTAAAAAATGCAGCAGCTCTGATTTCCTTCTCTGGTTTGTGTGAACAAAGTGAACCAACAGTTTCACGTAATTTCAGAAAAACACTGGGAATTCAGTTACTCGTCTATTTCCCCACTTAAAAACAATTCTGTACATACTTCTATACTTGTGTTTTTAAATTCCTTGATAATTTAAGTTCCACAGTGAAATCTACTCATTCCCCCCCCTTTTGTTCACTGGGGCATAGTATTCTATTTTATGGATATACCGTAATTTATTTGACTAGTGTTCTATGATAAATATTTTTTCCAGCTTATTTTTGTAAGTAAACAGTGCTATCATGATTACCTTTGTATACATACCTTGGCACCTTTTGAGGTTGTATCTGTATTACTCTCCTGATAAAGTTTTATAAACTTAGGCACACATCAGTAAGCACATTAGACTGATTATTCCGTGACAACATCAGCAGCATTGGGCATCATCACACTTTTAGTTTTTGCCATTTGAATAAGTTGCTTCAGATTCCATTTTTTAATGAGGAAATCAAACATCAAAACTTTATTAGCATTTGTGTTCTTTCCCCAAAATTTTTTGTTCATATCTTTTGTTCATTTTTCTATTAGGTAGTTGGTCTGTTTTTTATTGATTTGCATGAGCCCTTTATAAATTAAGGAAGTTTGTTTTCTCCCATACTTTGTAAATTTTTTTTCCATTTTATCTCTTGACTTCATCTATTTTGTTGTTGTTCTATAACAGTCCTTACTTTTTATGTGGTAAATATATCACTCTTTCCCCTTTTGTGACTTGAATATTGTCTCCTACTTACAGAGACCTCTTTCTTCTCTGTAAGATTATAGATAAATTTGGTCTTCTAAAACTTCTTTTTTCTTTCTTTTTTTGGTATTTTAGGCATTTGATCCTTCTGCTATTTACTTTAAAGTGTTTGTTTTTTTAACAGTTTGTTTCCATACCATTTATTGTGTAATTCTTCTATCCTTACTAATCTAAACTATTCATTGGCAGAATTCTGTGCTTGAATTTCTTGCTCTGGTTCTATCTATACTAAATTGTTTTAATTACTGTAGCTTCATAATATATTTTAGCATGGAATGAAGCCATTTTTCTCTTATATTCTCTTTAGAATTTTTGCATGAGGGTTCCTTTAAGATTTTTTTTCCTTTTTTCTGTTGTCTCAGGGAAAATATGAGCATTTTTGGAACTACCTCAAGTTTAACCCTTATGTCTCCATAAGCATTATACATTTTTTTCTTGCATGTTGACATCATGTAATGTGAAGAACATAATCTTTTAGGTAGGATCAGAGGGTATAGTACAGTGTGGGAATATTCTGTATGAAGTATTTGAAATAGTGAAGTTGTGTTGAGGTAATCCGATCATAGCTGAATTGATAATTTTAAGAGTTACTCTAGGTACCATAGCAAAGGCCAACTTGTAATGAGAAGTAAGACAAGAATTAATTTTTTTGCAGCTGTATCTTTACTATATTAATAGTTTTGATAGCTTGGAAGCTTGATTTTTTTTGCGGGGGGGGGGTGATCCACAGAACACTACCAGGGGTGGAGAGGAGCTGTGATTATTGAAAGCAATGAAAGAGGAAGCAAACGTAAGCTTACCCTAGAAAATGAAGGAGCAAAGAGTCATGTGACCTTAAAGTTCTAGAGGCCCATACAGTAATTAACATGTATGGATTTAACCTTGAGCTTCAAGAAAAGTTTAAATTTAGTCTACTTTTCTCTTACTTAAAAAGTCAGAGATGTGTAGGATATATTTTGGAAAGATTTCTATTTGACTGTACAAGATAATGAACATTATGATACTTAGGTCTAAATTCTTGACCTTCTGGGGGCACCTGGGTGGCTCAGTGGATTAAAGCCTCTGCCTTTGGCTCAGGTCATGGTCCCAGGATTCTGGGATCGAGCCCCGCATCAGGCTCTCTGCTCGGCAGGGAGCCTGCTTCCTCCTCTCTCTCTCTCTGCCTGCCTCTCTGCCTACTTGTGATCTCTATCTGTCAAATAAAATAAAATAAAAATCTAAAAAAAAAAAAATTTAAATTCTTGACCTTCTGAAAAATTTAGATATCAAAGAAAGGGGGTTGTAGATAATGAACACTTTACCCATAGTATAATAGAAGCAATAACAGTCTCCTTAGGGAATTTGAAATTTCATTGTTGGGTTAGCCGTAATGGCTTTGGAATTACACCCTCTTGGCTCTGCCTCTCTTAACTTACTGGATTGTGTTGAGCAAATTAGTTCCTCGCTCAGAACCTGGGTTTCCTCAACTGGGGAAAAATGAGGCTGTTAATAATACCTACTTGGTATATGTCAACTGTGTAACATTTTCCCTGGCATGTGGTGATTGTTAGCCAAGAAATGTTAGCCACTGTTACTCATAATAATAACCATAAATTTTTTTAGAAGCAGAACTATGTAAATATCATGTAGTCTTCCTCCCTTATTTTGTAGATGAGAAAAAATAAGTCATTAAAAGACTTGACCCAGATCATACTGCTATTTAGGATTAGGACTTTATGGCAGTTTTCTGGAACCAGAACAGGTGCTTCCACCCCGCCACCACCACCAAACTATGGTATTTTATAATAAAGTATTTTGTACTTTATACTAGTTACTACCTCTGTTGGAATGTTCTTTTTTGCCCCACCCTATCTGCGGAGTAAATTTCTACTTATTTTTAAAGTTCTTGTTCTGTATAGCACTCCCTATTTGTGCACTTAACTCCTCATTTATGCCAGTGTGTTATCTAACATAGAACTTTTTTAAGGTGTTTCTGCTATACTGCAGTTTCTATAACTGGAGAGCTATAGGCTCCTGATTTGACGGACAAGTCCCTGGACTTGAATTAGAAAAATAGTGGTTTAAGAAATTCAAATCTTGTTCTATGGAAGTCTTGCTCTTGTCTTTAAGTTTTGAATATTCAAAAAGAGTTTTGTGTTAATGACTGATTAAAAAAAAAAAAAAGTGCCATGTGGGAGTGGCTCATTTGTTACCATTTAGATGTTTGAATAGTTTGTCTCAAACTTGAGAACTCGGAGATCACCTCCCCCTGAATATTTCACATCTTGAATTAAGATACAGTGTTTGTAGTGGGGCTTTTATCTTTGGGGGGGTGGGGCTTCCCAGAATTTGAAGGCCCTTCCTGTGTTTGAGGAGTTCACTCTTATACGGTATGAATCTTGGTGAAATGCAAGACCTACCACACCAAAAGCCAAAAAATACAGATAAATTTCTTTTTCCTACCTGCACTTAAAAAATAGACCCCAAATTCATAATCCTTATTGGATGCTTTTTTCCTGGAGCTGATACAAAGATGCTGGCACTGTAAAGAATCTAGCAGCAGCAGTAAAATATGCAGTTTCCAAAAACAGAAGTCATGCTATGCCCATTGTGGTATCTTCAACGCAGGTGCTTCTTGTGACAGATTTTAGTTTTATTTCTTGTTTTGAAGCCTCCTTCATGCCTGCACATTTACTGAGCTTGGATCTTGCTTGATTTCCAAACTGTGGAATCTCAAGAGAAGGCTAGTTACTGCAGTTTTCATTGGTTCATTCATAATTCATTCAGCATATCATTTGGGCGCCTGTAATACCAGCCAGTGTATTTAGTAAGCCTAGGAATACAGTGATTGTTTCTGAGGATCCATTTTCTTTAGTAGGCTCAGTTAAAAGGGTATACACGACAAACAATAAATAAGATACTTATATGGGTTCTGAATAAATTATTTTCTTTCTTAAAACATGACATGAAAAACACTTAGAAAGCAAACATACAAATATATTAATGTTAGGGAATATACAACCATATAAAAATAATAGACTGCTATAAGAGCCAAGAAAAAGTCATATTTGATTACAGTATAGAGGAGAATCAATGCTATAGAACATCAGACTCAAAATGGAAGATAATGGGAACAGAATCCCTTCTCTTTGAGGGCTTTCTCTGTGTCAGGTATGGTCCTGCAGAATAAGGTAATATACATGTAGATAATGCATATAATTTAATCCGTATCTGCCCAGGTAGGCTTTATCTCCATTTTATAGGTAGAGAAAT
This sequence comes from Enhydra lutris kenyoni, assembly GCF_002288905.1. Classification (NCBI taxonomy): domain Eukaryota; kingdom Metazoa; phylum Chordata; class Mammalia; order Carnivora; family Mustelidae; genus Enhydra; species Enhydra lutris. The sequence continues at coordinate 7,385,320 of NW_019154111.1, forward strand.
GAAAATTAAGTAACTTGCCTGAAATCCTACAGCTAATAAGTGGAAGGACAAGATTTGATCTCATTCTAAAAGAGTATTCTTTTCCATCATTTGCACTGAAAATTTTCAGAACTACAAATGGAATACATAGATGGAAAAAATTGAAGATTATTATGATATGTAAAGTGTTGAGATCGAACCAGCAAAAGATAGCATAAGCAAAAGAACATACAAGTTCGAACTGATAAATAGAAATACAGGTTTTCACAACTGAAAAGAACACCCACAATTGGAAATAGAGGGTCCCCACATTTTATTCAAAATCAGTAAGGAGCATAACACATCCTGACTAAAATGATTAACTTATGAAGGGTTTTTTTTGTTTTTTTTTTTTTTTAGTTTGTATGCTTATGGGCAAAATAATAACGTGGATTTTAAAGTTAAATTGTCTTACCTTTAGATTTTCTGTGATAGTACTGGAAAATAGTGAAACAAGCAGTTCTGTCAGGAATAAAACATATAATCAAGTTGTCACTCATATATGATCGTGACAGAAAAACAATCTTAAGAAAATATATACACCCCCTTCCCCACTCAGTAGATTTCTGCAGAGATCGTATTTAAAATTTTAGAAATTGAATTACTTTTCCCTTCTGTCTGTCTTCTCTCTTGCCCCCTCTTTTCCTTCCCTTTTCCCTCTTTCTCCCTATTGTGGTTTTATTTGCAGATATAAACTTTAGGAATGCAAACCATTGGATCCAGACACAAAGATATTTCCCAAGCTACGTAAGGTTTTAGGAATAAATTCCAGCTGTGGAGCCATGACTTAGTTTCCTGAAAATGAAGCTAATTTTTTATCATACTAAGCTTTCTAAATTGAGCTACCACCATAATATTTTGAATGGGTTTTTTTAATTTTGGTAGTCTTCATATAAATGCATGCATTCTGTTAAATTAAAATTTTAATTTTATACCACCAGTAAGAATTTTAATACTTCACTATTTCCATCTGAAAATTTCTAAATGTGACTGATTGCTTTAAAATCTTCCAAAGAAGAAAAATCAAGTTAGCTTTTAATAAGTAAATCAGCTATATAAAATTAATTTCAGTGCCAGAAGTAGTCATCTTGAAGAAAAAAAAAAAAATGAACCTTATGTTGAAAGTTCTGTGTAGTGTACAGATGAGGGATTATACCATAAGATTTGAGCTCTTAACTCTATGGGCTTTCATTTAAAAACTTTTTTGTTAGTAAAAAAAAGTAGATGCTTAATACTTATATTAGGTAAAAAAAAAAAAAAATACTTAAAAACAGTTATGCATTATGTTTGCACTTAAAATTTTTTCCAGTTCACATTTTGATTTTCATTAGTTTTGTGGGATACTAGTAAGTAAATTAATGAAAATGAATTATAATTTGAATGTATACTTCCAGAACCTTGAATAGTCCTAAATTAAGAGTCCTGGAGACAGAAAAACATAGTTATTTGCATAACTATTTTAAAAACACAGAACTTTGTTTTATTTTGTAGTTCTCATCTTTACATAAGGTATATGTGGTTTTTTTCTGCTAACAGTTTTTTTCAAAATTTCTTTGCCAGATTCTCAGGCATCCATTAGCCATTGAAATATGTTAAAAGTACTACCATTTGTAGTAATTTTGTCAATGAAAATAACCCACAGTTGGGAATGTGTCTGGGGTGACTGATCCTGGTAGATTTTAGAAGGTGATTATTTTGGTCAGAATCAGCATAGTAAGGATTTTAACTAGTAATAAAAAATTGTTCTTCAAAACAATTTAAAATGTTTTCTGTGGATGCATTATTGTTTATGTACTAAGTAGGTGCTCATTAAATGAATGCTTATTATGGGTGTTATTCCTGTTCATTACTTTGAAATGAGTTCATATTTATAATATTGAAAGTTTCATGCATTTGGTATGGCAGACCTTTACTGAAAACTGTAGAAAATATGTAGAATTAAGAGCAAGTGATTAAATATTTCTCAGACCATCTACCTTTCTCCTGTGCTGTCTGCCTGTGTTACCACCTTTTTTGTTTTCTTTGCTCCTCAGTGGTAAATTATACATTTGAATCCACTGCTATGTAATTTATAACTCTGGTACTTTTTATCCACTAATATCACTGGTGCAGTATTACATAATTTTTTTGGCAAAGTTGTATCCTGAGGCAAAGACTTGTACCCTCAAGGGGCAAGAGAGAGGACAGAGGGACAGTTGTAGGAAAGAAGAAGCCATAGCATTCATCCAGTTCTCAAAAGGCTCTGTCATTATGAAAATACTTAATACTACAGTCTTAAGGAAATTTTGAACTCTGAGTGGGGAAAGGTAATACTTAGCTGTAACTGAATTACCGGGTACATTGACTCAACTATATAGAATTTGTTAAATTTAATAGTTTTACTGCATTCTCCTGTCAGTCAGGTGTCCAGTATTAACTTACCTGCTGTGCTACAAAATGGTCACACAAATGCTAATTTAGTCTACTCTTTGTTGAGTAGCTTTTGAGGACACTGGTTTCCTGTGACAGTACAGTATGTTCTTATGCCGGTGGAACTCAATTGCAGTAACATCATAGGTATCTTGGAGATCAAAGGAAGCAAATTACCTGTGTATTTTCACCTGAAAAAAGTCCTTGAAAAGAGTTCTCTCCAAGAGTCAAATGACCATTTTATTTGGAAATACTGTAAAGAATGCTATCCCAGTCTGAATGTTTATTATTCAAATGAACCTAATGTGTTGTAGAGAGCTGCAGGAAGTACTGCATCTAATAAATACCACGTCCAAACCACAGTTCTGCAATGCATATAAAAGGTTTTGCCTTTGGGGCACCTAGGTGGCTCAGTCCAAGCATCTGCCTTCAGCTCAGGACATGATCCCAGGGTCCTAGGATCAAGCCCCACATTGGGCTCATCCTGCTCAGCAGGAAATTCATCTGGTCAAGTAACAGGTGTTACTTGACCTTCTCCCTCACACCCCACCCTCCTTGTGCTCACTCACTCATTCAGATAAATAAGTAAAATCTTTAAAAAAAAAAAAAGATTTTGTTGGGTTATGGACATTGGGGAGGGTAGATGATATGATGAGTACTGTGAAGTATGTAAGCCTGACGATTCACAGATCTGTACCCTGGGGCAAATAATATATTCTATGTTAATAGAAACAATTTTTAAAAATTAATAAAATTTAAAAAAGATTTTGCCATTAAGGAGAGGCAATCTGAAATTATTCAAAGTATGCACGTATTTGTAAATATGTTTTTATTCTATATTAAAACCATTTAGGAGAGTAGATAAGGAGAATATTGAAAAAAGCTGGGGAAATCTGGTGAGAGGAAAATATAGAAAAATAGAAATACAAAGTGAACTAGATTAGGTGAATGGACCTACTCTCTGTTTGGACTGTGAATGATAGAGATAGAGCACTTCATATCACAAAGCTCCTTGAAGTGATTTTTTTTTATTCACTATTGTACCTACCTTTTGCCTTAAACTTATTTGCCTTAAACTTCCAGAAGATATACTTAACAGTGAGGTAGTACTAGCACCCACCAGAAGAAAAATTACTCTCTGGACCATATAAGTGATTAAAATGACAATATCTTTAGAATATAGGTTTTAAGCAAACCAAAGACCTCATACTTGTTCTGTGTTACAAATAAATGTAATGATGTTCTAATAGCCACCATGTAATATTAAGTTATTTGCAGAGTGCTTTGTCTACATTTTCTTATTTAATTCTCATAACATTTGGTTTAAAAAAGACACCATGAAAGATTGTTTTGACAGATAAGGTAAATGAGAATTGAAGAAATTTAAGTAATGTGCCCAGGTTAACCAAGCTAGTAAATGGCAGAGCCAAGATTTGTCTCTGGGTGTTTGATTTCCTAAACCACTCTCATTCCATGTCATGAACAGGAGTATTTTTTTTTTTTTTTTTTTTGAAAGACTGAGGGGGTAGAGAAATGGAATTTCAATTTTTTTTTTTTAATGACTTAACACAAACCTGTTGTCAAAAGAGAAACTTGTAGAACCACAGTGACCATAGTCCAGCTCATGCTATGCAAATTACACCTGTTACTTGACCTGATGAATTTGTGTCTTTTTGTTCACTTCAGTACTTTTCTACCATGTAGAGTAATATCTCGCTCTTAGTGGGAGCATACAAATATTTGTTGGATAAATGACCAGATAAATGACTAAGGAATGAAAAAAAGTTTGAAGGTCTTATAAAAGATCTAGAGCTGTGCATGTGATGGTAAGAGTTTATATAGAAAGAGCTTGTAGTTATTCTCTCTCCAGAAGATGAAATCAAGATCAGATTAAGGATTATCAGCTTGAGCTGAAAGGCACTGGCAAGATTTGAGTCTCTAAATGGCAGGAAAAGAAGAGCATCCAAAATCTAGACAGGGAATAAAGTGTTAACAGACAGAAACCAGGTGAACCAGTTCCCCTTCATGTTGGCATTAGCAAACTGGCAGAAAAGGGGTCTGAATCATGGTGAGGGGGAGCTACAGTATTGTCTTGGGATTTAACTCTTGTCACCCAGTACATTATTAACTAGTTTCTAAGGTGTAACACAAAAGATAAGGAGATCAAAAGTTAGATGCCGGGCCACTTTGAGTTACTCATGTAAAAAGTCATTTAAATAAATGACATCTTTAGAGACAAGGACCATGAGAATGCGCTCTCGTTTTCTGAGAAAAAGCCGCCTGGGTGGTGGCTCAGTGGGTTGAAGCCTTCGGCTCTGGTCATGATCTTGGGGTTCTGGGATCTAGCCCCGTGTGGGGCTCTCTGCTCGGCAGGGAGCCTGCTTCCTTACCCCCTCTGCCTGCCTCTCTGCCTACTCGTGATCTCTGTCTGCCAAATAAATAAATGAAATCTTTAAAAAAAAAATCATTTATTTAGATCATTATAAGACTTCTTTACCTTTGATAGAGAACATTGCTCATTATTTTTTTTATAATTTGTTATTCAGGAAGAAACAATCATTATTCCACAGTACCACCAAAGCCAGGTATTTGTTTGCTGGTTTTGCTTAAAATAAATGATGAATTCAGCACCTCCTTTGGCTCCTAGAATTTGACTCAAAATATTAAGACTTCTTTAAAATAAGAGTTGGAGATTTTCTGCAGTTAGTCCTAAAACTGCTGTATGCTGTTAATTCTTGTTTTCATTCCAAATACTCATTTTTTATAAGGATATATTTTGACCAGATTTGTGGATAATTATTCTAAAGGAAATAGTGGACTGTGTGTGTGTGTGTGTGTGTGTGTATACACACATACATTATAAACACTGAGGGTTTTTTCCAAGCATTGAAAACTCTTAAATGCACTCTTATTACTGATATTTATGAAACTAGAAAAATAGATTTTTGAATTTGAAATCAGATGTTCTGAGGTTAATTTTCTTTGGAAGCAAGATGGATTGGATGATGTTTCTGTATAGGTTTTTCTAATGGATTTTTAAGTTTATAAAAATTGTCATTACCTTTTAGCTAATATGGAAAGTTACCAGAATTAGTATACTTAAAACTTTTGTTGTTGCGAGGTCTAGGCAAAATAATAAATGTTTTTAAAGTCTAATGTGAAAATAAAATTAAGATTTTAAAAAGCCTATAACTTAATATTAACACTCTTACAAAAGCTGTGGTTTTCCACAGTTTTGGGCCTAAAGGTAATATTCTTACCTTTAATATAATAATTTAATATTTTTATCTTTATTTTTAAATCAGTAATTTTCCAGTCTTGAGCTCTTCTTTGCTTCACCAGTAATTTAGGACATTCACTATTGGTTCCATTGTGTGTGTGCATGTTTATGTGTGTAAATTGGTGTGTTTTGTGTGTTATTTTGTTGCTTCTTCCTTCGGTGTTTTTTTGGTCCTGGTTTGTGTTTATGTTAAAGTTTTCGGTATTACTTTATAGTTTTATTGCAGTGGGGTTAGAGAATAGGTTCTATAAGATTTTCAACTTCAGGAGGTACTGAGGTTTTCTTTGGTCTATTACATTCAAGTTTTGTTAATCATTGTAAGTTAAAGGTGTAGTTTCCATAAAGTTTGAATTTCCACAAAATTCGATGTGTATTAATTCAGTCTTACTGATTGTTAATCATGCCTGCTATAGTCTTACCTGCCAAAGTCTGATAATATTATATTAGTCTCTCACTACGGCGCTATTTTGTCAGTTGTTTCTTGCTATTCTTTGGTAGATTCATGACTAACATACATAATTTTTAAATGTAAAATGAACATCTCTTTCACATATACTCTTTGCCTTGAATTCAACTTTGTCATGTATTAATATTACTCATTAATTTTTAGATATATGTGCCTGATATATTTTTGCCCATTTGTTTCTATTTTTCACATTTTCTCACAGTATTTTGTTTTTAGGTGTGTCTCTCATTGGATTTTTGTTTCCTTTTCTTTTACCAATGTTACTTAACAAAACCCAAATTCATTCTTCATGTTTAAATTTGATAATTAAACCTATTCACATTTGTTAACATAACTGATCAGTTTAAATGTTCTTTTTAGACTTTGAATTTATTTTGTTTAAACTTATTTTCATTTTTGCTTTTTTTTTTAAGCCATAGGAATTTATTTTCTTGGCTTCCTTTTCTTCCGTGACTTGAAAGATACTTTTTTTTTGGTTTTTTTGTTCTACTAGAACTTAAATTTCATCAGAAAGAAAGTGTTTCAGTCTAAATTTTGCTAAGCAATAGCCTTTTTTGTTTTTGTTTTTCAAAACAAAAATCTGTGTTGCTTTAATTGAGTAGAAAAGTAATGGATTTTTAAATTTTAAAAAATATAACATTATTACAACTCAGAAAATGAGAGTGTATTCTCATGGTCCTTGTCTCTAAAGATGACAACTAATAGATTTATTGTATATATTCTTTGAAATTTTTTATGATTATAGATAAACATTTTTCTGGGTTTTGAAGTAAGTGGGATCATTCCTTTATTCACTCAACAGACATGGTCATCTCTGCATGTCAGCAGTACAGATTACTTTCATTGTTCCTCAGTGTCCTTGTAAGGGAATAGTGGTACTAATTTCCTAAAGCTTTTGTAATAGTTAAGTGAATTAATACCTGGAATGTACTAGTAACAGTGCCTGGCCACATGGTAAGCATTCAAGAACTATGTTATTTTCATCTTAAATGATTCTGCATAGTATTTCATGGAGGATATGCCAGCATTTATTTTAAAGTCTTCCATGTACAGTATTTAGTTGTGATTGTGTCACTTAATAAGGCTCAAGTTGGATAGAATCTAGTCGATTTTTATTTCCTCATCTACTTTCTATTTTATATAAATGTGTGATTGTATGTGCATGTTAAATTAAATTCTGTCTTCTCTCTCGACTTCTTTTTGATATCTGTATTATCTAGTTTTTAACCATATTTGCTTAAGTAAGGACTTAATTGGTTTTTTTCATCATTAATTCTTTGATGCCCAAACTCCCTAATCTTGTGTTCTGACTTTGAATTCATTTCTATTTCCCTAAAGCAGCAGTTCTCAAAGTACTATAGTTCTCATAGATCTTGGCGGGGGGGTGGGGGTGGGCGGGCGTTGGGCCCCTCTTCAAGACATCCGTGAGGTCAGAATTATTTTCATAAGAATATTAAGACTTTCTTTGCTCTCTTCGCTATGCTGACACTTCTACTGACGGTGCAGAAGCAGAGGTAAGTAAAGCCGCTGTTAAAATCAAGGCAGCAGCGCCAAGCTGTATGGCTGCTAGTCATTGTGAACTTTACCCCAACACATGCACAATTACATATGTGCCAGTTTCCCTTCAGGATGCCCTTGATGAAATGCTAAACAGTGCACTTTCATTAGCTCTTGGTTGTGGTGTACACTTCCTTCATACTCTGCGTGAACAAGTGGGAAGTGTTCGTAAAGCACTTTTGCAGTTGGAGCTGCAACCTGAACTCGCTGCCTATTTGATGGAGCAAAACCCTGCAGATTATAAATTCGGTTATTCAGTCTTGGATATTTGGCAGGTATTTTCTTGAAAATGAAGTTAGTGAGCCGAAGAAAAAAGTCAAAATTTGGAACATTTGCATCTGCAATGAAGTTAGTGAGCCGAAGAAATAAGTCAAAATTTGGAACATTTGCATCTGCCATTTTGAGCTTGACAGCCTCCCAGTACTTAATGGCTTTACTGATGAGATTGGAAGTATAATCAATGAATGTGATTGTTTTGATATTGAGGAAAAGTGTGTCAGCATTTGGAAGATCTGTGAAACTCAGTAAACCCGTACTTTCTAAACGACCTATTCATTACAAAATCATGCATATTTATAAAAGATCCATTCAAAGTGTAAATAGACTGATGGGTTTTAATGTAACAGTATGAAGTTCATTGCTACAGTGAGATTCCACATTGTAAGTGATTTTTAACAAGCTACCACTTGTTGAGTTTTAGTGTAGAGTCAAAGAAAATCCATAATTAACTAAAAAGGCTGTTAAAAACATGTTAAATATGGAGTGCCTAGGTGGTTCAGATAGGTTAACTTTTGCCTTCAGTTCCTTCAGCTCAGGTCATGATCAGGATCCTGGGACTCAGACCCTACATCCTGCTCCTTGCTCAGCTGGGAGCCTGCTTCTCCCTCTCTGTCGCTCTCCCTGCTCGTTTTCGCACTCTCTCTCTCAAGTAAAATTTTTTAAAAAGTTATATTTTTTACTTGTTCAACTACATATCTGTGGGAGGCCAAATTTTCTTCATATATTTTGCCCAAAACAGTATGTCAGAACAAATTGAATGTGACAGCAGGTATGAGAAGTCAGCTGTCCCCTATTAAAGCAGACATTAAAAAGAATTGGAAAAAAAGAAGTGTAATGCAGGGTCACCCTTCACATTTTGGGGGAGAGGGGAAGAGAAATATATAGTTACTTTTCATTTTTAAAAATCCCATTTATGTTAACATGCAGTGTATTTCTTTTTGTGATTTCTAAATGAATTACTTTTTTTATTTTATTTTATTTATTTATTTGACAGAGAGACACGGCAAGAGAGGGAACAGAAGCAGGGGGAGTGGGAGAATGAGAAGCAGGTTTCCTGCCTAGTAGGGAGCCAGATGCGGGGCCCAATCCAGGACCCTGGGATCATGACCTGAGCCAAAGGCAGACGCTTAACGACTGAGCCACCCAGGACCCCTAATTAATAAATATTTAAAAGACTGTCTGCCTTAACAAATACCCATAGATAGAACCATTATAAACAGAAATAACTCTGGGATGCTGAGACTAAATGTTGGAGAATTTACTGCACTAGAAGTCCTAAGATACTGCTCACCTCCTCCTCCTCCCCTCATGGGAACATCAGTGGTGTATTTTCTGATTTGCTGGTGCCCAAGACTGCCTTTGCCTTTACACATGAATGTTGATTTGCTTGGTGTGGAATGCGTGAGTCATAATTTATTCTCTCTCAGCTGCAGACCAGAGGTTCTGTAGACCTTCTGCCTACCTCCAGCATATTTAAAGGCCACTCCTACATCCCCCAGTAGTGCCAGTGTCAGGAACTCTCCTCAGAGGCTTAGACCTGATCCCCAAGTCCTCTCCACAAAGCATTACTATAGATAGTTTCTGCCTCTTGTCCTCTGGAATTCAGTGTTGGAGAAAGAGACTGGGCTAATTTAATTTTCGTTAGAGTTAACATATCTTTTATTTTTTTATTTTTATCCTTGTAAAACAGAAATTGCAAAACTATACTAATGGGCACTGGGGGCAGGTGGTTCTGTTGAATTTTGCCAATGGGCTTTTAGGATCTGCAGGTTCAGGTCTTTTTTTTAACTCAAAAAGTTTACTTTTATAACTTTCAGTTCCCCTTGTTTTGACAATGTATTATTTATAGATTTTAGCTTTACTATCATTATATCATGTAAATCATTTTTATTTATCAGACCTCAGTATTCTGGGAGAATTTCTTAAGCTTATAGTCAATTCTTTATTTAAGTTTTCTTAATTTAGGCTTTTACCCAGCTCTGACTTTGGTGCAGATTTTAATCTTGCAATTTCAGTTTTAATTCTCCTGTCATACTTCACTTTCTCAACCAGTTTCCTATTCCCAAAAACCTGGATCTCTGTTTGTTCGCTTTGCATATTTGCTTATTTTCCTCTTAAGATACTTTTTTCATAGAAACCATGTCTTTTGGATTCCATCTTGATCACTCTCTGAATGCTTTCTAAAATTTTGAGTTTTCAGTATGATTTTTTTTCCCTTTGTTATAGTTTTCTTATAGTTTTCATACACCCTGATACTGTTTTTTTTTTTTTTCTCTAAGTTACCCTTTAAAGGGGAAAGCTGTCCAGATTGAGGGTATGCAAACATGCCCAGAGTGGAGCTTGACATGGGGCTTGATCTCATCACCCTGAGATCATGACCTGCACCGAAATCAAGAGTCACATGCTTAACCAACTGAGCCACCCAGGTGTCCCCATTCTGAGCTTTTTGAGTTGTCTTTTTCTGTTCATTTTCACAGAAGTTGAAGCAGACATATCAGGAATGTGACCTGGTGAATGTATCAGTTAACACTGGAAGACAGTTTGCTTTCTGTTTTAGTTTGTGGACACAGTTTAGATGAAGTGCGAACTTCTAAACATTTAGTATTAGCATTAGGATTTAATGTGTTCCTACTAGTTTTAATTTATTTAACATCTTTATTACATTATTAACATATGAAATACTCTGAACTAGAATTGATGGCACACTCACCCATTTCCCATGAGAATACTATGAGCAGATCTTGCCTTCAGTGAATTTTGCCATTTTCTCTTCCCCAACTTTTTTTTTCCTGTCTTGTAATCTGATTTCAGAGATGTTAAAATACAGGAAAATGCATGCTTTGGAATAAATGAAATATATGATAATAAAATAAGAACTTTAATGGTACAGGGTATTTGGTATTAAACTACATTTCCAGAATTAAAGTAATAAGGTAAACTATGGCACATCTGCTCGACAGCATATTCTGTAGCTGTCAAGAATGGTAGCAAGATAAGATACTTCAGGGTTAAATAAGTGTTATTTACTTCCATAGCAAAAAATTAAACAGAAGGACAGCAAAGTAGTAATAATTGTTGTGTTTCAGATGGCAGGACTCACTAGAAGAAAGATCGCTTCTCTCCAAATCTTACTTAATGAATGTGTTACTTTTTAAGTATTTTTGTGGTGGCTGTGGGGTTGTCTGTATCACTTACGAAGGGATCAGTTAGATTATTTATAGATTTTATTATTTATGCTATGCTAATTTCCCTTTTTTTGCAGTTCCTAGACTAATATTAGATAAAGGAAATCTCAGTCATTCCATTGAAATTTTTATGTTTTAATGTTATGCTTTGGGGAATGATGGTAAAGGATGGTGGGATAAGAATGTCATGAACTAAATTCAAGACTACTTGAATGGCCGTATCCAAATACTCTGCCTATTTCTTTATGTAGTAAGCTAAAGGAAGTTTCCTGAGTACTGGTGGGCCTCCTTCCTCATCTTTTCTCATTTTCGAATAAATGTCTTAGGTCACCATAATGAAGATAGGTGAGGTACAACTAGAGGGAGGTTGGGTATCAGAACTAACAAATTCCTTTTAATACGAACCTAGAAAGAACTTGGTAGCCTAGGAAAATAAAATGGCCATTTTAAGTTGAAATTTAATAGCAATTAATGTAATAGCCCAGCGTGTATGCTCAGAAAATCTGTAACTGAAGTTCAGGGTAACAGCAAATCATATAAAAAGATTTCATTTTAGTTATAATTTGATGTGGCTGGTAAACATAATGGGTAGTCTGACATGAAACCAGGGACTGCTTGTTCCATGTGTCCCCAAGGGGTAGAACCAGAACTGTAAAGTGGGAATGAGCTGATCAGTAAGATCTTGAGTTTCCTTTCATTAGAGAGGTTCAATTTTAGGTTGGACATAATACAAACACTGATTCAAACAGAGTGAGGAGTTGGGTTAGATGACATTCAGAGCCCTTTCTAACACTGAGACTCTGTGACTTTCAGACCCACTGATGATATTTTTAAACTACCTCTTTGGGGAGTAGAGTTGTTATGGTAAGCAGCGGGTTCCATAGTGTGACAAAGATGCTGTAAATGACTGCACTAATTCATTAAATTGGACTGTTGGCACAAGTCACCCATAGACGTTATAGGCAATATGTGTATAAGTAAGACACTCTCCTTTTTTTAATGGAGTTTTTATTGAAATACGTAAATAACAAATACCTAATTGAAAAAAGGTAAAATATAGTAAGAGACATAAACTAAAAACTGTGAGGATTAAAAGAAGGGAATTAGATATCAAGAGTATCAAGGGGGGTAAGAGTATCGGTAAAAGTTTTATGAGAGAAAATAGGACTCGAAAAGTAAGTGGAATTTCAGCAGATCAGGACATGAAAAGAAGTGTGGGTAACCCTGGCAAAGAAAGGCAACAACATGAAGTTTCCCAGAAGCAGGAGAGCACTGATGTGTTGGGAACGGTGTAGTATGAGGTAAAACGGCCAGAAAGGCAAGTTGGGGTTGAAGTGAAGAGGACTTGAATGTCATGATGAGGATTTTCTATTCAACAGAAGGTAGCAGTTGAAATTTTTTGAGTGAAGAAGCATGATTGGTCTTACTTTTTAGGAACATTGATGTGCTTGATTGACATTTGCTGAATTGTTGAAGGTGGAGAAATTGAGTGGAAAGGCATCAAATGAGAACCATTGAGGACTTTGTTAATAAAAGCGTTTGGCATTATTGAGTGCTCACTATGTGCCAGGCACCTTAACGTTATTTCAGTGCAACCTCACAACTATGTCGTGTGGTAGGTACTTTCCAAATAAACACTTCCTGGATTTCCAGGAGGAAATTCCTATGAGAAATCCATACACCATAATTAATTTCTGCAGGCATATTCTCTTATGTGCACGTATGCTGTGTTCACCCACACTCTCCAAATCACCTTAGTGAATACTGTTACGTCTTAGTATAGCATTTTATAACTGCTGTCATAACCAGCAATCACAAATTATTGAGGTTTAAAAGTACCATATTAGGTATTGTGGTAGTAATAAAAGAAGTACAAGATATAGTCTCTGACTTCTAAGGTAGGCACACCTACCTTAGGTATTTATGGTATAAATTTAGGTAAAAATTCTACTTTTTTGTACCATTCACATGCCCAGCACAACATGGCTGCTCAGTTAATAGTTGATTTATTGATATTAAAAGTAGAACTAGGCCATTACACCAATAATTTTCTAGTCAGATAAGAATTTATCAGTATGGCTCAGGCTCTTAGTTATTCAGAACAGTGATACTTGAGGGCGCCTGGGTGGCTCAGTGGGTTAAAGCCTCTGCCTTCGGCTCAGGTCATGATCCCCGGGTCCTGGGACTGAGCCCCACATCGGGCTCTCTGCTCGGCAGGGAACCTGCTTCCTCCTCTCTCTCTCTGCCTGCCTCTCTGCCTACCTGTGATCTCTATCTGTCAAATAAATAAAATCTTTAAAAAAAAAAAAAAAAAAAAAGAACAGTGATACTTGAGAAATGAAGCATGATTAGCCTTCACAAATGCCAGTAATGTTATTTAATTTTCAAAACCACCCACTGTCCAGCCCTAAAATGTCATGCTTCAACATAGGAATAAAGGATATTGCTTACAGTTTACTTGGTTCTCCTCTTAACATAGACCTCACTGATTTATTGATATAAACTAGTCATGCATTATCACATCTTTTTTTTTCTTTTTTTCTTTTAGTTCTATGAATAGTTTTGATTAGGACCAGGGAAGAATTGGAGCAGGTAGTCTGCAGTTGCTGGAATATGGAATAATCTTAGAACTCTTCTTGGGTTCCATTCAATTTGGAATGTCACATAGACTTTCTCCTCCCACCATAATCTAAACCCCCTTACTTGAGAGGCACCAGGAGTCAACCTATCCTAAAGCATTTCATAGTCACTGTAGTGCTTCTGGATAGAATGTATTTAATTTAAACTGCTCACCAGAAAATATTGTGAAGTTAATTATATCTGCCATATTACATATCTGGAATATGCCATGTTTAGAGAAAATAAGAATAGCTTAAAAACAACTTAGAAGAAAAATAAGTCAAAATATAATTGTAATAGAATAAAAATCTGTGTTGTATATTTAACAACCAACAGGCTTCCTGTTGGAATGAAAGAGTAAAATGAAACTGGATAGATTATTCTTATTAAAAGGGAAAGGAAAAGCTAGGCAAGCTTTGATGTGATTACAAATTAGGTATGTCAGTTTGCATTACTTCACCTGTGTATGAAGATGTGTGAAGAGTTGTGTGTGTGTGCAGAGCTGTTATTTGTGACCTGCATAATTACTTACACACGTATCCTGATGAGAAACAGTTTTATAATCACAGTGTTACTGCATGGTAAAGCCTTTAAACACATGTAAACTTTATCCCTAAGGAAGCATTTGTTATTCAAAAAAATTTCTAGTCAAAGTATTTTGATACAGATATTATTACAGGACTGTATAAGGATGGCTGAACTTAACAACTGTTTAAATTACATGTGATGAAAATCGGAAATTATAACCAAGATCCCCAAAATTTGTTTTAACCACCTGGTTGTCCTGGGTAAGTCAGGAGAGGTGACAGAGAAGCAGTAGTCAGTAATGTGGTGTAGCTGAAGCCAGGAGAGAGTGTGTTTAAAAAAGGAAGAAAGAGGGGCGCCTGGGTGGCTCAGTGGTTTAATCCGCTGCCTTCAGCTCAGGTCATGATCTCAGGGTCCTGGGATTGAGTCCCACATCGGGCTCTCTGCTCAGCAGGGAGCCTGTTTCTCTCCCTCTCTCTGCCTGCCTCTCTGTCTACTTGTGATCTCTCTCTGTCAAATAAATAAATAAAATCTTTAAAAAAAAAAAAGAAGAAAGATCAACTTTGTCACTTCTGTGAGGTCATTTAAGGTGAGGACTGAGATAACCTTTGCATTTTGCAACGTGGAAGTCATTGACCTCAGCGAAAATGGTTATGGTGTAGTGTTGAGGGTGGAAGTCAAATTAGAACAGAAGGTGAGAAGTTGGGGATAGCAAATATGGACCGTGTTTTTGGAAAGCTTAGCTGTGAGAGGGAGGAGGCGAACGGTAAGTGAAAGGTCTAAAGGAGGGTCTAAGGAGAGCTTATCGTGTTGTATTTTGCTTGTTTAGTGGAAGAGCTGTGGATGGCACATACTGATGAAAAGGAGACAGTCCAGCGGGAGAGGTTGAAAACACAGACAAGGGGCGCCTGGGTGGCTCAGTGGGTTAAAACCTCTGCCTTTGGCTCGGGTCATGATCTCAGGGTCCTGGGATCGAGCCCCCACATTGGGCTCTCTGCTCAGCGGAAAGCCTACTTCCCCATCTCTCTCTGCCTGCCTCTCTGCCTACTTGTGATCTCTTTCTCTGTGTAAAATAAATAAATAAAAATCTTTAAAAAGAAAGAAAGAAAAGAAAACACAGACAAGAAAAGGGATAAACAAGGGATTAAATTTTCTAAGAAAACAAGAAAGGTTAATATACAAAACACAGGTGAGAGTTTGGCTTCAGATAAGAGGAGAGATTTGTCAGTTGTAGGAAGGTGTGGTGGAGGGAAGTTCCTGAGGGAGTGGCTGTCTGAAGGTGTCTTCTGTGTACAGAGGGTGTGATGAGGTTATCTGCTGAGAATGAAAGGGAACGAGAAGATAGAGAAGTAGAAAGTCGATTAAAAAAAGTGGAAGAATGGGGCGCCTGGGTGGCTCAGTGGGTTAAGCCTCTGCCTTCGGCTCAGGTCATGATCCCAGGGTCCTGGGATCGAGCCCTGCATCGGGCTCTCTGCTCAGTGGGGAACCTGCTTCCTCCCTCTCTCTGCCTGCCTCTCTGCCTACTTGTGATCTCTGTCAAATTAATAAATAAAATCTTTAAAAAAAAAAAAAAGGTGGAAGAAACTTAGTCTCTGTGGAAAGTGGAAAAGCAAGAGAAAAAGGAAAACATGGTCAGATTGTCATTTAATGCTAAGGGACCCCTTGAGATAGGATATCTTTCTTTAATCCCAGAATCTGGGAGACTGAAAATTAGGGTTAGATTTTTCTTTGTAGCCAGCAATGTTTCATTAAGTTAGAATCAATATTACAGAACAGGTGTCTAACTTCCTTTCTGGTGATGTCACTAACGCCTAGAGCATGGGCAGAGGGTAGGAGAAAGGAACTAGATAGAGCACTGTCTTCCTTCCCGTATTTTTATCACCACTGCTGCAGTTAAACCTATCAGGACTGGGGGGGGGGGGTGAAATTCTCTCTACTTTGCTGAACACACCATTGATCTCAAGTTACTGCTGCTGTTACTAGATAGTTAGCTAATCCCTGTTTGCTTGAAATGGAAGGTGTCCTGTATGACCTGCTTCCAAATCTATTACTTGAGCAACCTCACCATTTCTTCAACCAGAAGCTTTATCATATCAATATTTACCATATGTCAGAAACTGTACTAGGCCTTGGAGATGCAAAAGTAAGTAATAGAGTCCAGGTACCTACCTGACCTGTGTTCATAGCGGATACTGATATAGGCAGTTTGAGCACAATGTGATAAATGTTAATGACAGAGAAATGCAAGGTGCTTTGGGCACACCTGTGAGGTTCACATTACTCAGAGCTGAGCTGAGGTGGTTAGAGATGACTTTCCACAGGAAGTTGTATTAAAGCCTGCTTCTAAAGGATTACTAGGAGTTAACAAAGGAGGGGAGGGGAGAGGAGTGGGGTGCTGGGGGAGGAATGCTGTGGGAATTGAAGTTGGAAGGGCAATCACCGGATAGATGACTCTAGATCTTCTAAACTGTGTTGTTTAGACATTATCCTCTAGGAGTGATGAATAGCCTTCAGAGGACTTTTCTTTTCTCTTTTTTTAAAATTTTTTTTAAGATTTTATTTATTTATTTGACAGACAGAGATTACAAGTAGGCAGAGAGGCAGTCAGAGAGAGGAGGAAGCAGGCTCCCTGCTAAGCAGAGAGCCCGACGACGACGACGACGACGACGTGGGGCTTGATCCCAGGACCCTGGGATCATGACGGGAGCCGAAGGCAGAGGCTTTAACCCACTGAGCCACCCAGGCGCCCCTCTTTTCTCTTTTCTTTTTAAATTAACATATAATGTATTATTTGTTTCAGGGGTACAGGTCTGTGATTCATTAGCCTTACACAATTCACAGCACTCACCATAGCACATACCCTCCCCAGTGACCATCACCCAGCCACCCTGTCCCTCCCCATCCTCCCCACCCCACCCCCAGGCCCAGCAGCCCTCAGTTTGTTTCCTGAGATTAAGAGTCTCTTACTGGTTGACTCCCTCTCCTCCCCCTTCCCATCTTGTTTCATTTTTTTCCCCCTTCCCTCCACAAATCTCTGCCCTGCCTCTCAAATTCGGAGGACTTTTTAAAAGGGAATGATGTGATCACATTTTGTGTTTAGCAGGTTCTCTGTAGTTGCAGAGTAAAGAATGGAGTAGGCAAAAGAGTGCTAGAAGTTGGGATCTTGATAAGGATGTTTTTTCCAGCAATTCAGACTATTGTTTTGATCTCTGAAGCCTACCCAACAGGTAGGGGTCACCTTGATCCTCTCTCATCACACTTTAAAACTGGTTCCATGTAGTTAGTTGAGGTATAGGATATAGAAGGCAAGAGGGAGCTGTGAAGGAGCTTGACTCAACTAGCTATTGCTCTTTAAGTCTCCCATGAAGATTGTTAGCCCTGCTCTCATCCTGTCTCAAATATTGCTTTGTTAGCCATTTTGTAGGAATAGAGCCACAGAGATTTGGTTTCAGGAAAATCTGTTATTGAGGTATAACTGAAAGTTTTGACATGTATATACCTGTGAAATCATCACCACAATGAAGATAATGAACAGATCTGTTACCCTGTGCTCTTTTGTAATCTCTCCCTCCTGTTGTCCCTTCCCTCCCTCCTCTTCCCTCAGGCAACCACTGATCCACTTGCTTTCACTATAGTGATAAAGGTTTATGTATTTTGGAGAGCCTGGGTGGCTCAGTGGGTTAAGCCCTCTGCCTTAGGCTTAAGTCATGATCTCAGGGTTGTGGAATCGAGTCCCACATGGCGCTCTCTGCTCAGCAGGGAGGCTGCTTCCCCCTCTCTCTCTGCCTGCCTCTCTGCCTACTTGTGAATTCTGTCAAATAAATAAAATCTTTTTTTAAAAAATTATAATTTTACGGCAATGCTGTACCTTCTTGATTACTTCAGTTTCTAATAATTCTTGAAGTCATGTAGTACTAGCCTTCCAAATTGTTCTTTTTAAAGTGGTTTTGGCTAGTCTAGATTCTCTACATTTTCAGATCAAATTTAGGTCAGTGTGTCAGTTTTCTAAAAAAGCCTGCTGTGGTTTTGACTGGTATTGCATTGAATCTATGCGTCACTTTGGGGAGAATCAACATCTTTACAGTCCTGAGTGTTCCAGCCAACAAACATGGTATATCTCTCCATATCTTTAGGCACTCTCTAATTTCAGCACTTTTTAGCAGTTTCGGTGTATAGGTATTTCACATTTTTGTTAATTTATCACTAAGTATTTTATATCTTTGGATTCTCTTGTAAATAATACTGATTTTAGTTTTGATTTACAGGTACTCATTGCTAGTATATAAAAATGCAGTGGTGTCCTGAAACACCACTAAAGTTACTTACTAATTCTAGTAGCCTTTTGGTAGCTTCCATAGAATTTTCTACATAAATGATCATGTCACCTCCAAATAGAGAGTCTCTTTCCTAATTGCACTGGTTATGTTGAGTAGAATTGGTAAGAACAGAGATGTCTTGTTCCTGATTTTTAGGGGCAAAGCATTGAATATGTCACCAATGAAGTGTGATCGTTGTAGTTTGTTTGTTTGTTTATTTATTTATGAAAGCCCCTTATTACACCAAGGAAGTTTTCTTCTTTTCCTAGTTTGCTGAGCTTTTATCAGGAAAGAGATTTAGGGTTTTGTCAGATACTTTCTCATTTACTAAGATGATCATATGCTTTTTCTTTTCTGGTTTGTTGAAATGATGAATTATGTTGACTGACTTTTCAGATATTTAACCAACTTTGTATTCCTGGGATAAACTCCTTTTGATCATGGTTATAGTCTTTTTTTTATATCTTTGGATTCAATTTGCTAAAATTTTGTTTAGAATTTGTGTTCATGAGGGATGAATTCCTGTAGCATTCTTTTGTTTTGTTTTGTTGTAGTGATCTTCTGTATCATCATTGTCGCATTTTGAAGAGTAATGCTGACCTCATAAAATGAGTGGAAATCTTCCCATCTTCTGGAAGAAGATTGGTATTACTCTTTTTCTTAAATGTTTGGTAGAATTTACCAGTGTAGCCCTCTAGGGCCTGGGAGTTTCTTTGTGGAAAGGTTATCAGTAAAGTCTGATATTAGCACTTTGTGTATTCACTTTTTTTTTTTTTTTTAAAGATTTATTTATTTGACAGAGAGAGACACAGTGAGAGAGGGAACACAAGCAAGGGGACTGGGAGAGGGAGAAGCAGGCTTCCTGTGCTGCTGGATCTCAGGACCCTGGGATGCTGACCTGAGCCCAAGGCACTTAATGACTGAGCCACCCGGGCACCCCCAGTCTTTATTTTTCTGATCACTCTGGTTAGATATGTATCAGTTATATTGATCTTAGAGAATCAGCTTTTGGTTTCTATTACTTTTTTGTTTTCTGTTTCGTTTGTTCCTGCTCTTTTATTTTTCCCTCTGGCTTACTTTGAATTTTCCTTTTTATAAAAATAAACTTTATTTTTTGGAGCATACTTAGGTTCACAGCAAAATTGAGCAGAAGGTACAGGGATTTCCATAAACCTTTTTTCTTCTCCCTAGTTTTAAGTTTTTATTTAAATTCTAGTTAACGTACAGTATAATATTAATTTCACATGTACTGTACGGTAATTCAGCATTTCCGTGAATCACCCTGTGCTCATTCCAAGTGTGGTTCTTAATCCCCATCACCTGTTTCACTCATTCCCCCCTACCTCTGCTCTGGTAACCATCAGTTTGTTCACTGTAGTTAAGTGTCCGTTTCTTGGTTTGCCCCCCCCCCTTTTTTAACCTGTGCTCATTGTTTGTTTGCTTGCTTGCTTGTTTGTTTCTTAAATTCCACAAATGAGTGAAATCATACGGTATTTTTCTTTCTCCAGCTAGTTTATTTCACTTAGCATAATACTCTCTAGGTTGGTTGTGTGTGTGTGTGTGTGTGTGTGTGTGTGTGTGTGTGTGTGTGTAATACTCCTCTAGTTTCTTAAGGTGAAAGTACAAAAATCATTATTTTGAGGCCTTCCTACTTTTCCAGTACAGATCTTTTAGTGTTACAAATTTCTCTGTGAGTACAGCTTTTGCTAAGGCTCCACAGAAGAGGATCCTTTTTTTCCTGTCCGTCATACAAAAGTCTTTCTGATACTGTCATCTTTTATCTGCTAAAATAAGAGTTGTAAAGATATGTCTGCAGGGATAAAGGATAAAGTTTAAACTTACAACTCCATTTCATGTGCATTTCCATACTTAGACTAAGTGGGAAGATGCCACTTACTTTGATTCAAGAATGTATCTTTTTGATGAAGTCATCTTATTGATTACCTACTACAAGCAGTACTTTCTTTTCATGAAAAAAGCACCTATCCAGTTAATGCTCTCTAGCTAATATTAGTAATGGAAAGGAAATACTAATAAGGAAAAATATATTTGAGAATCACTGAAGCAGTATTTCCGTTTGCCTCAAAGCCTCTCATTTGTGCAGTTGTGAGTAAAGGCTAAGGCGGCATATCAAGTTGCCCTTACTATTTAAATTTGTTTCCAAATAGCAAGTATATTATATTAAGTCATACCTTTAAATCTCAAGCATTATGCAGAAACCTGCCTGTACTCAGTTTGGATAGTCTTTTAGTGCTAGTATAAACCAACATCAGGGTCCACAGAAATAGTAGCTGACCTTAATTAAACATTTTATACTGTGTCAGAAACTATGTTAAATTGCATGGAGTGGCTTAATGATGCACTAAAACCTTGTGAGGTCTAAGCATTTTTATTCCCATTTTACAGATAAGGAAACGGATTTGGAAAATAACCAGTCTAAGGTCCCATACTACAAATAAATAGAGTTGAAGCTTCAACCCCATCTCCAGTGACTTTAAGCATGTTGTACACCTTTCTTCTGTACCCATATAGAGTGTGTTTGAAAGAACAGCTTGTAATGGCCATGGAATGATAGGGTTCTGAACATCTTGATTCAGAATATGGTTTGATAAGTAGTTGACCAAACCAGGGTAAGTTGAGAAAATAAATTCCTTCGGACATGTTGCTACTCTGAAAATCTGAACTTTGCTTAAGAAAGATGGGCAGATACTGAGTTGGAGGCAACATGAGTTTAGATCTCACTTGTTAACTAAGCCACAGTAAATTAATTAGTTAACCTAATTTAGCTTCAGGCTTTTCATTTATTAGATAGAGACTTTCTCCTTTAAGGTTGGTTTAAAGATTAGAGATTATGTGTCTAGCACAGTACCAAACCCATAGTAGCTGGTCAGCAAAGAGGCTGGTTGTATTTGTTACTCTTAGAATCTTCTCAGTGAATGAAAAGTTTTTTTGAGGCCTTAAGTTCATTCTCCAACATGACCCACTCCCCATCCATCACCAAGATTAAGTCCTGGTCTTCTTCTTTTTTTTTTTTTTAATTTAATTTTTTCAGTGTTCCAGGATTCATTGTTTATGCACCACACTCAGGGCTCCATGCGATACGTGCCCTCCTTAATGCCCACCACCAGGCTCACCTAACTCCCCCACACCCCTCCCCTCCAAAACTCTCAGTTTGTGTCTCAGAGTCCACAGTCTCTTCATGGTTTGTCTCTCCCTCCGATTTCCCCCAACTCCCTTCTCCTCTTCTTCACCCAGTCCTCTGTGTTATTCCTTACGCTCCACAAATAAGTGAAACCATATGATAATTGACTCTCTCTGCTTGACTTATTTCACTCAGCATAATCTCCAGTCCCATCCATGTTGATAAAGTTGGGTATTCATTATTACTAATGGAGGCATAATATTCCATTGTATATATGGACCATATCTTCTTTATCCATTTGTCTGTTGAAGGGCATCTTGGCTCTTCCCACAGTTTGGTGACTGTGGTCATTGCTGCTATGAACATTGGGGTACAGATGGCCCTTCTTTTCACTACATCTGTATCTTTGGGGTAGATACCCAGTAGTGCAATAGCAGGGTCATAGGGTAGCTCTATTTTTAATTTCTTAAGGAATCTCCACACTATTTTCCAAAGTAGCTGCACCAACTTGCATTCCCACCAACAGTGTAAGAGGGTTTCCCTTTCTCCACATCCTCTCTAACACTTGTTGTTTACTGTCTTGTTAATTTTGACCATTCTGACTGATGTAAGGTGGTATCTCAGTGTGGTTTTGATTTGAATCTCCCTGATGGCTAATGATGATGAACATTTTTTCATGTGTCTGTTAGCCATTTGTATGTCTTCTTTGGAGAAGTGTCTGTTCACGTCTTCTGCCCATTTTTTGACGTGATTATCTGTTTTGTGTGTGTTGAATTTGAGGAGTTCTTTATAGATCTCGGGTATCACCCTTTGTACTGTCATTTTTTAATATCTTCTCCCATTCCATTGGTTGCCTCTTTGTTTTGTTGACTGTTTCCTTTGCTGTGCAGAAGCTTGTGATCTCGTTGAAGTCCCAAAAGTTCATTTTCGCTTTTGTTTCCTTTGCCTTTGGAGATGCGTCTTGAAAGAAGTTGCTGTTGCTGATGTTGAAGAGGTTACTGCCTATGTCCTCCTCTAGGGTTTTGATAGATTCCTGCCTCACGTTGAGTTCTTTTACCCATTTCAAGTTTATCTTTGTATATATGGTGTAAGAGAATGGTCAAATTTCATTCTTCTATACGTAGCTGTCCAATTTTCCCAACACCATTTATTGAAGAGACTTTGTTTCCACTGTATATTTTTTCCTGCTTTGTCAAAGATTAGTTGACCACAGAGTTGCGGGTCCATATCTGGGCTCTCTACTCTGTTCCACTGGTCTATGTGTCTGTTTTTGTGCCAGTACCATGCTGTCTTGGTGATCACAGCTTTGTAGTAAAGCTTGAAATCAGGCAATGTGATGCCCCCAGTTTTTTTTTCAACATTTCCGTAGCAATTTGGGGTCTCTTCTGGTTCCATACAAATTTTAGGATTGTTTGTTCCAGCTCTTTGAAAAATGCCAATGGAATTTTGATTGGGATGGCATTGAAAGTATAGATTGCTATAGGCAGTATAGACATTTTAACAATGTTTATTCTTCCGATCCATGAGCATGGAATGTTTTTCCATCTTTTTGTGTCTTCTTCAATTTCTTTCATGAGTGTTCTGTAGTTCCTCGAGTACAGATCCTTTACCTCTTTGGTTAGGTTTATTCCCAGGTATCTTATGGTTCTTGGTGCTATAGTAAATGGAATCGATTCTCTCATTTACCTTTCTATATTTTCATTGTTAGTGTATAAGAAAGCAACTGATTTCTGTACATTGATTTTGTATCCTGCCACGTTACTGAATTGCTGCATGAGTTCGAGTAGTTTGGGGTGGAGTCTGTGTCCTGTTCTTCTGATAGTATTTGTGCAGCACTGAGTTCCTTTCCTTTATATTTTGATTTTTTTTTTTTTTTTTTGGTGTAAGTATTTTGTGTGTGGTCTTTTTTTTTTTTTTTTTGTTAACATTGTTTAATTATGTGACTATTTGATTAATATCTTCCTCCCCACACAAGATGGTTAGTTCCATCCAATCAGAAGCCATGTCTGATTTTGTTTACCTTTGTCTCTGTGCACGGTGCCTGCCACATAGTGGGGCTTTAGTAAATGTTAAATGAAGGAAATGATTCTTAGTAGCAATACTAACTACTTGTGATAATGATGTCCGCTTCCTTCAAAGTCATGATGCTTTTCCTTGAATTATAATACATGTCCTGTGATAGCATAAACTCTCAGTATTTGAACTTACCAGTCTTCTGTGGTCACATCTTGACATAATGCTGACTGAACTCCTTAGAGTACAATAAAGTATTTCATGACAGTTAGCATTATTGTCTGTTGTTTTCAGTTTGGCTAGACATGATTGAATTACCTTCATACTGTATGAATGTAGTGCTACTACGCAGAATTTAATTTCAACTTCTTGGTCACTTATTTCACCTCGCAAAAAATGTAATTGTTTCATGAAATTCTTATGACTTAAGAAGGGAAGAATACCGGGTATTTTCATGTTCTATCTTCAGTCTACCATCCATCTAAATATCATTTTCATTTGGCTTCTCTTATAAGGGAGAAGATGTCAACCGGACACTAGAAGGTGGAAGGAAGCCTCTTCATTATGCAGCAGACTGTGGGCAGCTTGAAATCCTGGAATTTCTGCTGCTGAAAGGAGCAGATATTAATGTATGTAAAGAACAGTGTCATTTTAGGAAAAAAATTTTGTTGTATGCCTTGAATAATTATTTTCTATAGGCTTGTAAAATAAGAATAAAGTCTAAAATTATACCGAATTTCCTGTAACTTAGAATTTTTTAAAAAATAAGCAGCACAGACGGACTTTTAAAACTACAGGTAGCAAATGGCTATCATGCAGTGGAGGACTCTGCAGTCCTAGGATAAATCCAGATTGGAGTTTTGGACAAAGGTCAATAGGCAGAAGTTCAGACGAGAGCAATCCTCTCCCGGCTCTTGCCTTTTATAGCTTAAGTAACCATGATAACAAGTGAGATACACTTTATACATTTCAGGGGACACCGTGTCACTTGGCCCCATTGTGTCAGTCTTTTACCTCTTTAGCAGCTAATTTCTACCCACCTCTTCCCTTCCTGGACCTCACTGGCATTCCTACAATAGTGAGGACTTGGGGCTCAAAGAGGTTAAATAATCAATACAGTAAGTAGCAGAGTCAAGGTCTGAGTTGAGGTCAAAACCCTGTGCCCTATACTTCACTGCACTGATACCCAAGGAGATATTTCTTATGGGCTTGGGCCTTGGCCGCTGTCTAAATAGCGGAAAACTTGTAGCTATGAAGCAATTTTGTGTAACAAGGCAAATAGGAAAACATTGAGAGTTCTCTAAATAAATCTAGAAGGAAGGGAGAAATGAAAAATAAAGTTTTTTATCTCATTATTTCATAGGCTCCAGATAAACATCATATTACCCCTCTTCTGTCTGCTGTCTATGAAGGTCATGTTTCCTGTGTGAAATTGCTTCTGTCAAAGGTGAGGTCAATTGCTAATTGTTTTTAAGTTTTTATTTAAAATTCCACTTAGTTGATGTACAGTGTAGTATTAGCTTCAAGTGTACAATATAGCAATTCAGTACTTGCATACAACACATGGTGCTCGCCACAAGTGTGCTCCTTTATCCCTATCACCTATGTCCCCCATCCCAGAACCCTCCTCCCTTCTGGTAACGCAGCAGTTTGTTCTCTGTAGTGAGGAGTCTACTTCTTGGTTTGCCGCTCTTTTTTCTCCTCTTTGCTCGTTTGTTTTTGTTTCTTAAATTCCACAAATGAGTGAAATCATGGTATTTGTCTTTCTCTGACTCATTTTGCTTAGCATAATACTAACACCATCTGTATTGTTGCAAATGGCAAGATTTCATTCTTCTCATGGCTGAGTAATATTCCACTGTGTATATGTGTGTTTATGTAGACATCTTCCTTATCCGTTCTTCAGTTGATGGACACTTGGCCTGTTTCCATAATTCGGCTATCGTAGATAATGCCACTGTAAACATTGGGTGTGTATATCGCTTTGAATTAGTATTTTTGTATTCTTTGGGTAAATACCTAGTAGTCAATTTGCTGAATCATAGGGTAGTTGTATTTTTAACTTATGAGGAACCTCCATACCATTTTCCAGCGTGGCTGCACCAGTTTGTTTTCCCACTAACAGCGTGCAAGGATTCCCCTTTCTCCACATCCTCGCCAACACCTGTTGTTTCTTGTGTTGTTGGTTTTAGCCATTCTGACAGGTATAAGGTGATATCTCATTGTAACTTTGATTTGCATTTCCCTGATGAAAAGACGTTTAACATCACCTGTCATGTGTCTGTTGGCCATCTGGATGTTGTCTTTGGAAAAATGTTAGCTCGTATCTTCTGCCCATTTTTAGTCAGATTATTCGTTTCTGGGTTTTAGGTTTTGTAAGTTCTTTATCTTCTCCCATCCTGTAGGCTGCCTTTTAGCGCTGTTGATCATTTCCTTTGCTGTGCAGAACCTTTTTAGTTTAATGTAGTCGCATGGGTTTATTTTTGCTTTTGTTTCCCTTCCCTCAGGAGACATATCTAGAAAGTTGCTATGGCCAGTGTCAAATTACTGCCTGTGTTCTCTTTTAGGATTATTATGGTTTCAGGTCTCACATTTAGGTCTCTCATCCATTTTGAATTGATTTTTATGTATGGTATAATAAAGTGGTCCAGTTTCTTTCTTTTGGATGTTACTGTCCAGTTTTCCCAACATTGTGTGTTGAAGACACTGTCTTTTTTCCCATTGGGTATTCTCTCTTGCTTTGTCGAAGATTAATTGTCCATATAGTTGTGGGTTCATTTCTGGGTATTCTGTTCTGTTCCATTGATCTGTGTGTCTATTTTTGGGCCAGCACCATACTGTTTTGGTTACTGCAGCTTTGTAATATAACTTGAAGTCTGGATTTGTGGTTGCCCCCAGCTTTGTTTTTCTTTTTCGGTGCTGCTTTGGCTATTCGGGGTCTTTCATGGTTCCATACAAATTATTAGGATTCTTTGTTCTAGCTCTGTGAATAATGCTGTTGATACTTTGATAGGGATTGCATTGAATGGGTATAATGTTTTGGGTAGTATAGGCATTTCAACAAATATTTGTTCTTCTAATCCATGAGCATGATGGGATGTCTTGTCATTTCTTTGTGTCATCTTTGGTTTCTTTCATCGGTTTTTGTAGCTTTCAGAGTACAGGTCTTTCACCTCTTCGGTGAGGTTTATTCCTAGGTGTCCTATTATTTTTTATCTCAGTTGCTAATTTTTATTGTTTTTTTCAATTACTTTTTGACTGTTTAGGCTAAGTATATGGTTGGTCAGTTAAATTGTGTGTGGCATCAGGGATAGAAAACTAGAGGCAGTATTTAAAATTGAGGTATAGAACAAGTGTTATTCCAAATAGCTGGTCCACAAACTGTTAACCAGTTCATGATGGATAAGGAGCTTGGGCTAAACTCTAAATCAGTCCAGTCTCCTTCATCAAGAATATCTTGCTATGAAAAAACCAAGTTAGCTGAACTAAGCATTATACTTAGTGATGTAGATAATGTCCTAGACTACTAAGTTTGCAGACTGGTGCCAAGTTCACAAACTGCACTTTGAGTAGCCCTGGTATGAAATGTGTAAGCTTCATTTTCTGTTGTACATACCGAGTAAGATTATTAGGGGCAGTTTGCTATAAATAAGGGCCCTCCACGTCATCTGGTGTCTTGGTATGCTTGCGGTCCTGGTAAGTTTGGAATTTTCCAGTGTTAACTCTAAGATGGAGTTCAAATTCCATTCTCAACAAACCAGTCAGTTGCAAATGATGGAAGACAAGATCTTTATAAAACAGGGCACCAGTATTAATCCCAAGCTTATCATTTTATGGCATACTCCAGAAAATACTGTTTGTAGCATTTCACTTGGGATTTTAAAGTAAGTCCTGCTAAAGGAAGAAAGATACCGAAATTAAATGAGTAAATAAATGTATATAAAGTATTTTGCCACAGTACCTGACAAACGATCAATAAATAGTAGCTCCTATTTTAACTAAGACTGAAGAGGATTTTATGCTTCATAGATTTAAAAAAATTAGGAAAGAAGGCTAGCACATTTGTCTCTTAACTCTTGATAATTTTTTGAAGATTTTAAGGATTTAAACTGTTCTGAATGCAGTTAATTCAAGTTCTCTAAAATTAGGGTTTTTTTCCCCATAGCTGCATGTTAAACACCATTACTAAATTTCATTAAGCGTGTGGTTGTTACTGGCTTGGGGTTGGGTTTTTATTTTGACAGAAGGGGTATAAATCAAGAGTAATTTTTAGATACTACACATTATACTGATATGAATGATGTGGTTTTCCCAAAGCCAAACAAATGAAAATATCATTCTTGGTCACTGCAGTTGATCCAGAATCTGTGGTAGGATATGCTCACAGAGATTTCTAGTCATTCTGTCTTCCTCCTCCCTGTCCATTCCTCCCTCACACCCATGGAAAGATTCTTTTGAAAGCTGACAGCTTCCGAAAGTCTTCCTTTTATCAGTACTCGGTGAAGCGTATCACTTGCCCCACCTGCCTTTGAGTCTGCCAAAATGCAAGGCTTGGTGGCTGACTCCCTTGCTATGGGAAGCACAGAATAAAAATACCTTATTTTTCTCCTCAAAAAAAAAAAAAGTACCTTTGAAAACTACTGGACCATTTCATCCCTGGGAAAATATTTTTGCTTACCATATTCAGAACTGTTTGTCACAGGCTACAAGTATTGATTTACAATTTCTTAAAGATTTATCTAATTCCAGTATTTTATTAGTTAGAATTCTTTATATTGCACGTAACTAAATCCAGCTCAGATAGGCTGAAAACAGTAAAAAGATCCTGTTGACTCATATACCTACAGTTGAGGCACACAGCCTGACCCTGGGGCTTAAGCCATATTACCAGGATCTGATTTCTCTTTGCTTCTCAGCTCTGTTCCTCAGCATGGACTTAATTTAATTCCCTTGGCCTCAACCTGTCTGCTACGTGTATAGTAAAAGAAACAGTAATAATACTGTCTTATAAATTTGAAAATTACTAAGTAAATCTTAAAGTTCTCATCACAAGAAAAAAAACTATGTGAGGAGGTGATAGATGTTAACTCAACTTTAGTGTAATAATCATTTCGCAATATATGTATCAAAGCAAACTAATACAACTTTAATACAAATGTTATATGTCAATTACAGCCCAAAATACAGATTCATAAGTCAGAATAAAAGATAAAACAAGATTTCTATCCCCCCTCCTTTGTCTCTCTTTTCCTGATATTTTTTGATACAGCTCAGGTTTTGTTCTCTGAAAATAAAAACGCCCTAATAGGGGCGCCTGAGTGGCTCAGTGGGTTAAGCCGCTGCCTTCGGCTCAGGTCATGATCTCGGGGTCCTGGGATCGAGCCCCGCATCGGGCTCTCTGCTCAGCAGGGAGCCTGCTTCCTCCTCTCTCTCTGCCTGCCTCTCTGCCTACTTGTGATCTCTCTCTGTCAGATAAATAAATAAAATCTTTAAAAAAAAAAAAAAAAAAAACGCCCTAATAAAAACCTAATTTAAAAAACTAAAAAGGGATCATTTTTAGCTTAGGCTCTGTGATCATTTAATGAGATGCTCCTAAGCATGCTCTTTCTTTTTAGCCATATCTCATACTCTGTTTCTTTTTGATAAGCCACTCTTTCTCCACGGGAGAAACAAAACAGTTATTGTTTTGCTAGAGAAGTCCCAAACCATCATTGGTATTCCTTATTTCCAAAGCATGATGCTCCAGGTCATTGAGACATTGCTACAAGATTCCATTTTCTGCCTTGATTTGCATGTACATTAGGCCTTAATATGTTTTCTTAGAAGGGTCTCTGTAATTATATACAATGTTGCTACATTA
Organism: Enhydra lutris kenyoni; assembly: GCF_002288905.1. Lineage (NCBI taxonomy): Eukaryota > Metazoa > Chordata > Mammalia > Carnivora > Mustelidae > Enhydra > Enhydra lutris. Next base: position 7,414,989 of record NW_019154111.1, read on the forward strand.
TTGATTGTAAGTTGGTTGTTTCACTTTTAACTAGCTTATTTTTTCTTTCACTTGTGACTCTAATACTGTTCTTTTGTTTGTGTCTGAGCCTTGATTTTTGAAGGTAAGTGACGTTCAGAGACGGCTCTGTTAATGGCAGATGAATTGTACCCATGCAGAGAGCTGTTATTTTAGATGAAAGGGTTTTTTTTTTTTTTTAACCTTTAAGAGCATAGTAAAATTCAGTTCTGCTTTTTCAAAATTACTTTGATTTTTTATTATTGCATAAGCTTCTTTAATGGATACCCTATAGTTTTGTTAGCCAAATACTTTTTTGGAAATTGACTGTGCTCTTTCAAAAATCCTTCGTTGCTAAAATAAGGCTATTCCAGAGCACTTTTTTTATTGTTAAAATCAATGTTTCTATTACGAAATCTGGTTCTGCCTTTTGTCAAAAGTTTGAATCCTTATCGATTATTATGAATTCATTTTAAAAGTACTTAGTTTGAAAAGTTTACCAAATTAACATTTATAATAATTATCCCGCTGGTATATCATTAGTATAGAAAAAAAGCCAAAGTAAACGAAGTTGAAAACTTAGTATGATTACAACCAATAGGGGTAAAAAGAAAGAAAAACCACAAAAACAAAAGAAAGAGGTTTAGTAGAACATTCAAAATCAAACTATGGGATATGCTAGATCACTTACTGGACAAGTTTTTTTGTTTCTAATTTAATGCAATGGAAGATGAAGTTTATGACCCATGTGGGAATTAGAAACATTTACTTCTTGATTGTCCATATAACAAAAGAAGAAGCTAACATCTGTGGAGAACATAATATGTACAAGCAATTTGTTTATGTTATCACCTTTAATTTCTGTCAACCCAAATATATAGGTATAATCATCTCCATATTGTGGATAAGGAAACCATTTGGCTCACGACGGTTAAGTATCTACCCAATGTTAAACAAAATATAATGGAATTAAGATTTGTTCCAGGATTGGGACGCCTGGGTGGCTCAGTGGGTTAAGCTGCTGCCTTCGGCTCAGGTCATGATCCCAGCGTCCTGGGATCGAGTCCCGCATCGGGCTCCTTGCTCAGCGGGGAGCCTGCTTCTCCCTCTGCCTCTGCCTGCCACTCTATCTGCTTGTGCTCACTCTTGCTCTCTCTCTCTGACAAATAAATAAATAAAATCTTTAAAAAAAAAAAAAAAAAAAAGATTTGTTCCAGGATTATGACTCAGAAGTCCATGTTCTTTCCCTATCAGAATTACAGGCAGGGACAGTTACAAGAATGAAACACATTTATTTCTGTAGATAAAGTTATTTGGCCCAATCTTTTATTTTTGAACTAGTAATAATTTTTTAAAAAATCAATACATGTGGAACTTCCACTTCAAGATTGAGGTACAAGCACATGCCATGGTATCCCCTTTTTCCCTCCTATGACAGAAAAGTGGTTTTTAAAATGAATCAGTATTTGCTTTGGAACATAAGCAGGGCTCCATTAGAGAAGTTATAATGAATCCTTGAGACACAGAAAGCAGAGGGGTTGGAGTTGAAGAAGAAAACGTTCCCTGAAATGAACAAGAGAGTATTGCAAGAGAGTATTGAAAAGGTAGGAGCTGATCCAAGACTGCTGTAAGCCCAGAAGTGGTGAGCATCCTGAGTAACAAATAAGTGAAGATTTGGATGCACTTCAGGAAGAAACAGATTTCAACCCAAGAGAAAAACTGAGATGCAAGAAGGATCAGAATCAAGAAATTAATCTGTGAATAAATCTAAATGAATATGAAAATACAAAGCAAACACTGAAGTTAAAAAAATAAGCTACTATAGAATTATTAAATAACAACCTATAAGATGGAAAGGAGTACATGAAAAACATTATATAAAACTGGGGAGAAGAGACCAGGGAAAAGACACAGGTGAAACAGGTTAAAATGCAGGCTCAAGAGGCATCCTGGGAAATGTAGCAGTAGCAGAGGAGGAAGCAGCCCAAGCAAGAGTGTGAAACAAACTTCTGCGTAGAACCAGCAGCAGCCAGACAGCACAGCAGTCCGTGAAAAGGCCAAGCCTAATCGACGTCCCCTTGTTTTTATCAAAGCAAAACAGACTGTTGAAGTATATATTATTTTGAATTGTAATTTTCTCAGTTGAATAAGGTTTTTTGTTTGGTTGGGTTTTTGCCCTAAAAGATCTCAACCAGGAAATGTGAGGAGTAAAAGGGATATTTAAAAGGTGATAAAAAAAAAATCTATCCTATAGTCTAGAGGTTGGCACACGTTTTATTACAGTCATGTATGACTTTGTGGACGATGTGGTCACTGGAGCTCTAACGCAGCCATGGACAAACTAAAACAAGTACAGGAGTTTGTATGGAATCACAGAAAACCTGAATAGCAAGGCATTCTTGAGAAAGAACAAAGCTGGAGGCGTCATAACCCCTGATTCCAAGATAAATACTCCAAAGCTATAATGAAACACTATGGTACTGTCACAGAAATACACATTCTGTTCAGTGGAACAGAATAGAGTCCAGAAACAAACCCGTGCTTAATATGGTCAATAAACCTATGACTGAGGAGGCAAAATATACAATGAGGAAAAGAAAGTCTCCAAAACATGATGCTGGGAAAACTGCACAATTACAGAAGAGTAAAACTGGACTACTTTCTTACATCAAGTGCACAAAGTAAACCCAAAATGGAGTAAAGACCTGTAAATGGGACTTGAAATTTCCCAGAAAAAAACGTAGTAATCTTTTTTTTTTTTTTTTTTTTTTCTCAAGATTTTATTTGTTTATTTGAGAGAAAGAGAGAGAACATGAGAAGGGAGAGGGTCAGAGGGAGAAGCAGACTCCCTGCCAAGCAGGGAGCCCGATGCGGGACTCGATCCCGGGACTCCAGGATCATGACCTGAGCCGAAGGCAGTCGCTTAACCAACTGAGCTACCCAGGTGCCCTGTAGTAATCTTTTTGACATTGGCCTTAGCAACATTTTTCTAAGGCGAGGGAAACAAAAATAAACTCTTGGAACTACACCAAAATAAAAAGCCTTTGCACAGTCAAAGGCACTATTAACAAAATGAGAAGGCAACCTACCGAAAGAGAGATTTAAAAATTATATATTCAATAAGGGGTTAATATCCAAATTATATAAACATACAGCTTAACACCAAAAACACCCAAATAATCAAATAGACATTTTTCCAAAGAATGCATGTAGATGGCCAGCGGACACATGAAAGGAAGCTCAGTATCACTAATCATTAGAGAAATGTAAAATCAAAACCTCAATGAGATAACAATACCTTATACCAGTCAGAATGGCTAGTATCAGAAAGATAAGGAATAACAAGTGTTGTCAAGGACATGGAAAGAAAATAACTTTTGTGCACCATTGGTGGAAACATAAATTGGTACGGCTATTGTGGAAAATAATATGGAGGTTTCTTAGAAAAATTAAAAATAGAAATACCATATGATCCAATAATTCCACTACTGGGTATTTACCCAGAGGAGACTCAAACATTAATACAGAAAGGTATATGCACTCCTGTGTTTATGACAGCATTATTTACAGTAGCCAAGATATGGAAGCAGTCTACTGTCCATACAGAGATGAATGAATAAAGGATACACACACACACAATGGAATATTAGCCATAAAAAAGAAAGGAATCTTGCCATTTGCAACATGGACAGATGTAGAGGGTATTAATGCTAAGTGAAATCATAGACAAATACCATATGATTTCACTTATATGTGGAATCTAAGAAGCAAAACAAAGCATAAACAGAGCCATAATTACAGAGAACAAACTGGTGGTTGTCAGAGGGGATGGGGCAGGAGGATGGGCAAAATGGGTGAAGGGGAATGGGGGGGTGAGTATAGGCTTCCGGCTATGGAATATATATGTCAGGGGGATGAAAGGTACAGCATAGGAATATCGTATAGAGTTGTCCAGTCACTATGTTGTGTACCTGAAACTTATGTAACATTGTGTGTCAACTGTAGTTGTAAAAAAGCTGCTATGGAGAAAGGACAGGCATGGCTGCATTCCAGTAAAACTTTACTTACAAAAGCAAGCATCTGGGTCATAGTTTGCACACTCCTGTTCTAGCTCACGAATAGTTTGGAATTTATAGCACACATCATTTTAAAACACCAACCCTCAGTGGGAAAGTGATCTTTCCTAAGTGATACAAGTTGAGAATGTTATCTATCATTCTGGGTGCTTTTATTCACCTGTGTTAATACCTATTTGTTGAAAAGTTTTATTATCAGTTAATGGAGCCAAATAAGAGCTTATAAGACAGTGATCTGGAATTTTCCTTGTTTATTACTGATCTTCCTGACTAAAATCTCATCAATAGCATTGTTTCATGAAGACGTTAGTTAGAAGAGAGTTAATCATGAAATGATACTCTTGAATTTTATTATTAGCCAGTGGACTCTCATAAGTCCAAAATTCATTTCTTTCCCACAGCTACATATATTTTAGTATCTTAATTTTCTGAGAGAAAGTTTGCCTGTAGCATTAATACACTGTCATGTTAGGCATTTCCTATAATATTGTTATGATATATATTATCTAAAATATAGCAACATTTCTATATTAATACTAAAATTCCTTATAATTTATGTAATATCTTATAATTTATATAATTGATAATTGGATTTTAAGAAGTATCCTTGTTTCCTAATCCTAAGGAAAACCACTTCTAAATAAACCAGTGTGGTGAAAAGGGAAATATTTAAATGTTTACTTCTATTCCTCTTTCAAAGATGTTGAGTTTACTCTAATTTTGTAGATAGGTAAGCTGAGTCATCTACCCTGGTGTGTGTTCCTTTTTTGTCCCCATGTAAGTACACATCGCTATTAAAAATGACCACTCAGCTTCCTGTGAAAATAAGGATTCTTTTAAATAAACAGAAAAAGTTGTACCCTAGCACGTGAGAATGAAGATCTTGTAAATTGAAGATGTAATCCAAGTTTTTAAAACATGGTAATTACTGTTTTCCTAGATTAACAAACCTACAGCATATTTCAGTTGTTATTATACACGATCATTTGTTACTAGTGGTAATTAGCACCGTAAGCTGTATCTGAGAGGAAGAAAGCCAAAGAAACTGGGCTTTTTTTGTTTTCCATGATTTCTCGGCTTCACTGTGTCAACAAAGTTCCCTCCTTAGCAGGACATGTCTGCTATAACCAAATGACAGATAGGTGACCGCTGGTTGTGCAACACTAATTGTAGTGACTCCTAGCTGTTGCAGACAACTAAGTTGTCTGCTCCTGTTTGAGTAGGACAAATGAGATACCTTCCTCTTATAAAGAGGAAATGAAGCTATTAGTGTTTTATGTACAGTTGGTCTAAAGAGTAAAAAATACTAAACATCAGTTTAAGAAAATTTAGAAGACCATCTTATAACATTGTTTTTGCTAAACATATTGGCATTGTATTTTTAAAATGCAGCAGCCAGTTAATGATAAAAACTGAATACCCCTCTCGAATACCCCTCTCAAATACCAGCATTGTCAAATTTTCAAAGTGTCCGTCGTACAGATTTTGCTGCTGAACGGAGAATCTAATGGATAAGAGCCAAAGATTGGGAAGTCCCCCTTCTCAGCAGAGACAAGTCCGTGCTTGCAGGTAGAACCATTTTTCACTCTAATTACTCCTTGCTCCACCCCCAGTAAAACCTAGACAGCTTTACATACCCTCAAGCACAGATTCTCTGATTGCTCAGAACCCCCGAGTTCTCTTCCATTTCACAGGGGCAAGTCTGGCTTTAAAAATGCTTTAGGACAGATGACTCTCAAAGAATCCAGCAATGCCTTTCTGAATTGCCAGAATTAATACAGCCACAAATTTTACTGCCTCAAATGAAGAAATCAGTTGTTACACTGTTTAATGTTTCCTGAGTCTCATACACAGATATGTCATGGTAAGCTCGTTTTTTTCCCATTTAGATCTTTTAGTCTGGAGTCATTATTGAATAGTTTTTGTCAGGGGTGTATACTGGGGCTCAGCTGCTTCCACACCAAAACCCCCCTACCCCGCCCCACCCAGTTTAGCTCTCAGTTCTGCTTCTTAATAGCTTTTGTGGTTTTGAGCAAGTTCCTTCACATGTAAGCCTGGTGAATGTTCTCTCCCGCAGCACGGAGCCAGCACAGTAGTTCCCCCCACCCCCCCTTCCAGAGTTTCACTTTTCACAGTTTCAGTTACCCTCGCTCAGCCACAGTCCAGATTCAGATGATCCTCCTCCTGACTGTCCGCAGAAGGTCAGTAGTAGCCTGATGCTGTGGCCATGCTGACATCGTTCACCCCTTGCACCTCATTATGTAGGCCCCGATCATCTCATACCACCACCTTTCAAATGAGCAACATGCACCTAACTGTTGCTTTCACTTGAACCCTTAGAGGCACTGTAGGGTTATTAATTGGCTTAATATCATACTGTGTCTCAGGGAATAGGGAGGCTGGAGGAGAGGGAGACAGGGGAAGTGGCCAGTCAGTGGAAATGTCAGAGTGCACACACCGGGTATCGATTAAGTTCCTCATCTGCTATGGGCACAATTCATGGTGCCCCAAAACAGTTACAGTGGGAACATCAGAGATCACAGATCACTCACAGATCACCAAAATAGAAAATGAAAAAAGTTTGAAATATCGCAAGAATTACCAAAATGTGACACAGAGATGTGAAATGAACTAATGCTATTGGAAAAATGGCACTGATAGACTTGTTTGATCCAGGGTTTCCACAAACCTCCCATTTGTTTAAAAAAAAAAAAAAGTATCTGAAGTGCAATAAAGCAAAGCACATTAAAATGAGGTATGCCTGTCCTTGCCACAGAGTAATGTTTTGCATACGTGAGCCTTTCCTTTGTCCTCTCCAGGTTGTGAAAATATGCAGAGAACTGGCTTCTTGTTCTCTTGAATGCCCCAGAATAGGAGTTGACAACCATTTTCTGTAAAAGACCAAATAACAAATATCTTGGGCTTTGCAGGGCACATGGTCTCTGTTACAGCTGCTCAGCTCTGCTGTTGTAGCATGAAAGCAGCCATAAGCAATGTCAAGGGGTGGGGGGGAGGAATGAGATGTCTGTGCTCTGGTAAAATGTTACCAAAACTATGTCTAGCAACAAATGGAATACTTCATAAATATATGTTGAATAGTCTTAGGAATTGGTTATCTATAACAATGTTTTTAGCTTGAAAGTGTTCAACAGTTAACATACTGTATACATAATTGTATAAGGTTCTTCATTTTCCTGTAGGAGGCACAAAAATACTTAAAGTTAATAAATTCTTGAATCTGGGTCTACCCTGATGTTTTTTAGGAGAAAAGCCATAGGTCATTTTTAACTAAAGATAGCATGGAACACAAAATGTATAATCAGAAAGCTCTAGTTTAACTTGCTAACTGACTTTGGGCAAGTTCCTTAACCTCTCTGAGCTTAGAGTTAAATCTCTTATTAAAAAGAGAGAATGGGGCGCCGGCGTGACTCGGTTCCATGTCTGCCTTTGGCTTATGTCATGATCCAGGGTCCTGGGATCAAGTCCTGCATTAGGCTTCCTGCTTGGTAGGGAGTGTGCTTCTCCCCCATTTCTCCTCGCTCTCTCACTCTCTCTTTCTCTCAAAAATAAGTAAATAAAATCTTCAAAATAAAAAAAGAACAGTACCTACTTTACAGGGCTGCTGTGAAGAAAAAATGAGATGATGTATCTGTAGTATTAGATAAAAACTCAAAACTGCTACAAAGAAACCTAACATTCGGTGCATTGAGTATTACATTAGATTCTTTGGGGTACCCAGAAATATTCTTCACTCTATCTCCTGTGTCATTATGTAAATTAAATGTGCTATTAAATCCTATACCAGTAAATAACATTATACAACATGTGTAAATGTAGATATTTGAATAATTTTTTTAATGTTACCGTTTTTAGTAGATTTCAAAATTGAATTGTGTAAGTTCTGTGGTAATGGTAATATTTAAGTGTGTACTCAAACAATTGAAAGTTCCCAGATTCTGAGCACTTTATCATACTACTATGGAACTATAAAGAAATGCCCCAAATCATGAGATAAGGGAGTTCTTAATGAGCAGTTTCTCAAGACTGTTCTAAAATGCATATGAATTAATCCAAAATAAATATTTTGCAGTTAACAGTGATTTGGTATGTATATACATAAGATGGTAGAAAGGTCTTTTTCCTTTTAATGTGATGGGTATATATGATCACTAAGGGTAAGATTGATGTTACTAATATTCCCTTGCACTGTGACCCACGTATGCATTTTTGTTGAGCAACTGTTACACACCAAGCATCATTCTAGGTGTTAAAAGTACAGAGGTGAATATAACAAGACCCCTGCCCTCCTGGAGCCCAGCCTAATTTGGGGGAGACAAGTCTTTTAATATAATTAGACTGGTAACTGCCTAAAGAGAAGTAGAGTTTATCTGTAACAAAAACTCCTCCTACAGTGATTCAACCAAGAAAGTAACTCACAACAAGATGTCTGAGGTTTGTAGTCCAAGGCTGGGCAGCCGGATGTGCTGCGTCATCAACGTCCCACACTCCCTTCTCCATCTTCCCCAGACCTTATGGTCACAAGAGGCCTGCTGAACCTCCAGGCATTGTGTCTGTGTTTTGGGTAGGAACAAGAGGAAAGAGCTAAGAACTCTGTCCTCCTGGGGCTTTACTGAAGAAGGAAAGGCCTCCATGGGAGAGGCCAAATTTGTGTCAGATGGCCATCGGTAGCTCTGTAGGCATCTGGGGATTCAGTTTCTTTCAACCTCTGAAGCAGGGGAGAGCAAAGTCTAGTCTAATAGAGGGAGACAAATACAGAAAGCCAGTGCATTAAAGTGTTGTGATTGCTGTGGCAGTAGTTTCTATGTGACATAGTAAGGATTTGAAGGAAGAAGAGGTCAAGTGTGGTCCTGGAGGTCAAGGGCATGATGTTATAAATAAGGATGCCATTACAACTTCAGGCACCACAATTCATAAAGCAGTTGATACCTGAGCTGAATCTTAGAAACTTGTGTCCAGGAATCTAACAGAATTGTGGGACCATTCTAAACAGAAGCAACAATGATAGAAAAGTCACAGGGACAAAGGCCTTGATGCATTAGGGTAAGATAAAAAATTATTCACAGCTACAACATACACTAGGAAGGATTTAGCAAGAAATATGGCTAGACAGGTAAATAGCAAATTATGCCTCATTTGTCATATTATTTATCTCTATTCTCTTCTGTTAGGATACCATTAAGGTTTTTTGGTAGGTGGGTAGTATGATCAGACTTGGATTTTAACAGACATCACCCAAATAAGTGTACAGAATCTGAACCGAAATGGTGTAAGAAGTGAAAAAAGAGGGGTGCCTGGGTGGCTCAGTCAAATGTCTGCCTTTGGCTGAAGTCATGATCCCAGAATCCTGGGATCAGGCCTGGCATCCGGCTCCCCTCTTAGTAGGGAGTCTGCTTCTCCCTTTGCCCCTCCCCCCACTCTGTGCTCTCTCTTTGCCTAATAAATATTTTTAAAAAGTGAGAAATGATAGGAAATTATTGAATTAGGATTTCTGTATAAAAATCCTGAACTAAGAAAGTAAATGGTAGCAAGGACAGCTGAGAAATGTTAAGAATAGTCTGTTCTAAAGACTTGGTGACTGATTATGTGGGAAGTAAACAAAATTATATGATGTCTGCACATTTCCTGGAAGATAGTGGTATTCTTTACCATGATAGAAAAAAACTGAAAAATGAACACATCTGTAGGAAAAGATTATGGAGGAAGCACATGTAGAGGTGAGCCAGCTTGAGCCAGACGATGAGAACAATAACATAGGAAAAGGGGCCTATTCCCTAAATGGCCTTATGGGATGGAACCACCCTACCAATCTTAATACTCTTGGCACTAGACTATTTGAGAGAATAATTTATATTGTTAGAATGCACATAATTACCCCAAATAATCGACTGTCAGTGCAGTCCCTATCAAAATTCCAGTGGCATTCTCACAGATACAGAAGAAAAAATTCCCAACTTCATATGTGGAACCACAGAAGATTCCAAATAGCCAAAGCAGTCTTGAGAAAGAAAAACAAATTTGGTGGCATCATACTTCATAATTTCAAAACCTAAAGCTTATAGTAATCAAAACAGTAATGTGTTAGCATAAAAACAGACACACACAGGAAATAAATGGGATAGCAGAGAGCACCCAGAAATAAACCCACATGTATATGGTCAACTAGTTTCCTATACAGGAACCAAGAACATACAGTCAGAAAACGGCAGTCTCTTCAATAAATGGTGTTGGGAAAACTGGACAGCTGTCTTACACCTTACATAAAAATCAACTAAAAATGGATTAAAGACTTAAACATAAAACTTGAAAACTGTAGGGGCACCTGGGTGGCTCAGTGGGTTAAAGCCTCTGCCTTCAGCTCGGGTCATGGTCTCAGGGTCCTGGGATCGAGCCCCGCGTCGGGCTCTCTGCTCAGCGGGGAGTTCCCCCCGCCCCTCTGCCTGCCTCTCTGCCTACTTGTGATCGCTCTCTCTCTCTCTCTCTCTGTAAAAAAAAAAAAAAAAAAAAAAAAAACTTGAAAACTGTAATATTCCTAGAAGAAAACGTAGGGGTTAAACTCCTTAACATCTGTGTTGGCTCTGTTTTTTTTAACTTGACACCAAAAGCAAAGGCAAAAAAAGCAAAACTAAGTAGGTGGGACTACCTCAAACAAAAAGCCTTCTGTACAGCAAAGGAAATAACAAAATGAAAAGACAACCAATGGAATGAGAGAAAAGATTTGCAAATCTAGTATATAAGGGGTTAATATCCAAAAATATATAAAGAATTACAACTCAATTGAAGAAGAAACACAATCTGATTAAAATATGGGTAGAGGGGTGAACATTTTTCCAAAGACGACATACAGATGGCCAGCAGGAACGGGTAAAGGTGCTTCCCCAGTCATCAGGGAAATGCAAATCAGAACCACAATGAAATCTCACTTCTCACCTGTTAGAATGGCTATCATCAAAAAGACAAGATACAACAAATGTCGGCAAGGATAGGAAGAAAAGGGAACCCTGTTGGTGAGAATTTAAATTGGTGTAACCACCATGGAAAACAGTATGGAGTTTCCTCAAAAAAATTAAAATAACTTCCGTATGACCCAGCAATTCCACTTCTGGGTATTTATCTGAAGAAAATGAGATCACCATCTTGAGAAGATATCTGCAGCCCCCATGTTCACTGCTGCATTTATTGACAGTAGCCAAAACATCCAAACAACCTAAGTGTCCATCAACAAATGGATAAAGAAAATGTGGTGTATAATACACAATCACGTGTGCACACACACACACACAGGAATATTATTCAGCCATTAAGGAAATTCCGCCATTTGCAGCAACATACATGGATCTTCAGGGCATAGTAAAATAGTGAAATAAGTCCGAGACCAGTACTATATAATCACTTATATGTGGAGTCTTTAAACACACACACACACACACACACCCAGACTCATAGAGTGAGCTGATTGATGGTTGTCAGAAGTGGGGTGTTGGGGAATGGACAAAATGAATGAAGGTGGTCAAAAGATACACACTTACCAGTTGAAAGAGGGAGTTCTGGGGATGTAATACACACCATGGTGACTATAAGAGGTAAAAAAGAATCAAAAGTGTTCTTACAGAACAATATAAAAGTTGATCTTGACAAAATAGAAAAGCTTAAGTGAAGAAGTACAGGGAATGATGGGAAAGTAGAGAAAATATAAAGTAGAGGGATGAGATACTGTCAGAACTGATGGAACAAGAAATATAAATTTAAATGCTAGTTATTTAAACCTCTAAAGAAACAAACGGATATTTTAAATATAAGAAATAGGACAGTCTGGGGAAGAAGGTGGTGGTGAGCTAAAGCCTCATCCATGTGGCAGGAAGTAAGAAGATAATATCCAAAGTTAATAATGCAAATAAACAGGAGTATTATTTAGAGCTATGAAAATAATCACTAGAATTAAAAACAAATGATTAAAAATGCTTTCCTCAAGGAAGGGGTGCAGTCAAATATACTAACTTACATAAGTTTGCTAGTAATTACATTAAGCACTAAAAATCACTTTAATATTCTTATCCACATTAATAAAATTGGTTCATCATTTTCAGAATTGGTTTGACTTTGTTAGATTTATTTCTACATATTTTATTGTTTTTAATGCTATTACAAATGGAACTGTTTTCTCAGTTTCATTTTTGAAATTTGAATATTGAACCTTTTGTCTTATGAAATGCCCCTCTTGGTAGTAATACTGGTTTATCTTTTCTGTTGTCTGAGATAAAGTCACTCTAGTTCTCCTAGGGTTATTAATTTATTTTTAAAAGAAATACCTATATATGCACATTTAGAACAAAAGAGTAGATAAACACTAAAAAAGTATGTGACCTATAGAATTAAGAGTTTTGTGGAGTTCTTTTGTATTTTGAGTTCTGTGGTGTGTCTATTAAAATTAGGGAGAAAAAGTGACTTATGTAAATGAGCTAGATTTTTGTTATTGTTGCTACAAAAGGCAGCAATGACTCTACCAGGTAGAAAAAGCAATTTTTGAAGATATTGGACTAGTCGTAGAACCAACAGGATCGCTGGAGGACTAGGCTCAGAAGAGGGAGGAGCTCCGGCAGCTCCGGGTCTCTAGGTAGCAGAAACTCCTCGGCCATCTCCTCTGGGTCATGCCACAGGAATAAATGAACTGGATTTTTTTCCTTAGTAAGATTCAAAATCCAGAAGTGAGAGTCCTGACTAGGTCAAATAAATCTTTGACACGTTACTGAGGAAAATACATGGCTCTTTCAGTTACATAGTCCTAGGACTCCACACAGTAGGGTCCAAAGAACCCTCAAAATGAAATTAGGATGCTGTTATCAAAAGAAGGGAAATGCATTCTGGCAGCTAAAAAGCAAGCGATCTTCGCTGAAATCTTTAACTTTTTTGTTAGTGCAGAATTATAGTTTCTAATGCTAGTCGTTGTAAAAAGCAGGGATCGAATAAATGGTTTTGAATACAGTGATCCCAGTTACTGTCCCACAGCCCATAGAGGACTTACCCACTGAAGTTCTCTCAGATTTCCACTTGACTAGGATTTCCATGTGTTCCATGAAGCAGTTATATTCAGTAAGAAAATGAGGAAATAAAGGTTTTTATAATCCTATTGAAGAGGACTTTGTAATAATGGAACACTTCCTAAGGTGTCCTCTTCTTGGTTTACCTGATCAGTTTGGTCTTATTCATCAAGACCCAGCTCAAGCACTGCCTCGTTAGAAGCCTTTCTCCCTGACACCCTCCTCTCACACCCCGGTTTGGCTAACAGAGCTCTCATGCATGTGCGTAACACTAGGATTCTCGTCCACCTCTGTCGTATTGGTTCCTTTGTCTCCCACGCTAGCCAGACTTGCAGACTATCTTGTTTTTCTTGGATTTTCCAGCTCCTTACACAGTGTCTACACGTTCACTAAATACTTGTTGAATGAATGACTCTCCCGGAGCACAGGGGTAAGGCATTCTCTGTCTAGAACCCGGCGTGTATAACGACATGGCACATGGCATGTGAGCATGATGAGAAGTTCCATAGGTTAATGGGAGAGTTACACAGCGTTCTTTAGGAACGTGTCTCAAGTAAATGGTTTGTAAGCTCTGAATTGTAGAAATAGACATGTAGTATTTATGCACTCTCCACAAGGTGTTGCAAAGAAGTAATTTTGTCACAGTAATCCTTCCTTTAGCCAAAGTGATTTTCCCCATATTGCACCTAGGGAAACTCTTTTCTAAAGCTTAGTGAATGCATGATAGTAGAAATGAAAGGCAGTCGTTGCCTGTATTATTGGCAAGTTATGTTTGTAGCTTACAGTTTCTGGTGCCTGAAAAATAATCTGGTATTTTCACCACTTAGTCTACAAACTTGCCAGATGTTTGGGGTTTCTTTTCAGTAGAAGGGACCCCATTAGTATAGAGATTCTTGATTCTTGATCTACACATTAGCCTATGCAGATGATGGAGTCTCCGCGTTCCGGCAGACTCATTCAGTATTAATGGCCATTTCCTCTCTTTTCAGGGTGCTGATAAGACCGTGAAAGGTCCAGACGGACTAACTGCCTTTGAAGCCACGGACAACCAGGCGATCAAAGCCCTTCTTCAGTGACGGACGGATGGGCTGACAGCTCTGGAAGAAGGGCTCTCCTGTGGCCTCACACTGCTGCCTGTCTGTCTGTCACTCTCTATCTGCCAGCTTCTTCAGCTAAATACTTTAAGAGGGGTGAGGGGAGAGAGAAATTCATAACAAATCAGACTACCAGAAAAAAACAGTGTTTGGGAAGAGAGGAAAAAAACCGTGATCAGGCTTTTACTCGGATTCCTGATCAAGTCCGCCTCTTTTCCATTTCCAACAAAACATACAGCTTATGCCCAAGGGAGAGCAAAGACAAAACCTACCAGTACCATTTGACCCTTTCAGCTCCCTAGTTAGTTTATTCATGAGATGGTGTCGAGGGTCTGATCCTACCAAGGCCAGCTCTCCGTGCGGGGTAGCCGAAACTGCGCGAGCAGCGGCGGCTGCTGGGACCGAACTCCGGGTGCTGAGATAAGCAATCAGCTCTAGCCTTCTGCCTTAAGACGCACTCTACTGGGGGCCTCCTGGCGTAGTTAAGAGCGCTGCCCGTGGTCGGCGACCAAATCTTCCCTCAGCGACTTTCAGCTTTACATGGGAGCTCAGTTAAGGTGAGGGGGCACACTCCTAAATTCCCGGATGACTCAACTTTGGATTTCCTCTCCCCTTTCACATGGATTTCATGTATCTTTAGATAAAACTGACTAGTTTTATTTATAAAATCTTAAATTTTGGAAGCCTAAAGGAGAATCATTCCAGTGTGCATATTTTTTTCTCCTCTAGATTCAGACGTTTATATAACATTGAAACACTTTCATCCACCTGCTGGTAGTAAAAGGGGATTTAAACTTAGAATCATAGCCATAGCTTGTTAGTATCCTATAGAGAACGGTTGTCTTAGTACCTCTGGATTTTCTTTATTTCTCTTTGAATGGATTGGCCTCGGTTATGTTTGGAGAATCAAGGAACATTCTTTGGAAATCCTCTCTCAGACCCACCTTGGATGCGGATTACTGCATCAGAGCGGTCATTGGGGTGAGATTTACGATCTGGACAAACTGAGCCCTGTCCCTTCAAAAGTATGCTCATTACCAGGTTTCCCCACCTTGTCAGTCGGCTTCTGCTGAACATATGCCAGCCCACCTGCATAACAGATCCTTTGTTTCTTTACTAAACCATGCATCGCATTTAATGTGACCCCTTCAAAACGTATTCTGTGTTCCTAAAAATACAGGGCCCTACAGTGGGTGTTCCGACCTGCAGGAAATACTCAGACACGTGTTCAGATGTTCATTTCGTGAGCAGTACAACGAATTAAAACATACACCCTTAAATTTGCTATCTCGCATTTGAAATATTGACTCCTTTGACTTGCCATCCATAAAAGCTTGCTAAAAATGTTAGGGTTTTTCCTTAGCCAAATCATGCAATAATTGAATGTACCTCAAATTTTTAAAGGGGGGGGTTGGGTTAGGGGCTTGTATTCAGATTATGGATAACAAAGAATTATGATTTTGTAAGGCAATGTAGCATTCTAAAGCAGGGTTAAACTAGTATCAAGAGTAGCCAGCTAATAACAAATTTGAGTGATTGGTTGCTGATCGGTTGTTAGGGTGGGTGTGTGCGTGTGTGCGCGCGTGTGTGCATGTGTATTTTTCCCCATGAAACTTTTTTTTTTTTAAATCTTGTGGCTTTTTGCTTACAGCTAGCCTAACCCTGTAATTTTCCTGCATCCAAGAAAAGAATCCTAAAATAGCGGCTTAAATACTTCGATATATTTGGCTAATTCTGCTGTCTTAATACAGCTTATTAGAGTTGGATTAGAAGTCTGCAAACGGACTTCATCACACGACTGAATGGAAGAGCGATCCTCATGAAGATGGAGGGCATTTTATCGGTCTGTACTTTGGGAGCAACAAGGTGTTTCAGTACCTTCGTTTTCACCTCTTGGCATAATGCTGTTGACAAGGCTTGGGTTTTACCCGCTCTGGTTGTTACCTTTCCTTTCTAGCCGCTGTGCTGCGGGTGGCTGTTGCAGAGAGTGCGCGGTGCCCGTCATTCCTAAACCTGGTCTGCTTTGCTCAGTCACCCAGCGTAGAAAGCACGTGGTTCTTTGTACAGTTCATCCTGCTGTTCGTGTCGCAGTAGGGGCTCCTTCGCCTTCCCTCTTCTTTCTCAGCCATTTCGTAAGCCCCGTAACCCCGGGGCGACTGCTTGAGAAAATAACGGAAACATAGAATAGACTGGCCGACGTGGTTTACACTTTTTTTTTTAACTAGGTTATTTATAATGTATTTCTGAACCACTTGGCAGAGAAATTCGCAACACTTAATGTTCATTTTTTGAGTAAAGGAAGCTAAAAACAGGTCTGCTTTTGGTACTACGTGCATTAGTGAAAGGTTAAGTAAGTTTTGTTCTCCGCTGAATATTTAACATCTCAGAAGAAATCTTGCATGTTCTGTAGTTTTTGTATTAAGTCAGTCATTTTGTATGCACTATATCAAGTAAAAACAGGTGGTTTACCTGTTTACATTAGTATCCTAACAAACTCCCCTCCCTGCCTTGCAGCTTCAGACTGGTATCTAAGTAGACTTAGAGTTCAAACACAGCACCCGACAATACCCAAGTCACCCTTCTATGCGTAGCTCACCTTCTACACCCAGCGGGGCACAAAGGAGAGGTAGGCGGGTACAGTGTGTGCAGGCTGCAAGTAAGGCCCTTTACTCGTTGATTTCTTTCCCCCCAAATAATGGATCTTAAATCTAGATGTACCGACTTTTTTTTTTTCCTAAAACTTCAACTGAGCTGCTCTTTACTTCCTTGCAATATTGTGTACTCGGTTGTGTATAGAAGAAGCTGGTGAGAGTGCCCTCCTACCTAAGCAATTGCAGTGTTTTGCATGCAAAATTTTAAGAATTTAAATTGTCCTGATTCTATTTCGTAAATGGAGAAACAATCATATCTTTCTAAGCAGTACTGAAGGAAGACTAGTGCTTTGTGCATTTTGATATATTTGAGTTCATTTTTCCCATCATGTAATACTTTTGACACAGTTGGGTTTCTCATATGATCCTAGTTCATGTACATCCGAATGCTAAATAATACTGTGTTTCAGTTTTGTGTTGCAAGAACAAATGGAATAAACTTGAATTGTGCTACAAGGAACGAGTTGGCAGCTTTTCCTCCCTCAGCTCGGGGCCTTCCTTTCCAAGCCCTCCTCTCACCCTCAACCCAGCCTGTGATTGAGTCCAACTTTGGTATCATCCATATTCCCCCTCGTAACCCCCTGATGCTAGAAAAAAGTGGAAAGAAATAAGACAGGAAAGATTTAATTGAAATAAACTGCTCTTCCGCATCTGGAAGCTTTGGTCCTGTAGCAGTCTCCTGACGCAGACTGGCTCACTTACAAAATGTTCGGCAACCCTGACTAGCCAGCATGTCCTCGAGCATCCGGGCCAGAGTCATGGGCAGCCGCTCAGATCTTTCCTGTGCTCACGGAGGTTGCCACACATCCCAGGGTTTGCCAGACCTACTTGACCATGAGCGCTCTCTTAGCATATACTCCTCAGAACAAATGGTCTGATTTAACATTAAATCACTTTGAACCTCAAAATCTGAACAAGATTATATTCAGCTTGGTTCTGTTGTAATCTTGTCAACAACCTAAGACGACCGTGTATTTTTCCTTTGAAATCGCCAGTGAATAATAACAATAAGTGCAGGTGCTCAAAGGCAGCAAACGCCATCTTCCAGGACCTTCCTCTTGCCAACTGAGGTGTAAGCATGGGACACCCTGTAGGGGTAGATGTGAGCATTCACAGATTTTTTGATCAATGAAACCTTAAGCATCAGGGGTGCCTGGATGGCTTACTTCGTAAGTGTCTGACTCTTGGTTTCAGCTCAGGTCATGACCTCAGGGGCCTGGGATCCAGCCCACATCCAGCTCCACACTCACTGGGGAGTCAGCTTGAGATTCTCACCCTCTCCCTCTGCCCCTTGCCCCTGCTTGCACGCACTCTAAGATAAATGTTAAAAAAAAAAAGAAGTGGGGTCCATCTAAGTGTTTAAATCTAGTTAAATATGTGTAAAAGGGAACAGGGCATCTTCTGTAATCACTGAAGAACAGACCAGCATTAGTCAAGGGAAGCGTACATCTAGACAAAAAGCACTTAAGAGTTACTGTGAAAACCTGCAGTTAGACACCAGCAACCACAGGACTGCGATGCAACAGAGTAGATGAGATGGTTACAGGATTCTTTTTTTCCTTCTATGAGACCAGGGGTTCCTAAAATGTCCCTGGCCTAGCCACGTCACTGCCACCTGAGGACTTGATTGAGGTGCCCCATCCAGGCCAACCAAATCGCAACGTGGGCTGAGCCCATGAGCCCACGGTGTAACTAACCCTCTGGGACATTCTGATGCACACTCGAGTTTGAGGACTACTGTGAGAGACCATTAGAGTCTAAAAACCTGCAAATGGGACATCATCGAGGTTGGCTTCCTAGAGATGAAGTAAAGGGAAGCCTTTAACACGGGAGATGCCGCAAAATTGAACACCCAAGAAAATCTTAAGATGAGCCTCAAAGTTAGGCACTGGGCAAAAGAAGCGAAGGGAAGATGTAACAACTGGTCCAAAGAGACAATGCTTGTGAGAATGACCCTTTGTTATTAGGGGTTTTTCCCTGCAGGATGTCCTGTCAAATGCTGTGGGTAGTATTTCCACAGGAGCCTAGGGTTAGGTCCCCATGGCCAAGTTGCTTGAGCCCTTCCCAAGTCCTTTCCTTGAATCCCACAGGGGTGAGGAGGCATGCGAGGAATTTGGGAAGATAGGACATGAGTCTTCTTATCTTGTGCCTGACTCATTGCAGATCACTGGGATTGCTCCAGTCACTTACCTGGATCCCTGCTGGTTTCTGCCTGTCCATCCTACAGCAGGAGAGAGCCACACTGGGAGGCCAGTTCCTGCTGTCTCCACTGCCCACCCCCCAACCCCGTGCTGGTGTTAGTGCTGTGAATGTGGATCCTTCTCTGCGGTGGGACCACCATGGGCTCAGAAACTGCCACCTGCCTGTCACCTCACCGTGCTCTGTTTAGGATCAACTCTTCTGCCCAGATAATAGCCCGATCATCACATATCAGCCATAGGATACTTCCCTCCAAGGCTCTTATTTCATTGAAATAATAACTAACTGCTTGAGAATAAAATACATCAGCAGCTTTTATAGTACCTGCCCCTTGGTGGACATTCACCATATTTGTTCAAATAGGACAGAAGCTTTGTTTTCCGTAAATCAGGATAAAGGATCGCTGTTACGTCCATGGGACTACACCTGTCACTGTACACAAACGGCCCTGTAGCATTGTAAGTACTACTGGGACCACAAACCCCAATCAATGAAGTAAAGACAAATACCACAGTCACAATGTCGCATGGAGGAGTGCTGACCATGGGGTCAAATGCAGGCCACCGAGCCATTGTGGCATATACCAAACACAGCTCTCAATAGAGCAGCAAAACAAAGCACATTCTGGCCACCCTGGCAACTTCTGAGCCTTCAGCAGCTGCCGCGGCAGGGACGACCTTATCTACACAGTTGATCTAGAACGACGGGTCACATGTCTAGCGACATCCACAGTCACACCTCTTAGGACACAAAGGAAAATAATGCATCGACAATTCCTGATCACTGGGTGCTGGTTTTGAGGATACTACTAGATCACTAGAATCTTTTTTTGTTTAAGCCACGATGTTTTCCTAAGCTTTTAGTAACAAATCTGATGATGTGTTACGTAGCTGTAGGTCCCTGGCTGACCTCTAATACTGTTCCATCTCCGGTGGCTGGCTACCAAGTCGCTCTGTGTACTCAGAGCGAGGCTACCTTTACCACTGAATTTCTTAATTAACACTTACTGGGTGCAAGTTAGGAGCTAGGCATTGTGCCGAGGACTTTTTACCACAGGACCTTATCCAATATTCACAATCATCGTTTTAAAAAGGGAGACGAAGAAATGTTCAAGAACTTGCTCACAGCCAGTCAGTAGCTCAGAGCAGTAAAAGTTAGTTCTGATCTGAGTGTCCCAACTCCTTCAAATTAAGTGAAAGTAAAAGGTGTTCTCACCCAGACACCCAAAACCAATGCTCAGACCTACTGCCTTGGCAGAACACTGCCCTGGTCCATGGAGGACACTGTGTGGCACTGGCGCGGTCATTCTCAACAGTGGGTGTCCAGAACTAACTTCACATGACCGAAGAAGCATTGCCCCGTCCCCCAGCCCTGGGCACCTGCCACTCTGCTCTCTGCTCCTGGGAGTCTACTTGAGTTTCCACATACGAGTGAGGCCATGCAGTATTTGTCCTTTGTCTGGCTTAATTCACTTAGCAGGATACTCTAAAGGCCTAGTGATGTTGGTGCATATGGTGCGATTTCCTATTCCAAGGCTGAATAATAGGACATCATAGGTCTATAACATTTTCTTTATCTGTGCATCGACATTTAAGAGGTTTCCCTATGCCGGCTCCTGGGAATAACACTGAAGTGAACACGAGAATGCAGACAGATCTCTTTAAGATCTAGATCTCAACTCCTTTGGATATACACCCAGAAATAGGATTGCCAGTGTCCCAAGCCCACCTTAGAGGCGTACGTCAGTGGTGTCTTTCCACAAGGTCAGCTTTATTCAATCATAAAGGTTGACTATAATTATCAAACAGGTTTAGGATTCTAAACTCAATAACCTACAACTTGGCTTCATACATGTCACACAAAGCACAATACAAAGTCACACAACGAAGAAGGTAACAGGGAGGTATAAGAAGTGAAAGCAGCAAACTCCCAAGTCCGTCCACGAGCGGGCAGTTGAGAGGAGAACTCGGTCCAGTCTCTGGAGAACTCGTCAGCTCTCAGCACTGACGGCTAATTCCGTCCAACAGTGGAGGACCTTTCTTTTCTTTTCTTTTTTTAAGATTTTATTTATTTGACAGAGATCACAAGTAGGCAGAGAGGCAGGCAGAGAGAGAGAGGAGGAAGCAGGCTCCCTGCCAAGCAGAGAGCCCAATGCGGGGCTTGATCCCAGGACCCTGAGATCATGACCTGAGCCGAAGGCAGAGGCTGAACCCACTGAGCCACTCCGGCGCCCCTGGAGGACATGTCTTTATCATGGTCAGGACCTACTGGGCAGAGCCCTAAGTAGCAGCTGCCTTTTCAGTGTGGTCAGATATGGGAGAGTCTGAGTCGAGAGTCTGACAGTCTGACAATATGTTACTTCGGCTGCAAAAGTCATCCCTTTTTAAGGGCGTTTCATCAGTCTTGGGCCTTCGCAGGTCTCTTCTGGTTCTCTCGATCACCAGCTCTCAGTTCTTCTAAGCTGTCTTGGCTTGGATGCCTATACCCGTTCTGGCAGCCATCAGCCTCTGCAGGTTTCCGTGATAACTGGTCTAGCTGCTCTGGCCCTGGCTGCTTCCATCACTGCTTGACAAGAATCACCGCCTGACATGAGTGACTCCATCTTGCTCTCTCTGGATGGATTAAACATTAACTCTAGTTTTGGTGTTTTGAGAAACCTCCCTGTTGTTTTCCATAGTGGCCACACTAATTTACATCCCCACCAACAACTTGGACAACACAAGCTCCCTTTTCTCCACTTCCTTGCCAACACTTCTCCATTGTTGTTGGTTTTTTGTTTGTTTTTTTTGTTTGTTTAAATAAGAGCCAACCTAACATATAGGAGGCAATAATTCATTGTGATTCAGGTTTGCATTTCCCTGAGGATTAGTGATATCGAACATGTTTCCATATCCCTGATGGCTATTGGTAGGTCTTCTTGGAAAGGAAGGTCTTTTGGGCTGTTGAGTTATAGGAGTTCATTATGTTTTGGATATTAACTCCTTATCAGATAAATGGTCTGCAAATATTTTCTCCCATTCCATAGGTTGCCTTTTCATTTTGTTGACAATTACCTTTGCTGTGCAGAAACTTTTTAGTTTGATGTGATCCCACTTTATTTTTGCTTATGTCTACACGTTTGGTGTCCAATCCAATATCAGCAGCTTTTCCCTGTTTTTGTCTATGGGTTTTATTGTTTCAGGGTTTATATTTAAGTCTTTAATCCATTTTGAATCAATTTTTCAATAACGGTCTAATTTCATTATTTTTCATGTGGATATCCAATTTTCCCAATACCTTTTAACAAAGAGACATTTATCCCCATTGAGTATTCTTGGCCCCTTTGTCAATATTAATTGACTGTATACGTGAGGGTTATTTCTGGCTCTCTGTTCTGTTCCACCGGTCTGTATGTTATTATACCAATATCATAATGCTGATTGCTATAGCTTTGCAATATCTCTTAAAATCAGGGAGTATGATACCTCCAGTTTTGTTTTTCTTACTCAAAACTGTTTTGGCTGTACAGGGTCTTTGGTGGCTCCCAGTGAATTTTAGAGTGTTTTCCTATTTCTACAAAAAGATCATTGGGATTTTGTTAAGCATTGCATTGAGTCTATGTACCGCTTTGAGAAACATAGTCCCCATTTTAACAATATTAATTCTTCTAATCCATGAACATGAGATGTCCTTCCATTTGTGTTATTTTTTCTGTCAATTTCTTATATTTTTTAGTAGACAACTCTGTCACCTCCTTGGTTAAGTATCATCTTCCTTTGATACTATTGTAAATGGATTTGTTTTCAGTTTTCTCTTTGCAGAGTTGTTAGAAATGCAACTGATTTTTGTATCCAGGGACTTACTGAGTTTTAGGTCTAACAAGTTCTTATAACTATACCGCAACACTATGAACCTGGAAACTGTCCTATACCTATGCTTATCAAAAAAAATTACCATTTAAGGGAGTTAGGGTTTCAGGATATTTTGATATTTCAGCATTTTAACTGAGCATTTACTATGATCTGGGCACCATTCTAAGTATTTTCGTGGACCACAATGTTTAATCTTCCTAAAAACCCTATGAAGTAGGACTATCATCATCCCTATTGTCAGATGAAAAAACTAAAGCTCAGAGAAGTTAAGTAATTTTACTATGGTCCCACAGCCAGTGAGTGTTAGAGCAGGGCTTCAACTCAGGCAGTCGGACTGAAGTCTGTACTCGATACCTTATTATGTTGCCTCTCCAACTTTCACTGAACCAAATCATGACATTTTAGTCAATTAACACAGTTCTTAAAAAGATACATAGAAAACAGTTTATGGATTTAGGATTTTAAACAATCAGGTAGAAAATATTATGTAACATGCACTCATCAATAACTTTTCATGATGAAATCAAATTCTACAAAGATGACATTTAATTTTCAAGTTTGAGAAGCAGCGATATTTGAGTGTAACATACATGAAATACATATTGAGTATAACATACATTTTTGGGGGGGGGCAGTCTAAGAGATTAGGATACAGAACAAGAGTCAGCAACCTACAGTCCATAGCCAAACCTAGCCCACCACCTGTTTTTGTAGATAAAGTTTTCTTGGAGCGTAGCCATTCCTGTTCATTTGCTTATCACATATGGCTGCCTCCACACTTCAAGGACGGAGCACAGCAGCTGCAGAGCCTATATGACTACAAAGCCTAAAATATTTACTCTATGGTCCTTCACAGAAAATATTTGCCAACGCCGGTCATAGAGGTTTAAGTGACCTAGATTGAGAAACACCCACGGTGAAAACACCTTTGGACCTAGTTCTAGAGTGATGAGCAGAGTCAGGAGGGAATGTAATGTGTTTGTTGAAGCAAATGAAAAGCTGAGCCCATCAGTAAGGCACCTCATTACAGCTGTGGGGAGACGGTTACGGTAACCACGCCCAGTGACTCACGCCTCCCAGTATGGGTGCTCTAGGGTAACCCATCTCTGCACAGGGTCTTGAGCTTGGCCATGTGACTTGCTGGGGCCAAATGGGCCAAATGTGAAACCAACAGAAGTTAAACATGTACTTCCTCATCGGGGTTTGGATCTCAGCAGGAGAAAGATGAACTCTTCAGGAGAGGCCACATGGAGAACAGATGTATCCCAGCCTGCAGGCCCAGCTAACCACCGCCCGTGACTGAGGCCATCTGGGCCGCCACCTCCATTAGGAGTGATACCAGGGGAGACCAGCAAAACCCCGCTAGCTAAACCCAGTCCAAGCTGCAGAACTGTGAACAAACAGTGGTGCTTTTAACCCATTAGGTTCTGGGTGTTGTTGAGTTTTTTGGTTTGTTTGGTGTTTTGTTTTTTTTTTAACGCAGAGTACATACTGGCAATAACACCCTAGCCGAAGGGCATCAGGAACCAGTGGCGTCCCCTAGGGATGAGAAATTACGTCTGAAAATCAAAGGGAAAGTGATCATACACTCATACACACACTCATACACACACACACACACACACACACGAAATATCAAACGCCATTAAGGACCCAAGATTGCCTTTTCTTTCAAACCCCTGAAATGAAGGAGAATAGATTAAAAGACAAAAATCTTTGCCTTTTTAGGGAAGGTTAGATGCTGTAAATAATAAACTCTCCTCTTTCTAGAGAATCTTTATTCCCTTCTGTCTTCGGAGACAGAAAAGGAATCGCTCCCATCCCTGCAGGGCGTCTTTTCACCTTTCGGAGGAGTCAAAGCCTAGTGGGGATTTACAGGTATGAGCCAGATCCCCGAGCCAAATTAGGCACAGCAAGGCGGAGAAGCAAGCTGTGGTTTAAGTAGTGTGTGGGGGAAGGGGCACCAGGCGGGCAGGGGGAGGCTGGAAAGACAGGGCAGCGCAGAACAAAGGGGAGCCACAAGGGCAAAGACCCTCACCAGAGATTCCCCTGGCAAACTGCAGGGTGAGCCAGCCCTGGCTTCCTGCCCCAGATGAAGGCCAGGAGGGCCCTCAGTGCTGGCCAGCGGCGGGGGGCGGGGGGGGGGGGGGCTGCTGACGCCTGCACCCGGGGCAGGAGCCTCTCACACTTCAGACTTCCACTTCATGCAAGCACGCGCTCTCAACCAAGACCTGGGAAATCCTGTGAAAGCAGCCCTCCCGAGATACATGCCAGCCTCGAGCCCAAAACTGCCTCGGAGAACTCTAGAAGCTAAAGAGTGCCTCTGAAGGGAGGGGAAGGTTGCAGGTCTGAAGAAGGAGGGACAAGGTCACGTGGGATGTAACTAACAAAGGAGACAAAACGTCCACTACAAAAGCAACTGGGGCCATTTCAGCTCAGAATGAAATTCATGAAGGGAGGTAGTGAGGCTCGTTCTCCAAACTGTGAGCTCATTCATTCAGTCAACAAGTATTTATAGCCTCAAGGTGTGCGGCACTGTTGTGGGCCCTGCAGACAGGACAGGACTCCTGCCCAACTAGGGCTTACAGCCCGTGAGGGGAGAAAAACCAAACAGTAACAAGAACGTGAAGTCTAGGGGCGCCTGGGTGGCTCAATCATTGGGTGTTTGCCTTTGGCTCAGGTCATGATCCCAGGGTCCAGGGATCAAGCCCCACATCGGGCTCCCTGCTGGGTGGGAAGCCTGCTTCCCCCTCTCCCACTCCCCCTGCTTATGTTCCCTCTATCCCTATGTCTTTCTCTGTCAAATAAATAAATAAAATCTTAAAAAAAATAAAAAATAACGCGAAGTCTACTCCTAACAAGATCATGACATGTCCTGATGGGTGCCGGAAGGAAAGAAGCAAGCGGGCTGAGAGCACATATGGGGTGTGGGGGAGATCAGGAGGGGGCCTCCTTGCTCCGGCGGGGCAAGCACCTGTGTCGTGCTCAGGTCTGTGTCCCTCCCAGCGTTTGTGCATTTGAGTGAAGTGTTTTGGCTTCGGGTCAGCAAAGCTCCACGCTGTTAGACTTCTCCCACTTTTCACTCTATGGTCTTGTGTGACGCTGATGCAGGCTAAGACATGGTGGGGGAGGGGCACCCGCAGCATGGAGACCAGAGTAGATGCTGAGCAGGCCCTCCAGGGGACTCACCGGGTTCCCTGCTAAGGACTCGGCAGGCAGGGACAAGGAACAATGCTCCAATGCCATCTCAGCATAGGAATATTTCCTACCCTAGAGCCAGCAGCCTGGTCCCCCATACACTGAAGGGTTCTGCTCCAGAGTGCCCTAGATCAGCCTAATGGGACCACTCAGGAGACAGAGCCCGGCTTTCTCTGTAAGGAGCTAATAATGCTGGCCATTTCTGGGGGAGGACGACCAGGCTTTGCTCACTTTACAAAGCAGGAACATGGTCCCTAGGCTTTATCACCCCGAGGAGGATGGGGTTTATCACCCCGAGGAGGATTGGGGTTTCTAACATCTGCTCCTCACACGAAGCAGAGAAGCTCTGGAGATTTGCTTTTCATCTTTTTCTTACTCTCCCTTTTTTCCTGAGTGTACCATTACATAACAGCACTAGATCATCTCCGTTCAGTAGCTAGGAGTTTAAATCTTGTTTCATGTCATTATTAGCAATTCTTTTCATAATGATAGCAATGCATAAAAACCCCAATTGAAACCTGGACATCAGACACCCAGTTGCCACAAGTAAATGAACTGTTTGCTCCAAACGTTTCACTGTGGTTTGATGGCACAGAGGGGGGGGGGGGGGAAGAGGAGTCCCTCTCTGAGGATAACCAGACCCGACACAAATGTTTTGGTTGTGTGCCCCTGTGGATTATCTTTTTAAAGTTTAAACTCCCTCATTTCAGAATGTGCAAAGGGTAGGACTTTAAAGGGCATCTTCCTGATCAAATCTAATACCTTTGGCCCAGAACTTTCATTTGATTAAATTTCACTTCTTGAGATACTGACTCCTGAGTGTCAAATACATGATTTAATATGCTTGCTAAATTATGGAGTGTTGAACAAAGGGAAAGGATTTTTTTTTTTTCTCTTGCCACCGTTATTTATTTGGGTTAAAGTTTGCCTTCTGCTTCCTGGTGTATGTTAAGAAATAATTATGTGAGAGTTGTGTCACATCATGAATCAACCTGACCGTCTTTTCCGCCAAAACTTGCACCTCTACTTTTGGCGTCCCTCTCTTTGAGGTTGTCCTCTCTTTGCTAAGAAGAAATAGATGCTTTCATAAGCCTGTGGGCTAATTTTGTCAAGGGGAAGGTGAGGAAGCAGGTTCCTAATATAGGTTCAGGGGCTGCACAAGGTTGAACTTAAGCTGACCACGGGAGAGTAGCACTTCCTTTTTTCTCATTGTGTTCCGTTCTGCCTGCACTGAGAGACAGTAGTTCTGAGCCTTCAGGTAAACTTGTACTCTAGATGAATTTGTCCAAGTTTCTTGTGTCCACATTTGCCTGAGCTGAAATTTTTTCCCAGGATCCAGAAACACTTCTGACACTAACCACCAATCTCTTGTATCCATAAGTCAGTCCATCCAATGAAAATTGAATTAAAGGGTCCTCATTGCTCCCTCTGCTTCCTCCCCCAATGCTTAACCATCTCATAAGATTCAATTAAGACCTCCCCGGCCTCCCCCAACCAATGCAGCAGCACAGGAGAGCCAGATTTAAACCAGGTTGACTAATGGAGTCAAAAACACCAATGGGTAATCAGGCCAGAAGAAAAGCATGGAGAACACAGATACAGCACCAATATTGCAACACAAAGCGGTTATGAAATGATTCAAGTATTTGAAGACAGACATTGTTCTAAGCAAGCAGTAGTTCTGGGTATTAGATCAGAAAACATCCTGCTTCCAGTCCCAACTGGGAGGCTTCCAGAAGTATGGCGGCACGAACAAGATACTGTGGAACTAAGAGTTTTAGCCCAGCTTGGTGGAGTCCTTCTGTATCCTGACTCCTTAAGCAGATTTATCTCCTACTTGAGAATTATCCCAAAAAGCCCAGCACGCCATCAACACAAGGGGCCTCGGATTTCTTTATTACCACAGGGCTCTTGATGGTATTGGAGACAGGAGTTGCACACAACCAGAATTCCCAACACAGATGCTCAACATCAGAACAAGAACAAAAGTGGGTCAGGGGTACAGGCAGTAAAGTCAAGGGCACCAGGAGCGGCCCCCCCCCGCCCATCCCCCACCCCCGCGGGGAAAGGACTCCCAGATCCACACCTTTCCTGAAACCTCATTCAAACCCTGAGTCCTTCTCTCCAACTACCTTCTGCACCCAAAACTAAACCCACCATCTGCACTGCCCACCCACCTCCACAAAGAAAACATTTCTTTCCTTCCAAATATAAAGTGCATTACAATGGATTAATTGAACATATGCCACAACACCATTCTTTCAATCATGGAGATTTGAAACCCAGTCAGACTTGCTGGGTTACACACTGTTTCATCCTCTCCTGCTGTCATTTCTTCTATTAAAAGCCTCCTTGGCCAAGCTGGACCCTCCATTCACACTACTGCCCCCCGTTACGGATTGAATCATGTCCCCAAAGAGGTATCTCAAAGTGCTAACCCCCCAGTACCTCAGAATGTGACTTTCTCTGGAAATAGGATTGCAGATGCCAGTAGTTCAGAGGAGGTCATACTGGAGTAAAAATGGGCCCTTGATGTCACATAGCCGGTGTCCTTAGAATGTGAGGACAGAGGCAGAGATCAGAGTGACACAACACCAAGCCACAAAGTGCCAAGGACAGATGGCCACCAACCGAAGCTCAGAAGAGGCAAGGAGGGTTCCACCCAGAGTCTCAGAGAGCATGTGGCCCCACGGACACCTCGATGGCTGACCTCCATCTCCAGAGCCCTGAGACAATGAATGTCCATTAAGGGATCCAGTGTGTGGTACTTTGTTAGCCCTTAGAAACAAACAAAACCTCCTTCCCTTCTAGGAACCTCCCATGGATTTCTGTTTCCTCATCATCTCAAGTTCTACTCTTTGGCCAGCTCCTGAGGCCTACACCGGCCCAGCCCATCCTCCCTTTACAAATGTACCTCCCACCATTTCTTTGTGACTTCTCTGAATTACAACCTACATCGACCTCTCCCATCTTCAATGTCTTGCTACTCCTGTTTCCACTAAAATATTCTTTCCCTCCACCAACTGTCTTGATTTCTGCCTTCCCTATCAGTCCACAGCCCCTTGAGAAATGGGCTAGGACTTATTTTCTTTTGCATCTCCCCTGAGCACCCAAATATGCCAGAACTTGTGGCAGATGAACAGATCTAGTCACCTTGACACAGGCTTTACCCTTGACCTGGAACATCGGGCAGGCCATAGGCTACAGACCAGGGACCGCAGTTTTACTTTTTGTGTCCCCAGTGCCTAGCCCAGTGTCTGACATTTCGTAGACTTTCAATAATTGTTTATTCCAGGTCCATCCCAGGTAGACCAGCATCCCCCTTCTTTTAAAGGACTCACTAATTAAATAGCTTGAAGTTCTTCGGACAAAAGTGGCTGGACAGGGAGGAAATGCCATTCTCTTTCTCTGGTAACCCCACTAATAGGTCATTAAAAGGGCCCCAGCTTGGAACCCCAGGAAGCCTCATTAGTCCCCACGACCCATCAGGGAAGGCAGCCTTCCTCCCAATTATCAGGCTTCCTGTTTATTAATACATGACAAGCCTTGTCCTTCCAGCCCATTGTTACCTGTGTTTCCAGAGCCCTTTGAAAGCATAAATAAATGATAGCTGGCGGGTCTCCTTTCCCCAGGATGTTGTCAGTGTTGAGAATCCTGACAGTTTTCCAAGACATGATTTGCCACTACAAATGCCAAGTGCTCCTGTCCTCTCCTATTTATAGAGATGCTTGATAATCCAAGGTGCCAACTCCTTCCAACAGAGACAGACCTGCATAAGTCTGCAGGTCACAGAGCCGTGCACCTGGCTTTTCAGAGAGCCCAAGGCCTGGCAGTGGAGAACCCGTCTGCTCAGCAGGTCAGCCATTCAGATCCCCAAGATGCCAGACCCAGAGAGCCTGCAGGGGCCGCAGGGTGACTCTGGGAAGGGCAGAGTTCCGAGGAAGGTTATTGTTGTTCCAACTCTGTCTGTCATTGCCCCTTTCCACCCCCAACCTCATCTCTCTGATCCACAGTTCCCAAAACATTTGAACTAACCTCTCGGATACTTTTTCCCATGGCCTGGACGTTGTCCCTCAAGATACAAATCCCCTGGCCATCCATTGGATTTTCAAGGTCAGGATGGGGAGGAGAGTTGCAGTGGGGGGGCGGGGGAGGGGTGGGTGTTGGAGAGTGGGAAGGAGGGGGTCCAAACCCGGAAGGTAGTTAGAAGCCAAAGAAAGAAGAGGACGTTCAGTTTCTAGTTCCATGTGGAAGGAGCTCAGGACTCCCCACTCGGTCTAGACAACAAGTAAAAAGCTGAACACACTGAACAACCAAAAATTCTTCTTGGGTTGGAGACATGAGGACACGGAGCAAACCACTGCCCCTGAGCCTGGAGAGAAAAGCGAGCGGTCACGGAGAGTCGTGACTTACCAGAGAGAGGAGGCACTTCCGAGGGAACCCGTGCCGGGCGGGAAATCCTCAGCTGTGATGAACAAACTGGTAGGGGCTCGGTGTGGACAAATCTGAGAGTTGAAAACTCTGGGGGGGTGGTATCCAGTCATAGGAAACCCCCCACATACTGTGAGATTTACTTCCAGGAGCTCCAGCAGATTCCCACAGTAAGTATCTGAGGACAAACGCCCTCAAGTTTCCAGCAGGGGTTGGGGGAAGGAACCATTTTAAACACACCAGAGCATGTTGTTCTCAATTAGGGCTGCCCTCAGGTGAATGGGAGGCTAGGGTATTTCAGGGCCTAATTGACTGGGGGGTTGGGAAATACCCAACTCCAGCTGGCTCTCGCCATCTCGTCCCACCTAAGGGAGGAGAAAGAGCTAAGAAACACCAAGAAACTCACAACACTGAGGCACAGCCTCACGGAAAGGCTGAGACTGTGGCACACTCCGCCTTTCCCACACCTCACCAACACATGACTAGAGACCTACTTACGGCAGTCCCTCTTACCTGATAAGTTATGTCCAGCTAGCCAGAGAAAATTACAAGGCCACACCAAAAGACAAAAAAACACAATTTAAAAAGAGCCAACACAGGGCGCCTGGGTGGCTCAGTGGGTTAAAGCCTCTGCCTTCGGCTCAGGTCATGATCCCAGTGTCCTGGGATCGAGCCCCGTATTGGGCTCCTTGCTCAGCGGGGAGCCTGCTTCCTCTCTCTCTGCCTGCCTCTCTGCCTACTTGTGATCTGTCTGTCAAATAAATAAATAAAATCTTAAAAAATAAAAAAATTAAAAGAGCCAACATCAGAACCAGACAAAGAAGGATGTTAGAATTATCAGACTAAGAACTTTACACAACTATGACAATATGCTAAGGGCTCTAGGGGTGCCTGGGTGACTCAATCAGTTTAGCACCCAACTCTTGATTTCAGCTCAAGTCATGATCTCAGGGTTGTAGGATTGAGCCCCAAGTCAGGCTTCATGTTCAGTGAGGAATCTGCTTCTCTCTGTCTCCCTCTGCCCCCCAACCACTCACACACATGCACATACTCTAATAAACAAATCAATCTTTTAAAAAATATATGCTAAGGGCTCTAACGGATAAAGTAGACAGCACATAGGAATCAATGGTCAATGTAAACAGAAGAATATCCTAAGAAGAAAAAAAAAAAAAGCTAGATTAAAAAAACACTATAACAGAAACGAAGAATGTCTTTGATGAGTTCATTAGCCAATTGGATGTGGCTGAGGAAAGATTCTCTGATCTAGAGAATATATCTGTATTATCCTCAAAACCATAAAAAAGAAAATAAAGACTGGGGGGAAAAAGCAGAGTATCCAAGTTCCATGGGACACCTGCAAAAGGTATAATATATGCATAATATGGATATCAGAAAAAGAAAAAAGAAGAAACACTTGAAACAACAAGGACTATTTTCCCAAATTAATATTAGATATTAAACAGTGGATCCAGGAAGCCCAGCACTCATGTGGGATAAATGCCCCCAGAAAAGTACATCTGGGCATATCATTTTTAATTACAGTAAATCAAACACAAAGAAAAATTTTGGAAAAAAAGCCAGAGGAAAAGAAACACGTTACCTACAGAGGGACAAAGATAAGAATTACATCTGAGTTCTTCTCAGAAACCATGCATGCAAGAAGAGAGTTAAGTAGGATATTTTAAATGTTGAGAGAAAAAACACCCACCAAACTGGAATTTTGAACTTATTGAAAAATTGAACTTATTGAACTTATTGAAGAAATTATCCTTCAAAACTGACAAAGAAATAAAGACTCTCTCAAACAAAAGAAAATTGAGGGAATTTGTTGGTGTGACTGGGTAGCTCAGTTGGTTAAGTGGCTGCCTTCAGCTCAGGTCATGATCTCTAGGTTCTGGGATCATGCCCCACACTAGGATCCCTGATTAGCAGGGAGTCTATGTTTCTCTAGCTCTCCCTCTGCCCCTCCCCACTGCTCATCCTCTCTCTGTGTCTCAAATGAATAAAATCTTAAAAAAAAAAAAAAATTGAAGGAATTTGTTGCCAGTAGATCTGTCTTACAAGAAATATTGAAATAAATTCTTTAGGAAGAAGGAAAATAATATAGGTCAAACCTTGGATCCACATAAAGAAAAGAAGAGCATTAAAGAAGGAATAAGTGAAGGCAAAATAATAACCTTCTTTTCTTATTCTTCATAGATCTGACAGAAAACTGTTCATAATAATAGTAACAATATATTCAATTGGGTATTCTTATGTATATAACTTATATCTTATATGCTTATGTCTTTATATACTTATGTATATATCTTATATATATTTATGTATGCTTATGTATAAGTGAAATGAATGGCAGCAATGATAGGAGGAAGCAATTAGGGTTATTTTGTTATTATAAGATGCTCACACTATCCATGAATTGGCATAGTGTTATTTGAAAGTGGACTTGGATTAGTTGTAAATGTATATAATAAACTCTAGGGCAACTACTAAAAAGGTAAAAAAAAAAAAGTTTAAGTGATATGCTAAGAAAGGAGAGAAAGTGGGATCATATAAAATGCTCATTTAAAACTACATAAAGCAGAAAAGAATTGAAGACAAAAATAGTAACAGAGAACAAGGGCAACAAACAGAAAACAGTAATGAATATGTTAGATATTAATCCAGGTATGTCAGTAATCCCTTTGAACGTCTAGAGTCCAAATGCATTGATTAAAGGGCAGAGATTGTCAGAGTAGATCAAAAAACAAGATCCAACTATATGTTGTCTTCATGAAATCCACTTTAACTATAACGACACAAATAGATTAAAAGTAGATGGATGGAGAAAACTGCACCATGCTAACACTAAGAAGAAAGGAAGTGTAGATTATCAGAAGAGTTTATAGTTGATCAAATGCATTTTCAAAAGAAGAAAGGAGCCAAGATCAATTAAAGAATCAGAATTATATGAGGAGGGCAATTAAGGAACAAAATTTTTCAAGGGAACACATTTAGAAAGTGGATATCTAGGCTTATGGTGTCTTGAAATAAGTTACTGAGGTTATTCCCTAAGTATTTTTGCCAGTTCTCAGTAACTTTCTGACCCCCAATACTCAAAATACTGTGTACATTCCCAAAATAGAGTGAAGGAGTCCCACTCGCTGTTTAAGAAATGTAAAAAATGTAAAATGCAGCATAGGTCTGGCCTTACGGATGTGTATGAGTGAGCTGTAACATCAGGAGGTGAACACCCACCTTCTCTTCAGTGTCCCTCCCTGTCAGTGGTGTCATGGCTGTCCTCACCTATGGGCTATTCCTGGGCCTCCTTCACAAGGAGCCCCCTTTTATCTCATGTTACATCATCACATTATCTTACAATCCAGAAATGTTTGCATCTTAACTGCACACTGAACAACCTTCGAGACCCACTGTCTCTCTCTGAGGTAGCTGAAGTGTAGCAGGATGACTTATTTTCAATCACGCAGTTTTCTAGAAGTCTCAAAACTCCAGGCGCTATGGCAAATGGGAGCAAAGAAAATTATGTTTGGAAGGAAAAATGTCCCTTTATTATTGGCAACCCAGTGGCAACAAGCACACCCATGACCCAGATCATGGTTTCTAAATACCATCCTCCAGCAAAAGGAACCAGGGCTCCTTGAAGAAGCAGTTGATTCTACATCCAGGCAAGAAAAGTACTAGATGATCCTGGGGCATTTTATGATGCCAGAAAGTAGGAAGGACTCAAAAAGGATGAGGGCTTCCTGAAGGAATATAGAAACCAACCAGAGTTCCCAGAGACCAAAGCTGGAACAAATTGAGCAATAAGCAAAAAATATTTAATTGCGATCCGTAGAATAAAGTAAACATGCATGAATCTATCCTGACATTTAGAAATAGTTGAACAGGGGCGCCTGGGTGGCTCAGTAGGTTGAGCCTCTGCCTTCGGCTCAGGTCATGGTCTCGGGGTCCTGGGATCAAGCCCCGCATCAGGCTCTCTGCTCGGCAGGGAGCCTGCTTCCCCCCACCCTCAACTCTGCCTGACTTTCTGCCTACTTGTGATCTCTCTGTGTCAAGTAAATAAATAAAATTTTAAAAAATAAAAATAAAAATAGTTGAGCAAATAAGGACACTGGCAATAAGGCATAGCTCATCCTTACAAAAGAATTTAAATTAATAAGTGTGGAAGGAAAGAAAGAGATATCAAATCACCATTAGAACTCCACAGTAACAATTCCTGTGGGAAAAATAATCCACCCATGGCTGCTAAAATTAGTGGTTGAGAGTTTGAGGAAAAGCAGAGTATTGCTATAATCTAAAAGCTCCTCCCCAAGATAGGTATTAATTGTAAAAGGAAACACAGTAACTTTACATTCCATCCCTTCAGACACACCTTAGCTGAATAACAGAGGGAAAAGCACCAGTAATAAGAACTACTGATATCATGTACCCCTGGTATCAGATCAGGACCCACTTAGGACCTCATTTAACGTTAACCACCTTTTTAAAGACCTCATCTCCAAGGACAGTCACATTGGGGTTTAGGGTTCCATCATATGAATTTGGAAGGGGAAACAATTCAATTTGTAGCACTTGCGAACCACAATTTAATCATGAAAATACATTAGATAAACCCAAATGATCCATGAAACAACTTATAAGCGCTCTTCAACAGTGTCAAGGTCATAAAAGACCAAGAAAGACTAAGGAACTATCTTGGGCTGAAGGCTATTAGGAGACATGATGATTAAATGCAACATGGGATGTGGGATTGATTCCTGGGACAGAAAAAGGACATGAATGGAGAAATGGACTTGATCTGAATAAAGTCTCCAGTTTAGTTACTATTATTGTATCCACGTTAATTTCTTGGTTTTGATCACTGTATGATGGTTATATAAAATGTTAACATTACGGCAGCTGGGTGAGGGGTATACTGAAATGCTTTGTGCTCTTTTTACAACTTTACTCTAAAATTATTTCAGAATAAAAAGGGTTTTTTTAAAAATGTCCCTTCACGTCACACTCTTCACAATGTGGTGGGAGTACAGAACAGACCCTGGAAAATCTCTCTTTTGTGGGGGAAGTGTGGGGAGACAGTGCAGAAAACTGCACAATTTCCCCCCACCCTCCAGGATGTAAGAGAGAGCGGGAGATGGGAAGAGTCGAAGTGAAAGACAGATTTTAAAAGCCGGTTTCATGAAGGCAGACGTGGAGCATGGCATCTACCATAAGAGAGATGGGGGCTGGCCTCCTTCCAGGGGTCCAGTTCAGAGACCCATCACGCACCTTTATTTTAAGACTGTCAGCTGTTTGTGTCCACAAAAGAGAAAGAGAGGACTCTGTTTCCACACAAACAGCCCAGTGGACATGGACCACTGGCTACTCTCCCTCCCAGCTGGTTGATTCTCTGGCTCTGAGAGCCCCGAGGCTGATTATTGTAGGGATTAGCACCTGACAGCCTGTGCAACCCAGATAATTCCTTTTATTTAGGACAATCCACAATAAAGTGGATGGCCAACCCCTCACCCACTTCCTACTCTCCCTGCCATCTTTCAGCTTTGTGGTTCTAAGCATTTTTGTTCTCATTCATTTTGCAAAGGTTTTTTGGGTTGTTTTTTTTTTCCCCGAGTACCTACCTTGTTTAAGGCATCAATAAGCCCTGAAGATAGAAAATAACTCTTAGATAAGAATGGAGTGCTAACACGTAGTAGGTTTGCCATCAAGAGTTTGCTGAATTGACTTGAATGCCCTCTGTGGATTATATCTAGAAAGCTTTTCTATACTTAGATTGTGGTATTTCTGGCCATAATCTCTCCTATGCACAGTGGCCGGAAAAGAATATAAATTGCTGGGCCGAGGTGTAGTTGCGAAAGTTTCTAAAGATATACCGTTTAACACAATGACTCCTCTATATAAGATGCACCCATGAACCCTGGATAAAAGATAAAAATAGAAATAATAATGAGAGTGGTCAGCTATCATCAAGTGTTTACCATGTGCCATGTATGTAAAGCTCCCGGCCACAAACCTAGTATGTAGGAGCTAGTACAAGTTTGCAGATGGCTAGTAAAGAAGAGGCAGAGCCTAGACACAAGCCAAGCACCTGAACTGGAGTCCATGCTCTAAACCAGCGGGCTCCGCTTCCCTTCCCATTCCTCAGTTCTGTTCTAGCCTTACTGCGGGACTTTGAGCAAATCTTTACAATTCTCTGGGCCCCTGATTGCCTGCCTATAATACGGGAATAATCATCCCATCTTGCCTACTTTGAAGGGTCAATTACATAAGGGTCAACACAACAAACGTTGAAGTCACAGTAGACGAAGGGGATCAACAGGACACTTACTGTGACAAGCACTGAGAAATGGAAAGAATTGTTCAATCATTATATTGTACACCTGAAACTAATGTAAGACTGGATGTTAATTGTGCTTGAGGTTTTTTTAAAAGATTTTATTTATTTATTTGACAGACAGAGATCACTAGTAGGCAGAGAGGCAGGCAGAGAGAGAGGGGGAAGCAGGCTCCCCACTGAGCAGAGAGCCAGATGCAGGGCTCAATCCCAGGACCCTGGGATCATGACCAGAGCTGAAGGCAGAGGCTTTAACCCACTGAGGCCACCCAGGTGCCCCAAATTTTTTTTTTAAAGTTGTCTAAAATGTCTAGGACTCTGGGGCACCTGGGTGGCTCAGTCAGTTAAGCATCCAACTCTTGATTTTGGCTCAGGTAGTGATCTCAGGGTGGTGAGATCCAACCCCTGGTTGGGCTCCACATTCAGCGGGAAGTCTGCTTGAGATTCTCTCTCCCTCTCCCCCTGCCCCTCCCTCTTGCACGCTCTCTCTCTCTCTCAAATAAATAAATAAATAAATAAATAAATAAATAAATAAAATCTTTTAAAAATAAAACAGGGGCACCTGGATGGCTCAGTCAATTAGGCATCAGCCTTTGGCTCCAGTTGTGACCCCGGAGTTCTGGGATTGGGCCCCACATCCGGCTCCCTGCTCAGCATTGAATCTGCTTCTCCTGCTCCCTCTGCCTCTCTCTCCCAATTCTCTCTCTCTCTCAATGAATAAATGAAAATCTCTTAAAAAATAAAATAAAATAAAATTTCTAGGACTCTATAGAGAGACCACATCCTTGGCTATAATGCAATTATGAAATCAGCTATAGAAAATATACTTCAGGGGCACCTGGGTGGCTCAGTCAGATAAGCATCTGCCTTCAGCTCAGGTCATGATCTCAGAGTCCTGGGATAGAGTCCCGCATCAGGCTCTCTGCTCAGTGGAAATCCTGCTTCTCCCTCTCACATTCCCCTTGCTTATACTCCCTCTCTCGCTGTCTCTCTCTCTCTGTCAAATAATCAATAAAATCTTAAAAAGAAGAAAAAGAAAAAGAAAAAAGAAGGTACTTGAAATTTATTTTAAACTAATGTGTTCATAAATAAGTCACAGGTTAAAGAAATTAAGTATCATTAAAATAACAAATTTAAAAAACAAAAGATATAAATCCACAAAATCGAATTCCTAAGTTGCAATGAGGAAAACTGAGAGGCAGCCTATTTTTCCCCTTCAGAACTCCCGAAAGATCTGGACATTTTAGGAATCAGGAAGCTCTGGAAGCAAGGATGGAGAAAGGTCTGAAAATAGACGGACCGGCTGGAAATGAGTGTGGGAAGCACTGAGAAGACTCAAGGTGACTTCCCTCGGCACAGCCCAAATGACAACCTCTTTATACACTTGCCAGAGAGAGTAAGGCGGGGGTCCCTGGTCCG
Source organism: Enhydra lutris kenyoni (assembly GCF_002288905.1). Classification (NCBI taxonomy): domain Eukaryota; kingdom Metazoa; phylum Chordata; class Mammalia; order Carnivora; family Mustelidae; genus Enhydra; species Enhydra lutris. The sequence goes on from NW_019154111.1 coordinate 7,453,295, forward strand.
GCACACACCAGGCATGGCTGAATTTTGTTGTTGTTGCTGTTGGTTTTGTTTTGTTTTTTTTTGTTTGGTTTGTTGTTTTGTTTTTAAGATTTTATTTATTTGACAGACAGAGATCACAAGCAGGCAGAGAGACAGGCAGAGAGAGAGGAGGAAGCAGGCTCCCTGCTGAGCAGATAGCCTGAGCGGGGCTCCATGCCAGGACCCCGGGATCATGACCTGAGCCGAAGGCAGAGGCTTTAACCCACTGTGCCACCCAGGGGCCCCTGTTTTGTTCTGTTTTCAGTAGGCTCCACACCCAGCACAGGGCCCAACACAGGATTCAAATGCACGACCCTGAGGTCAAGACCTGAGCCAAGATCAAGAGCATAAGCCCAACCCACTGAGCACCCAGGCACCCCACAGCTGAAGTTTTTAGCCGTCCTCACAAAAACAGCTGAATCTTCAGTGGGAACTCTTCCTGAATACTGACACTCTCTCCTCCCAGCCTTCTTCCCTGACTTACTGCCACTCCAGCAGCCAGGACTGTAAGCCTCAGGCCCGACCTTGAGAGAAGCTTCTCTGCGGGATCTCAGGATTCTGAAATCCAGGGTCCCTCAGGATCTGGTCTAGCCAGACTCCTTTCAGGGACACTCACAGCCCATCAGCCCTACCAGTGGGCTCAGGGCTGCCAATCACTTTTTTCCCTATTGTGGTAAAATACGTGTCACATAAAATATGCCATCTTGGCCATTTATAATTTCACAGTTCGGTGGCATTAAGCCCATTCACAATGTTGTGCAAGCACCACCTCCTTCTATTTCCACAACTTTTCATCACCCCAAACAGAAACTCTTTACCCATTAAGCAGTAACTCTCACTCCATCTCCCTCCAGCCCCTGGCAACCTCTGTTCTACTTTCTGTCTCCGTGAATTAGCCTACTCAAGATATTTCAGGTAAGTGGAATCACGCAATATTTGTATTCTTTAGTGTTTGGCTCATCTCACTTTTATAATGCTTTCAAGATTCAATCATATAGTAGCATGTACCATAATTTCATTCCTTTATAGCTGGATAATATTCCCTTCATTCACCCACACCTCTGCTGATGGACACTGAGATTGTTACCACCTTTTGGCCACTGGGACTGATGCTGCTGTGAACACCAACGGCACAATATCTGAGTCCCTCTTCTCAATTCTTTTGGGTATTCTCTCTTCCCATCACTTTTTAATTCCTTGTCATCATAAAGTGACAAACCAGGGATCCCCTGACATTTGAGGAAAGCATTTATGATGAAAAACAGAACACGAACAGGAAAAAAAAAAATTGTTTTTCAACTTAGAGGAAACAAAGACTCTACAGAGAGAAGAAAACAATGCAAAACAAAACAAAACAAAAATGTGTATCCTAAGAAAGATAAAAAGCAGATACAGCATCTAGGAAATGAGAGTATGCTTTAAAAATAAAACTTGCAGAGAACAGAAATGTTCTTTGTAAATAAATGTCTGAGAGCAAAAATAAAAAGCTAGAACTACCATATGCTGTCCAGCAATCCCACTGCTGGGTCTGTCTCCAAAGGAGATGAAAACAGAGAACCGAGAGACATATGGGCTCCCATGCCCATCACCACACTATTCACAACAGCCAAGATATGGAAACCACCTATGTGTCCATCAGCAGATGGACATTGGCTAAAGAAGAGGTGGTGCATATATATAGTGGAACACTACTCAGCCTCAAGAGAAAGGGAAGTGCTGCCATGTTCAACAACATGGATAAATCTTGAGCATATTATGCTAAGAGAGGTAAATTAGAGAAAGACAAATGCTGCATGGTATCCCTTATATGTGGAATCTTCAAAAACAAAAAACAAAACAAAACAAAATTGTAAAAGTAAAATGGTGATTCCCAGGGATTGAGGGGTGGGTGAATGGGAGCGATATTTAAGGGTACAAACCAGGAACTAATAAATAATTAAGACCTGGAGACCTAAAATAGAGTACAGTGATTATAGATAATACAACTATTATAATCATTAAATTTGCTAAGAAGTTAGATCTTAACTGTCACCAATGGACGAAGTGATCATTATGTGACATCACAGAGATGTTTACTAACGCTACAATGACAATCATACTACAACATAAAATGTACCAAATCGGTATGTTGTACACCTTAAACTTACACAGTGTGGTATGTCAAATATATCTCAATTTTTTAAAAAGAAAAGAAAAGAAAATATCCCAGAGCTAATACACATCAGAAAAAGCCCACCATGTGTCCAGCACACAGGATAAAAACTGGCCCATGCCAACACACATCATCATGGAACTCTGGAGTTCTGAGGATTAACAGAAGACCCTAGAAGTGTCCAGAGAGAGAAAAACATAAGCATGTATGAAGGGTCTAAGGTCAAGATGATTTCTGACATCTCCCCAGCACATGAGAAGCTAAAAGGCAATGGAGTAATGTCTTCAAAATGCTTAGGAACAAAGATTTCTGACCTAGAAATCTCTATTTTAAGTTCACTTGTGGTCCATACACCCAGATATGAGCTTTCACTTTGGCAGCATTTTTCCCAAACTTCAAAAATTCACGTACTATCTTCTTGACTTTTGCCCTAATCCCAACGACTTCTACTATTATTATTTTCTTCTTAAATGGAGTCATTTTTTTTTTTTACTTAAAAATTTATGGAATTTGTTATGGAAAACCAGTTATCACTTATGATGAATAAAAAGCACATATGGAAATAAAGACAATCAAAGCAATGATTTCAAGTTCTAACTGGCTTCCCAGGGCTCAGCCTGGTGCCCTTCTCTGCTTGAGAAAGGAGAATTAACAAGAGTAAGAGAAATGTTAAAGACCTATACACTGCCTGATAGGTCTTTTGATGTAATCAAAAGGACCAAAAGAGATTTGAAAGGACTAATTGGCTGTATGCATCAACCTTCTATAACACCACCTCATGCACCTCCTATACCCCCATGCCCCCAACCATTCCACCAGCACCTCGTCTTGGAAATACTGCACTGAAAGGACACACAGAGGCCATTTCCCACTCACTGGCAAGTCTCAGAGCTGACAAGGTGGCCTGTGTCTCCACAGAGAAAAGCAGGAAGGGCCTTGAGACCCCATCAGGCTCAACGGCTAAGATCAGACAAGAACACTAAACCCTGTTTTGATTTTAAAACCTGTCTGTCTCTGCTCTTCAAAGCTCAGAAACCAAAGGGGGCCTGCCTGCAAAAGGGCAGGTCTCATCTGTGAGCTCAAACCAAGTCTTGCTTTAACCAACCCCCCACTCCGCATCTCCAAGTTTGCTTAAATCATCTCAATTTGCCATTTCACAGCAGAGTGGTTTCTGCAGGCAGTCTACCCCCCATCCCACCCCCACAGGGTTGGGCTATGTGTGAATGGCAGCTTTATGGTCTTCTCCAGGCCTTGGGTAATGTTTGTGGTTTTCCTCTGTGTTCACACAACCACTGAGGCTGGGCTCCAGAGATGTAAAGACTTGCTGGTCCCTGACTGAGATGGGCAGCTTCATAAGTACATGGGCAAAGTGTGCTCAGCACACTCTCTGGCAAGACCAAGCCAGGTCTCAGACTCCAAGACTCTATGTGGCCAGCACCGTCTACCTTCCATTACCCACTTCAGCATGAGACGAGTAGGAGCAAAGTCCAGTAGTCAGAGACCAAGCAGAAGTTCTAGCAGTTGCAGTTACAACCAGTCAACAAGAAACCAAAACATTGCTCCTGCCCTGACTAATAACAATAACCACCTCAATTCAAGATTATACTTTGCCGGCCCATGTGGAGTGTGACCCCCAGGGCCCCTTTTCATCTGGATTTTTTTCTGTAAATGTTGGAGAAGCCCAGAGTTCCTCCTTAGACAGTCTCTCACTTTTTCCATATGTCCTCTCTCCCTTGTCATATCATCCAAGCTCATGGTTCAAATAAAATCTATATGCCGATGGCCCCCAAACTCATATCTGCATACCAGAACTTCTCACCTGACATCCGGACTTGTATATTCCTATGCTTACTCCATTTAGAATTTTTATAGGCATCTAGAATGCAACATATCCCAGATTGAGTTCCTCATGTTCTCCCAAAGAACCGTCTCCCCTCCAATCTTCCCATCTCAATTTAGGTGGCCACTCCTTGGTTCCATTTGTTAACCTTGGCGTTAGCTTTAGGATTTTTTTGCTCTCACACTCTCTCCACCATCTTGTGAGTTCTACCTCCAGAATATGTCCAGAGTGTAACCACTTCTTACCACCCTCACTGCTCTCACCCTGGTCCCTGTGGTTATGGCAGTGGCCTCTGCTTTCGCCCTAACCCCAGTCTATTTCAGTGCAGTGGTCAGAGTTCTCCTATAAGACAGACCACATTACTCCTGTGGCTTCCATCCCCCTAGGAGAAGATAGAATATTCACCACAACAGTCCCATACAATCTGCCCTGTTACCTCTATGACTTCTTCTCCTTCTCCTCTCCTCCTTTTCACTTGACTCCAGCCACACTGCCTTCCTTTCTGTTTGCGAAATAAACCAGGTATGTTTCTACCTCAGGGCCTTTGCACCTGCTGTTCCCTTGACCTGGAATACTCTTTCCTCAGACAGTCACATGCTGGCTCCTTCACCTCCTTCAAGTCTTTATTCAACAGTGACCCTCAGTAAGGCTTTTCCTTGCCACCTATTATGGGCTGAATTGTGTCCCCACCTCCCCACCCTTCCTGACAAATTCATATGCTAAAGCCCTAATGAACACAGAGGAGCTCAGAATGTGACTGCATTTGGACATAGCATCTTTAAAGAGGTGATTAAGTTTAAGTGAGGTCATTCAGGTAGGCTCTAATCCAATAGGACTGGTATGCCTAGAAGAGGAGGAGATTGGCACAGAGGGAAGACCATGAGAAGACACAGGGAGAAGGGCCCCATCTACAAGCAAAGAGAGAAGTCTCAGAAGAACCCCCTCTGGGACACCCTAACCTCAGAGTTCTAGCCTCCAGAATTGTGAGGAAATTAATTTCTGCGATTTAAGCCACCCAGTCTGTGGCACTTTAGCAAACTAATACATCACCCCATCTACAATGCCCAACGCCCTCCTCCAACACTTCATATTCCCCTTCTGTGCTTGCTTCGTTCTCCCCAGCATTTGCCACTGGTAAATATGCTATAGATCTTTATTATTTCATTTATTATGTGTTCTCACATTACAATGTGGTTACCTCCAGGAAGATGGAGACTTTTATGTTTTCACCCAGAAGTAGAATGGAACCCAGCACACAGTAGGCACTCTGTAATCATTGCTGACAGTGAATCTTCCTGCTCGCTGCAGACTATGAACGTGAGCTTGCATTTACGTGCAGAATCATGGGTGTGGGGGAGGGCTAGGTCACCCTGTGTGCATTCAACAAGGTTTGAGGAGCACCCACTTTCTAGAAGATGGACATTTTAAACACTGAAGTAGAAGGTGGTCACAGTAAGATGAGGAAGATGAGAGGATATCAAGCAATTATTGATATAGACACAAATAGTTTGGTCTCTGGTCCTGATGGGATCCTAAAACCTTGCTGGAGAGCTTACTACACTCTGCCATACACTAGGCTGCATGCTTGACCTTCTCTCAATCCCCCCCAATCACTTAATAAAACAAATATTATTCTTATTATTCCCTTTTTACACAGGAGACACCAGGCTCAGAGAAGAAGGTTGAGTGGCTCAATCAAGTTCACCTATTGACAAAATGGCCACACGCTACGAGGCCATTTGGTGTCATGGCCACGTGCTACTGGAGTCCATTTGGTGTCAAAGTCTATGCTCTTAACCACTATTCCAGAAAGACATAACTGAGTCTTTGGGGTATTACATCAATCCAGGGTTGCCAACCCACTGGGCTGCCCTTGGGTATTCTGCTCTGATGAACTCTTTTGACCTTCCCAGCCCAACAAGGAGAAGATCCTGCTGAGCTTCAACTCCAGAATCGTAGCCTCTCCTACTCATTAGCCTTCACATTCTAGGTCCCTGCACTGGGTGAGAAGCATTGCTGCTGCCAGTCCTCACCCCCCAGCAGGCAAGGGCCAGTGAGCTCTGGCTTCAGAGTCTAGAACAGCCATCTCGTCCCAAGGGTGTGCTGGCACTGAGAGTCAACAGCAGGAGACTGACCACTGGAGACTGACTGAGGTCAGGAGTAGATACATTCAAGGATTTCACAGTAACTCTGGGGGAGGAGGCCCCAGTTATCTTGAAATAATCTTTGGTGACATCTATGGCTAAACCCAAGTGTCACAGTGAGGAGTGCCAGTCACCAAAACGTGTCTGGATTTTCAGAGCTAGTGAGGTCTGTTGTTTGACACCTTCTGTGTCTTGGTCAACAGGGACATGAGTCATGATCGGGTACAGGAAGCAATGCAGAGTACCAGATATACATTTAATCTCTGTGACTCCTAAAATTTCAAATGAAACTTATGTTTAATGGGGACCTATTATATGCCAGGGACCATATTGGTGCACTTCATCCCCAAAACCTGTGAGATAGGGATTGATATCCTCATTTTGCAAATGAGAAAACAAGGCTCAGAGAGCTTGCAAGTGGTGAGGTCCAGCTTAAAATAGAGCCTGTCCGTATCCAAAGCTCAGTGTGAACTTCCTGCTACCAAATTTGCCTTATAGAAGAGAAGAGTCCTTTCTCTCTAGAAGGACTTTATATCTCAGGAAAGTAACATCTTTCTAACCAGATGTGCCCACAGCATTATCCAAGTTCCAGAACAACAACAATAAAACAACTTACCTAACTGGAAAAAAAGGAGTTTTCATTGAAGAGCTCTGAACTTGGAGCAGAAGAATGGCCCGAGAAAGGGTAGGGGGTACACATAAGCAAGAAAATCCCTCTCCACTCTAGGAAGCTGCTCCTAATTGTCTTTCTCTACACCCAGAAGGTGTTCCTTTGGGTTAAGATGTTTATGACTATAAGAGTCCCTGCAAAGTTCATCTGCTAGCCTGACTGACCCCTGGGCAGAAATTAATTCATCTGCCTCCTAACTGCTATGGCTGCTGGTAAGAACTAGGGCAGTGACAAGAATGGGGGGAATGTATCTTGAGGAGATCTGAAGCAGTCGTCAAAATTGGTTTTGTCCTACCTCATACATTTTCCTGTTCACAGCTCTGCCAATAATTCACTGTGTCACATTTACATCTCAGTGAGTGCTATGTCTCAGAACCATCATCTCTAGGTGGAAGAAGCCTCCAGAAGCAATCCACTTCATCCCCCAACTCCAGGGGCCACCACCACTCTCTGCATGGTTAAACAGGGATCCATTCTTGAAGGTAGTTTCTCGGTTCTGCTGTAAGTACCTCCCAGGGACTAATCATCCCACAAAGAAGTTCTTCTTTATACCTGGTTTCAGTTTCTCCAAGGAAATTCCAGCTCCTTTTGTTCTCTTTGAAGATGAAAAGCCCTTTTCATGACAGATTTAAATATATTCAAAAAACATGGGGCACCTGGGTGGCTCAGTAGGTTAAGTGTCTGCCTTTGGCTCAGGTCATGATCTTGGAGTCCTGGGATTGAGCCCTTCGTCAGGCTCCTTGCTCCAGGGGGAGTCTGCTTCTCCTTCTGCTTCTGCCACTCTCCCCCCGCATTTTCTCTCTCTCTTTCTCTCTCAAACAAATAAATAAATAAATTTAGAAAACATTTAAATATAATTAAACATTACAAAAATCAGCAAAATTTGTAAAATATTCAGTCATAATCCTGCCAGCTTACCTTAATTTTTATTTCTCTGTATCCCTTTCCAAAGTTTATCCTTACAAATATTTCCAGTAATTATAATCCTAACATAGGCACCATTTTGTAGATTCATCTTCTCATTAAAATACTTCTTCACATACTACCTAATTTTCATCCCCTTCTTGCAAAAGGAGGGTCATTAGTGTGCTGTCTTTCCTACACAGATTATTCCTGGAGTCCTCACCTATACTCCAAAAAAGATAGAATGATTGTTTCTACTTGAGGGGTGTGTATGTCTGCCCATTAATAAGATGGGACTCACTGAGCCAGTTTACCTAATCTTGCCATATCTCCCTTGAGCCCAATAATATTCATATATGAGAGGGATGGTTGAGGGCTTCAAGGCTTTGTCAAGGTTTTCTTACATTAGCATAAGTGTTCCTATTTCTTGACTCCTTGTTATAGACCTATAATTCACCTGCTTAGTTTCCAATGACTGTGAACCTTAATGGCTGATCCATGCTGTTCCGCAAAAGGGTCAAAAAACTACAGACAATATATTATACCAGACCTCCTCCCCAGTCTTCACCAAAACAGTTAGTGCTTGGCGTCTGAAACAGCTCTCTCTTAACATTACAAGTCTGCTAAGCTCTGGGTCTATTGGTGCTTCAGCTTCACCGAGGACCGGACCTTACCTGACACCGATGTCCCCTTGAGGAGGCAGAATATGTACAAAACACCCTTGGTACTTCAAGTTCTCACAGTCAAACAGCACATAGTCTATAGCCAGGAGACGAGATTGTTCTGAGTATAACTCACTGGCTGCTACAGAATGGAACATATGACCTTCCATTGTGCTTTCAATTATAGTTAACTAAGAGTGAAATATGAGTCCCTACCCGAGCATATCTCAGGAACAATTTTTTTTAACAAAGGCAAAAAAACATTAGAGTACTAGCCCTCAGAAATAGGAACAAGAGATGAATGCATACCTGTAGGAAAAAGATGCCAGTCCAGAATTGAAAGCTGACTTCAGTTAATGAGCAGAAGACTAAATGCCACTGATCATCCTACAGAACCCCACCTCACTCCCGAACTTCCTTCCATCTGGCACATGGGAAAAGACTCCATCTCTCTACTTGGAACAATTCTTATTGGAATCCAGTTTCTGAGGGCCATTGTGTGCCCTTCTGCAAGCTTAAGAGCATGATGACTTTCTGGCAGAAGGCCCTGGGAGAGTTGTCAGACATCCTGATAAACAGGAAGCATTCCTATTCTCAGCGTTTGACCACATATTTCACTGCCAATCTTCCACAATTGTCTCGTGTCTACACTGACTTTTCCCAATAGCCAGGCAAGGAGCCAAGAAAATGAGTGAGCATCTCTGCCCCTGACCGTGTAAGTCCTGCTTCTCTCAGAATAATGGACAAGGAGGCTTATTCATAAGGGCGTGGAGCCAACTCATAGCAGGTCATGAGAGAGGACTATTACGTTTTCAGGAATTTTGTGAACAGGTGGACACCAACTCAAAGGCTGGAAATCAGCCATGGTGAGAAGATGTATACCACAGAAATTGGCAAATACTACAAATCATCAGTGCCAGTTGTTAAACACTGACCAGCACACCATTGCTCATTATTGAATCTTTGGGATTTTATAGACATTCAGAAAGGGTCAGAACTTGAGCTATTTGATTTTTTTGATTCTCCCCAGAAAAGACCAAGAAAGATAGACACAGAGAGTCAAAAAAATGTTGGGATGAGAAAGGGATGATAGAGATCACCTGGTGAAAACACTGTGATCAAATGACAAGAGTGTCACACTGCTGGGTTCCAGACAAAAGACAAGACCCAGATCCCTGTGTCCCCATCAGTGTTCTTTGGAACATCCCACCCAGATGCTACAATAACAGCAAACTAATACTTGCTTTCACCCCATCATTCTGGGAGCAAATTTTCCCACCCTGAAAACAGAGCATGATTTTCACCATGACATTCCTTGACCTGAGAAGCAGGTGGGCCAAGCACTTCCCAAGCGTTTTATGGAAAAGAATCACTTCCTGCTTCACTTGAGATTTCAGTCAGGGAGTGAGAGCAATTCTGAGCAGGTGCACTATCTGCCTCTGGGCGATGGTCATAGTCAGTAGGGTCACTGTGACAAAGGAGCATGGACTGAGTGACTTATAAACTACAACCATTTCTTTTCTGAAGTTCTAGACATTGGAAATCTGAGATCAGGGGGCCACCCCAGTTGGGTTCTGGTAAAGACTCTCTCTAGGTTGCAAACTGTTGACTTCCCATCATCTCTTCACATGGTGAAAGAGAACTGTCTGGGGTCATTTTTATGAAGGCACCCATCTCTTTCATAAGAGCTCCACCCTCATGGCCTCATCAGCTCCCAAAGTCCCCACCTCCAAACATCACAGTGGGAGTTAGGATTTCAACACATGAATTTGGGGAGGACACAAACATTCCGTCTCTTGGAGGGCTAGTTAAGGTTGCTGGCACCTGAAGCAAGCAACCAAAGAGACACCAAAGAGACATCTCTGAGTTCAAGCATCATGGAATTCCCTGAGTTCCTAGCCATGCTGAGGACACACGGTCCCTGCCCCTTCCTTTACTGCAAGCTGAGCTGGCATAGCCACCCTCCAGCTCTGGTGAGGACCATGGATGCCTGGGACCCAGAATGACCAGACTACCAGGACCTGGAAAGCATGTCAGAACTCCTGTCTGTGAGAGCCCCAGATCTTCATCAGCCTGAGGACCAGAGAAGCCTGGAAGTTGAATGGGCCATTATTCCCACTTAATGGTTTGGGACAGAAGAGGCACAGCCCCTGAACTTGTGTGAGTTCATAAAATACAAGGCAAAACTGGGAACTTTTGACCTTATGGGTTTATTTTGGCTAAAAAATAACTGAGAGCATCTCAAAGGAGAAGAGTGAAGTGTTAATGAACTAATTAGCACTTGTGCATTGGTTGCTAGCAGTTCATGCATGGACACAGTACCTGCCTTTGGTACTAAGAAGTTTGTTCTCGACACTTAATTAGAAGATTACCTATTCAAAGGGAAAAAGTTAGGTGTTAGATTATATGGGTGACTTTACAAAAAATTACAGAGTATTCTATTTGAAAAGTATTTTTTAGTCAGTTCAGTCTGAAATTGCTGATATTCTAGCTCCTAGGCTGGAAGTAATTGTAACCACTGGTCCTGTGTTACTTGAAACAGATGTCACCAGCCAGGCAAGGGACAGACACGTTCACCGCATCCATAACCTCCAGTAGGGTTTGCTCTACTGCCATGAACCTGACTTTGTGACTTTGGTCTATTTCGACAAAAGGAAATCACTGTTGCACTCTGAGGAGTCTGGACTGGGTTGCTGGTCCTGTTCAACATTCAGTGAGAACCTATTGCCCACAGGACACAGGCCAGCTTCTCAAACAGTAAGATGCATAGGAGTCCCCTGGGGGACCTGCCTGCTAAAATGCGGATTCAAACAGCCTCCCAGGTGATGCTTATGCTGCTGGTCCAAGGCCCAAATTTCCACTGGCATAGCGCTAGACAATGGAAACAGAATGATCAACAAGACAAAGCCTCTGCATCTTAGGACCCTATAGACACGTACACAGGTGATTTCAATACCTCGTAGCACCATGATAGAGATGCCACATGCCCACGTGCTGGGGCAGAACAAGGGGGCATCTAACTGCTAGGAAAGTCTTCTGGTGAGAAAAACAGAAACAAACCACGGATGGCCTTGCATCTATGGCTACAATTGTTTAGAACTGTTGGATACCCAGGGAGGAACTATGGACGGTTCTTCAACAGTGGAAGCAAGGATGCTTGAGCTATGTTTAGAAAATCAATCTGGAGCCACTGAAGGAGGCTGGAGAAGACATCCCGATTCTTTTCAAGTCCTAGGAATTCTGTATCCAGATGATATCACAATTCCATCCGCTCCTTTCCATCTCCACTGCTGCCCCATTGGGCCAGCATCACCATTTCTTTTCTGGAATAATACAGTCACCTCCTAACTACTTCCAGCTGTGCTCCTACAACCTATTTTCCATGCAGCCGCCAGAGTGCTCTGCTTTGGAGGTGCACCAGACCATATCACCTGCCAGGAAAAATCCTCCCATGGCTTCCTATCACACTCTAGATTCCCAAACTCGTCCCATGGCCTATAAGGCTTAACACAATCCTACCTCAGCTGATACCTTCCAAACATGCACCTACTCAGAGCCCTTCTACATGCTGTTCTCCCCACCCTGAATGCTCTTCTTCATCATTCAGATCTCTGCTCAAATGTCACCTTATCAAAGAGGCCTACTTTGAACATCCAAATTTAATCCACTCCATCAGTCAGCGCCTATCCTTTTATCTTGTCTTCGGAGCACTTAAGGGTATCTGGAATTATATAATGTGGATTAAAACACACACACACACACACACACACACACACACTACCACACTACCACAGTATAAGCGTAGTGACAGTAAAGGACATAACAATCCTCCTTAACACTATATCCCCTGCCCCCAGATCAGTGCCTATAGTAGGTGCTCTCTAAATATGTGTTGAGCAAATGGGTTTGTGGGAAGTAAAATGGGTGTCAGGGACACTTGTTAGGAAGCCTTTGGAGTCATCCAGGCAAAAATCAAGGAAGCCTAAAAGAAGATATTGGTAAAAAAAAAAAAAAAAAAAAAAAGTTAGATAGCAGCTTGAAGAGTATTTACGAAGTAGAATCACTAGGACTTGGTGATCAAAGAGAGATGGAACATGTGAATGAAGGAAGAAATAAAGATAATTTGAAGACTTTGATCTTCCGTGTCTAGTGAGTGGCAGTGACACTCAATGAGATAGACAGCCCCAGAAGTAGAAAATGATGAATTCAGTTATGGATGTAATAAACTGGAGGTTCTTCTGGTACATCCAGATGGAGAGGAATATATGGGTCTGGAGCTTGGGACAGATGTCCGTACTGAAGATAGAAACTGAGAAGTTACTGGTATCCAGATAGTGCTGCTCAGAGAGAACATGCAGAATAAGTCAATGAATACATGGTAGGCAAAATCTTGGGGTACTCCAACAGTCAGATGGTGGGTGAAGAAAGAGGAGCCCATGTGGGACAGAGATAAGGAGAACTAGAGCATTTTTCTGTGTCATGGAAGCCAAGGGAAAGTTCCCAGGAAGCAGGAGTGATTAATGGTGTTAGATGTAGCAGACAGGTCAGGGAAGACAATAGAAAAAAGTGCCCATTGGATTTGCAATTAGGTGTTCGTAGGCGCCTCCCATTCAATAGAACTGTGTAGGTGGAAGTCAAATTGCAGAATAATGAAGACGGAACCAGAGGTGAGGAGATGATTAAAAACAAATCTTTCAAGAAGTTTGAATGAGAGTGGAAGGAGAAAGACCAGCAGCTACGGAGGTCACAGGAAAGTTCTGCTGAACATTTTTTAAGGGTGGGAGAGACGATATGTTTGTGTGCTAAGGGTAAGAAGGGGGAGGGTGAACACAGGAGGAGAGAGGGAAGTGATGGGCAAGCCCCTGGGGATGAGATCCAGGACACAGGTTGTGGCATCAGCCTTTAGCAGAAAGAGGGCTACTTTATTCTCTGAGGCAAGAGAGAATAAGGGAAATGTGGAGCAAGGTTAAGTCCATGAGATTACGTGAATATAATGGCCTCAATTTCTCAATAAAACAGGCGATAGAGAGGCAGGTTCATTGTTTTTTTAACACAAACAGCAGTATTAAAAAAAAAAAATGGGATCCAAGATCATGAACTGACAGCCTGTGCATAACATATTGTCTCAAGTGGGATGGAGGCAGGGAGGCCGGAGAGGAGGCTGTTTCACACCAGCATGAACAGACATAAATAAGAACCAAGACAACTCATGATATGTGGGAGGCAGAGTGTGACACACATCCCATCACCCCACAGGGGCATGTATACTGCGGTGTCATGAAGACTCAAAATTCATACAAGATCCAGAATCACCCTTGCCTTTATGTCCTGCCCTGTCATGCCTTTTCCCTTGTTTGGATGTCTCAAAGTATGGGTATGTGTAGAAAACAGTTAACATACCAGGTCTGAGACTGCTACCCTTAGAAAGGTCTGCTTGCATGGTTGGCATCTGAGAACCAGACACTCAGAAGGTTCCCTGGATGATAAGGGAGGTTTACAGTGCCTGGACTATTTGTGCAAACAATGTGGTTTATGCTAAACACCTTCTTTCCTTCTGGGAGCCTGGAATTTTGGTACTAGCTATGTAATCGGTGCCTACATGGCCAGCCCCCAAGAAAAACCTTGAGCCCTGAGTGTCTAATAGAATTCCCTAGGCAGAAACATCAGACACATGGAAAGGAGTGAGCATTTGGTGACCTCCCCCGCTCACGGGAGGGATAGAGCATAAGAAAGTCTGCATGTGGATTCCTCCAGACTCTGCCTGTGCCTTTTTCCCTTATGATTAGGCGTACACCCTTATTGCATTGCTGCAATAAATCTTAGCAATGAGTACAATTATCAGCCAAGTTTGGGAATTCTTCTAACATATCACTGAACATGGAGGACCTTGGGGATGCCTGACACATGGGCCATACTTGCCACCCACTCTGTTGTCCCCTCCCACTTACTCTGCCACCAAACACGATCCAGCTTCTACATATAACACATTACAGAATCAGGGCATTGGACTGGGCCCATCTCCAGTAAAAAACACTACAGGACACCGGGGTACCATAGACATATGAGCATCAGGGTGGTGAGTTCCAGCATGGCTTTCCAAACTTCCGGACGTTATACTTTCTTGTATGATTCAAAACATGTCTCAAGCAATTTCTTCAGAAGCCCAGATGGTTTTATCAGTCCCATTACCTAAAGGCTAAAGTGTAGCTCCCAATACTTCAGTGAATGCTGGCTAATAGATTCAACCCTAGAGCAGGAGTTTGCAAGCTATAGCCCAGAAGCCAAATTCAGTCCAGTGTTTGTTCCTGTAAATAAAGTATTATTGGAACACAGCCATGCCCATGTGTTTACATGGCATCAATGGCTGATTGGACACCACAACAGCCATTTGAGTAGTTTCAAAAGGGACCCAGTTGCCCTAAAATATTTACTACCTGAACCTTTATGAAAAATACTTGCTGACTCTCGCATTAGATGAATAAAGTCCAGCAGAAAGAACAGGAAAAAAAAGAGGAGAAGTTAAAGCCAAATTTTCCCATTGGCAAGTTTGCCTCAGCCTGGATTTTGAGTCTTTCCTAAAGTTTCTGGAATATTTGGCCCACAAAATGTGACCTTAAGAAAGAGAAGTCACAGATATTGGGAGAAGTCTCTTCATTTGTTTGGGGAAAAGGTCTTGCTCCAAGAAGTAAGAACGGCCACGTTTAAAAAAAAAAAAAAATTTTTTTTTTACTACATGTATTTATTTTTAATTTTTCCAAAAATTTGATTCTATTAAAGTTTTAGAAATATACTTGCACAGTGTATAACATAATAAAAAATAACTAAAATTCTCTGTATGTGCCTTTTTAAAAATTGTTTTTTGAAGTTTTTATTTTAATTTCAATTAGTTAACATACAGTCTAATATTAGTTTCATGTGTATAATATAATGATTCAACACTTCCACACACCTGGTGGTCATCACAGCTAGTGCCCTCCTTCATTCCCATCACCAACCCATCGGCCCACCTACCTCCCCTCTGGTAACCATCAGATTGTTCTCTGTATTTAAGAGTCTGTTTTTTATTTTTCTTTCTATTTTTTTCTGCTTTTCTCACTTGTTTTGTTCCTTAATTTCCACATGGTATTTGTCTTTCTCTGACTTGTTTCACTTAACATTAAACGCTCTAGCTCCATCCATGTCATCGCAAATGGTAAGATTTCATTCGTTTTTTTATGGCTGACTATTTCATTGTGTGTATGTCTATCACTTCTTTATCCATTTATCAATTGATGGACACTTGGGCTGCTTCCATAATTTAGCTATTGTAAATAAAGCTGCTTGAAACATAGGGGGGCATATACCCCTTCAAGCTAGTGTTTTTGTGTTCTTTGGGTAAATACCCAGGAGTGCGGCTGCTGGAGCCACATTCTAAATTTATTGATTCAGTAATGTCTACAGAGCAGCAAGTTTGTATATGTTTTGCAAATATCTCCCTGTGTAGGACCCAGCATTTTCACTGTCATAGCGATGACTTTAAAAAACGTTTGTTGAGCATGTTCAATTAACTCGTTTTTTAATTTGTGTCCTATTTTAGAATCTTCATTAAATTTAAGGTTGCTAAGATCTTCTCATACATTTTCTGCTGGAAACTTCATAGTTTCATTTCTTCTATGTTGGTTTCTGCTGCACATCAAGTTACTTTTTATAGGTTATGTGAGGCAAAGGTTAAGGTACTTTCCGATGGTTTGGTTTTTGTTTTTTACGTCTGGCCATCCAGTTTTCCCAGTACTTTCTGTCGCAAAGATTATTCTTTCCCAGTTGAATTGTCTTGGCACCAGTATTGAAGACCAATTGACATATAGGTGGAGGTCAATTTCTGGATTTCTGATTATGTTCCATAGGTCTGTCTTTATGCCAGTACCACACTGTCCTTATGACTATACTTTTTAATCTTGAAGTCAAGCAGCGTTAAGTCTTCCCATTTTGTCCTTCTTTGTAAAAGTTGTTTGGACTGTCTATAGTCTTTGAATTTCCTGGTAAGTTTTGAATTGGCTTGTCAATTTCTAGCAAAAAAAAAAAAGTTCTGCTAGGATTTTAATTAGGTTTGCTTTGATCTATAGATCAACTTCAGGAGAACAGATATCTTAACATCAGTTCTTCTAATCCATGAACATGACATCTCTCTCCATTTATTTAGGGGTTCTTTAATTTTTCACAGCTATGTTTTATAGTTTTCAGTGTATAGGTCTTTCATGTCTTTTGTCAAATTTGCTCCTAAATGTTTCCTATTTGGGGGACAGTTGTCAGGGGTACTTTTCATGGCAATGTCTACCTGCTAGTGTATAGAAATACAATTACTTTATGCATTGGTCTTGTATCCTGCAAATACAAGATCTTAGTCCTGGGAGCTCTTTTGGTAGATGGTTGGGGTTTCCTACATAGAAGATCATGTCATCTGGGTATAAAGACAATTTTACTTCATCTAATCTGTGTGCCTTTTATTTCTTTTATGTGCCTTATTGTACCAACTAACCTCCAGTACATTGTTGAATAGGAATGTTGAGCAGACATTCTTGCCTCATTCCCTATCTTAAGGAGAAAGCATTCAGTCTTTCACCAGTAAGTATGATTTTAGCTATAGGTTTTTTGTTGGTTATAGGTTTGTTTTAGGCTTAAGAAGTTTCTTTTTGTTCCTGGTTTGCTCAGAGTTTTTATTTTAATGGGTATTTGTTTCATGAATCTATTATTTTATCCTTATGTATTTGTGATTTCCATTGATAAACGACCATAAAAACTTTTTCATTTGAAAGTAATTTCTGTTACTCATAAAAGATACTTAATTTTCAATATTGTCAGTATTATTTTCACAGTTTAAGGCAAGCAGACAAGCCAAATGGGAATTTTAAATCATAACTTAGCCTCCATATATTTGATTTTATGTGATTGACTGCTGTGTTGTCTGTTTGAGTCATAAGCATTTTTAAAACTTCGTATAGCATTCTGATAAACGATGGTTTATTAAATACCAATTTTGATCCTTGAAAGAAAGGATTCTAATAAGAGAGAAATAGGAAAAGAACACAATCAAATATATAGAGCTTAGGAGTTATTGCCCATTAAACTGCACTGGTTTGGGGCACCTGGGTGGCTCAGTGGGTTAAGCCTCTGCCTTTGGCTCAGGTCATGATCCCAGGGTCCTGGGATTGAGCCCCACATCGGGCTCTCTGCTCAGCGGGGAGCCTGCTTCCCCCTCTCTCTCTGCCTCTCTGCCTGCTTGTGATCTCTCTCTCTCTCAGATAAATAAATAAAACTCTTAAAAAAAAAACTGCACCGGTCTTTAAGTTTCTGGACTGTATGAGAGTCTCAACCGTATATCAAGTACTACTCTCTCTCACTTCCTGCTAGTTCACAGAAATTTTAATTCTCAAAGCTCTACTATACCTAAAAACTCACCTGGGTAAGACCCAAACCTTGAATACCTTATATAAATCTTTCAGATTCGTTTTCTTTAGAAGAGAGAGATTGTCTGGGGTCAAGAGTAAAATTAATTTGATCCTCAAAATTTTAAAATTTATTCTATCATCTAAACAGCATACAGAGATCTGGCAAGATGCCTCCTTGTCTTGCTGGGGACTCAATCTACAGCAATAAAATAAAAATGATTCATACTCATAAGCATTCAGGAACCTGCAGAGAGTTGCCACGACAGCAAATAAATGAAATGTCCATTTCCCGCAGCTGGGTGGGTATGTGAATGCACAAAACAAAAGCCTTGGTCTCGCCATCCCTTCTTTCCTCTCCTCTAGATAACACCAGCCATCTTCAAGGCTCAGCCTTCACTTGCCTAGGGAAGATGAAATAAAACCCTGGGGAGGAATCTGTCCCTACTCCAAAAATTTACTCCACCCACAAGATGTCCTCTGGGATTTCACTCGTGGATCGCTTTGATTATTTGGTCTGGAATCCCTTTGACAGCCGTCCTTCTGACAGCCTACTGCATCTTTGGGCAGTTCTGATTCAAAGAAGAGCCATCTTGGGGCTCCTGGCCTGCTCAGCCAGTAGAGCATGTGACTCTTGATCTTGGGGTCGTGAATTCAAGCCCCACATTGGGTGTACAGCTTACTTTATAACAAAGCAAAACCTCCACGTACATTTCACCCAGTGGTCCTAGTTCCACCCTTGGCAATAAGATATTGAACAAATCTACCCCCTTCCTAGAAGACATCCTTCATGAGGTAGAGCATAGCTCTCCAGGCCTTGCTAAACCTGCTCTTTACTCCTTACTAACCCAAATGTATCCCATTATGTCCATGTGTTTCTTCAAGCTAGGAGTCCAAAACTATATGTGAAAACTCCAAGAGAAATCTGATGCCCATAGAGTCAGATTGGAATTTATATGTCTTCATGCTTCATTTTGTGTTCACATTAACATAGCCTTCTTGGGACAGTCACATCATATCATTATTTTTTTCTTAGCATAGGATAGCCCAACTAAATATATCATTCCCTTAAAAAGCCATTCTTCTAAAATGCAATGTCTCAGGAAGAGTTTGCAAAGAACACTATAGAAAGAAACATGTTATGAATTGATTTCTCAGACCTATTTCCTCTGTGGGAAGTCTGACAATCGGTCACCAAGAGAATACTCTATTTGAGGGAAGAAGAGGTAAATTTATGAGAACTGAGGAAGGCAGGCCTGGGGGTGCCACAGCGGCCAAATGAATGGGAGGGGAGAGAGAACACAAAAAGAGGAGGTGGGATTCTGTGAAAGATCAAGTCCAACAGTTTTATAGTTTTTCCAGGATTTAGAATTGCCAAAAACTGCAAGCCCGCTCTTTCCCCTTTCCTTCCAGTGAATTCTCTAAGAACAGAAATCCTGTCAGTCAGCCTTCTCACATGGGGAAGGGATCATTCCCATTGCTGTGCTCAGCAATTTCAAGTTCTTCACCCTCCTCTGGCACGTTCTAGTACCCCCCGCCCCAACTTTCCCTTTAAAGTTTTTTATATTGATCTCTTCTTTTCCCCCAGCCAATATATTCATAAATGACTGCATGGCTCTTTAGCCAAGGAAGTGATTGTGCCAAGGGTAGGGGTCGTGGGACAAACCCAACAGACCACCCAAATAACAGCTGTGATATCACAGTCAGAGCATTATGGAAATAAAAGAATATCTGAGTCCTCTAACGAAGGATTCACGTTTTACACGGACACCTAGGAGCAGAGGGCAGTGGGCTGGGACAACTTTGGAGAGAGCTGGCAACCAGTGACTGTGGAATCAGGGAGGGAGGGAAGAAAGGTACTCAAGAGATACCTCCAGACACAGGTTGGGGGTTTCACCCACACTTAACCACCCACGCCAACCTTGGGGAGTACGTATTACAATGTTCTCTCTGTAGGTGAACGCACAGAGGTTAAGCTCTCAGAACTTGCCCAAGGCCACACAGCTCATGGATAGATGACTAAGATCTGGGCCACACAAAGTCCATTGTATCTCCACCTTCCTACACAGCCCTCTGGACCTCAAGAGAAGTGCTTCTGAAACCACGTGTCCCACTTAATTCTTGGCTTTCGAACTTGAATGCTACATGCTGGAAACACAGATACAACTATGTGATCCTGGAACACTGGGAAAGAAACAGGTTCGAGTTCAGAGGAGGCACCCCCAGTGGATGAGCAGGGGGAGGGGACCCACAGTTATGTATCACAAACAGATGCGTCTATCTGCCCTGTGTGGGCCCCATCTGTACTACCATCTCTCACTTCAAAAAGCAGTGATGTTAAGTCAACAGATACTAGCATTCACAAACAATGCATCACTGTAACTTGGTTTCCCAACCTGAATGTAATTTAGGTCCATAAAAAAAGATGCAACTTTGCCATTGTTGCCTGGGAGGGTCACCCTGGGAGTTGGTAGTAATGTGGAAAGAGAAACACGAGGAGCTGGAGTGAGCTGTGGGTGGAGAGATGACACGATCTGTAGATGGGGGATGAAGAAAGGCAAAGGAGTGGCTGACAGCCTCCTCCAGGATGATCTGCTTAAATACTGATCCATAGCAGATCTTGGAATAATTAGTAACTATGTAGTAGCCAGTTGATTCCAAATGCTGTGCTCACAAGAAAAAAAAAAGCATTTCAGTAGGGCCGCTGAATCTTTGATTTCTAGGGCAAAATTAAACAGCACATCTCTCTCCGTGGGATTCTTTCTTACTAGAAATCACAAAAGATCTTAAAGAGTGTGCACACATTTGATGTACTCCCTAGCTCACCTCACAGTAGATAAAATATGTCTAAAAAAAAAAAGAAATGTTAAAAGTCATAGTTGTACTCAAAAATAAAATAAACATCCCTGTGGAGGAGCTGAAAAGGGAGATGAACCACGAAAGACTGTGGACTCTGAGAAACAAACTGAGGGTTTGGGAGGGAAGGAGGGTAGGAGGTTGGGTGGGCCTGGTGGTGGGTATTAGGGAAGGCATGTATTGCATGGAGCACTGGGTGTGGTGCATAAACAATGAATCTTGGAACACTGAAAAGAAGTTAAATTAAATTAAATAAAAATTTTTTAAAAAGGCAAAGTGATCAGGACTGGTGATGCGGTACAGGCTACTGAGCCCCAAAGCAGACAGAGGCAACAATGGTTTGGTCACCCTGAAGGAAGGTATGTTAGGTCTCCTCGGGCTATCATAACACAATACCAGAGACCAGGTGGCCTGAACAAGACTTATTTTCTTACAGTTCTAGAAGTTGGAAGTCCCACATCGAGGTCCAAAGTGTTCAGTTTCTGGAGAGAGGTCTCTTCTAACTTATGGATGCTCACCTTCTCAGCATGTCCTCATATAGCCTTTCCTCTGTCGTACGCAGAGTGGGGTAAGAAGGGAGGGAGGGAATTCTCCCCTGTTCCTTCATATAAGGGCCCCACCCTCACCACCTCATTTAACCTACTTCCTCAGAGGCCCCATCTCCAAATACAGCCATGCTGGGGGTTAAACTTCAACATAGGGATTTGGAAAGGACCACCAACATTCAGTCCATAACAAGGGAATTAGCCTCGGATTGACTGTTGGAGGCCACCATCGGGAGGTGACAGGGGGACAGGCAAGATGAGCATTTCTTGCCTCATGGAAAACAGCTGAGAACCAGGCTGTGGACCTGAGAGGAGCCTCCTGATCAGGAATTAAGCTACTGGTCTGTATCTTCCCGGCATTTCCATGGAGCAGGAGCCCCAAAACACCATCATAGGACTTGATCCTGGACTAAGAGTCTGAGAGGCCAAATGGAAGCATTGACAAAAGTCATAAAACTCTAGATATGAAGACAGAAAAGAGACACCAATTTCCATTGAAGGTGACCCTGTCAGCATCTTTATGGGTATTTATATTTGATTTTTTGCCACCACTGCTGTTTCTACCTTCTTGAAATGGGTGCTTAGCTTATTGATTTTCAGCATTCTTTTTAATTATGTACATTTAAATATGTGCTGTAAGTTTCCCTTTAAGCAAGTCCAAAATTGCATCCACAAGTTTTCGTCTGCCATAGTTTAATTATGATTCAGTTCAAAACATTTTAACATTTTTACTGTGTTTTTTTTTTCTCTGATGCATAAGTTATTTATGAGAGTATTTCTAAATTTCCAAATATAAAGGACTTTAAGTCTTTTGGTGGTGGCGGTGTGATTTTTAGCTTAATTGCACTGGATTAGAAAGCACATTCTATATGATCTCAATATTCTTAAATGTGCCGAGATTTCTTTTAAGGCCCATGATAAAGATCTAACAAACAACAGCTCATATGTTTGAAACTTAAAATGTACTCTTAAATCATGCTCAGATTCAAGAGATAATCCTCAGTGAAATTGCAAAATATTTTGACCTGAACTACAATGAAACCGATGCATATTTAAATTTCTGGGTGAAGTTTAGATTGTAGTTAGCAATTCGGAGCTTTAAAGAAAGTTTTCAAAATTACAAATTTAAAAAAACATTGCAAAAGAAAAAATTCAACTCAAGGAACTAGAAGAAGAATGCCAGAACAAGATTTTAAGAAGTAGAAGAAAATATAACAAACACAAACAGATACATATAGTAATGTTTGCTGCAAGATTCTTCTATAAAAGATCCCCTCCCCAAAAAGTAACTTTTGATTACCAGATACCAGATTCAGAATTGACAGCTGAAAATGGTTTCCCTTTAGTTATATAAGTTGTGGTATGTCCTTTCACTGGAATATTATGCAGCCATTATACATACATCTCTGACTCTTCATTTATTGACCTTAGGAAATGCACAAGACACATCATATAGAAGACAAGGTTAGAGAGCAGTAAATATGGTATCCACGAAGTTTCTTCAGGTTGTAAAGAAGAATTGCTTCTGGCTGGAGTAGGAGAAACAGAAGGAGAAAGAGGAAGAAAGGGAGGAAGGGAGGGCATGGCTTCACTAGAAAGATGTTGGAAAATTTCATGGGATTAAAGAATAAAACAACTAAGAATGAGGAAAGGGCCAAAACCAGCATAGTTTCATGGATCTCAGTAGAAAAAAAAAAATTCCAAAGTACATATTTTTAGTTGGTTTAGATTAATCTAGGTTGGATCCAACGTCTACACCAAAGCCAAGCAGCTTTGGTTTATCAAATAATGTAAACCCTGATTATTAGGATGGTCACAGAGTAAGAAAAATGCTTGTACATGTACCCAAGAAGTGTCTATCACCAGTAGGATCCCCCACTGTGTGGGTATGTGTGTGTGTGTGTACATGATATGGTAATGGAATAGCGAGTGATAGTCACTCCCTTCGAACTTTTCAATATACCTCAATGACTATGTTTTATTTTTATATTTTTTTAAATGCAATTTTCTGTTTAGGAAAGAAAAACTCACTTCAGAATGTGCTAGCATATTTTATGAGACTCTGGACAGACCTGACAGCCACAGGGTGCAAAGCTATCATCACATATTCCTAAGAAAGCACAGTGACCACCAGCTCCATCTTCCTCTCAGCTGTCTGCCCACCTCTGTTTCCTTGTCACTCACCCAAATCTGTTCCCTGATTCAAGAACAAGAAAGAAAAGGTTATTAGCCTGTAGGATGTAGGGCAAAAGCAAGGACAATAGACCCAAATCATCCCAACAGAAGAAAACAGTTTTCAGCTGTCAATTCTGAGATCATCATCTGGTAATTTCATGCTCTGCAAAATCTGGAGTCTTTAACGGAGTCTGCATCTTTTTCTGCTACTGATTCACAGAGGATGGGCTTTTGGTTGCTCTTTCCTCTCTTCTTCCTTTACACATACACAGGAGGAGGAAATATAGACTTATAGGAGGAAAAAAAATGCAGGTATTCTTTTAAGATCTTTTCAGCAACTCTCGTGTCTCCACCACTGCCTGTCTGGGCATTTCCACGAGCATCTCATGAATGAATATTCATCCGACATGCAACAACCAACATCTCCTCAAGACAGAACAACTCAGCCTTTGGCATCAGCATGCCCTGGGTTTGAATTTTGGCTTTTTTTTTCTCTTGCTATTTGCATGTCTGAAAGAAATCATAGGACTGCCATAAGCCTTTACTTCCTAACCTGTGAAATGCTTCTGTGAGGAGTAACTGAGACAGAGCATCCTAGCTTCTGACTCACACCTGTCTAAAGCACCCTCTAGACTATCCAGTTAAGGGAAAGAATTACAGCTTCTTCACCTTTGTTTGCTGAGACATAGCACAGTGCACACAGAAACAAGGACTACCACCATTAGGCGTGGCACTAAACATACACCCTTATCAAATCCTTTTACTTCTCTGTGCCCCAAACCGTATCCCAACCATGTTATAGCAATCTCCTATACATTTTGTGTTCCTAGAATGGTGCCAGATGCTTTAGTGGGACTCCCATAATCATTTGTAGAATTAAGGCATGCAGCCAGCCAGTCAAACACCCTCATATTTAATCAACATCTCCTCATATCAAAGGTGCTCTTCCGGATAGAGACAAAGGCAGCAAGAAGTCGCACGTCAGTGTTGAACCATTAAGGAAACTGAGGCACAAAGATATTAGCTCACCCGCAGCCAAGTCAATAGTACAATATCATTCTATGTTCCCATATCCAGTCCCTACTCAGTGTGCAAGTAAGAAAAGAACAGAAAGTCCCTGGGTGTGAGACAAGGAGTAAACAGATAGCTCCCACACCTGAGAATGAGCATAAGCACAAAGGAGGCCATTCACCAACCTTCACACAACATAGCGCTTCAAGGTGAGAAAAGAAACCTTCCAAAATGGGGGTGGAAATCACTGCTCAGGAATCCCATATTTAACCTAAAAAGCCAAAGAGTGAATTGTCCTGTTGGGGAGAGATCCCAAGAAGGGAGTGGTGAGCATCTGCCTGAGGCCTCCCAAACATGTCCCTCCTCAAAGGCACCTTCTGCTCCCAGAGGGTGACCACCATGGGCTTCAGCAAGCTGTTGCACTTTCCTCTTGGGTACAACAAATAGAACTGTTTTTCCTTCTCAGATGATCCTGTTTCTGTTATTCCAGAATGTGCTCAGACTGCCCAAGGGTGTCACGTCAGAATGCAGGTCATGTTTGATTCCACGTTTGCTTTTCTTTTTACAAAGTCTAAAAATAAAATAAAAAATAAAGATGGCAGAAAGTGATCAAAATCTTGTTGGCTCCTTTGACAGAAGAAAAACTCACTCGAAAAGTAAGAAACCCAAGGGGACGGTGTAGAAGAAAGTGCTGCTGATGAAATTCAGAATCATGGGTACTCAGAACAATGAGCATCCCATCAGAACAGTATGTTGGTCACAGATTGTACCCCAACCCTGATGGCTCCTTCCCCAATCTCACCAGTATCACAACGCAGCAGGCAGGCCTGTGTTATCTGGCCTCACACTGGAAAAACAACCCAAAGTATCTTCCCAAATAAGGGCAAAACATAAATAATGGGTCAGCTAAGGGGACCTCCCATGGTTCTGGCAAAGAGCTCTGTGGCTCCATTTGTTGCCATGTATGAAGCCCTGGGCATCAGGGATTGTGTTCCAGAGCTAGGACAATGTTGCAACAAGTCCTGAGAAGTTTGGTACTTAAGGTAAATAATATTCAAATGCAATATTTTTTTTAAAAATTAAAATTAATGCAAAAGCTGCTATAGAAAACAGTCGGAAGCTTCCTCAAAAAATCAAATATACAATTACCATATGACCCAGCAATTCCACTTCTGGGTGTGTACCCAAAAAGAATTGAAACAGAGACCTCAACAGTTATTTCTATCCCCGTATCCATCACAGCCTTACATTAGCCAGGAAGTAGAAACAACCGAAATTCCATCGATGGATGAATGAATAAGCAAGATGTATTGTATACCTACAATAGAATATTATTCAGCCTTTAAAAAGAAGGAAATTCTGACGCATGCTACATCATGGATGGACCTAAGGGCTCCTGGGTGGCTCAGTTGGTTAAGCATCTGACTCTTAGTTTTGGCTCAGGTCATGATCTCAGGGTTGTGAGATCAAGCCCTGAGTCAGGCTCTGTGCTCAGGATGGAGCCTGCTTAAGATTCTCTCTGTCCCTCTCTCTCTGTCCTTCTCCAGCCCCCACTCACACACTCTCTCTTTCTTTCTCTAGAAAACAAGACAAAACAAACAAGCAAGCAAGCAATAAAACCATGGATGGACCTTGAGGACATTCTGCTAAGTGAAATAGACCAGTTGCAAAAAGGCAAATACAGTACGATTGACTCCACTTACAGGAGAAGCCAAAGCAGTCAAATTCACAGAAACACACTGTAGAACAGCAGTTGCCAGGGGCTGGGAGAGAGGTGGATGGACAGTCAGTGTTTCATGGGGACAGACTTTCAGCTGGGGAAGAGGAAAGGACTTCCGGAAATGGATGGTGGTGACGGATGTCTAACAGAGTGAACACACTTAATGCTTCTCAACTGTGCACTTGAAAATAGTTAAAATGATAACTTTTGTGTTATGTAAACCTCACCACAATAGAAAATGGGAAAAAATGGGGAAAGCTTCATGATGAACAAAATGCAAACGTTTTAAATAAAGTTGTGATCAATACTACTGATTTCTCCTTTTGCCTGAGGTTCCAATATGACTCCACATGGCCAGTATCCAGGTTGGTATCTTGTTCACTACAGATTATTTTTTAATTGTGATTTCTGCAAATATTGCCTTGAAGCATTGCTCACCTTGATTTCTGAGATCTGGAGCTCCCCATTAAATTTTGTGACCCAGGAAAGGGCCTCCCTCTCCTCCCCTGCCTCTCCCTGGGCCCCGTATCTTTCCATTGCTTTCCTTTGACATCCTAAGACCTCTACATTTCCATTTAGTCTGCAGTCTCTCTCTGTTGTGTCTGGAGAAAGAGAAAGGACCCAGAAACCAGTGCCTCTGGATCATCGAAGTCATGTTTTCGTCTGCGAACCTTCCTGATGCTCCCTGGGCTCCTCACTGACTCTAATTTGGGCTTATTCACATGCCAGGTCCCTCCTGCCCTAATCCTATCATCACCTGGAAACTTTCAGCCTGTGACCCTGCATTACCTTTAGCAGAAGGCCCTGAAGAGCTCCTGTGCCAGCTGTTTTTTTCCTCTTCTGGAGGAATTGATTCCTCGTGATCCTCTGAGCCGTAATCTCATCGGGCTGGAATAACTTGACACTCCCATTTGTCTGAAACAGAAGTCATTTGTCTTCCAAACCTCAGATCTGGGCTTGTTGTGAATTCCACCCCCTGGCCTCCTCTTAGGGGACTGTGACCACTTCATCAGCCGCTTTTGCCTTGCCTCTGAGAGATGCAGGGCTAGCAAGGACGAGAACATTCCTGAGCAGCAGGGAGCGAGAGCTGCAGGCAAAGACCGTTCTGGGTGAAAGCACCTCACCCACTTAAGAGGGAGCCTGTTCACACAGCCTGGTCTGGTGGTCTGGACAGAGCTCAGACATGGGTCGGCAAACTCCACAGGAGGCACAATTGTCCACCCCAAGGCTGGATCCTGGGTGAATTCTTCTTCATAGCAACAGTCCATGGAACACCAAGAGAGAGGTAAGGGGAGCTACGGCCAAGGCCAACCGTGCCCCTTAGCAGCTGTGTGACCTCAGGCCCTTTGGGTCTCAGGGGCTTGACTCCACGGTGGGGATAAAAATGGCCCAGGCTATTTCAGAGGGAGGCCAACACAATAAAATCGGTTCCTCATTGTGGAGATGTTTGAAAACACTCTAGTGCCAAACAAATATAATATGTTGTTTTGATAGTGATCTAACCAAAAGCAATGACTAAGCACTTTTCAAAAAGAAATCCAAAACAAGGAATTGAGCCCTTGTGATACACCAGGCAACATGGGCCAGGGTTTTGAGAGGACTCGTGCTGGGGCTGTGGAGACCTTGGGAAACATGAGTAAGGCCCCAGCCCCTTGTGTCTTATACCCCTTTGTTTCATGGGACTGCAGACCAGCTATGGGCTGTGTAGGGGGAGACCTGAGGGGCAGGAGAAGCATCACAACCCAGAGCACCCTGGAGGAGCCTGGGATACTGTCCCGAGGACAGCCAAGAGAGCATGCGATGGAAACAAGACTGACCCAGCATCTCTTCCAGACTCCTCCCGAAGCCTGCGGAAGAGAGGAGGGCCCGAGAATATCCCAGTCAGAGTCGAGGCGGTACAGTGAGTAGTGGTCCCATGGAGCCAAATCTGACCAGAAAGTTCCCACATACCTGGGCCCAACCCAGGTGATGTGTGAGAGCGTATACATCTGCAGAGCGTGTGTCCAAGAGTCATAGACATTTTTGTTTTTTGGTTACTCAGCACTGAGTATCCTCCCTTTGTTTCTAGCACATTCCCCTGGTGCTTCTCTGTAGAAAGCAGAGCCTTCTTCCCACTAGAGATCCTGAAAAAAGCCAAAGACTCTTCTTCCCAGGCTCCCTTGCAGCTCAGTGAAGGTGAAAGCCAGGACTTTGAGTCAGGCCCCCTGGTACAACACGCAGAGACAGAGCATCCTTCCGGCAGTGCAGCAGCGGCCATGACAGCAGCTTGGCATTTCCAGGGTCAGGAATGTCCAGTGCCCTGGGCCAGCAGCAGAGGTGATGTAAGCGGACATGCCCAGTGCTCAGGGAGGACAAAAGCAGGATCTTGGGTGGAGGCTTCGTCATAGCAGCTTCTCCCCTGCTGTAGTTTGGAATGTGACTGGGGTTGTGGTCCTCATTGATGCCCCATCTTTTGTTTATGCCTGCTTTCCAAACCTAGCTCTAGAACCTTTCCTATAGGTTCTTTGGCCTATCTAATCACTGGTCAATAAATCTCTTTACCATTATGTAAACAGAAGTAGTGTCTCTTGCTTACCTTCATGAGTTCTGGGTGATAACACCGAGTAAAACAAGTATCACAGGCCAACCCCTGCCAACCCCTGACACATGCTGGGAACACCCCGGGCAGCCCACAGCTTCTCAGGGACCCTGAAATGATGACCCAGGGCACTGGTGCAAGGAATGTGCCCCGCTGCCCAAGTCACATAGGGCAAGATGAAAACCTCCCTCAGATGAGGAGCAAAATCACAAATATTTAGTTCATGTCAAAAGTTTAAAGAAATTTCATATTTTTGATCTTCCGTTTCAGTGGGTTTTATCTTAATAACAGAATTCTTCTCTGTAGTGACTTTGGCCAGAACCTGGATTAAGAGAACTTTTAGAAGTTAGAATGTATTCCTGGCACCGGCTACCTTAGAGTGAATAAGTGAGGACTTGGCTTGCTAAATCAGGAGGGTTGCCAATTCCTGAGCTAGAAAAATGCCAAAATCTTCTGGCCATTGCACAGAAAGAAGGTTCAGCAGAAAAGGCCTGGCTCCACCTCCTCAGTGCTAGGTCTACACCTCGACTTAGTCATCAGTGACACACTGAACTCCAGGTCCGTACAGACACCCCAGGCCCCACCTTTAGTCCTCAAGAAAGGAGGCAAATGGCATCTTCACCATCTCTTAGTCCCTCTGTACAGAATGTGGACCAAGGAAAACGGCATGATTCCTTTTGTGATAACAGCATAAAATCTAGCATAGTCGCAGAATTCCAAAGCTGGAGGGGCGCCTGGGTGGCTCAGTGGGTTAAAGCCTCTGACTTCAGCTCAGGTCATGATCTCAGGGTCATGGGATCAAGCTCCGCATTGGGCTCTATGCTCAGCAGGGAGCCTGCTTCCCTCTTTCTCTGTCTGCCTCTCTGTCTACTTGTGATCTCTCTCTCTCTCTCTCTCTCTCTCTCTGTCAAGTAAATAAATAAATAAATCTTTAAAAATTAAAAAAAAAAAAAAAAAAAAAAAAAAGAATTCCAAAGCTGGAGATGGTGTGTACAGGTAAATACTTAACAACCAACTCTCCAAAAGGAAAAAAATGGACAAATGGGTGAATGCACGTATAAGGATACTGTAGACTTTGCTGATATAACGTGCATTTATAATACACAGTTTCTAGATTGTAATGAAATACCCCACAGTCCTTACTGCAGATTCCATAGTGAATTTTTGCAGAGCCCTTGTACTCACGGTCAAACTATGGCCATGATTCCACAGCGACCTGACAAATAGAGTCGCACATCAGACTGCTAAGTCTCCTCCCAATAAATGTATATATAGGATGAGATGCACCCATTTAGTCACTTTTGTACAAATTATGTTCATTGAATTAAGACCTCACTCTCCTTCAGCTCTGGTCATGACAGACTTTAAAGTCTAACGTGCATTATTAATATTTTCTCCTTTACTTTCAGTCTAGAATACAATAAATCAAGCACGGATTTATCCTTCGTGTAAATACTGCCATCACGGTCAATGTCAGGCAGCCATGGGCTATCACGAACCACTGAGTTGAGAAGAGATGGCCAGTCGCTCACCATTTTGGAGTATTTCCACGATACAGGTAACAATGGATGTAAAAAACTCCAAGGCATGAATAAGATGTACTGTCATAATTAGGCAGGAATGTGTTTTGAATATTTATTACCTTTGTTTTTAGTAAAGATATGATTTTTAAATTCATATAATTCTCAATAATGGCTATAGTTAACAACCAGCTCACTAAATTCCTGAAAACCCAATCAGCCTTCGAACGCTGGTACAAGCCGACTCCAACACGCCCCTCACTGAAGCAGACCCAGAGAGATCCCTGTCTACACCTGTTTCTCCACATATGCAGAATATCAGGAGATGGGAGGTAGGGAAGCAGAATAATAAATACTGTGATCAGGAAATCAGACTGCCCAGAGATGTTCTTTGTGTCCGTTCGTAAGAAATCCTGGATGTTCAAAGGGCGGAGTCTGGATTCTGGCTGCCCTGGCATGAAACTTCCAGCTCCTCAATGCCTTTTCAGATCTGACCTATTTTCAAACAAACAAAAAAAAAAAGATTTATTCTCCAGTTGCCAACTTTGGCTACTGGTTGCACAGACCTTGCTCTATCCGTGCAGACACACCCTCAGTTTTGACAGCATTTCCCGTAACTCTGCAGGTCCAGAAGAATGACACAGCTGGAGATGATTTTGAAGACAATTAAAGCTAACGAGCTGACCCAGCAAAAGCCGCAAGGGAGGCAGGAAATGGCTCTGGCTGGAGGAGAGTTTTGCCAGATCTCGGGGAAGAGACCAGTTAGGAAGTAAAATGGGAGAGGATCTGCTTTACCCACAAAGATTAGGATTTGCTTAACCAAACCTTGAGCGTCGTTGAGCCGGACGCTCAGGGATATGCACTGCAACACGGTTTCAGTGAATAATGACACCAGGTTAGAAACAAACTCAAAGTCTATTAACAGGTGGGCTGCTAAATGTATAAATGACAGTAAATCCAGGTAGAGGAATACTATACAACCACTAAAAAGGATAGGGCAACTTATCACCTGTTGAATGATCAGAAATAATGCTGTTAATTAAAAAAAAAAGGGAGGCGCACCAGATGCTACCATTTGGATGTTTTAAATAATTATTTGTACATTTAAAGGAGCATAAAACATCTTTGGAAGGATACACAAAGAACCTGGGCACAGTTTGCCACTGAAGAAGAGAATGGACAGAGGCTGAGTGGTGAAAGACTTACCCTACAGCATGTTTTAATTTTATGTCATGGATGATCCCTTTTTTAAAATTATTTTTTAATTTTACTTCCAATATAATTACCACAGCATTAGTTGCAAGTGTACAACATAGTGATTCAACAATTGTGTAATCACTCAGTGTTCACTGTGGTAAATGTACTCTTAATCCCCTTCGCCTGTTTCACCCACCCTCCACCCTCTCATTTTTCTAACCAAATAAATAATAAAATGTGTGGCTATTTTTAAAACAGCAAGAGTAGCTACTCTTCGATGGGTCTTAACCACTGTCCTGAGCTCCCTTGAGTTTTGTTTAAGTCACCTTGTAAAGTCACATTCCACAGTCTGCCTGGCCCCTCCTGGTCCTAGCACAGGAAGTCCCCTGTCCTGGGAAACCTGCAGCCCTGGGGGAACTAGGATGGTTGGTCATGCTGTTCCCGTCCTGCACCCACGTGGTCCCTCAGGTGAGCCGTCCACGGTGTCCACCCCAATGGGCCTCTTCTCCCTGTCTCCCACCAGTGCTTCCTGATGGCCAAGTCCAGCCAGAAGCCAGTGGGCAGGGAGCCGATGGCTGTAGTCCAAGCAGGTCAGCCTCCTGGGCCCCGAGCAGGGGGCAGGCTCGGGAAGAGGCCTGGAGGGGTCTGGCCTCTCCAAGAGTTCGCACTTTGGTGACCTGGGAACAAGAACAAGTAGGGACTAAAACATGGGTTCTAGTTTCAAATCTTTTTTTTTTTTTTTTTAAGATTTTCTTTCTTTCTTTCTTTGCAAGCGATCGGGGGAGGGGCAAAGGGAGAGAGACTCAGACTCTCCGCTGGGCAGGACGCTCATCACAGCCCAATCCCAGGATGATCATGACCTGAGCAGAAGACAGATGCTTAACCGACTCAGCCACCCAAGTGCCCCTAGTGACCTTCAGTCACCTTCCAGGGTCTTAATGGTCTCATTCGTAAAACGAGGGGGAAAGTGGGCCCCCACCATGGCCTTGGCCACACACCTGCCTGACCTCTCAGCTCCACGTGCAGGGTCTCAGTGCCCAGAGGGCAATGATATGCGCGCTCCCTCATGTTCCACGTTCTCCCACAGAATAACGGAAGCCTCAGGACTCTCCGTTCAGACCGCCTTCACAGACAGGAACCGGAAGTTTCTACCCAGAAAAGTGACCCATGGTCCTTCAGGAT
This sequence comes from Enhydra lutris kenyoni, assembly GCF_002288905.1. Lineage (NCBI taxonomy): Eukaryota > Metazoa > Chordata > Mammalia > Carnivora > Mustelidae > Enhydra > Enhydra lutris. Next base: position 7,485,890 of record NW_019154111.1, read on the forward strand.
CCAGTGGAAAGTTGCCTTCTCTCAAAGTAGCATTTCTTCGTTCAAAATGTCAACCCAAAGTCCCCACCCCCGGAGACTGAGTCGGAGGGTCTAGGGTAGGAGGCCAAGCGAGGTTTTCCTTGTACCACACTTGGAAACCCACGGTCTTCAGGAACAGTGCTGCATCATCGAGTAGGAATTGCCAAGTTCATTTCCCTTTCAGTGAAAACAAGCTATTATTCTGTAATGGTTATTTTTTCAAAACAACAATAAGAGCTTGGGGACAACCAATCCACTTAATGCTTTGCAGCATGGATGTGCGCGCTAAATAGTAAAATTACATTTCAAAACATGATCAAACATCAGCCTAATCAGCCAGGTGTTAGACACTCAATCACAAGCCTCAAAACACATCATCAAGGATCAGTAAGCAGGTGTTTTAAGTGAAGATTGAGATAAACAGTTTCCTTTGTGAGTATTTAGGAGGTTTTGCAACATTAAAATGGAGCACCTCGCACTCCAGCCAGCAGACGTCAGAAGCTTCGCGGCTGAATAAAACCCAGGCAATAATTAGCCTTGGAGATTTTCACTGGATTGCAATCAGAAGTTCTGAGTCTTACTGAGGAAATCTGTGTCCTTCCTTTATTTCCACCGTCTGTAAGGTGTCGCCCTTGTGGGTGGAGACGCTTTTAACAATCACGAGGACACATTTTGCTTTGTTGGGACTGAAGATTTTGATCCCGTTAGGAGAGTGTGCAGATCACACACACACACACACACACACACACACACACACTCAGTGACTTGGACCCATCCCACCTGTTTCTCCAATGTGGCAAGTTTAAGCCAGGGAGGTCGGAAGAAACAGCAAAGTTTCTCTCTAGAAGTTAATTTTTGTTTTCACACACATTCCATATGGCTTCCCAGTGGCCCCACAGCTAGTCCAACATAGCCTCCCGAAAATCACTGGGGACAATTTCAAGTGACTCACCGTCCTCGGTTGAAGCACCATTTTAAGAACCATTATTAATAAGACCAGCTTGTCACGTAACCATAGTAGTTTGTCCCTGAGGGGTTTTTTTGTTTTGGTTTGTTTTTTTGTTTTTTGTTTTTTGTTTTTTTGGAAATGCCAAGCAGGGGGTGCAGTCATTAAGTGTCTGCCTTCAGTTCAGGTCATGATCCCAGGGTCTTAGGATCGAGTCCCGCATCAAGCTCCCTGCTCAGTGGGGAGTCTGTTTCTCCCTCTCCCTCTGCCTGTCATTCTGCCTACTTGCTCTCTCTCTCTCTCTGTCAAATAAGTAAATAAAATCTTGAGGGGAAAAAAAAAAAAGGAAATGCCAAGCAGGAGTACCTGCTTAAAAACAGGGACAAACTAACTACTATTCTTTTCTGGTAAAAGTAAACTTCATCTATGTACTGCCTCAACAGGAACACAGTTGTGTTGTTTTGTAATGGTCTTTACTTGGCTATATATATTTTTAAAGATGTTATTTATTTGAGAGCGAGAGAGGGGGAAAAAGGGAGAAGCAGGCTCCCTGCCAAGCAGAGAGCCCGATTCAGGACTCGATCCCAGGACCCTGCAATCATGACCTGAGCCAAAGGCAGACACTTAGCCCACCGAGCCACCCAGACATCCCTGAGAGAATTGTTTAAGCTTCGTTTTTCTATTTCTTTTCTCTCTTCCCAGGCCTTGAATTCCCACCAAAATAATAGTTTCAGTTGTTACCATTTTACCTCCTACAGTTGAAGGAGCCGTAGATCCATGTTGGGTCGTCCAGGACACCAACTTAACCAAGTCACCATCATCCTCACCAGTCCGCAGAGATAAAAGTGAGACATCACAACGTTTCACAGTCGATCCCAGACATCAACGCATTGCTCTGAAACAAAATCGAGTTTTGTCAGGGGTTTTGAGACTGTGGATTCAGAGTCTGAATGAGCCCAAAGAACTTCATTCTTACCTCCCACCAGTTCCCAAAAACCGTCGGTAATTGCCGACCACATTATGGCTGGTCTTTCATATCCTCGTCCTCTTCCGAGCTGTCGGATTCAGCGGGGTGCTGGTTAGTGGACAGCTGGGGCTTCTGTGACTCAGGACATCCAATCCTGAACTGTGAGTCTATTTGCAAAGATAAAAAGTTTCCTCTGTAAACCAGGGAGTCTGGCTATCTTTGGGCTTTTCTGGCGCCCTTTTGTCCTGTGATCTGTACTCTCTTTGGTGTATGTACTCTGTCATCTCTCCTCTCCCAACGGTGCCAGCCCGGGGCATATTAACCTCCACTTACCTGAAGGGAAGAGGAGCTCATTGGCCCTGGCAGCCTCCTGAGCCAGCAGGAGGGGTTATAACTTTAAGCTGGCCTGGAAATTCCCTCAGAAGTCCTGAGGGAATCACACAAATGATTCAGACCACTTCAATCATGGTTTTTCCTCTTCTCTGTCCTTCAATAAACCTCTGGCCTCCTATTTCATGGAGCAACTAGAAATCATTGACTGGAAGCCCCATTGATTCCTTGCCGGACTCCTCCCATCTAAGAACTGCCCTCTCCTGTCCCTCCTGTCTCCTCCTTTCCGCCCCCCCAGACCCTTTCCCCACGAAAGCTTTGGACCCCAACTCTATCAACTGCTCTCCTTGTCTTTGGCTCCTGATCTCAGGATCCTGAGTCCTCTGTTGAAGCCCTGGCCCATCACCATTTGTACATAACAAAACAGTAAATTGGAAGTTAGGACCGAAGCACCGAGATAGAATAAAGATTATATTCCAAGGTCTGCACTAGACCCAACGCAAAACCTCAAAGCAAGATAACCAAGAACCGGTGTTTTGACTTTTAAATTCCCTCACTCACATGGAGGATAAAAAGAGTCAGAGGAGGGAGAATTGCAAGGATTTTAGAGCAGGGCCGGTAGAAAGCTATGGTTCTCATTCCTCAAAGAGAGAAGGATGAAGGGGATGTCTGCCTTCTCCTCAAGCCCAGTGAGAGAGCTTTAATAGAACCCCTTGGAGAAATTAATGTGTGTTCTCTGGAGCTGGGGGGCTGGAGGGACTGGGGTCTAGCTCATGCCTGAGGGAGTCAGACCAGGACCATGTCAGCAGGCAGAAGCCCGGATCTAAGGAGGAAGTTCGCTCCTGGAGACCAAACAGACAAATCCGGCTGGAAAAGAGGGCCCTAGAAGTAAGAGGCAGAGCAGTAGTGGGGTGGGTAGATGGGGTTTGAGAGTGAACCAAGTGGACAAGACCAGCAAAAGTGTTGCCACTGGAAAGTCCTACCAGGTGAGATTTAAAAAAAAAAAAAAAAAACATGGAAATGCCCAGTGAGTGTCCATGATGCACTCAGAAGAGACAGACAGGGCAAAGCCGTCTCACCTCTTGTCCTCCTGGCTCTGGCCCTGACGCCCTCGTTAGCAGTTGGTTATCAGCTTGGAGCAGACGTTCTAAATGAACTAACATGACTCAGAACCTTCTTTTACATAAGAGGAACCAGAGAAATGACCAGTGCCTGAAACAGATTTAAAGGGGCAGGGGAAGGGGCACGTGAGTGGTTCAGTTGGTTAAGCGGCTGACTCTTGATCTCAGGGTCCTGAGTTCGAGCCCCACGTTGGGCTCCACAGTGAGCACGGAGCCTACTTTTAAAAAAAAAAGAGGACAGTGGAAGACAAAAATAAGACTGCTTCGGGAAAACTCAGCCCGCAGGCTGATATTCCACACATACAGACAGATAGACTCCTTAGAAGAGAAAGCACAAACCTCCCCTTGACTCTACAACAACTTTTAGCCTTGCCCATCCTTTCCCTCCCCCACCCCTGAGGTTATTCAAGGAAAGTTGCTCTCCCCCCACCTCACGCATCACATCCACAGCCAATCTGCTTCTGCCTTTTTATTACTCCTCGGAGACATCTCTTGGATAAGGTCACCATTCATATCTTTTTATTTTTTTCTTATTTTCTCAAAATAAATTTTTTCTTACTGTAAAAGCAAATATGAAATATTGCAGAAAAATCAGAAACTTTAAGTACCTAAAATGATCATTAAAAATAAAATCGGGGCACCTGGGTGGCTCAGTCAGTTAAGCGTCTGCCTTTGGCTCGGGTCATGATCCCAGGGTCCTGGAATCAAGTCCCACATCGGGCTCTGCTCAGCAGGGAGCCTGCTTCTCTCTCTGGCTCTGCTTGCCTTTCCCCATGCTTGTGCTCACTCGTGCTCTCTTTCTCAAATAAAATCTTAAAAAATAAAAAAAAATGTTTTAAGTAAATAAAATCCATAACCCCATCCATCCCAAGTCAACCACTGTTAATGGGTTGATGCAGATCCTAGACTATTCTGTGCATACAGACATTGTGTAGATACACACACACACACACACACACACACACAAACTGAGTTGTTTCAAGTGTTTTATGATAGCCATGATGATTTAAATGAGCTTGAATGCATACATAGACATACATGCTACTTAAAACATGTGTATGTACATGCACAAATTTGAGATGTATTTTTTAAGTATTTAGCAGGTTCAAATGGAAGTCTTACACACAAGCAAAAACAGGATTATGGGAGATGCAAATAATTTACACAGGTACATTCCTTACCCCGAAATATCTTTTTACATAGTGAGCTTGTAAAATAGGAGAGTCTACAGCTGCGTTTCCTTCACTCAGTCTCTTGTTCTTCTCTGTGTATCTTATGTAAATCAAAACTGTCCTATTCTTTCTGCTGCTTCTGTGTTTTCCAAAGATTTATGAAGACGTTGGCTTTTATTAAAGCAAGGACTCTGGGACAAGTTGGCACTTCCATTTACATCAGAAAACAGTGGGAGGTAATGGATGTGCTTTTAATGCTTTATCCAATAGTAAGACATCATTTCACTTATTTCTCCTTTTTTTCTTTTTTTTAAGATTTTATTTATTTATTTGACAGAGAGAGATCACAAGCAGGCAGAGAGGCAGGCAGAGAGAGAGGGGGAAGCAGGCTCCCTGCAGAGCAGAGAGCCTGATGCAGGGCTCGATCCCAGAACCCTGAGATCATGACCTGAGCCGAAGGCAGAAGCTTAACCCACTGAGCCACCCAGGTGTCCCTTATTTTTCAATTATATGTAATGTGATATTAAGATAGGAAAAGACAATGGTGGAAAGTCTGAGCGGATGATTTTTTTTAAAGCTGTACTTTTATTTTGTTTTTTAAGTACACTCTGTCCCCCAATGTGGAGCTCAAAGTCATGACCCCAAGATCAAGAGCTGCATGCTCTACTGACTGAGACAGCCAGGTGTTTCACAGGCAGATGGTTCTGACATAGGAAATATCTTTCACACATATAATCATGTGAGGTCCACTTCTGCCAATATATAATTTATACTAGTATTTATTCAAGTATTTATATACACATACCACTTTGTTGTTTAGACACATTCCACTATGTTAAAAATAAACGCTAAAGATTTAAAAATCACATCTAGGGGCATCTGGGTGGCTCAGTGGGTTAAGCTTCTGCCTTCGGCTCAGGTCATGATCTCAGGGTCCTGGGATCGAGCCCCATGTCGGGCTCTCTGCTCAGCGGGGAGCCTGCTTCCCTTCCTCTCTCTCTGCCTACCTGTGATCTCTGTCAAATGAATAAATAAAATCTTTAAAAAATTTTTAAAAATAAAATAAATAAATAAATAATAAAAAATAAAAATCCCACTCTGTGGAAAAGACAACATTGAAGAATGTTGTGTAAGACTTTCAAACCTATTCCTAAACAAATATACCTCTGTAAACCTCCCTTCTTTTTAGAAAGAGAGAGAGAGTGGGTACACACATATGAGTGAGTGGGGGGCAGGCAAAAGAAGAGGGAGAGAGGGAGAGAATCTCAAGCAGACTCCGTGCTGAGACTGGAACCTGCTGTAGGGCTCGATCTCACAACCCTGAGATCATGACCTGAGCTGAAATCAAGAGTTGGACACTCAACTGACTGAGCCACCCAGGCACCCCACCATAACCCATTTTATTTTGTTATTTTTACAAAATAAGAGATCATGCAGACTTGCATGCAGATCCTACAACTTGCTTCTTTTACTTAACCTGCCATGAACATTTTTTTCAAATCTAGACATCCAGACTGACCTCATGCCTTTTACCAATTGCGTATTGTTCTGCTGCATGTTATGGCCCATGATTTATTTAAGCACATCCTTGTGGAGTAACGTTTATTTCAGAGAATTTATTATCACAGATAGTGCAGCTCTGCCCACCAAGTACCTTTATCTCCAAACAGTTGTCTAATCCTCTAGGTAGGCTCAGTAGTCAAGGTGAACTTGCTTGGTCAAAAAAAAAAGCACATCCAAATAAAAAGCACATTCAAATTTCAATTTGAAATGTAGATTTGATGCAGATTTGAAAATGAGAATGCACTCATACTCTAGAAAGACTGCACCACTTTACTCTCCCTTGAGCTCTTCAAAAATGAGTATTATTGGGACACCTGGGTGGCTCAGTGGGTTAAGCCACTGCCTTCGGCTCAGGTCATGATCCCAGGGTCCTGGGATCGAGTCCCACATCGGGCTCCTTGCTCAGTGGGGAGCCTGCTTCTCTCTCTCTGCCTCTGCCTGCCACTCTGCCTGCTTGTGTTCTCCCGCTCGCTCTCTCTCTCTCTCTCTCTCTCTCTGACAAATAAATAAATAAATAAAATCTTTAAAAAAATGAGTATTATTGATCTTTCTTTTTGCCAAGGTGATAGGTATAAATGAACACATTGTTTCCATTAGCATTTTTTTTCATAGTCAAGGAGACTGTACTTCTCATCCTTGATTGGCTATCTTATTTCTCCCAGGAATTGCTGATTCTGGTCTTTTTCCATCTTTCTGCTGGGTTATTTGTCTTTTCTAGCAATTTATAAAATTTCTTCGGCTAATAGAGATATTAACTCTATCGCGCTGATTGCCAACAATTTTTCCCAGTTCTTCTCTTGGCCATTGTCTGAGGGATTCCCCCCTACGAGAAATGTAACTTTTTCTACAATCGAGTATACCCACCTTTTCCTCATGGTTTCTGGTTTTAATATCATGTTGCACAGGGTCTCACTACTCTACTCTTCTAAGAATAGTCACCCATTTTTTCTTCTAGTATTTCTAGAATTTTGCTTCTACACTTGTTACTTCATAGAGTATATGTTTGGGTATAAACAGTGCAATTAGAATCCAACAGTATCATCCTCTGCATATTTTGACATCCTTTTTTCACTTATTGCATTGTGATCGTATTTCCATGTTCACAGATTTATTCTGTAATATTATTCCATACTGGTTCCATAACTTATTTAATTTTATTTAATTGGATAATTACGGTGTTTGCAATTATTTAAAACAGCTGGGTGATAAACATGCCAGATGCTAAGCCCTTATCCATCACCTAACAGGCTCCTTAGTATTTCAAACTCTTTAGATCTTAAGCTTTGCCCTGCCTTTATACCACAATGAACTGTACCTCCACCCAGCCTATTGCTCAAACCAAAATCTTAGAAGTGACTTTTGTATCCTCACTTTCTCTTCACCTTCAAACTCAATGCATCAGAAAAATCCCACCAGCGCTATCTAATTGTCCACCTGTCCCCTGTTCTCCTCCTCACCTGGATGACTATGATGGCCCCTCTGTTCTCACTCCTGCCCATTGCAATCCTGTCTCTGGACAGCAGCCATAGCATCCTTTTAGAATGGAAATTGGATCAAGCCACTTCCCTGCTTAATCTCTCTAACGGCTTCCCATTGCATCACGAAGGAAAATATAAACCCCTTACCAGGCCCTGGAAGGCCTCTGTCATCTGTCCCTCCCAGGCTGCCTCTCTGACTCAGGTCCTACCACCCACCCCCAGACACTGAGCTTTCTGCTCTTTTTTTTTCCTTTTTTTTTTTTTTTTTTTTAAAGTAGGCTCCACACCCAGCATGGAACCCAGCACAGGGCTTGAACTCATGACCCTGAGATCAAAACCTAAGATCAAGAGTTAGATGCTTAACTGATAGCCACCCAGGCTGTCCCCCACCTTCTGCTCTTTATTTTTTTTTAAAGATTTTATTTATTTATTTGACAGACAGAGATCACAAGTAGGCAGAGAGGCAAGCAGAGAGAGGGGGAAGCAGACTCCCTGCAGAGCAGAGAGCCCGATGCTGGGCTTGATCCCAGGACCCTGAGATCATGACCTGAGCCGAAAGGCAGAGGCTTTAACCCACTGAGCCACCCAGGTGACCCCCCCACCTTCTGCTCTTTAAATGGACCAGACTTGTTCCTGATTTGAGGCAGGGTTTCTTACCCTCAGCACTGGTGACATGTGGAACCAGATGATTCTTTGTTGCTGGGGACTGTCCTGTACATGGCAGGGTGTTTGCTAGCATCCCTGGCCTCTATCCCCTAGATGCCTGTAGCACTCCCCACCCCTCCTGATTTGTGAGGACCAAAAATGTCTCCAGACCCTGCCAAGTGTACCCTGGAGGGCACAATTACCCCCAGTTGAGAATCCCTGTTTTAGGGCCTTTGCATAAGCTGTTCCCTCTACTAGAACAGTCTGCCCCCTGGATCTTTATGCAAATGTTTCTTCTCATTCAGTATTCCAGTCAAATGTTACCTCCTCAGAAAGTCTTTTCCTGTCCATCCAATCTGAATGCACTCCCACCCATCACCAGGTGCCCCTGTCACGCCCCTCTGTTTTGTTTTTTAATTGCTCTTACCTCTGAAAAAGCCTTGTCCAGGTTTTGGTTTGTCTGCTTGTCTCTCCTACTAGACTGTAAGCCTCAGGCCAAGAGCAGGCCCTTGTGTGAGTAAGCAGATGTTCAGGGGATATTTGTTGATTGAAAAAAAATAATAAATTCCCAAAAGTGGACACCGAAGTTCTCTTTGCTGCTAAATCCGGCAGGTACTTTGAAGTTTATCTATGAATTCTCTCCAACATTGGACATTCCTGATGACCTGTTCTTTTTTTTTTTTTTTTAAGATTTTATTTATTTATTTGACAGAGAGAGACATCACAAGTAGGCAGAGAGGCAGGCAGAGAGAGAGGAGGAAGCAGGCTCCCTGCTGAGCAGAGAGCCCGATGCAGGGCTCGATCCTAGGACCCTGAGATCATGACCTGAGTCGAAGGCAGAGGCCTAACCCACTGAGCCACCCAGGCACCCCTGATGAACTGTTAGTTAACTCATCAATTCCCTTGGCTTCCGTGAACCTGTGCTGCCCTAATGGACCCTCGTCTCTTGGATTCTTCTTTCTAATTTCCTTCAAGGGTTCCTCTTCCTCAGGGCATCCCCGAGATACTGCTGATCAGGGAGATCCATCCTGGGGAGCCTTCTCGTCCACCTCCTTATCTTCTAGCAAGGAGACCTCAGCACTCCTGTGCACGTCTCATCAATTACCATCTATTTATCCATGACTCCCAAATTCACTTCTACCCTACATGCATGAGGCCACTGGGACATCCCACGGGCCCTTCAATATTTCCCAGCCAAAGGCAGCACTCTACCAACTCCAATCCCCCCAACTCAACAATCCCCACTGTTGGACAAAGCTTAGCCAGCTGCTCCTGAAGCTCTCGTTCCCACGGTGGAATTATTCTGCTGGATTGCTGCCAGGCCCTCGAACAGCCTCCGGACCATCGGCCCTGCTCCCAGGCAACACATGCTCCTTGCTTTGCTATTCGAGACTCTCAATGGCTTCTGATTGCCCTAAGCCTAAGATACAATTCCTCCCCATACCTTTCTCTCTCTTTTTTTAAAAGATTTTTATTTATTTGAGAGAGAGAGAGTGAGAATGAGTGAGAGATAGAAAACATGAGCAGGGGGAAGGGGCAGAGACAGAGGGAGAAGCAGACTCCCCGTTGAGCAGGGAGTCAGACTTGGGGACTCCATCCCAGGAGCCCAGGATCATGACCTAAGCCCAAGGCAGACGCTTAACCAACTAAGCCACCCAGGTGCCCCCTTCCCATTCAAGAACCTCTGTAAACTGGCTGTTCCACCACCCCAACCACTTAAACCGTCCTCTCCCGTCACCTCTGGGGCTACAGAAGTGCTTCTTCCTAAGTCAGAAACACTTGCCTCCACCTCTCTGTGCCAGGATCCATATGATATTCATAAAATCAACAGGCAATTTCCATTCTCCCTGTTCTTGAGTCATTATGTGTTTGGTCTGGGTCTCATGAGCCTTTGAACCTCCTTTAAAAATAGACCTGAATACTCTTTCCTCTATTGCTAGTCCCCCAATGGTCTTTGCTTCAAATGACCTCAAGACACCTCTTTGAAATCACCTGTGGGGTTTCTATATCCTATCTATCTTACTTCCCAGACCCTAATCCTAATTTTTAATGTCACTCCCTCTGCTCTGCACAGCAAGAGACATCCTAACAACTTCTGTGAGGGTCTGGGTTAATGAGTAACTAGAACTTGCATCATCCAGCTAAGAATCTAGCCCAAGATGTACACGTTGCTGCCACTGTGCACTTGGTAACAGTGAGCAAGCATTTTGTCAGCTCTTCAATTGTATAAGAGAAATTCAGAGATAACATAATCGATTATCGAGAACTAATGAGAAAGCAACATGCTATAAATAAAATGCGGATTAAGAAGTCACATATTAAGACCAGCATGCAAAACCAACAGCAAACTGCTCTCTGTTCAGAGTTGTCCCTGTTCAGCCTCTCAATCTGTCCCTGTCCTGTTGGCTCCTGGGCTTCAACCTGATGTTCTTCGTGAATGAACTCCGGGCTGGGCCTCTTTAAAGGAAGAAGGACCCACAGCTGTCAGGCTACCCAACTTCCCCATCAGGCCAACCTGAGACACATCCCCAAAGGATCGTATTCCTCTCACCTTACCCTAATTATTACTATCAGGGTTCGTGAAGGGATCCTGGGATCCAACAAGGACCACGGGCTCTTGCCTGTGGTCTGTACTGTTTTTCCCAGCTGTGCAGGTACAGGAGAAGAGCGGCAACACGTGACAGTACCCAGACCATGTCTGCACCAGGCCATCTCCTAGGGGAGGGAGCAGGGAATCTGCCTTGTAGGATAGTGACAACTGGTACTCACTGGGAACACACTGGCAGGGAGGAGCTTGCCCCCCTCCACAGGGAACCATAGGAGCCCACATGATGTGACCCGAACTGCAGTTTTGAGAACACATGGCCAAACACATAGCCACTCATCTGGGTTGGGTGACATGGGACTCTCTTGGTGTTAAGAGCCCATCATGCCCAATTTCTCAAGGCTGTGCCACAGAGAGGCATTGAGAGACCAGAGTGAATCTGAGAGTGACCTTGGAAGCCAGAGAGAAACAGGTTCCCAAAGCTGGGGAAGGAGTCTCCTAATGATTGCCAACAACGAAATGTTTTCGTGTTGCAATGTATTAAAATAAGCCATCTAGTCCTAGCGCTTGAGCCCATGCTCCGCGCAATGAGGAAATTACAAAAGGGAAATCCCTAGAGACCGCTGTGGCCTACGTAAGGAAGAGAGATCTCTGCATGCAAAAAAATACCTTATGTTGGGGCTCCTGGCCCTCCTGGCTCCTGACCCCAGTTATACTCAATAGGTCAGGGAACTTTTAAAATTCCTTTTAAAATCAAAAGAAAAAAGTGAGTGTAATCCAATCTGGATTGCATTCACCTTTATACCACTGCAATCATAAAACATCAACTTTCCTATTTTTTAAGGCAGAGGGAGGCACCTGCCAGGCCAAACAGTTTCAGAGGCTCCTGGAAGTCATCACGCAGACCTGAGCAGAAGGGATACCCAACAAGCAGCCGCACAAAATGCCCGGTTCCTATGCTGCCCTTGCACCTGCGGACTGAGCGAGAAACCTGCAAATCCTCTCTGCGCCTCTCCCTAGAGCCCCAGAGCAAGTCCTGAGTAGCTGTTCTGCTCACAGGCATGCGGGCCCTGCCCTCAACTGAGAACTGCGGTCGGGATCGGAACAATGATGGTGATACCAGCGGCGCCCATTACCATGTGTCTGTAGGCATCAGCTTCAGGGCTACGGGCTTCCCAGGCTTGCTCGCATTTCCTCACCACTGCAGCCTTGGAAGGCAAATAACATTCCCGACATTTTATAGATCAAGAAGCCACAACCTGAAGAACCTAAGTAACAAGTTCTGGCCACAGGCTCTGCCTTGACCTTGCCAAGAGGATGCCATCCACTTTATAGTCCCCGTTAAAGATGGCCCCAGGAGTTAGGTGATGGGCCAGCATCGGCCAAGGTCACCCGTGTGCTTTGAATCTTCACTCCACTGCCTCTAGAATTACAGAGTTTTCCCAAGCCAAAAGCACACCCCAGACCAAACAAGGAGAGAGAACAAGAGACACAACAGTGGTCCTAAAGCCCAAATTGCCCTACACCTACAAGCCCAAGATTTCTCTCCAGCACCGCACACCTCAGGACCTCACAGAACCAAAGGGCCCCTCATGGCCCAGGCCCCAGAGTTTGCTAATCTTGAGGGTGTGGGTGCTGTGTCCACAGCTGCCCCAGGGGTGGACGGGGTAGGAAGTTGGTACCATCTACCCCACGTGCCGGACTATCCTTACCCCTGGTTTTCCCACCTCATGGTTGTTGCTCTCTGACATGTCTTTGCCAGTTTCTTTCAGATGTTTCCAAAGCCTGCCTTGAAAGCATGTCTGATGAGGGAGATCATTCTTGTCTATGTATTTCCCATAAACCATTGCAAATCTCACAGGGACTAGGGGGAGTCTTGATACCCTGACAGAAATTGTGCAGTACTCTGTTATTCAACACATGGTGCCCAGACCAGCAGCACCAGCACTGCCTGGGAGCTTGCTAGAAATGTAGAACCTGGGCCTCACAGATGCTTTGATGACTGTCGCACACTTCAAGTTTGACAAGCATGAGCGGAGAGCAAGAGATGAGGTCACTGCCAAGTTTTGGCTCTCCACTGACTCACTGGGCACTTTAAATGATTCTGACACACGCATTCCATGCCAGAGGCTCTTCCATGACTCTAGCGGAGGACAGCCTGTGCACTGGGGAGATTTTAAAAATCCCAAAGTGATTCTAATACCCAGCCAAGTTGGCGAATGTCTTGAGTACATGATGGCAGTGTGGCAGAAGAATTTGGCAAGGAGGCCTGGCAGGTAAGGAAAGCAGCGTGAGCAGACCTGGGGAGGCAGGCGTGAGCATGTGTGTCCACGCATTAGGGAGAAGGCCTGTCTGAAGAGAGTGGAGGTCTTGTCTGGGGGGTGGGTGGGGACAGGGGCACTTTTGGGGAGAGTTTAGGGTCATGGAATGCATCCTTGAAGTAGTAAGAAATGGGGGACGGCAGGAATGAAAGCCACTCAGCAACACTGGCTCTGCCTACGGATTTGCCCAACAGGCTGGGTAGGAAGGAGCCTGGAGTCAGGGAGACCAGCTGTCCGCGGGAACCCAAGAGACCTGAGGAGACTGGAGAGGCAAGAGGACAATGAGAAGCAGCGAAGACAACAGATGTGTTATATTTGTTTGCCAGGGCTGGTGTAAATGCACCAGAAACTGGAGGACAGAGACAATCAAAGTTCATGGTCTCCCAGTTCTGGAGACTAGGAGTCTGAGAGCAAGGTGTCTGTGGTGCTGGTGTCTTCTGAGCTGTGAGGGAGAATCTGTCCCCTACCTGATGGTTTGCTAACAGTCTTTAGGGTTCCTTGGTGTATGGCAGCATCACCCTGATCCTGCCTTCATGCTCTCATGGCATTCTCCCTGCGTATGTGTCTGTGTCCAAATCTCCCCCTTTAGAAGGTCCTCGCACTAAGGTCCACCCTAATGATCTCCTTTTACCTTCACCAAACCCTATCTGCAAATACAGTCACAGAGTACTGGGGTTTAGGGCTTGACATGTGAATTTGGGGATGGGGAGCACATATTCGATCCATAAGACACACCAAAGGGGGGGAAAATCTCTAAGAGATCAGTTTTTCTTCCTCACACTCTAAACGCCTGAAGTCAGCTCAGTGAGATCTCCACTCATGTCTTCTGAGGTTGATGATGGTTGCAGTTTACTGGAGGCAGAAGCAGTTAATTGTGAGATGAAAGAGGACTTTCCTTGGCAAGGAATGCTGGCCGAAATACGATTTTTACATCCAGCTTTTCTTATATCATAGCAATGACAGTTGGTTTAAATGTATCAGTTTGTAGAGTTGGAATTTATAGGCCATGGTATAATACTAAAAAAGCAAATGTCATCTTTTGTGCATAGAAATAACTGTCAGAAGTCAAATTCTCACTCTTCACAGAGGACATGATACTTGATGTGGAAAACTCAAAAGACTCCACCCCCAAACTACTAGAACTTAAACAGTGATTCAGTAATATGGCAGGATATAAAAATCAATGCACAGAAGTCAGGTGCATTTCTATACACTAACAATGAGACAGAAGAGAAATTAAGGAATCAATCCAATTTACAACTGCACCAAAAACCATACGATACCTAGGAATAAACCTAACCAAAGAGGAAAAGGATCTGTACTCAAAAAACTATTGAACACTCATGAAAGAAATCAAGAAAGTCACAAAGAAATGGAGAAATGTTCCATGCTGATGGATTGGAAGAACAAATATTGTTAAAATGTCTATGCTACCCAGAGCAGTCGACACATTCAATGCAATCCCTATCAAAATACCATTAACATTTTTCATACTGCTGGAACAAACAATCTTAAAATTTGTAAGGAACCAGAAAAGACACTGAATAGCCAGAGGAATGCTGAAAAAGAAAACCAAAGCTGGTAGCGTCCCATGCCAGACTTCAAGCTCTATTACAAAGCTATAATCATCAAGACAGTATGGTACTGGCACAAAACAGACACACAGATCAATAGAACAGAACAGAGACCACAGAAATGGACCCTCAATGCAATGGTCAACTAATCTTCAGTAAAGCAGAAAAGAATGTCCAATGGAAAAAAGACAGTCTTTTCAACAAATGGTGCTGGGAAAATTGGACAGCCACATGCAGAAGAATGAAACTGGACCATTTTCTCACACAATGCACTAAAATAAACTCTAAAAGGATGAAAGACCTAAATGTGAGACAGGAATCCATCAAAATCCTTGAGAAGAACACAGGCAGCAACCTCTTTAGCCTTGGCCACAGCAACTTCTTGCTTGACGTGTCTCCAAAGGCAAGAGAAACAAAAGCAAAAATGAACTATTGGGACTTCATCAAGATAAAAAGCTTCTGCAGACCAAAGGAAGCAGTCAACAAAACTAAAAGGCAAACTACAGAATGGGAGATATTTGCAAACAACATATCAGATAAAGGGCTAGTATCCAAGATCTGTAAAGAACTTATCAAACCCAACACCCAAAAAACAAATAATCCAGTCAAGAAATGAGCAGGAGACATGAACAGATATTTCTCCAAAGAAGACATATAAATGGCCAAAAGACACATGAAAAAATGCCCCACATCCCTTAGCCTCAGGGAAATACAAATCCAACCCACAATGAGATACCGCCTCATACCTGCTAGAATGCTTAAAATTAACAACTCAGGAACCAACAGATGCTGGCAAGGATGTGGAGGAAGGGGAGCCGTCTTACACTGTTGGTGGGTATGCAAGCTGGTAGAGCCACTCTGGAAAATAGAATGGAGGTTGCTCAAGAAGTTAAAAATAGAGCTGCCCTATGAACCAGCAATTGCACTATTAGGCATTTACCCCAAAGATACAAAAATGTAGTGATCCAAAGGGGCATCTGCACCCCGATGTTCATAGAAACAATGTCCATAATAGCCAAATTGTGAAAAGAACCAAGATGTCCATTGACAGGTGAATGGATAAAGAAGATGTGGTATATCTAGACACAATGGAATATCACTCAGCCATCAAAAAAGGATGAAATCTCACCATTTACATCAACATGGATGGAACTGGAAGGTATTATGCTGAATGAAATACATCAATCAGAAAAAGAAAATTGCCTTAAGGTTTCACTCCTATGTGGAATATAAGAAACAGCACAGAAGATCATAGAGGAAGGGAGGAAAAACAGAATGGTAAGTCATCAGAAAGGGAGAAAACCATGAGAGACTCTTAACTGTAGGAAACAAACTGAGAGTTGCTGGAGGGGAAGTGAGTGGGGGGATGTGGTAACTGGATGATAGGCATTAAGGAGGGCATGTGATGTGATGAGCACTGGGTGTTTTACACAACTGAGAAGTTATTGAACACTACATCTGAAACTAAGTATGTACTTTATGTTGGCTGATTGATTTTAAATTAAAAAAGAAAGAAAACTCTTAGAGATCCCAGCAGATCCAGCAGGAGAGGAAGCAGAGACAAGATTCTATGACACTAATGAACTATAGCCAACACCAACAAATGGACTGCCATTTCATATTCAACTAACTCATGTTCAAGAAGACAGGGGATTTCCAGGGTCAAGAGCAAAGGCCTCAGAGGTTAAGGCAGCCAAGGGGTGAAGTCGTGATGGTGAGATTATTGTCAAGACATACCCTAACCTGCTGTATTCCTCTGGTGACTCAGTCCCATGACAGAGGTGTACGTGTGGTAGGAGAGACTGTGACCCAGGTTCGAAGATCCTAGGGGACAAATAGTCAAGGCAAAGGTGTGCACTTACATGACTCTGCTGCTCCTCACCCAACATTAGCTCAATATTCCTTTTTGTTTTCTTGTAATAGAGATAAGCTTTAAGACTTTAGTATACACTGGAGCCACTGAAGGACTTGTTAAAACATAGATTTCCTGAACCCACCCCCAGAGCTCCCAATCCAATAGATCTGTGGTGGGACCTGAGACTTTCCATTTCCAACATTCTTCCAAGAAATGCTGAGCCATGGACCATACTTTGAAAACCACTCTGCAGAGTTATGCACACTCTCACTTCCTCCTCTTCATGACCAACGATAAATATTCGAGGAGCAATGAGCCAAGGTTCATGGTACAGTCTGTGACCACTGCCTGTAATTGTCCTTGCAACTGTTTGTTGAGGATTTAGTTCAAGATCTCTTGGCCTCATTAGCTTCATACTATAATCAATTGAATTAAGTGGACTCCATTTTTTAATTCTTCTAGGATCTTAATCCATAAAGTCATAAAATACTTACCCAAGGATTCTGACAAGGTGAGGGTTATTTGATTTTTATGGGTGGTCATTTGAAACTAGCTCTCAAACTTTGGCACAGAGGCCCACTCAGAAGCCCCATAAACTCAATTTAATGAGCAAATGAGCAAGACATGGAGGCAACATCATGAAGGAAAGAGCATGTGGTATTGGATCAAGGGACTTGCATTGAAGTTGCCACTCTGTTATGAAGCAGCTATGTAACTGCAGTTTTCTCATCTGAAGAACACAGAAAACTGTTAGAATTATAACTCAACAAGGGTATTATATAGTCTATTGATTTCCCCCTTCCATCCAAAGATCCTTCTCCACTACCCCTTACCTCTCAGGGTTTTTGAGTATAAAATGGGATAAAATGTGGGGAAATGCTTCCTTTGACCCAAAAGTACAACCTCAAGGTATTATAGAAAAAGTCCCACATGAACACAAAGAATCGTGTTCATTGTAATATTGACTCTGAAGAGTCAAAGTTGGAAAACATCGAAAGGACCATCAATTATAGTACATCCATACTAAATAATGCTACACAAGGATTTTAAAGATGGGAAAATCTACAGGGTATATAAAGAGAAAAGAAGGAAATTGCAAAATAATACCTACCAAATTATCTAGTTCGTGTTTTTTAAAAGCCATGTAGATATGTGTACAATGCATAGAAAGGGTCTGGAATAATGCACATGAAGCTCTTAAGAGAAGTTCTTTCTGGGGAGGGGAGATAAATGGGACAAGGCTTATCTCAGTTGCCCATACAAACAAGAGGCAGCTTTTGGCTCCTGACAAGGCAGAAAGTATGGGGCTTGGCTGAACCCATAGAGGTTCTGGGGTCCCCAGCTGCTGCCAAAGGAATCTGGGGATGCAACCTGGGTATAAACTTCAACTGATAACAGACCAGAGAGGATGAGTCCCTTTGGATGTAATGGTTTACTTGATGGTGTCCCATATGACCAAAACCATCTGATTTTCCTCATTTTCTTGGCCAACTTAGTGATACCTGCCTTGTGTTACCTTCCTCCTTCCTGGCCTGCTGTCCCTGTCTCCCTCAAATCTTGATTCCCTGGGATTCTGGCCCCCAACCCCCAAGTACTAGCCCAGGAAGCTTGGCATCCACCTCATTTTTCTAGGGAGTCTGGACTAAGAGAGTTTTGTGTTTACACAGTGATAATATATTCAGATAGTACTTACAGAAGAATACAAGATTAAAAGCTCTTATTGTAAAGAGCCACATGAAGGTCATGGTAATTCAAGGCGTTTGGTTGGAAAGAAGGCTGGGGGGAGGTTGTGTTGGTATCATCCTCTTCCAGGTCTTTCCAGAGGAGCTTGGGAACCAAATGTTCCTGCTTGACGGGCAATGTTTTCCTTGCCCTTCCCGGAGCCCCACTGCTCTTCCAGCTGGCCGCTGGGTCAACCAAGTTGTACCCTCCAGGTATTATCCCCTCTCCAAAACCTCAGAACCAGCCCCCTTGCCTCCTCAGCCTTCCTTCCCTGTTTGTGAAAATGACGTGTGTGTGTGTGTGTGTGTGTGTGTGTGTGTGTTGCTTAGTTTGTTTCAAATCAATTGAACTGAGGGTTCAAGGAGTACTACCTATCAGCACACTTTTTTTGTTTTGTTTTGTTTTTGCTCAGCCCTCAAGAGAAACCGGGGATCTTTCGGATTTGAGAAACAGAATGGGAGCAGGAGAGGGAGAAAGCCAGATGTGCAGTTTCGTGGAACCTACCTGCCCCTCATCTCCCCCACATCAAATGCCCTGGAAGCAGAAGACACTAGAGGTCAAGATGTCCAGATTATACAGGAGTGGGAGTTAGGGGAAGTTTCCCCCAAAATCCATTAACAATCAAGTTCATAGACTTTAGTGCCCCAAGAAAATTGGTTTCCAGGAGTCAGACTTTAAGCACAAGAAGGAGCCATTAACAAAGTTCTGCTGGTTCTCCGCATGCACCTGCTTTGGAGGATGGGGGCGGGGGCTTAATGCTGACCTGAGGGGAGGGGGACTGGAGCCTCAGTTTGCCTTGGGTAAGTTGTGCTGGGTACAATTAAAGAACTTTAACCTGCACGGCCATACCTGGGGAGGCTTTGCAAGCGATACAGAAGAATGGAGCTTTTCTCTGGCATTGTTCGTTTTGTCCCAGAAAAATCACCCTTTATTCTGAGTCTGGAATTGTCTGAAAAGACAAAACAAACTAGAGGCTGAGGGTAACAGAGTCCTGCCTTATAGGTGAGAGAGGTTTCGGTCTCTCTGACACCAGAATCCTGAGAGTCAAGTACTCTACGACCAGACAGGTTTGCCTTAGGAATTTCACTGGGATTCGCTGAAGGGCAAGGTTTACCCAAAAGAAGTGAAAACAAGAAAAAGCTGTGGGCTTTGATATAAAATGGTAGAGATCCAGATGAGCAGCTCTAAAATGGAGGTTCTTTCCTTAAAGCCAGCCCTGACTGGCTCAGTGGGAAGAACGTGCGACTCTTGATCTCAGGCTCGTGAGTTCGAGCTTCACGTTGGGTGCAGAGATGACTAAAAATGAACAAACTTTAAAGCCAGCCCTGATTGCGGGTGTGGAACGCACTAAGAACTGAGAGTTGCCCTCCCCACCGGGATCAGAAGAGGCAGCCCACTGGGCCTCCCCTTTGTCTGATGTGACCCTAATCCTGTTAACAACTCTTACCAAGTCAAGGTTTTCCTGGGTATCATCAGGCCTGCCCAGAGAGTCTGTGCTTACCAACTCCTCATTCCACTCAAGCAAACCCGAGGAAGAACATCCCATCCTGCAACAGTATTGTTCTGGACACAGTATTTACAACTCTTCCTGTATTTTCTATGGGTTTGCCCAGGAACTTGACAAGTGCTCCACTGGAAAGCTTTTTTTTTTTTTTTTAAAGATTTTATTTATTTATTTGACAGACAGAGATCACAGGCAGGCAGAGAGGCAGGCAGAGAGAGAGAGGAGGAGGAAGCAGGCTTCCTGCTAAGCAGAGAGCCCGATGCGGGGCTCGATCCCAGAACCCTGGGATCATGACCTGAGCCGAAGGCAGAGGCTTTAACCCACTGAGCCACCCAGGCGCCCCTGGAAAACTTTTCCTTAAAATCTCTTATGCTCAATTCCAAGGTCACCCTCCTCCTGCTGATATCTGGCACCCTCCTCCCTCCCCCCACTGCTCGATCCTACCTACCGGTGCCCTTCCCCCAGCAGGCTCAGCCTCACTGGGTCGGGGGCCTTTCCCGACCAAGGCAGGAAAGAGATGCTGAGCCCCAGACCCACAGAAGACGGAACCTAGAACCTCGTGCCCGCCCCAGGGAGGCCTGACTCTCCTCATACTTACCAGGTCATAACCTTCTACCGAGCCTCGCCGAACACCTGGTTCCCATCATAAGCACTGAGGCCCCAATACCTAGCCTGCTCATGACATCTTCTCCTCAGGGGGAATGGAACAGACCCTGTACCCCCAGTCAGGGCTTGGGAGGCTTTTCATGGAACAGAGCATCCAGACACCACAAGAACCCCCCACTGCCGCGGTGGCTGACAGCAAGCTCGCCCTCCAGCCACCTTTGGACAGCCCCTCCCGCTGCACCACGCCAAGCACCCCCAGCTCGGGGGCTCTCCAGCTCCAGGGCCATAAGAATATCCGGGAGACCGTTACCGAGAAGTCCTAAACCATCACTGGAGATTCGGATCCAGGTGCCCGGCCCTCTGCTCATCCCCTGTCCTGCGTGATTCCAGCGGGAGATCTCTGTGAGCCCCGTGTTGTAGAAGGCTGCTGAGGGCAAACCAAACCCCTAGCCCAAGTCCCACACAGCTCTGGAAGCCTGCCCTCTGCGGACGGCCACCGGCCCCACTTCTTCATCTCCCCGCCTCCCCCTCCTGTCCACCTGTGTTACGTGGCCTGGAAGCATCGTGCCATGATGGGACAGCTGTTCCCCTCAAGCCAGCAAGGCTGCAGATGGCACCCTGACTTCTCAGCCCGATGCCTAGGCTCCAACCTTCCTTGAACATTTAATAAATCCTCCATCGGGCAGGGACGAGAAGGTCCTCTGAGGGCTCTACGTTATTACAGAGAAATGTGTGTTGATATTTCAAGAACAATGAATCTTTAATGAACTGTGGTCCCACAGAGATGGACAGATTAACCCGAAAAGGTTAAACACTTTTCTGCTTGTTCCATTTTGGTCTATCTTCATCCTTCTTCTGTCGCAGCAGAATACATTTTGATCTGACACCAGGAGGAACTTTCCATCGTGGCTCAGTTTCAGAAGGCTGCCTGCAGAACTGTCACCCCGTCTTGTGGGTAGAGAGCTATTTGGAGAACCACTGTCTTCCCCCGTAGCCACCCTGCAGGCATCCCCAGGGAGTCAGCCAACCCTGGGAGGGTCCGAGCTCAACTCCCTTCTTCGGTGGGAGGGGCCCCGGGCCTGGGGCTCCCCAACCCCTTCCCCCAGCCCCTGCTGTGCTCCCTTTCCTCCTTTGTCACCTTGACTCAACAAGACACAGCCCTGGAGCCCACATTAGCATAAGGAGTGACAGCAAGTAATAAAGTCTGTGGGAAGAGCCTTCCGCTTTCCTTCTCTGCAATTACCACTCCACTGCTTCAGTCAACAACAGAATGGCTCCCCACATACCCCATTACCATTTACAAGATTAAACCTCCCCAGTCGGGAGGTTACAGAGGTAAACACAGGTTACTTTGAGATTTTGAGAGGCACTGCTTTCCCTGGCTAAGCCCTCCCCCAACCCCTTCTTTCCTGAAGAAAACTGAGGAGAGGCCTGGGAGAAGTTAGCATCTCCCTACTTACACAGGAGAAGATTTTAGAAAGAGACAAAATGAACAGACAACAGTGGCCAGCACGGGCCCCTGTCTCAGAGGCTCTGGGCTCACAGATGATGGTCTCCTGGCCCTCTGCACACCTTCCCGGGCATCTGCCACTTGATACCTCCCCCTCCTCGAGCAGGAGGCTTCTGTGTTCTATCTGCAGGTCCCACCACTCAAGTTCCAGAAAAGGAGACCTAGACGAGCAGCCTCATATTTCTCTGTTCAGAGCACAGTCTTGATTTTGGTTGTCCACTCCTTGAGCAGGAAGATGTGGCGTAACCAGACCCAAGTGATAAAGTTTTGATCCAACCGACTAGGGGTAAACCTCACAGACGCTTGCCCCCCACAGGGGCTCCCTGCACACCGCACACCACGTGCACCAGGCCCTGGGGTTGAGTGACACCGTAAAAGTCCCCAGTGGCATGGAAGATTGCTTTCCGGCTCTCTGATAACGAGAGGCTCTTTCAGATGAAGAGAGATTTTTCCATGATCTCAAAATGTGTCCTGAAAGGGCTCGCAAGGATCAGTCATGACCGGATTTAGTGATGCAGACGTTGCCCTACCCAACATAAAGCTCCCAGGATGGACAAGATCAGGTGACAAGGGCCAGGAAGGTGACATTATGTGAGTCAGGGCCTAACTAAAGGCACATGCCACCTGAAGGCCTTCAAGTTCAAGTCTAAAAAATGTGCTCAAACGAAATACACGTGGAGACCAGGTTCAGTGTCCTGGCCTCCAGCCTGCCATTCCTGGATTAGGAAAAAACAAAAACAAAAAACAAAAAACAGGAGATCAGAATAAACATGATCAAAATATTTGCCTCCCCCTTTCTAGCAGCCCGCATGCATTCTAGCAGCCCGCTGCATAACTGTGCAATGTCATCCAGACTATGGAAAGTGATCTTCAAAGAACATGCTCTCCAGGGATGTTTTTCTAGGAATCAGGATGGATTCTACCATCCAGGCTGTCCCCTCTCTATTCTCATCTCTTCTGAGACCGGGGCACATTTGTAATGTCACAAAGAAATCTATGTCCACAGGATGGAGGGTTTTCTTCTAACTGAAACTAATTAGGACTGGCCAGGATAAAAACTCCACGACCTTGACCTTGTCAGCATGGTGTTCTAACGACAGCACTGGCCAGCTCGGTCCTCTGGTATCGCTGAAGATAGGAATGTCGAGACACCTGACAAATGTGGCCCATCTGGCCATCTGTGTCTGTGCCAGTGAAAGGCACGAGTGAAAACATCGGCCTGTGGCCCAGCACCGTCATTACTGCTCCCCATCAGAGATGAGGCGTTAAGGCTCAATCACATCAAACTAGACTAGAAATGGACTCTCAGTTCAGGGAGCACCTGGCTGGAATGATTCCTGCAGGTGATCCCAGAAAAGATAACTCCTGGTCCCTGGAAACTTGACAGTTTTGTTGCGGGGGAGGTAAGAGGAGGGACCACAGTGCCCAGGGATGGAGGCTAGGGAAGGAAAGGAGGGGGATGTCAGGCCTTGGGGACTTGGATCACATAGGAGTCCTAGGTGGCCCGGTCCAGTAAAAATCAATTTGGGCGATGATTATAAGGATTGGGTCTAATTAAATAGATTATAGTTAATTGGTTTAATACCATTTTCTTCCCCCAGTGTGTGAAGACACCGGTTCAGTTCCTTTTCCTTGTGTTTTCCACAAATAAGAACTAAGGATATGGGAACCAGAAGGAAGATGCCCCCTGGTGCATGCTTTTGGAGGACTAGTTAAGGAATCTATTCAGAAACAGCTTGGAAATGGAAGGCCACGATGAGGGAAGGACAAGGGACATCCTCTTGTAAATAACTGTTCTCATGAGCCTCCCTGGTGCCTCCCCACACCACCCCCTCACTGGCCGTGGCTGCCTGGAACTCCAGTCATCCAGCGTTGGGGCCGCCAGGCACCTGCCAGCTCACCAACCCCCCAGATGTCCTGGCTCCTGCACTCCTGCCCCATCCCCACTGTCCCCCTGGCCAAAGCAGGCCCAGGCCCAGGCCCAGGCCAAGCCTTGCTGCCCATCTGATCCTCTGAAACCGCAGGGGCCTGGCTGACAGCCTGCATTTTCCCGCAGGCGCCCCACCGTGGCCAACTTAGGAACTGCAGCCTCCACAGTAAAATAAAGTCAGGACTGTCCGAGCCACCCTGGCCAAGACTTGCCTGTCACCCACCCAGGGAGAAAAGAGCCCAAGCATCTGTGCATGTGGACAAATGGTCGAGATGATGACAACCAAGACAAGATATGCCAGCAGGCCTGTAAATCTCCATACAAACTCCAACCTTTATCCGCTCTCTGCTTTTCTCAAGTGGCCACTGAATGCAAGGTCGGATAGATAAGGTCCCTAGAAGCATAGACATTTTCTTGACCTGCCTGTTTTCCTGGTGCTCACTCAGTCCTGGACATCTGATAGAAGCTGCATAAATACATTCATACGGGCTGACTGGTTTTCTCACCAGAACACTTGGGCTTAACTGAAGTAACTTACTGAATCAAAGAGAACACCCTGGCAGAAATTCAGGTCTCCCTGAAAGGTAAGAAGAACACAGGGCACCTGTCAGGTATCTGCTCTTCTGAGATCCAAGCAGGCCTGAGAAAAACCATGTCAGGGCAGCCTAAGGAGGACCCGGATCACAGTGGGTCTCTTAGCTTGTCTCCTTCCTTCTGGTCTTAGTTCTACCCTCTCCAACCTCTCTGCCATGTGCTGATTGAAGGAGACCAGTCAGGTAATGCTACTCCCTACAATGGCTTCCCATTGTTCTCAAGGTAAAATTCCAATTCCATGACAGGGCTTCACAATCTGGTCTCTGTTAATTAATTTCTTTCCTTTCTTTCAAGTAGTCTCCACATCCAGGATGGAGCCCAACACGGCTTGAATTCACAACTCTGAGATCAAGAGAAACCAAGAATCTGCCGCTTAACTGACTGAGCCACCCAGGTACCACCCCACTCTGTTAATTCCCTAATAACCCCTGCTAAGAGGTCTCCATTCATTCCCACATCTACTTTTCCCAGAAAAACCAAACCCATGTCCACAATAACCAACCTATGGAAAGAGCCTAGATGTCCATTGACATATGAAAGGATAAAGAAGATGTGGATATATAGATACAATGGAATATTACACAGCCTTCAAAAAATGAAATTTTGCCATTTGCATCAACATGGATGGAAGTAGACGATATTATGCTAAGCAAAATAAGTTAATCAGAGAAAACCAACTATCAAATGATCTCACTGATATGTGGAATTTAAGGAACAAGACAGAGGATCATAGAGGAAGAGAGGAAAAAATGAAACAAGACAAAACCAGAGAGGGAGACAAACCATAAGAGATGCTTAATCTTAGGAAACAAACGGAGGGTTCATGGAGTGGAGCGGGGGGGGAGGGATGGGGTGGCTGGGTGATAGACATTGGGGAGGGTATGTGTTGTAGTAAACACTGGGTGTTGTGTAAGACTGATGAATCAAGACTGTACCCCTGAAACAAATAATACATTATATGTTAATTTTAAAAAGAAGAAGAGGGACGCCTGGGTGGCTCAGTGGGTTAAGCCGCTGCCTTTGGCTCAGGTCATGATCCCAGGGTCCTGGGATCGAGTCCCGCATCAGGCTCCTTGCTCGGCGGGAAACCTGCCTCTCTCTCCGCCTCTGCCTGCCTCTCTGCCTGCTTGTGTGCTTTCTCTCTCTCTTTCTGACAAATAAACAAATAAATAAAATCTTTAAAAAAAAAAAAAAAAAAACAAGGGGCACCTAGGTGGCTCAGTGGGTTAAGCTGCTGCCTTCGGCTCAGGTCATGATCTCGGGGTCCTGGGATCGAGTCCCACATCAGGCTCTCTGCTCGGCAGGGAGGCTGCTTCCCTCTCTCTCTCTGCCTGCCTCTCTGTCTACTTGTAATCTCTGTCTGTCAAATAAATAAATAAAATCTTAAAAAAAAAAACAAAAAACAAAAAAGAAGAAGAAGAAGAAAAACCATGTTCTCCCTTCCCACCATGCCTTTCCTCTTCCTGGAGCGTCATCCCACCCCCCAACTCTCCTTTACCAGACCACACTCATCCCCCAGGCTTGGCTTATCATCGTTCATTCCCTCATCTCAAAATATTACATGTAATTACAAACTGTGACCAGAGCTATCAGAGCTATGGCCAGAAGGTCTTCACAAAATCTGATGGATAAATATAAGACAGTCAGAGTGACTGGGTCTGGAGAATATTCCAGACCCAGGAACCGCATCATAGAAGGCCCTGAGCAGGTAAGGAGCGAGGCATACTCAGCCAACCAGAGGTCACTGGAGCTAAACCCCTCTGAGATGCTCCCACAGCCCCCGAATACCTTTCACCATAAACTTAGTTTACAAACATTTGTAGATTTAGAACTTTTCGAGGGGAGTGTATGTGCCTATCAGGCTCAAAGACATAGCTCTAGCTTCTAACACAGTGCCTAGCACATAACAGTGGCTCAAAACAGTATTTAATGAATGAATCAGTGACGAACCTGACACTCAGAGAATTTGCAAGGTTTGCCCAAGGTTGCACAGCCAGTAAGCAGTGTGGGGCAGTGCCTTGGACCCAGCTCTGCTAAGTCTAAGCCAAAGTTTTGTCCATCTTGGTCCTCTGCCTTATGTCCTTAAATAGATTATATTTTCCTCGTGGGTAGAAACACTATTTCCATCCCTCCAAAGAACTTATGAGTTGGTATTGGATAAATGCATCAAATGAATTTTAAAAAAAGTACTCATTGGCTAGGGGAGCTCATTTTTATACCCTTTACTATATTTTTTCAGGATATATCCTAAGTATGTCCATTATCTGGGTTGTAGGATAAAGCCTCCTAAGATTGGAGAAACTAAGTGGTTGGCACAAAATCCTATTTTTCCCAAGATAAGAGTCATTGATTTTCCTGGCAGGGTTTCCCAAGACTCCATCAAGGAAAGAAGTAGGACTCTGTTGGACAATACTCAAACTAGAACCCAGTAGAACATGGAGAACCTGGCCTTCTTGTACTTCTCTAAGAAGTCTGTGTTCTGAGTCCCCTAAAACTCATCCCCATAACCTGGAATTCCCAATCCAATTTGTAGAGGTTTTCCAAACTTCAGTGTATTAGTCAGGATTCTCCAAAGAAATGGAACTAATAGGAGATATACACACGTTTGCAATTATGGCAGCTGAGAAGTCCCACAATCTGCCTGCCATCTGCAAGATGGAAACCCAAGAAAGATGGTGGTATGAGTCCAAAGGCCTGAGAGCAAGGGGAGCCAATAGTGTAAATCCCAGTCAAGGGCAGGAGAGAATAAGAGAGGAGCTGTTCCCAGCACAAGAGGTAAGGCAGAAAACAAAGGGTGAATTCCTCCTTCCTCCACCTTTTGTCTTCCCACAGTAGATTGGGCAATGCCCACCATTATCTATTTACTAAGTCCATGGATTCAAATGCTCATTTCACCTGGACACCCCCTCCCTCACAGGCACACCCAGAAATAATACTTCACCTGAGTATCCCAAGGCCAGTCAAGGTGATACATAAAATGAACCATCCCACTCAGATGGCTTCCCAGAACTTTTCTGGCTTAAAGACGATGAAGAGAGATAACTTCATTTCATCCCGAACTCCAAAAGAATGGTCTCTGGTTGACATGAAGCTCACTAATCACTACATGAGGGTAGGTCAGATTTGTTCGCTTTACTAACAAAGTTCCACCATCTATAAGAGGAAGAAGAAATTCTGACTTAAGTCTTGGCCAATTTAAAAATCAGTGATCAATGGTCTGGTCTTTGTGCTTGTGGAGGATATGTTAGTTTTTTCTTGTTTGGCAGTACATGGGGACAACAAAAAGTCTCCAGGGGATGTGAGATTGTTCCATTAAATAGTAAGTTTTTTTTAATATTTTATTATTTATTTATTTATTTGACAGAGAAAGAGATTACAAGTAGGCAGAGAGGCAGGCAGAGAAAAAGGGGGAAGCAAGCTCCCCACCGACCAGAAAGCCCGATGCCGGGCTCGACTCCAGGACCCTGAGATCATGACCTGAGCCGAAGACAGAGACTTAACCCATTGGGCCACCCAGGCACCCCTAAATAATAAATTCTATGCAAGAAGAAATGCAGTAGAGACAAAGTCTCCTGAAAGAGACAGAATGACTCCAACCCTCTAAGACTGGATTAAAGACATAACAGAGATGAACCAAGACCATCCACCAGACATGGGGTTGGCATCCCCACCTGAGGTGTGTTCAAGAATGAGGCCCTGACTGTTCCAAGTTCATCAGAGCAAGTGAATATATCCCACATACAGTTATGACTGATTGCACTCTCACAGCTCAAGGCTAGTCAACACCAAGCCATCTAACTAGCTCCCATTGGTCTGATTCCAGGCTCCCTAAGCAATCTACCATTGACAGTTGGCCTGAAGATTATTCTATAGGAAGAGACAGGTATAGGCCATTAAAACATATTTTATCTGTGTGGCATCTGTGTTTTTCAGTATAAATTTTAAAAAGTGACATTTGTTTTCATCCAAAAGCCTATGTATTTGGTTGGAGCAAATCTTTCTCAAGCATTGGATCTGCTTTCATGATGCTGGCTGAATCAAGCCTTGAGCCTGTAAGGCTAGGGGCAGACCCTAGACTTTGGGGAGGTCAACACCATTATCATTTTGTGACGCCTCTTTGGGTCAGCCAGCTCTCTCAGACATGCCCTACTCGAGACCTTCAAATCACATCTCTAACTTCCACTTGAGTTGTTTCCCCATAGCCCCCCACCCCCACTCCCAGGAACATGCTGGGCTACCCTAAGCCTCATCTCCCAGAACCAACGACATAATTTGCAAGGTATCTGCCTGCGAATGATGTTCCCCTCTTTGATTGATTACCTGTTATCTCTAGGGATTAAACCCATAACCCAGTTTCTGGGTACCTCGCTCTGGTTAAGTGAGTAGAAAAACTCTTTTGGAGGCATCTTGAACACTCCCGATTCCAAGCATCTTACTTGGGGAGGGTGGTCCCCAGAGAGACAGTAACGGCTTTCTAAGGTAACAGAGGGGTTGTCAGATGATCCCCACCAACCAGATGTTTACAGACTCGCCTTACCATTAAGCTTTCCAAGGATGTCAGCAAGCACGGTCTTTCCGCCTACTCTCCATGGCAAAATCCCAATGCCTCAGAGAGTGCCAGACCCATAGCAGGGGCTCAGTAACTGTTACAGAGCAGAGTGAGGGAAGGCAGGCAATTCATTCTCTCCCTTTCCTCAGTCCCCACATCAGCCACAAGCACATGTTGCTATGAGTACCAGCCCTCATTACGCAGAGTGATCCTCAGAAGCATGAGAGGGTGAGAGGAGTCCGCTGTGTATCAAAGGACTGATGTTGCCCCACCCCCTCCCCAGGAGATTCTAGAATGTTCACTCAGATCCCTTTGGAAAGAAGACTAAAGAAAGCATTTGATTTCCACCAGCTGGGCATCTGGCAACATTGGGCAGAGCCAGGCAGAGCCCAGGGAGCAATGGGGAGGACCGAAGGGATGCTCCAAGGGTGTGTCCACCCACACAATCGGATACCCACTGCCAGGCCTGGCGTTTGCCATTCCCTGCATGGAAAATGGTAGGTAACTTTGTTTTTAGAAAAACAAGTCTCCCTCTCAAAACATGCAGTCCCTGGGCAGAAGTCAGGGAGATCAAGGGGCCACCATCCATGCTTCTCTGTAAAGCTGCATTTCCTTCTGGCCAGAGATGGAGTCTGTCTCTCTCCCTGCTTTAACTAAAGTAGGGACCTGCCAACTGCCTCACCTTTACACTCCCTGCTGTGCGCACACATGCCTAGCTCCAAGGCCACGGCCACCAGCATCTTAGGAGCACATGGGCACACACAGAGAGCCAGAGACCCACCTGCATCACCACCAACGATGTGCCTGGGTGGGCTTGACACTTTGATCTGGGCTTGGCTCACCACACAGGCTCCACCAGCAGACCATCTGCGGAGAGGCGGTGCCCGGCCCTTAGTGCTGAATGAAGCCTCCGGGACTGGGACACGAGAGGCCCTTTGAAGGGAAACCCACTGGGACAGGTGGAAAAGAGGCTTCAGGGGGCAGAACCGTGGGCTGGGGAGGGGTCCCTGAGGACACGAAAGCCCTGGGGCAGAAAATGGTCAGATGGCAAATCAGCACCACAGGACCCACCCCTCTGTGTCCACAGCCTCTGGGACCTCCAGGGCCCCTCAGATCTTCGGTGGGCGCTGAGAGAAGGATGTGGAAGTGGCTGGTGCGGGCAGCCGGAAATAGCCCATAGCGGCCTCAAACATCCTCCCTCCCACCCATCACCAAAGCAAGAGCAACGCAGCCACATGAGCTTGCACCGAAGGCATCGTGCAAAGCCAGAGCAGGGACAGGTGGGAAGAGGGCCTGCTGCCCAGATTCCTGCCCCTTCAGAGTTCTCTGGAGGCAAGGGCTGGTTTCCTCCTAGCAACTAACACCTTACACAGTGACTTCAGATAAAAGCCTCCCTTAGAGCCTCAGCAGCCTAGCGTGACTGCTCAGGTTCCAGTTAATAATCAAAACCTACTGCCTGCCCGCACCAGCCCGGTGCTGTTCAGAGAGAACAGGAAGACCCCGCTCTCCCAGGCACATCGACAAAATGCTCGGACGCCCCGAATGGTAAAAGCTCGTTTGAACCCAGAAACCCGTGGGAGGAGCAGCCCCTAGTTAGGGAGTGCTGGCCCCAGGCCAGGCCAGGCACTAAACACTCAAAGGGTCCTCTTCCTTCCAAGTAGAGATTCCCTTTAGGCCCTTTTTATAGAGGCGACATGGAAGGGTTGAGCTCCTGCCCTTGACAATGCCCTTCATCCCTCCATCCAGTAGGGTCAATTTATAAAACCAAGACCTGGAAAGAAGCCTGTTGCTAAGAAGACTGTTTCCTCCCAGACATGAAAAGAGAAGCCCCCCTCCCTGCCCTTTCACCCGTGTGGTTTTCCACTGCCTCCTTACTCCATCTACCAAACATTTGCCAAGGTCCTATGTGTCTCTCTCGCCCACCTTCGTTAGCCTCTCCCCCGACACTAATCTAAAACATTTAGCATCACAACAGTAATGATTAGGAGGTCTAGCCCCACTGGACTCCGGGGTCTTGGCCTGACTGTGTGTTCACTGGTTCCCCAAGATGCGCATTTTGTAAGTAGCCAAGAGCTCCCCCAACAAAGCAAAGCTAAAAAGTACCTGTCTTCAAGGATGCAGGATCCTCCTCCTTTTTATTTTAATAAGAGGGAAGTTAAAAAGCTTTCCAAAGCACTTAGAGCATTGAATTATAAAACATCAGAAAAAGAAGATTTTCTGTTTCCCTATCCTCAGCACTGCTGTCCCTATCCTCAGCAGCCTGGTCAGCAAGGAGGGACAGAGGAGGGTTGGCCTGGAGGATTCCATGGTCCAGCTCTGGCCAAGGAGCAACCCCTCCCCAGAGAAACCTGGCCTCTTTGGAAGTGCAGGTGTCCCCCGCTATCCAAAAGTAGGGCATTCCTAGGAATCCTTCCCTTAGCCGATGTGGCATAAGGCAAAGAAGGAACGCCAGTACCATTAAGTTATATGGAAAAAATTTTAAGCATTCCCAGACCCAAAAAATCACCTCTATGAGGCTTTTCTGGTACCTTAGGGCACATCTTGTTAACAGATGCACAAAACAAATAATCAAGATACACGGCAGATGGTCACAGACAGTTCAAAGCTGGCAGCTTCATGGGGGAGATGCTGCGTGTGGCTCCCAGGGACAGGGCTTGGTGGCACCATTCTCATGAAGGCCGTCTAAAGCCCAGGGGAAAATCAACACTAAAGGCTATTTTCACTTTTTGCCTTTTTCCCTAAAAGTGAAAATCCTCTTCAGATTTCTTTAAGTTAGTGAGACCAGGTACTAACGTAGGTCTTTCGTAAAGGCGAAGTGGGGGTAACACGAACTTTCAGAAAGCCAGGGGTACCTGTATGGAGCTAGACTTCCTTCTCTCGGGTGCTCTAGAACAGGGGTCCTCAGAGCAAGGTCCTGGACTAGCATCAGCGCCTCCTGGCCCCTTGTGAGAAATGCAAATTCTCAGCCCCCACCCGCCCTCCCCGGCCCTATGAAGTCAGAACACCAGGGTGGGGAGCCCACCCTCTGCATTTCTGATCCTCCCTCACGGAAACCCCTGCTCTGGGTGCGGAGAATCCTGGCTGTCCTTACCCCACTGGGCTCTTCAACCCAGTTGCAAAGTCCGTGACCGAAGCCAGGGAGAACTTATGCAAAGGGCACTGCTCAGGACTGGGTCCCCATGTTGAACTCGGACTTCCTGAGTCCCCTCGGAGACGAACATGTTATTTCCCCCATCACCAGGGCTCCAAACATATTCAAACTCAATTTTCTGGCCAGCCTCGGCCTCCTGCTCCCTTGCCAGGCAGATGGAGGCAGGTGTCCCAAAACCCTCTGGGACCATCATGGATTAAATGAGGCCAGTCTCCATAAGTTGCCCTAAACCAGGTCTGGCCCTTCCTAAGACCTCAGAAACACAAGTTCCCCTTTTTCCCTCTTGCTTCTCCCACCCCCGCAGAGCTCAGCACAGGCTGACTCCATTCTTCAGCCATTCCCAGGAAGCAGACCCTCTAGACCAAGTACTGTGTGGGGCTGGGGTTCTGGAAGTTCAGGGAGATTGGCTGAGTCTCCCGTCCGACACAGGAGGGCTAACAGGCCAGTGAACCAGGTGGTGGGAGCCACACAGACCGACTTCTGTGGGCCTCACACCTTCCCCACAACTTGGAGCCACTTGTTTTCCTCTATGACAAGTCCAGCCGGCTGCTCATCCACCTAACTCAGAGCCCCTGGAATTCTCTAGAAGTCACTCAGTCTGCCAGCTCTTCTTCAGACAGGACAGCCCCAGGGGCTGGAAAGATGGTGTCCGGGACCAACCTGCTCTCCAGATGCCACAGAAAGTCCCCTTCCTTTCTCTGTCCCTAAGAACCTCCTTTTGTGCCTCATTCAAGGGCCTGAAAGGCGAACAGCACCCAGACTCTCCTACCTCAGAATCGAAGCTCGTGAATGGAAACCCAGAGGGACTGAAAAAGCATCTGAGTGCGGTACATACTTTCCAGAAATAAAACAGGTATTCTTTTTGTCTTAGGTTCTCCTATCTCCCCTGCCTCTGCCGGGCACGAGCATTAGCAAGCTGAGCTGGCCCCTGACGAAAAGACAGTATTGAATGTTTAGTCAGTATTCATAACACTGTACGTGAAGCCAGCGCTGGGCTAGGCCTCGGGGTGCGCACACTGAGCGGGACAGTCCTCCTCTCGCCGACCTCAGTGTGGAGAGCACCCACGAGCAACCCACGAGCAAATAACCAAAGGTAAATGTAATTAGAATGCCTGGTAAGTGCCAGGGAGGAATGAGGTGCCACAGTGGACTGAAGGAGACCCCAGAGCTGGGGGGTAGGGGGCTGAGGAGGGGATGCTTAAGCCAAGACCCCAAGACCAGAAATGGGCCATCTGGGCAAACTCAGGTGGAAAAGAGACCCAGGCAGAGGAAAAGAGACCACAGGTCAGAAAGCAGGTATGGAAAGCATCACATGGAGGGGCGCCTGGTTGGCTCAGTCAGTTAAGCGGCCGCCTTCTGCTCAGGTCATGATCCCAGGGTCCTGGGATCGAGCCCCAAGGCGAGCTCCTTGCTCAGCAGAGAGCCGGATTCTCCCTCTCCCACTGCCTGCTGCTCCCCCTGCTTGTGCTCTCTTGCTCTCAAATAAATAAATAAAATCTTTACCAAAAAAAAGGAAGTGTCTCCTGGGTTTAAGGAATACAAAGAGGACCCTGGAGTGGCCCAAGCGAGAGGGTGAAGAGGGGGAGCAGGACAGGATGAAGTTGGAAAGTTGGGCAGGGCCTGGACATCAAAAGACCTTGGGTTTGAACCCCAGGTCCCTGTCCCTCAACAAGCGGACAGTTTGAGGCAAGTCCCTCCCCCTCTCTGAGCTTCAAGTCAGGGCCCTCCTCTATAAAACGATGATGACAGTAACCTCACGTGGTTACCAGGAACCAAAAATGACATGATGACGGTAAGGCTAAAGAACCATGGTAAACGATCGTGAAACAGAAGCTGTTATCATAAGCCGCTCGTCTCCTGATCATCCCTGCCCACCTTTAGCAACACTGGGAAATTACTAGGTGAGAAAACAAGAGCCACGAGAAGAAACGGTGATAAATTGGGGGGTGGGGGGGCTGAGTCCAGAAAATCGGGAGTTTGATCAGGAAGGGCCTTACTAGTTTTTGTGGGCGCTGGTGACCTCAACAGGTTAACTATGTAGTCCTTGCTTCCACTGTAATTGTGTTACTTAAATACCACAAGGAGGTGTGTTGTTTTCTGTTACTTTCATAAAAAACTACCAAGAAGTTTGTGGCCGAAAATAACATAAATTTATTACCTCAGAGTTTCTGTGGGTTCCAAGTCCCACACGGGTCCCACTGGGCTAAAATCACACTATCGGCAGGGCTGTGTTCCCTCTGGAAGCTCTAGGGGAGAATCTGATTCCAAACCCATTCAGGTTGTTAAGTAAGTTCAATTCCTCGCAGTTCTAGGACTGAGGTCCCTGTCTCCTTGTGGCCTGGGAGCCGGGACCACACGTACCTCCTAGAGGCCATTCTCTGGCCCCTGCTTCTGGGCACCTATGTCTCAGGACAGCAACGGGGCACCAAATCCTCCTCAGGCTTGCAATTTCTCTCGCCTTCCTTGTCCCCCACACCTTTCCCTCTTCAGCCAGAGAAAATTCTGCTTTGAAGAGCTCGTGTGATTAGACCGGGCTCACCTGTGCCCAGTTGTCCATGATAATCTCCCCATTTTAAAGTCTATCATCTTAATGATATCTGCAAAGTTCCCTTTGCCATGTAATCCAATCTGTTCATTCAGAGGGTCCAGGGATGAGACCATGGACATCCATGGGCGGGGGGGGTCATAATTCAGCCCAACACAAACATTGAATGGCTTTCCTGATCCATGATAGAGCAACCTAGATTGTCAACAGGCATAAGAACCAAGAGTTCCATTCAGAGCATGTGGATTCACAGAGCCTGAAAGGAACAGACAAGAACACCTCAGAGTCCCTGAGACAGAGCTAGCAGGGAAGGGAGCCAGGCCACGAAACAGAAAACCAGCCCCAAGAATGGGCCCTGGTGGATGGTGAATGCGGAATTCCTGGCCCAAGGCAGAAACCTGTTACTCTAGGGGGCTGGGGGTGGGCAAATGGGCAAAGGGGAGCAGGGGGATGCAGCCCTCCAGTTAGGGAACAAATAAGTCACAGGGATGACAGGCACAGCCTCGGGGACATAGTCAGTGGTATTACAACAGCACTGTGTGGTGAGAGAGGGTGGCTACACTGGGAGCGTGGCATAAAGTACAGCATCGCGGAATCACTATGTTGTACACCTGAAACTGATAGAACATCATTCAGTTAAAAGAAAGAAAGAGGGAAGGAAGGGAGGGAAGTAGGGAGGAAGGAAGGATGGACGGGAGGGAGAGAGGAAGGAAGGAAGGAAAGGAGGGAGGAAGGAAGGAAAAGAGTGAAAGAGAGGAAGAAAGGCCCAGTCACTCTACGATACAAGATCAAAGCAGCCTAGAGCAAGGTCAGCTAGATGTTGGGTCTCTCAGCCTCCTGAATTAGGTGCCCTGAGCATTTTCTGACTAAGAACAGAGTAGCCTGAACCTATAAGGCTTCTTCAAGTGTCTCCAGCTGGAAAAACTTTGCTTTGAAAGGAGAGAACAAGGTAAGTCATCACTGTAGAAAACATGGCAGAGAGAATTTACAAATGGTCTTGTCTTAGCAATATTGCCCTTCTATATTCAAGTACCAAGAGGTGGAAGAATCCTCTAGTTAGTTCGTGGAGATGTTCATTTGCTTTGTCTTTGATCTCTGTGTGTGTGTGTGTCCTTGACTTTTAAAGTTAGACCAGTCCCTTCCAGTCCCTGGACCTGATGAGAAGTTAATTATACTGATATATGTTATAAAGGTGAGAAATGTAAAATCTATAATCCAAGGGAAATATAAGAGGCAGCAGGGCCTTCCCTAGAGCACAGCACCTTGGTGTAATTGTTTTGGGTCATAATACCCAAGACACCAACAGGTGGATGAAGGAGGTGATGCAGAGAACATACCCACCTCCCCTCCACCACCACCCCAGGCTTTCTAGAAAAAGACTTAAGAGAGACCTCATTTCCTAGCACCCTCTCCTGTGTCATCAAAGGCAGAGGGGAGACAATTATTTCAGCATCCAAAACCAATAGTGCTTGTTCTTTTCTATACACTCCATTTCCATTCACTTCCTCATCTCTGAGGCTGCTTTTCCTTCTAGCGACTCTCTCCACCCCCAGCAGTTCTATGGATGGCTGGGCCAAGTGTTGACTCTCTCTGCTTCAGTGTTGCTGGTGGTGTTTATGTTAACTAGATTTTCCCTGAACAGGAACTATTACAGGTCAGGGTACAGGAGGGATACCCTTCAGTGTGGTACGCTCTGCCCGCAGTGCCCACGGGATGGCTCAGAACCCCAATGCAAGAGATGCTCTTAGCCCTCATTTCAGGCCCAAGTCCAAAAGCTCTTCCTGTGGATCTCCCCCACGTGACGGCTGGGAGAGGTGGGGCGGGAAGAGGGAGGCCCAAGATAGCAGGGTTCTGTGCAATCCACCGAGCGGGTGGCTGAGGTTCTCAGAGCGGGTTCTGTGAACACGCACTGTGCTCTGCTGCCTCCCAGAGTTGAAGCTGTATGTGCTGTGTTGAGCTCGTCCCCAGGTCCTCACCCAGCTCTGCCAGCAGCCTGCTGGGTGGCCTTTGTCAGGTCACATCACCCCTCCTGGAACTCAATGTCTTCAACCATAAACCAGGGCTTTGGGATTAGATAAAGCACCTTCCAGCTCAGTGAACCCCCGAGCCTAGCATGCGACTCCCCTTCTCCCATCCTTGACCAAACAAGTGGCCCTATTCAGGGTGCTTAAGGGTTCTTTCCTCCAGCTTGGCTCTGGAGTATTATTAACTTGGTAGAACACAATG
The DNA here is from genome assembly GCF_002288905.1 of Enhydra lutris kenyoni. NCBI lineage: Eukaryota > Metazoa > Chordata > Mammalia > Carnivora > Mustelidae > Enhydra > Enhydra lutris. The sequence goes on from NW_019154111.1 coordinate 7,522,762, forward strand.
CTCCAGCATCTAATGTGCCCCTCCCAGCTAGACTGTGAGCCCCGAAGGGCAGTGGGGGTCTTGTCATCCTTCTGTACCCCCGACTCTCACTGTGCTGTAGGTGGGGCTTCCCAAACTCGTCGTAACGAAAACTACAGATGCCACGGCCCCCAGGCCAGACTTGACTGCATGAGTCTCAAGGAGAAGGAAACTGTCCCTTTCAGCACTTCCCTGGGGGACTCTAAAGAGAAGCCTGCTTAAAAGCCACCTGGTGGGACGGAGCATGTGGTCAGGGCTCCGTTTGTTGAAAGCACATCGAAGTCCAGCCGCCTAGTAGCCCAATCAGAAGAAAGAGAAATGGAAACTCGTCGTGGGTCAAGAATAAGGAACAATCCAGCTGTCCAGGCCCATGGGAGGAGAGCTTTCTCTGGCTGTCTTCCTGTCTTCCTGTGATCGGGTTAGTTTTTTCTGGAAAGGCTGTATTCGCCTGTCGGAATCATAATGATTATTTATGGGGTGACAAGCGCCCTAAATGAACACGATAAGGCCAAACTCCTCCACCAGGGAAGGGGTGTGGGACCTTAAGGGTGTGAGACCGGCCGAAGGATAAGAAGGTAAAGCTACTTGAGCCCTCCGCCGATCAAAGTTTGGTCTGTACGTTTTCTGGACTCATGTCGGTCCAGAATGCAGTGATGTGATGGACAAGGGGACGACGGGAAGGAAGGCAGAGGTGGGAGGAAGAGCGGAGGGGCCGGAGAGAATTCTGATTCTACCCTCTCTCTTGCAGCCTGGAGCACATCCCGGAGAAGAGAGTCATCCTTGGGACCCTGCCCTTGACCTGTTCGTGTTGATCATAGTCCCCTTGATCTCGACGAGCCTCGCAACAGCATCAAGGATCGGTTTAGCGGTGGAGGGTCAGGGGGTCACAGCTCAATTCCCGAACATTCTAAGCTGCGGGACGGGCAGGGGAAGCCCTTCACCAGAGGAGATCACATTGGAATGTCTGCTAGAAAGGCCAACAGCATTAACAGCCTTAATAAGCTCACAGTTCTCCAACTTCAGTGGGCGTTAGAATCTCCGAGGGATCTTGTTAAAATTCACATTCCTGGGCCCCACCCACGGGGAGTTTTTCCCTAGCACCTGTCTTGACCCAAAGCCCTGGGAGTTCCAGGGGAGAAGGGTTGGCAAGAAGCTGTCATCTCCCTTTTGCTCCGTTTCTGCATCTTAGGAAATGGACGGAGCCCACTCTCAGCCTCCAAGAGGTGCGTCAGCGAAGACTTGCTTGGCCCCTAACTTGACAGCGGTCTACAAGACCTCCGGGAGGGCCGAGCTGCCCCAGCTGCCTACGGTCTCACTTGTAGTTAAGCCCCTACTGACGGGAGCTGTGTTCTTGTTCTGAAACAGTCCATGGGGAAATGCAGCCCTGGGTATGTATCAGGAAGGCAGCCGATACCCGAGAACTCACTGAAAATGTGGCCGGGGTTGGATTACCCCCGTTGAGCTGGTCAGGTCAGATTTCCAGATGCAGGGAAGGCCTTCTGGGGACAAGGCTTCAGATGGCCTACCCCATCACAGTGTTCTATTTTGGACGATCGTATTTGCTTGCAAAGAAAGGGAGCGTGTCCGTGTATCTGTGAGCATGTGTGTGTGCACACGTGTGTGTACTCGGAAGTGTAAAGGCGAGACATGTTCTAAGGTACACAGCAACAGTGGATTCCCTAGACGTATGTGCACAGGGCTCTAAAGATCACGGTTCACTTTTTTCTTCCTTTTGCCGAGGATAAGACCTTTTTACTTTAGAAGCATTGACTGAACACGTCCAGGTACCATAGGGTGCACAAACCCTTACGCTATCAGAACTTAACAGACCAGCTAAAGAATTTTGCAAGCGAGGGATACATTTCACTTTGCTTCTTTTGAATCTGTTCCTAGTTTCCCTCCTCACAGAGCCCAGACCACTCCCATTTTGCCAGGATTGACTGACCAGCTACAAGGCTCCCAGTACTGTCCAGGTGCTGTGGAGTATACCAAAAAAGCATAATAAATCACTGGGGCGCTAAGTTTAGCAGACATCAAATTAATCAGAGAAGAAAAGAAGACAAATTTATAGTACCAATAATAGGTACATAATGCAAGTGTCTTTCTCCCAAATCACAGTTTTTCTCAATTAGGGTAATGAATAGTTCCCTAAGAGGGAAAAAACTTCAGAGACCTTCTAGTTTGACTCAAAACTTTTATAATGTTACTTGAATAAGCATAAACATAAAAATCGGTATAAATTTTTTAATTGATAAACACCAAAGCAAATTTTTAAATTACATACCAAAAAAAAAAAAAAAAAATCCTGAAAAGCCAAATACTTTTCACATTAGCAACACCAATTTAATAATACTGCTTTGCTGAAAGCGAAGTAATAGTCTTTAATAATAGAAAGAGATAGCCTCAGGTCTGGTTCTTTACTTAATCACGGGCTTCGTATTTTGACTTTCAGAATACTAATTCAGAGAGGGCTTACTTACGGAAGAATGCTGTCCAAAGTGATATTCATGGTTTTAAGGTTTTGCCTCCTAGTTCAGAATAATCAGACCTCCTACTTCACCAAAACTTGCCACATGCAATTTTCAACTGCCTATTTTAATGATATACCATCTGATAACACTGTAAAGCTATTGAATTCAGCTGAAGATGAGATTAACACTGTGACACTCTCGAATCTGCATTAAATTTAATCCTGTTATTACCTGTATTTGGAGAAGAAAACTTCTTTGTTGTAAATTTACTACTATACTTACGTTTTATAAAGTACAAGTTGCAAAGTACTGAGCCGCCATATACCTGCTTATATGTTGATGGTTAATCTTACATGTCAGCTTGGCTAGGCTAAGGGATACCCAGATAGCTGGCAAACAAACAAACAAACAAAAAACATATTATTTCTGAGTATGTCTGCGACAATGTTTCCAGAAGAGATTGGCATTTGAATCAATAGTCCGAGTTTTTAAAAAAAAATTGCTCTCACCAATACAGGTAGGTATCAACCCATCCATTAAGGGCCTGGATAGAATAAAAATGGGGAAGAAGAGTGAATTTGCTCCCTGCTTGAGCTGGGACATCCAGCGTCTCCTGTCCTCAAGCATCAGATCTTAGCCTGGGACTCACACCATTGGTTCCCCTGGTTCTCAAGCTTTTGGGATTGGACTAGAACCACACCACCAGATTCCCTGGGCTTCCAGCTTGCAGATGGCAAGTCACATGACTTCTCAACCACCATAATCATGTGAGCCAGCCTCTCATAAAAAACCTCTTTCTAGGGGGCCTGGGTGGCTCAGTGGGTTAAAGCATCTGCCTTCGGCTCACGTCATGATCCCAGGGTCCTGGGATCGAGCCCCACATCGGGCTCTCTGCTCAGCAAGGAGCCTGCTTCCCTTCCTCTCTCTCTGCCTGCCTCTCTGCCTACTTGTGATCTCTGTCCATCAAATAAATAAATAAAATCTTACAAAAAAAAAAAGAAAGAAAGAAAGAAAGAAACCTCTTTCTATATGTCTTTATACACCCTATTGGTTCTGTTTCTCTCAAGAACACTGACTAATGCCCATGTGAAATTCCCCTGAGGCAGGTGCGGGTTCTCCAGCCTCTAGCATGCTTGCCCCCACTCCACGTGGGAAGAGGACACAGCTCTTCCCCCTTGCTTCCTTACTGGAAACTACAAAGCTTCATTCCTACAACCACTGTGACTTCCTTTGGTTTTCACTTGGTGCAGATGTGATTGGATACAAAAGTGTAAATGCCAGTGCGAAAATATTATGACAGTTTCAAATGGTCATCCAGGAGGTCTTGGATTAGCATTTTTACAATTTTACCAAATCAAAATTATAAAGTTCAAAAATTGTTGAAAAGAAATAAGAAGGGGTGCCTGGGTGGCTCAGACAGTTAAACGTCTGACTCTTTGTTTTGGCTTACATCGTGATCTCTGAGTCCTGGGATCAAGCTCCGCATCAGGCTTCACACTCAGCAGTGAGTCTCCCTCTACCTCTGCCCCTCCCCTTGCTCGTGCTCTCTCTCTCTTCCTCTCATATAAATAAATAAAATCAAGAAAGAAAGAGAGAGAGAGAGGAAGGACGGAAGGAAGGAAAAAGGAAGAAAGGAAAGAAGGAAGGAAGGAAGCGGAAACCCTTGAGAATGCTGAGATGTACTCATTGCTCTCCAGGCCGACTTTCCATCTCCCACTTCTCTGTGCCAGGCGACACTGAGGCACACTCAAAAATCAGGCACATCAAAAATATGAACTCAATGTTGAAGGGCAAGAGCTAAAACCGAGCACTAAATAAATGCGATTTAAACTGCAAAGGAAAAGCATCTGAGACGTTAATCCCCTTGCATAAGCTGCACCCTCAGTTCCTCACCCAGCCCCCAGACCTGAAATTCCCATATCTCTCCTCATAACATCTCCTTGTATCCCAAGTTAGAATCTCCATTTACTTCTGGGAAAACCAGAGCTAGTAGCACCAGCAGCTACCACGATGCCTGCCACACCCCCTTTCTCCTTTTAAGGATGTTTTTCAAGTCTAAGTTACTTAGTCTGGAGGAGGGTCCTGAAAATTTTCCTAGGTTGCCACTGATGGCCACTAACACCCCAAAATCCTGAGAACAATCCAGTGGATTTGAAATTTCCCCTTTTCTAATGGGTCCAGAAGGATCTTCTAGGTTAGATTGCCTTTGTGATCTCTCAGTTATTTCCTGTTCCTTTAATTGTTGGACCTGTTGAAACAGGTCCATTTACACACACGCACACGCGCACACACACACACACACACACACACAGAGGGAGAGAGAGAGAGAGAGAGAGAGAGAGAGCACAGCACAAACAATTCTCAAAGACCGTAGCTTCTCTTGGGAAGGAAATAATCTCCATCCATGAGGTTAGAAAATTCTATTACTATACAGAACAGTGTTTACTTCCTTCCTCTATTCCTCTTCAGCTTACAGAATGAGAAAAGAGATCACACGTTCCTTAGTAGCTGTTCCCTCAGTACAAGAAAAGCTGTGAGCTGACCCTTCTAGGGAGAACTCATCTAAAATCTTTGCCAATGGCTTGTGCCCTCTGGTGACTGGCCTTTGGGGAAAGGGAAGGCTGTGAGGCTGTCTTCCATTACAAGGATTATTGGTTCTTAAAATAGTGGGTAAACATCAACATTTCCTGAGTATCAAGGAGGCTTCATGCACAAGGGAAGAGCTGAGTCAGCCCTGAAGGACAGGGAGGCTCTGCATAGGTGGATGGAGGCATGGGCTGGGGCAGGTGGAGGGAGAAATAAGAGTGAGGAACAAGCATCAGGAAGGGTCAAGAGCCTGCTGTGGGCTGGAGAGTGTGAGGACACTGGGGCAGAAGGAAATAGTGGGACATGGGTGAGGCAGATTACTAGGTCACTAATCTAGCAGACTGAGTTCAGGCTTAATCCAAAAGACCATGGGTCTATTTCTTTGAGTAGAGAAGACAGAATTTAGAAGTAAAGTGACAGGTAAATCTGGCAGTAGTGGACAGGATGCATTGGTCCAGACACAAGTTAAGGAGTTCTTACAATCCAGGTAATGAAGCCCAGATTGTTTGACTCTAGTTCCAAATGGGTTAGTGCTGGGTCACACAGTGATAAACCCGAAGTCCACAAGCATGCTGCCCATCCAGGAGGAGAAGCTCATTTCTTCAACTCAAATAGGCTAAAATTTAGTGAGACAGCAGTAATGAAGCCCAGGTAAGAACTACCAAAGTCCCTCTCTGTGTTCCAATAGATACCATACCTACACACGTCCGGCTCAAAGACCCATGATCTCCTGTGTTCTTTTTTATTAAAATATGTCACCAGAATCTCCCAGCACTTTCCAGTTGACTCCCACTAGTCTAGAGCAATAGGGCAGTAAGAGGCAAGTCTAAACATTCCCAGAATCTTGGGGGTATGCGTACCCTGATGGCACTCACATCCCATGCCAGTATCAGCTATCCATTGCCACAATGTTGTTGCATAACAAACAACCACAAAACCCCAGTGGAGTACAGAAATAGATATTTCTGTTTGCTCTTGACTGGATGGATTGGCTGGACCATCCTGCTAATCTGAGCAGGCTCACTCATGTGTCTGGCAGGTCAGCTGGGGACCAGCTGGTTTAAGATGGCCTCAGATGGGATGACTCAGCTCCATGTGCCTCTCATCCTCCAGGAGCTAGCCCAGTTTTGCTCACATAAGGAAGCAGAAGTTGAAGATGAGGAAGAAAGCAAATGAATTTTCACAAGTCTGTACTTCAGTCCAGTTTGCTCCCCATCCATCAGCCACAACAAGTCACACGTCCCAGAATCAGAGTGCGTGGAGACACACAGCAAAGGGCAGATACAGGAGGGTCATTAATGGGGGCCACTGACGACACCAATCTTTCGCAGCCCTGGAAAGAAAAAAGACTGAAAGAGATTTGAATTCCAAAAGCAGATCAAGACCTGGATTGAGGAAGGAAATCTCCCTGGTGACACTCGGAAGGAAATGGTAGAACAGGTCACCAGGAGAATTGAACCTTGAGTTTTAGAAAGACTGATGAGCCTTGAGGTGCCTGGGTGGTGCAGTTAGTCAAGCATCCAACTCTTGGTTTCAGCTCAGGTCATGATCTTAGGGTCCTGGGATTGAGCCCCACATCAGGCTTTACAGTCAGATAGGAGGTCTCTCTCTCTCTCCCTCTCCCCTTGCTTGTGCTCTCTTTCTCTTGCTCTCTCTATCTAAAATGGATAAATAAATATTTATTAAAAAGAAAGAAAGAAAGACTGATGAGCTTCAAACACACCCCATGGCACATTCTTGCCTCCCCACACCTGTGAGCAGTGCAAGCATGGGCAAAGACTGGCTCTTGTGGTCTTCAACCACAGGTGATCACAAATACTTTTGCTTTCCCTACCAACTGGATTTTTCCCTTCTGCATTCACCTATGATCTGTCCACCTTAAATAAACTCTCACTTGACTCCATATGCCTCTCTAGCCAGCATTCTTGAAATATAAGGAAGAAAAAGAGTAGATGGGATGCAGAGAATACTGGTGACCTTCTATGTCTGTTCCCTTCAAATTAGCAGAGTAAGACCTAAGTTAGAAGCAGAAGGGCCTGGTCATGACCAACCAGGGAGAGGAAGATGGGATCCTGACCTGCCTATGTCATTGGAAAGATTGCAAAGTTTAGAACATGAAGCCATTGTGTATCTTTTACTCTTGACTATGAGAGATGGAATAATGCAACTTGTGCAAGATGTGGGCAACCTCCTCAAACCTTAACAAAGAGATGAGACATTCATTTCACAAAATTCCCAAGACTCTACTTCCCAAGGAAGGGGGATCCCAAGAGCAGAGCTATAAAGTTGAAGAAGGCTCCTGGCTTCCTGATGAGAGAGAGGAACAACCTGAGGTGAGCAGATTCGAACCAAGGGCTTGGGGAACAGCCCATGAAATGCCCAGGAGCAGAGACAACTGGAAGATGAGGAAAGTGGGAGCCAACAGCATGGGAATGGCCTCCAGAGAGTACTTCAAGAGCAGGGCTCAGCTCAGAGAAGCAGAAGAACAGACTGAGGGGCCATAATCAGCAGGAAGCTCTGCAGACAAGACTGAAGGGGACAGTTGGGGGAACCAAGAGCCAGGCCAGTGGGGCATGTGGCCTGTGTCCAACCTGGGTCAGAAAGCAAGAGCTGGCATCTGGGACCAAAACAGACCAAAGCAAAAAGCATGGCCTCAGTCGGGGGTTCTCAGGGGCAGTGAACAGCCAAGAAAAATGGGAATTCCAGGGCTGGCCAGTTGGCCAAAGCAAGGACACGGCCAAGTATAGGAGAAGGTGAGGAGAGCACCTTAAGTAGATGGTCAGTGCCCACATGTCTGTGTGGAGCTGGGATGGTAACAGGGACAGTATGCACCATCTCCCTCCCCTGAGCAGCATTTCTTCCCTCAGATTCCTGCAACCTGCAGTCAGATCTAAACGTAGATGTGAAATGCTGATGGGAGCAGACACGATGGGAACAGGAGGAACCATGCTTTCCGAAGCAGACGTACAGAGATCTCTTACACCTTCTCTGTCTTCTGTTTGGAGATGGACGCACCTATTGGTTACTTCTTAGAAGTGGGGGATCAATTATAATGCCCTCTCCTTCACCTGGGAACATCAAACTCTGCAATGAGGCTTGCGTAGGGTGGGTTTTTCCTACTCCTCTTCCCCCAGGAGTAAAAATAATTAATGCAGAGTCATATGATCACAGATAGCCGTTAGTGAGGCAACAGGCCAATGACCTTGCCCTTAATACTGCTCAGGTCACACTAATTGCCCTCATGCAATTGATGACATCATGCCGGGGAGCCCAGCTCTAGGGCTGCAGCTTCGACAGTTAGCAAGGGGCCCATGGCCTCCTTCTCCTAAGATCAGAGCGCCATCTTGTGGAGAAGTGCTGAAGTCCAGGCTATGCCAACCCATTCTTTTCTCTCGGTTCACCAGGTTTCTACTGGGTCTGTGTCTTCCAAATTGCCAGATGATACGGAGACATTGATTGCATTGTAAGAAAAGTAAGGTATCTCTGAGTATGTGAAGCTATTACCAGGTACAGGAGTGACACTAAAGATGACCCAGTCCCTAGAAGGTACCCTTCAGCATAGTTTTTGAAGACCTGCTACTTGTCTTCTTCCATTTGGGGCGTAATAGAAGTAGCAGCCCTGCCTCCCAGAAATTCCCCATTTAAGGCATGTCTGTGGGGTACAGGCTTTCCACAGGCTCCTCCGTTCAAGTCTGACACACCCAGGTAGGCTTTCTGCACAAGCACATGGTGCAGTGCAATGGTGGTGAGCCAGCTCCCAAGGAGGAAGGGTCCTGCTTCATAGCATTTGTTGGTTTCCTTGCTGCAAATACTTCTACCGGGGCTGATTTCCAAGACTAGCATGACATTACTGCTGCTGAACTGAGGGGAGATTCATACCATGTGCTCTCAGCAGCGGGGCAAGCTGGTTCCTGCACACCACCCAGCTCACAGACCCTCAACAAGGCACATATCTTGACAAATTTGTCAATTTCTTCAATTAAGTTCCAAGAGGAATAACTGTATCTTTGTCAGCCCCCAGCAGATATACTCAGCATCTCTGAAAGGCCCTGAATATTTTCACTGGAAAAGGGCCAGTAATGAGATTGGCAACCGCTCCATCACCCAGCACAACACGTCTGGGAAAATGGTATTTATTAAGCACCTAATACATAGCAGGCAACTAATAAAAGATCTCATTTCTTTCTTGAAGCAACTCTATAAATAAGATGCTATGACTTTCCTTTCATAAATAAAGAAACTGGAGTTCTGGCATGTTAAGAGATTAGTCCACAGCTGTTTGGTGAGATAGTGACTCAACTGAGTGGTTCAAATTGGGACCTTTTGGACTCAAAGTATATCACTCTCTCCATGCATCCACACCACCCTTGAATGAGGGAAGTCAGATCAAAGAAAGCATTTTCACTAGTTTGCAAACCCCATTCTACATATCACATCACCGTTCATGTGAAATGGAACCCTGCATTTGTGCAGTGCACAACTTGTGCACCCTCCTGTGGCCAAGCATGTATTTTCCTCCTTTCTTCTCTGTTACTTGTCCCTCGGGGCCATTTTCTCTTCCATAGCTTACACTAAAGCAGAAAAAAAAGTTTAAAAAAACAAAAAAACACTCACTTCCACTTAAATGAAAGACAAAGATTTTCTTTTCAGAGGCCTGAGGGAAAGGAGAGAAGAGATGGTGACCACTAAACACAGGAGTGGAGGATGGTCTGGACTCAAGAGGGCTGAGGAGTACTTTAAACAGAAGAAAGGAGACCCTTCAGTCAGAGAGGGCAGGAAGGAGAATGAACTGTCCCAAGTGGAAATTCCCTGCCAAGTTCTCCCATGAATAACATCCTAGACATATGTAAGTCCCCCTGACCTGCCGGTAGAGAACCTGGGGTAAGGGACCCCTCTGTGGGACAGAGAGAGGAACAACTGAGTTCCTGGCCAAGGGGTACCTGAACAGAAATCAGTGGGGACACCTTCCTGTGTGCAGGGGCAGTATGAAACAGCCAACCTCCTCATGGGGGTTCTGCGAACCCCACCACTGGGGGTATACACGCCATACCAACACTACAAGCAGGGGGCGCCTGAGTGGCTCTGGTCATGATCCCAGGGTCATGGGATCAAGTCCCGCATCAGGGTCCCTGCTCAGTGGGGAGTCTGCTTCTCCCTCTTTCCCTGTTCCTTCTCTCTCTCTAATAAATAAAATCTTTTAAAAAGCAAACAAACAGTACAAGCGGCATTGGGGATAAAATTATCAACTTGAATAACTGCCACGAGAATTCCTCTTTGAGAGGACACTGTCGGGACGAGTAACTTGGAATACTAGGGTTTAGGGCTGACCCTTGAGGGGCATGGATGTCATGGGCACGAGGGCTGCACAAGACGGGGATCCAGGGCCGCTCTGCTGGGGAGGAGGTACCCTGGGAGGCAAGGAAGGAAGGGGGAGGAGGGAGGCAGGGGGAGCTCAACAGAAAGGAGAGGAAAGAAGTCAGCAGGGGGCTTGGAACAGTGTGAAGGGCTGGGACGCCGGCCCCCTCCCGCAAGCACCCCACTCCAGGAAACATATTTAACTGGTGTGAATGGGACTTTCTGGCCACTGAAGAAGCAGCTGTGGTCACATCTGGGCTGCTGAGGTGTGGGCCTGGGACACATACAAAGACTTGGGGACCAGCAGGGCTGCAGAGGCCTTGCCTCCAACAACCTCTCTGCACCCCAGAAATTTGAAGAAACTACAGGTTCAAGTTTAGCTATATGGTACGACGCTGGGAGGCCCCAGCTGATACCTGATTTATATAAATTCATAAATTCAGATGGTGGAGGGAGAAAACAAATTCCAGCACGGGGGAGGCTTCAGAGACTGCCTCAGAGAGCAAGACTTGGTGCGGCAGCTTCCTTGGCCAAGAAGGCTCTGCACTGCGCATGCTCAAAGGCCCTTCCCAGCATTCCGCCAATTATTTTGCCCTCTTTCCTGTTGCGGGGGGCGGTCTGGGGGGCATCGGGGGCGTGGGGAGGGGCGGGGTAGAGGCAGGTTTCTCCCTGCTTCTGAAAGAGCTCCAGAAGCAATGTGGTGCGGGGGGTGGGGAAAGGAAAAGCTTTTACGACCCCACCCCACCCCCGAAAACACCCCATGGATATGTTTGCCCTCAATCAAATAACGCCTACATATTGCAGGAGACCAGAGGGCTATATATTTTGCCACTTACAATTGATGGGAGGGGACCCCTTATTTAAAGTTGGAAGACTCGGGGACCAAGAATTTATTCTTATGCTGTGGGAATACCTTGACTATTTTGCCAATGTCTAAACATAACTACTTTGAGATGTGCCTTCGCCTAAAACTAATAAATGGTATCACTAGCATTGGATCCATTGACCTGGAAGGGCAATTCCAACTAGCTGTCTGCTTGCAGGAGTCACAGATGGCCGCCACACCACATGTCTGCAGAAGAGAGGAGCCAGTCCCCGCAGCTGAGAGAGGCGGCCATCAGAAGCTCTGGAATTGTGAATGGAAGGTAAAGGGCTTTGAAGGCAGAGGGCACTGTCCTGCCGGACACCAACCATGGACCTTGCCCCAATCTCCTCTAACTTGTGGAAACTGCAGCGAAGGGCTCAGGTCCAAGCATTCCAGGGGCAACCAACATCTTCCCAGCCTGCCTGCGCGATGGGTTTCTTTGCTCTGCTTGTTTGCTTTCCTTTGATTCCTCTCTTCAAAGGAAATAGGGTGTGTTGATGTTTTCCATAAAGAATGTGCTTTCTGGATGATCTAAATCATCTTGCAATACAATGGAAAGGAAACAAAGAGGCAGAAGGAAGCAAGTCTCGTGGAATACCTCGATAGAATAAATATGTGAGATTTTTATATGTTATAGGAACATGGGTATGCCATTCTCCTGTGCTGTGGCCTCCATCCTTTATCCCCTAAATCGCAGACCAAAAAATAATAATAATTTTAAAAAATTAAGGATGTGGCAAATAAATCTTACCTGGGGTACAGATGAGGAGTGGGCACATGGGGAACTAATATGCTTGGCAAAGAGAACTCACCACACATCACCTCATTCTGTCTTCACAACAGCACTAAGGATAGCTAGTGTATAAGCAAATTAAAACAAAACCAAATTCTTCCCACTGCTTCCCACAGGCAGCGAGGACTCTGTAAATTACAAAGCAGCATAGCTGGTGTGAAAGTTCCTTGTCTGACAAATGCACTTATTCCCGGAAATCATCAGCTTAATAGAGGTCTTGGTTTTTTTAGAATAGATGTGGTATAGATGAGATATTTTTAGCTAGCCTACTTATATCAATCTATCAGGCTATATACCCTTCCCAGTGTAGTAGTGGATAGGGTGAGTAATGGGATTTTGCTCTTAAGAAGGTTAAATCACGTCTAAGCAGCTGTGGTATGTCGGGATAAGGGAGTTGTTTTGCCTTCTAAGACAGACTAGAGCCAAGAAAGCCAGTTACAAAAGCTATGCAAGTCCACACATGCCCTTGAGTCCGGAAGCTGGAAAAAGTGGACAGGGAGGTAAGTATTAAACTCTGCCCCTCATTTTTATTTCATTTGACTTGGACTGGTCTTTAATCACAGTCTGTGTTGATGTAAGAAATGCCGGGGCTTTGTCTCCACCAGCCCGCAAACAACTTAAAGAATAGTCAGCTCTTGGACTTACCTTTTTTTTTTTTTTTTAAGATTTTATTTATTTACTTGACAGAGAACACAAGTAGGCAGAGAGGCAGGCAGAGAGAGAGGAGGAAGCAGGCTCCCCGCTGAGCAGAGAGCCCGATGTGGGGCTCGATCCCAGGACCCTGAGATCATGACCTGAGCCGAAGGCAGTGGCCTTAACCCACTGAGCCACCCAGGTGCCCCAGCTCTTGGACTTATCTTTACAAATTCCAATGTTCCCCATATTCACTGACTTTTTCATTCTTCATCCAGATGTTTAGTCATTTGCATGCTTAATGCATACAGATGCCAGGGCTCCCTTAGACCCAAACATTTAGAAGGCAAAACCTTGAGAATACACACAGAGTTGGCTTTTCCTTCAGATAGATGGCATTGTGTAAAGACAGTTAAGTTTCAATAATAAAGTCTAAGAATGGAGAGTGCTGGCTAGTAGTAAGAGGGAATCCCACTTCATTGTAGGTCACTATGTATTTTAAAAGCCAGTAAACATTTTTTATAGTAGGCTCCACACCCAACATGGGGCTTAAACTCATGACCCTGAGATTAAGAGTCATGCGTTCCGCTGACTGAGTCAGCTGGGTGTCCCAGCTAGTGAACACTTCTATTGAGCTAAAGTTCTACTTGGTCCGAGGCTCCCCTCATCACAGAGGGCTAAAGGGGGTCACCATGCAGCTAGGAAGAGATCACAGCTGCTGGGGCTGAGCTGAACTCAAATTTGACACAATGAAGCCACGAACATGAAGAACAAATAACACTGTGATCTAAGTTTTTTGGGCCAGGTTAGAGAAGCCAAATTTCATCATCAGATACAAAACCAAAGGGGTCAGGAATCACGCAGCAATCATTGAAAGATCAGAAAAAAAAGAGGAAGGAGGTCCAGGATCGTTTCCGTCAACGGGGAGGACATGTCTGAGCCTTGTCTTGATCAAATTCATGCTAAGTGCTGGTTTGAAGGTGCAGGTTTGGCAAAGACTGTCTTATAGGGCATAGATTTGGGGTGTCTGTTCAGGAACAGCTTTCTCAGGGGACTCTCCTGGTCACTGAGAGGGACAGTCCATAACCGTTCCAGAACAACACCTCTATAGGCCATTCTCAGCCTGATAAGGACAGATGGTTTTCTTTGGGGTCATGCAGGCCAATACACCAAATCCCTGACCAGGTGGATGGAGAGGGTCTGAAAAACAGAAATTGGTGCCCAAGAACATAACCTTCATGAAATTTCAGGTCCTGTAGGAGGTAAGGAAGGAAATGTAGTCTAGGCTGGAAATCCTATAGCTAACGGTTAGAATCATGGACCTCGAATTCATACATACATACAAGCATCCAGATCCCAACTCTGCAAGTTAGGAGGTGTTTGGGAACAGGGGACTAACTTCCCTAAAACCTCAGCTACCCCATCCGTAAAGTAAGCATAATAATGGTTCCCACTCTACTAGAATTCTAGATGGCATGAAGGACATGGCAGTAGCTGATGTGTCTTGAGTCCTTACAGGGTGCTGACCATCTTACATGTAATATCATGTTTGGCAAATGGTAAGAACACAAATGTTTGCTATAATAACCATCTATATTCTAAAATAGTCACAAAGGAAATACAGTATAAAGAGTTTTAACGAAGCAACACAAAAGGCAAGTTTTTATTGTTGTTTTTTTTAAGTAGGCTCCACACCCAGTAAGGAGCCCAGTGCAGGGCTTGAACTCACAACCCTGAAATTAAGACCCTAAAATCAAGACCTGAACTGAGATTAAGAGTCAGCTATGGGGCGCTTGGGTGGCTCAGTGGGTTAAGCCTCTGCCTTTGGCTTAGGTCATGATCCCAGGGTCCTGAGATCGAGTCCCACATTGGGCTCATTGGGCTCTCTGCTCAGCGGGGAGCCTGCTTCCCCCTCTCTCTCTGCCTGCCTCTCTGCCTGCTTGTGATCTCTCTCTCTCTGTCAAATAAATAAAGTCTTTAAAAAAAAAAAAAAAAAGAGCTGCTTAACCAACTGAGCCACCCACACGCCCCCCAAAAGGCAAGTTTTTAAATTCAAGTCACTACTTGAAATATTAAAACATTTGTATACAGGGTATGTTTGAGTCCTAGGTGCTACAGGGAATGCAAAGATGAACTAATAATGGTCTTTGCTCTTGAGGAGTTTCTAGTCTTAAAGGGAAGATCAGATAAACACAAAAATAACTGCTAACTACCATATAAGAGAGTAGATGTGTGTTGAAATCAAAATTCAAAAAGGATTAGGAGCAAGAAGGGAGAAAGACTCCCTGTATTTGGGTGAGAGAATGGATCCTCGTGGAGAATGGAATGGTATAACGGACACTGATGCTGGGCTCACTCTATGGCCATTCCCACCTCTGTGCCCTCTTGCTCACTTCCCAATTAAATATTCACTTTCCCAGCTTCCCTTGCAGCTAAAGTGGGGGTGGCCATGTGACACAAGGCTGGACATGAAACACTACAGGGGAATTATAGAGGCTTCTGGAAAAGAATGTACTGTTTCATAAAAGGGAAATCAATGGATAGTGACACCTTTTGGCTTCTTCTTACTCTGAACATGGACATGATGTCTGGAGCTAGAACAGACCCTTTGCAACCATATGGCAACACACCGACGTGTGGAGATGACTGAAAAGAAGAATCCACAGGAATGGAGTCTTTGATGACATGCTGAGCCCTGAAAAGCCCGCCTCTGGACTTCCTATTATGTGAAAGATTGGATGTTCTTGTTCTTATCAGTGCTGCAGAGGTTCTATGACTTGCAACTGAATGCCTTCCTGATGGGTACAGAGGAGGAGAGAGGGAAAACACAGAGCACTTGCAAGGAAAGGTGAGTAAACCCTGATTTGTTAGAAGCAGACAAGAACATAGAAAAACCAGGCTGGAAAGGCAAGCTGGAGAGCCTCGTGTCGGGTGAAAAGTTTACATTTGGTGGTGGGAAAGCTTATCATGTTTTTGCATAGGGGAATGATATGAGAAGAACTGTACCTCTGGAAGATGAAACTGTGAGTGGCTTGGCTAGGAAGGCAGAGGTCTGGAAGCTGAGAGCGCGAGCGCTCATGGAAAAGGAGGGGAGCGCCTGGCTGGAGGGATAGTGCCAGTGGGAAAGGAGACAGTGAAGGCACAGACTGAATTCACTTTTAAATTCTCAAATATGGAGGAGTTCAGTGCTTAGAGCAGAACTTAAAAGGACCGTTTTTATGTACTACCGGTATTTCATACCAAAAAGTATATATAAGTATATATTTTTATATACTTTATATTTTACTATATATATATCTTATATATATATTTGTATTTTTTAATATATAAAAATGCTTTGGCTAGGGCTAGCAACTGAGAAACCCTACAGAGCCAGCCCCCTCAGGGTGCCCCATGAGAAGGATCCCTGTTTCAAATGAACTTGCTGGGGAAAATAAAACACAGAAAGCCCTAGAGGTGGGAGGAAATGAAAGCCCAAGTTGTTATTTGTGCCCACTTCGTGCCAGACACAGTTCTAGAAACACATGCACAATTTACCTCACATCTACCAATTTTTAGGACTGGTATTATTCTCTTCCTTTAACGGCTAAGAGACCATGGGTTAGCAAGTTTGTCCCTGACCCACATTCTGCACCTGTTACCTGGCAGGGCTGAAACCAGGCATTGAAGTCAAAATCCTGTGACAAGCCTCAAAGCAGCTGTTACACACTGAATTGTGTCTCCCCAAAACTCCTATGTGGAAGCCTGGATCCCCAGAACCTCAGAATGTGACTATTTGGAAAAAGGGCCATTAGAGAGGGAAACGAGACAGAATGAGGTCATATGGGGAAGCACCAGTCCCATCTGACCTATGAGGGGAGAAGATCAGGACACAGACAAACGCAGAGGGAAGATGCAGGAGACGCAGGGAGAAGATGGCCGCCTGCAGATCAAGGAGAGAGACCTCGAAGAAAACAGCCCAGCTGACACCTTGATCTCAGACTTCCAGGCTTCAGGACTCTGAGAAAGTACATTTCTTTTGTGTAAGTCCCGCAGTCTGTGGTACTTGGTTCTGGCAGCTGGCAAACTCACACAGCTTTCTCCCCCCTACCCCCATCACTGTTTCTGCCCCCCGCCCCAAGAAGACAGGGACACCAGGGGACTGGTTCCAGGTGAGAAAGGAGGGCTGCCTCAGCATTTTCTGGACCACCAGCATGTTTCAGTCTCAAAGGAAGGGGAGATTTATTCCACTTCAAAGCACTAGAACGTTCCTCAGAGCACAAAACATATAATCACCATTTGACCCAGCTCTTCCACTCTCCGGTGTGTATACCCCAAAAGAAGGGAAAATGGGTCTTCGCACACATACTTGCCCACCCGCAAATGCTCCCAGCGGCATTATTCATAATGGCCGAAAGGTGGAAAGGGCCCAAGTGCAGCCAACAGACAAACCGACAAATAAAACGTGGTCTCTCCACACGATGGAATATTATTCAGCCACAAAAAGGAACGAGCCAGTGACTCCTGCTACACCAGCTTTGACAAACCTCAAAAACATGCTACATGACAGAAGCCAGACACAAGAGGCCACACACCACATGATTGTCCCTCTGTGAGATGTCCAGAACACAAATCCATAGAGACAGAAAACAGATTAGTGGTTGCCAGGGACTGGGAAGCAGAGGGAATGCAGAGTGATTGCTTCATAGGTTCAACGTTTCCTTTAGGGAAAATAAGAATGTTCTGGAACAAGATAGAGGTGACGGTTGCACAACACTATGACCGCACTGGGTGTCCCTGAGCTATACGCATTAAAACTGTTAATTCTGTATTACATGAATTTTGCCTCAATTTTTTTTTTTAAGGGCCAGGAGCAGGGGGTAGAGAATGCAGAATAAAGGGGACCTACAAAGACATCAGAGGAAGCAGCGTGGGGGTGAGAGGCAGAGACCAAAGTGGAGGAGACATCACCTCTGCTGAGGCCAGCCGTGTGACTGGGGGCGAGTCCCCCCACACTCTCAGGGACCCCGTTCTCTGCTCTGGGAGAACTGCCAGCTCCCAGCAAACACTAGCCAGATGTTAGTTACTGTTTGGGACTTTATTATTATTAATGTTATAGATGTCTACGGTCTTCTCTAATGACCTTCTCCTAGAGGCATCCTGGTTTTTGAATCAGTTCTCAAGTTCAATTACAGCCAACTTCCAAGACAAGACTCCATGTCACAGAGACCAGAAGAGCCCACTGTTCTAAAAAAAAAAAAAAAAAAAAAAAAAAAAAAAACATTCTGTGGTGCACAAGGGAAGGTGAGAGGCAAAGCAGAGCCAACAATTACCAAGTTGGAGGTACAGGCATGCTTCTGGCCAACGTTGTTAAGGAAAATCCATTTCTCTTCGCCATCTTGCCAAGTCCATAAATCACCCACCTGTAAGATTAAAGAAGACATTGTATGTACACGTGATTGGTAAATTCTAAGGCTGCCAAGTCCAGGGAAGAGCTGATTTGTCACCATGGGAACATCTAAGAGGCAAGAACGGGCTGAGCCCATCAGCAGTTACAAGTCAGTGCCTCACCCCACCGGGCCAGGGAGCACTGGAAGTGAGGACCGTGCTGGCAAGGGGGCTCCAGGGCTGCTTTCTCCAGACCAGAAGGGCAGCAGGCTGGGCTGGCCCCGTAGGACACAACTGCGGACACATCCCAGAGGCTGCAATCTGCAGGGCCTGGTAGAACCACCTTCCAGAGAACAAAGGCCACATTTTCCCTCCTGGTTGTCCAGGCCACGCTGCAGGGCAGGACTCCAGCTCCCCCGGGGCAGCACCGAGCAACGCTGGCTCCAGCAACCCTACGTGGCAAGTCAGGCCGAGGCTGGATGGGAGGCTCCCCTGGGAGGATGGATTCCGCTCCAGGGTGCCACCCTGTCGCGCCTGCCAGCCGCCGGTTGGCCCGGGGAGCTCCTGCACACAAGGAGGAGAAACATCCAGAGTCATCCAAACACCTTCCCCCAGGCCCTGCGCATTCTGATGCTGCCTACACTGGCTTTGCCTTAACTGGAAAACACTGGTACAAGGAAAAAACCCAAACACGGCCGCCTGGGGTCTCACTCAGCACTCAGCCTGCTGCAAGGGCCAACTTCGACACTAGCAGAAATGACACATAGGTGTCTGTTGCACACTCAAACACTTGTTAGTATCGACTACATTACCAGCACCCTGCCTGGCACTGGGAGACATTCGTGATCAACAGAAGGTATTTTTGTGAATTCAGGCCCTTTTGAGCTAGAAGGGGCCCAAATGACCACTGGAGTCCTAGGCCCCCTGCCCAGGGACTAGCTCATCAGACTCTCCTAGAAAGCTGCTTACACACGCACGTTCCTCATAAGCACCAGGACGGGAGAGCACGTGGGGAAACTGGAACCCTTGAGCATTGCTGGTGGGAGGTAAAATGGCACAGGGCCTCTGGGACGCAGTATGGCCGCTCCTTAAAGATTTAAAAAAATAAAAGTTCCCTTGTGACCCAGGGATTTCACTTCCGGCCATCCACCTAACTCCAAGACACGCTTGTACACTTCTGTTCGCGGCAGCGTTACTAAATGGTGAAAGCAACCCAAGGAACGTGGGCAGATCCGCAGGCAAGTAAATATGTAAAAACAATATAATTCAGCCTTACAATAGGAAGAAGATGCTGTCATATAGTACAACACAAACGAACCTTGAGGACGTTATGCTAAGTGAAAGAAGCCAGTCCCAACGAAGACGAACACTTTACAGTCCCAGTTATTACGAAGCACAGAGAGTCGTCAGATTCACAGAGATGGAAAGTAAAATGGTGGTTGCCAGGGACAGGGTGGGGAGGGAGAGAATGGGGAGTTGTGTAATGGGTACAAAGTTTGAGTTTAGCAAGACGAAAAAGTTCTGGAGATCGTTTGCTCAACAGTGAGAATATATGTAACACAGCTGAAATGTACAGTTAAAAATAGTGAAACTGGTCCAATTTACATCATGGGTATTTTACCACAATTTTTAAAATACAGGTTCCTAGGCTCTGGCCCCAAAGATTCAGACTCAGTAAGTCTGGAGTGGGATTCAGGAATCTATTTTTTTTTTTATGTTGACTAGTTGAATTTAAATAAAATTTTTTTTAAAAAAAAAGAAAAAAAGAGGGCACCTGGGTGGCTCAGTGGGTTAAAGCCTCTGCCTTCGGCTCAGGTCATGATCTCAGGGTCCTGGGATCGAGCCCCGCATCGGGCTCTCTGCTCAGCGGGGAGCCTGCTTCCTCCTCTCTCACTACCTGCCTCTCTGCCTACTTGTGATCTCTGTCAAATAAATAAATAAATAAAATCTTTAAAAAAAATTAGGGGAAAGTAATTTCTTTAAAAAAGTTAATTAAAAAAAGAAAAGGAAAAGAAAAACAGAATCTGTATTTCTAAAGCTCTCTGGGAGCTGCAGATTTGCAGGAGTTTGAGTACCTCCAATCCGCCAAGTTCTTATTTTAGAGATGAGAAACCGCAATTCAAGGAAGTAAAATGATTTGCCAAAGGTCACTCAGGTCCCTGGTGACAATGCTCAGACCAGCCTAGGTGGGTGGTTTCTAACCCTGACTGGACATCTGAGTCACTCCCTGGGCCCTAACCCAGACCCACTGACTCAGGATTTCTGAGGGGAGAGGCCTGAGCAATTGAGATTTATAAATGCTCCAGGAGCTCTTAGCAACCCGACCTAGGCCAGAATCAAAGCTCCTGACAAGGTCTTTTGGTTCTTTTCACACTCACACCCCAGATACCAGATTCTGACTAAGAACTAGGGCCTGCAGGTCCACTGTTTGAGAGGACTGCTACCAGCACAGCTTCCAGCCAATTTTGGTGGTTGGGCAATCATAGTTGAGACATAAACTTTGGAAACAATCAGAAGACCTCTGCGTATTTTGAGGCTCTACTACTTGCCAAAAGGCTTTCCGCCTAGCCTCCCCCCGCACAGCAGCGAGGCACATAAGCTTTCCTGCTTAAAGCAGATCAGATTCCAAGGGGCCATCCATCTAAAGTTAACAGACCATTTCTAGATTCACTGCTACCAATAGGATTGTGATTCCACTGTGCAAAGCTTTAAAGCCACTTGTGGATGATATGTGTGTTTGGGGACGTCTCCTCTACGCAAAGCCAGTGTGGCTGTCATCAAAAAGACAAGAGACGGGGCGCCTGGGTGGCTCAGTGGGTTAAGCCTCTGCCTTTGGCTCAGGTCATGATTTCAAGGTCCTGGGATCAAGCCCTGCATCAGGCTCTCTGCTCAGCAGGGAGCCTGCTTCCCCCCCCCAATCTCTCTGCCTGCCTCTCTGCCTACTTGTGATCTCTCTCTCTGTGTGTCAAATAAATAAATAAAATCTTAAAAAAAAAAAAAAAAAAAAGACAAGAGATAAGTGTTGGCAAATGTGTAGAGGAAAGACAGCCCTGTGCGCTGTTGGTGGGAAAGTGAATTGGTGCAGCCACTATGAAAAACAGCATAGAAGTTCCTCAAAAAATTAAGAATAGAACAACCACGTGCTCCATCCCTCTGACTTCTGGGTATATATCCAAAGGAAATTAAAACAGGATCTTGAAGGGATAGTTGCGCCCCCTGTGTTCATTGCAACATTACTCACAACAGCCAAGAAATGACAACAACCTAAGGGTCCGTCCATGAAAGAATGATGGCTAAAGATGCATTCATGTGAATGCAGTGAAATGCTGCCATTTGCTACAACATGAATGAATCTTGAGGACATTATGTTAAGTGAAATAAGTTGGATGGAGAAAGGCAAATATTATACCACTTATTTGTGGAATCTAAAAAAGCCAAACTCAGAGAGACAGAGAGAAACATGATGGTTACCAAGGGCTGGGCGGGAAGCAGTTGACCAAAGGGTACAAATGTTCAATTATAAGATGAACAAGTTTAGGGATCTAACAACATGGGGATTATAGCTAATAATATATTTTTATATTTGAAATTATATATATATATGTATATATATAGAAATTACATATTTGAAAGTTATAAGGAGAGCAAATCTTAAATGTAATTATGTGGCATAGAGATGTTACCTAAAACTCCAGTGGTAATGATTTTGCAATAGAGAAGTTTATCAAATCAACACCCCACGCACCTTAAAATTACATAATATGTCGATTATATCTCAATAAACCTGGGAAAATAATAAATTAATTTGTAATGCTAGAACAGGTCACTATCACCTACCCTGATCGCCTGTTGAGGCAGGGAACCCCCTTCCTGGATGATCTCTGCAAGTATTTTTAGGGAATTCTTTAGCAGCTTTGACCTCCAGGCCACTGTATCTACTGTCACCCCCTCAAACTCACTCTTTGATGCTGAGCAGATAATATACGAGAAAGAGCAGTTACATCCTGCCCTTTCTTCCACAACATTTCTAGTTGTATCCTCAGTTGCAACAAGGAAACAGAGGCGATGAGGTAGACCCCAAAATATATAATACTAAGGTCTTCTGTTTTTTTAAAAACTTTATTTCTCAAGCACAGGCTTTGAACTTCTGGGCCACATATGGCTTGTGATGGTTCAGCAGCCACATTTTTGCCATTTTTAGGCTTTAAAGTCCTGAACAAACTCCCACCCGTTTCCTGAACCAACAGTAAGCCAAGGCTTCCAACAATGGTGCTTATCCTCTCATCATAGCTGCAAATTTTGACTTCATCAGCCATTTCTCCTTGTCTTCTTATGACTTGACAAACATCTCCTGTGTTGCCTGATCTACTCTTTGTCCTTCTAACCTCCCTACTGTCTGGTAATAATTCACCACAGATACGCAAGCACGGAGCAGAGAAATGAACAATATGGCTGCCAGGAAAGGGCCCTGCGGGAGCTCTACTACCGCCACCTGCCGGGGGCGGGCAGAGTTGGTGCACTGGGGCACCAGAGCAGGGCTCTGTGGGTTGGAAGTTGGGAGATGGAAAGCTTTCTGGGCTCTGTTCAGTTGCCCGACAGCCCCTGTTCTCCATCCTGATTCCTTTGCTCGTAAGACATGTCGTCACTTCCATTACCAGGGGGCCAGCAGCCCAGGACATGCCCACTGATGCCAGGAGTGACTAGGGCAATGTAGTGGAGACTCCAATCCACAGAGAGGCCACAACAGGTGCAGTGCTCACTACAGTTGCAGGGCACACCCGGCGCCTCATCTCTCAGCTCTGTCTCCAGCCATGTGTA
Source organism: Enhydra lutris kenyoni (assembly GCF_002288905.1). NCBI lineage: Eukaryota > Metazoa > Chordata > Mammalia > Carnivora > Mustelidae > Enhydra > Enhydra lutris. Next base: position 7,545,668 of record NW_019154111.1, read on the forward strand.
TCCCAGGAAAGAGAGTGGGAACTTGAAACTCAAATGGTATACGTCCAACAACTTACTCTCCCCATTCATGCATGCAGGGAGACACACACACACACACACACACACACACACATACACACACACACACGGAGCCATCTCCCCCCAAAGCTACATTCATGGCTCCAAGACAGATGGATCTAGAGTAGTTCCTGAATCAGCCAAACACCATGGCCAAAATTAGCCTTCTCTGAGTCCTGGGCCCAACCCTCCTGCCCTGTGGGGAACTTACCCTTAGACCCTCCTCTTATCCTTTCCTGCCATCTGACCTCTGTTGGGCAACTCAGTGCACCACATACGTTTTCCTATTGTTATTGAGATAAAATGGACATACAACATTATAAAAGTTTAAGGGATACGACATACTGATGTGATAGATGTATATATTGCAGAACGATCACATGCCAAGCTTAGTTAACATCTAGCATTTCACAAAGGGACTATATTTATTACCTTACTTCTACTTTTTCTTTTTTCCTGGTGAAAACTTTTAAGATCTCCTATCTTAGCGACCTTCAAATATGCAACGCAATAATATCAACCCCAGTCATGACGTTCCCCATTTCAGCCCCAGGACTGATCTATCTTATAAACAGAAATTTAAACCTTTTGACCACCATCACCCATTTCCCCATCCCTCACCCTCTACCTCCGGCAACCACAAATCTTCTCTGTGTTTCTATGAGTTTGTTTTTTTCAGATTCCACATATAAGTGAGATCATATAGTATTTGTCTTTCTCTGTCTGACTTCCAACCACGCTGTCACAAATGACAAGGTTTCCTTCATTTTTATGGCTGAATAACATTCCAGAGCAGGTGTGTATGTGTGTGTATCACATTTTCTTCATTCATCCATCATTAGACCCTGAGGTTGTTTCTATAGCTGGTTATGGTGAATAATGCTGTAATGAAAAACGTTACAAAGTAACATATAATGTAACTATGTTACAATCTGGGCACAGACATGTTTTCCAGAGTAGTAATTTCATCTCCTTAGGATAAATACCCAGAAATGGAATGACTGGGTCATGTGGTAGTTCTATTTTTAACTTTTTAAAGGAACCGCCATACTATTTTCCACACTGGCTGCCCAAATTTACATTCCTACCTGAATTTTCTAGACAGGGGATTAAAGTCTGCATCTCTTCCCTCCCTGGAGATTCCCATGCTCGATCTGTCAATGTGCCCACACTCTCTCTGTTACACTGAACTTGCTTTGCATGTCAATTACTAAAAAGCCATTTCATCACTAATATTCCTAGAACAAAATAAAAGAAAGCAGTTAGAGACATGAAAATTAGAAAAGAAGATGTGAAACATCATTATTTATGAATTCTATGATGACACACCAGACAACCCAAGAAAACAGACCAAAAAAATGCCTCAAACAATAAGAATATTTGGTAAAGTAGCAGGCTATAAAATTCACAAGGAAACAGTAACCAGCCGAAAGACAGAAGGGGAGGGGGGTGTTTTACAATAGGAACCAGGGAGACAAAAAGATAAACAACCAAAAAAGTTTAAGGCCTGCAGAAAAAAAAATTCTGAAAGAAACAAAAGAAGATTTATACAGACATGCCATGTTGTGAAATGTCAACATTCTCTAAATGAGTTCATAATTTAACATTATATCAATAGTAAGTGCCCACAGACTTTTTTTTCTGGAACTAGACAACAGGATTCCAAAGTTCTCATAGATGGGGTGCCTGGGTGGCTCAGTCTGTTTAGCATCTGCCTTCAACTCAGGTCATGATCTCAGGGTCCTGGAATTGAGTCCCACATTGGGCTCCTTGCTCAGTGGGGAGCCGGCTTCTCCCTCTGACTGCTGCTCCCCCTGCTTGAGCTGTCTCTCTCTGACAAATAAACAAAATCTTTAAATTAAAAAAAAAGTTATCTCCTTAAAAAAAATAAAAATAAACTTCTCAGAGAAAAATAAGGGTGCTGGCAGGGCTCAGTCAGTTAAGCGTCCAGCTCTTGGTTTCACTCAGGTCATGATCTCAGGGTCATCGAGTCCCTTGTTGGCTCCATGCTGGGCATGGTGCCTGCTTAAGATTCTCTCTCTCTCCCTCTCGCTCTCTCTGCCCCTCCCCATCCTGCTCTTGCTCTCTCTCTCTCTCTTAAAAAAAAAAAATTAAAACTTCTGCATGAAGAAAAACAAACAGCCAAATGATTTATTATAAAGACAAATGACAAATAGAAAAATACTTGCAACTCACACCCCATACATACAAAAAGTTCTTACACATCAACAAGTAAAATGATCAATGGCCCAAGAGAAATGGGCAAAGGACAGCCCACTAAAAAGGACATAGCAATGCTCTCCCTCATTCACAATAAAGGATGCAAATTAAAGCCATCAAGATTTCATTTTCCTACTTAACAAATTGGCAAAAATCCAAATGTTTAATAAGGCGGAAGCCAGTAGAGGAAACAGGTCCTCTCCCTTATGGCTAGTGGGAGTGCAAAGTGATACAATCTGTTTGGAAGCAATTCAGCAATGTCTGCTAAATCATAAAGGCATGTTCTCTTTGGCCAAACAATTCCACTTCCAGGGATTTATCCCACAGTTATTTTTTTTTTTTTTTTACACATGCCAAATGACCAACATACAGAATTCTTAGTGGAAGTGTTGTATGCGGGAGCAAAAGATTGGAATCAAATTAGATGTACATCAGTAAGAAATGACAGTCCAGCCCCACAGTGCAATAGCACACAGCCCTAAACGGGGATGAGAATGCTCAGAAAGAACTGATAGAGAAGATGATAGGTGGTAAGAAGAAAAATATAAGTACAGAATACAAAGAACACTGTTAGGTTTTTTTTTTTTTTTAAGATTTTATTTATTTATTTGACAGAGATCACAAGTAGGCAGAGAGGCAGCCAGAGAGGGGGCAGGGGAAGCAGGCTCCCCACTGAGCAGAGAGCCCGATGCGGGGCTCAATCCCAGGACCCTGAGATCATGACCTGAGCCAAAGGCAGAGGCTTAACCCACTGAGCCACCCAGGTGCCCCTGTTAGTTGTTTTTTTAAAAGTGGGGAGAGGGGGTGCCTGAGTGGCTCAGTCGATTGAGCGTCTGCCTTCGGCTCAGGTCATGATCCCAGGGTTCTGGGATGGAGCCCCATGCCGGCCTCCCTACTCACAGCAAACCTGCCTCTCCCTCCCCTCCCTGTTCGTGCTCTCTCGCTCTCCCTCCCTCTCAAGTAAACAAATAAAATCTTAAAAAAAAAAAAAAAAGCTGGAAGAGGAAAGACAGCATTCACATCTGTTTACACCTTTCATAATACCTCTTAAAGAACACCCGAAGGAACTAAATCATCTTGGGCACCAGCTGGAGGAATGGAAACTGGGAGGACTCGGGAGCACTCGGGACAGATTCGGGCAAAAGCCAATTTATTTAGTTTTCATTTTTAAACAATGAATATGTATGGGGGGAAATCACCTATGGGGGTGTATTACCTATTTTTAAAAGAAAATGGTAATTTTTTAGAAGACTACGCCAATCCAGGGGCTTCAATGATACTTCCCTCGTTTAAGGCAGGTTGCTCACGGTGCCCAGACGAAACATCCCGCCATAAACAGAAGCGGGGTCACCGTCTGCTGACTGCAGAGGGGACACCGTGCTCACATTCCACTCCTTAACCCACGAGTCTCTGTCCCCAGGACAGGGGCCAATGAACTGTGGGCTCCTAGGCCCTGGTCTGGAGTCCCACCCAGAGCATTCCTGAGTCAGTAAGAAGATACAAAACAGACAGCCTGACCCAAGACAGCCTTTCTTTGGGAAACTAAAGCTTATCTCCCAAACCACAAAGTAAAATTTTAATGAGTTTATGCAAATTCAATACTCATTATGAAAATGTGACTGAATAATCTGCGATTATATTGCAAGATAAACATTCCTTTTGGAGCAAGGATACAAAAGAACACAGAGGGAAGGCGGCTGACATCTCCCACTGGTTGTCCATAATGTGTACTTTTAAACATGGCGGCGGTTCACAGATCTCTCACAAGCAACACTTCATCCTCCTGAGCCGTCTGCCACTTGCTAGCTGACTATTGGATGTGTTATGCAAGCTTGTATGTCTTAGATAACACAGTCATAGGCAAATCTATCGATTCCTTTCGTTCCATGAGAATGGTTGAAGCCATTGGAGCATCTTGATATGGGCTGTCACTCTCTGAGTTAAAATGGGGACATGGAGGCCCTTCATGGTTCCCACTGTTGATCTCTGTCCTCCCTAGACCTATGCGTGAAGCAAGAGCATGTTTGGAAAGCCCGGTTTCATTCTTCTTCTGAGTGGCTAAGCTCCTACTGCAATATTTGCTCTAGTCTCGGCCAGTTGTCCCAAGGTAGCAGGGACAAAGGAGAGAAGGGGGGAGGGCATGAGAAAAGCAGTGTTTCTGTGGGTGCCTGGTATCACTGTCCACCCCACTCCAGCGAACTCTTTGGCCTTCCTTGCCTGCTTCAGCCCTATTCATTCTTCAAGACACAGGTAAGGTATTACCTCCTCCAAGAAGCCCTCCCTGACTCTCCTGCTGCACTGAGTGCCCATCATTATTTCTTCCTTAATGTCCTGTGGGCATCTTTTATCAAAGCACCAGTCATATCACACTCTAACTGTCTTACCGTATGTCTACTTTCTCCTAAACTATAAGCTCTCTGAAGCCAGGAGCTGTGCCTTATCTGTCTGAATCCTCAGACAAGAGTATCCCTGGGCACATGATAAGTGCTCACCAAAGATCTGATAAATGAAGAACAGTTCAGAGAGAGGAAGTATCACCTACCAATGGTTAGGAAAGAGCAGAGTTCAAGCTCTTCCCTTCTATTACAGTTAGCAAACACAGGAGGATTATTCAGGAAGCCTGGGGAATGCCCAGAGACCTAAGCTGTCCATGAAATTTCATCTCCGTTTGCAAATCTTCAAGTGGGTCATTTTAGCTTCTGTCAACAGCTGGGCGTGACCAGTAGGACAACACCTGCACCAGCATACTTCCCCATAAAGCCCCTGAGTCAAAGAAACTGAACCCACAGGGACTGAAGGAGCTCAGAAGGGCAGGGAGTAAGGTGTTCCTAATACGAAGACCCCAGGGGAAAGCTGGATCTCAAAGAAAGGATGAACAAAACCAAAAGATGACTGACGGAATGGGAGAAGATATTTGCAAATGACATATCAAATAAAGGTTTAGTATCCAAAATCTATAAAGAACTTATCAAACAACACCCAGAGAACACATAATCCAGTCAAGAAATGGGCAGAGACATGAACAGACATTTCTGCAAAGAAGACATCCGCATGGCCAACAGACACATGAAAAAGTGCTCAACATCCCTCGGCATCAGGGAAATACAAATCAAAACCACAATGAGATATCACCTCACACCAGTCAGAATGGCTAAAATTAACAAGTCAGGAAACGACAGATGTTGGCGAGGATGCGAAGAAAGGGGAACCCTCCTACACTGTTGGTGGGAATGCAAGCTGGTGCAGCCACTCTGGAAAACAGCATGGAGGTTCCTCAAAAAGTTGAAAATAGAGCTACCCTAGGACCCAGCAGTCACACTGCTGGCTATTTACCCTAAAGGTACAAATGTATGGATCCAAAGGGGCACGTGCACCTGAAAGTTTATGGCAGCAATGTCCACAATAGCCAAACTATGGAAAGAACCTCGATGTCCATCAACAGATGAATGGATAAAGAAGACATGGTAGATACACACAATGGAATACTATGCAGCCATCCAAAAACCAAAATCTTGCCATTTGCAACAACATGGATGGAACTAGAGGGTATTATGCTGAGCAAAATAAGTCAATCAGAGAAAAACAATCATCATATGGTCTCTGTTATATGAAGAATTTGAGAGACAAGGCGGGGAGTTGTGGGGGCTAGAGAAGGGAAAAATGAAACAAGATGGGATCGGGAGGGAGACAAACCATAAGAGACTCAATCTCACAAAACAAACTGAGGGTTGCTGGGGTGGGGGGTTAGGGATGGGGTGGCTGAGTGATGGACATTGGGGAGGGTATGTGCTATGGTGAGTGCTGTGAAATGTATAAGCCTAATGATTCACAGACCTGTACCCCTGGGGCAAATAATACATTATATGTTAATAAAAATGATTTTTAAAAAAGAAAGAAAAAGAAAGGATGTTCAAGACCTGGATGGCCGGAGAAGAGGACAGAGACAAATGGCAGGGTGGCTAGGACAAGCCAACCACAGAAGTGGAAATGAGCCCCTCTCTTTCCCTAACACCTTCCTTCTGCCTGCCCCTCTCCGCGCCGCCCCCCCAACCACCAGGATTCAAGCTAGGCAGATGATTGACGAGGTTAACAGAAGATTGGTGAGGTTGTAGGAGGAGTAAGTCAAGGTGACGGCAGAATCATCTGGATTAGCCCCCCCCCACCACCACCACGTGGTTCTGCCCTTGGAAGAAGAAACTCGGCCTGTCTTTATGGTCTCTGTGCTCTACACTCTGCAACTTTGGTACGTGTTATCGTATTTTAACTCAAGGACAACTTTTATGCTGTGTGATATTTAAGTCCCCTGCCCGAAAACTCAAAAGAGATTTAATGATTTACTGTTCTTCGGGGGCCCCCCTTTTTGAACTCAAAGCGTCCCTGGGTGTGACGGGCTTTCAAGTGACAAGCTCTGATTGAGCCACACTGGGGCGGTTCTGCTTCCCTATCTGCGGGCCGGACGGTTTTACCTTCTGACTCTCACCTTAATTATGTGTTTGTACATTTCACTTCACACCATTGATAGGAGCTTGGCCTCTCATTGAGTTCGGCTTTGACTTGAGTGTTCAAACTTCATAGGAACTGCGTCTTTTCTCGCTGAATGTTTCATTGAAGGTAAATGACTTACTTGAAAGGAAAAAGCAGCTCTGGAGAAAAACATTAGTCTTCCAGATAAACCCTTCCTGTCCCAAACCCAGTCCACAGGGGGAGGGAGTCCCTGGAAAGCGCAGGGCCCCAGATGGGTGGGGGTGAGGCGGAGGCTTTTTTTAGGCAGTGATGTGACCTGTCAACGGCCATTAGCATCAGTGGGCGAAGGAGGGCTGGCCCGCTGGCCTGCGCTTCTCAGCCCACATTCCAGGAGCTGCTGGCTGATGAATGGTGCTTTTCTGCAAAGAAAAACGTGCTGTCCAGATGAATGGAGGGTCTGTCCCGGGACTGGCTGGAAAAGGTCTCCGTGTATTTCAAAAGGAATCCTGGCTCAGAGACAGCAGAGAGCTCCATTTCCAGGCCTGCCCGGATTGCCTCCCCTGTCCTCCCCCACTACCTGTCCTTCTTGGCCTTCCCTTGTCACCTGCCCTACTCCCCTTTAAGACTGCACCAGGCGGCTGCCTTGGCAAAGAGGGGAGGGAGGAGATAGGGACAGCTACAGCCCACCAGTCACAGGACCCTTTCCCAGATGAACACAACATCGCCAGAAACTGGGTCTTTCAGTGGCTACACACAGGCAGGACCAAGTTTAATGACTTCTACTCTGGTTGTACCCAAATGTCACAGGGTATGCCTCCTAGATTATGTCCTATGAATAACTTTGGGATGAAAAATAATATCAGTTGGTAGGGTTGACATACAAGATAAAAGAACCAAGAACCCTAGAACCAGGGTGATTGGCTTGAATAAGACTAAATTCAAGTCAACACATCTTACTGGGGATTCAGGAGCCCATCTATCTCCTGGCTGAAAATCGGGCCTGGCTCTTCCCCGGAGCCCAGCAGCAAAGAGAGCATGAAGACAGAGACAGCTAAGTGGCCCCTTCTCTGGGGTGGGAGAGTCCAGACAGCCAGGCTGGTCTCCATGGGGTTACTGTGGAGAACTACTCAGGTAAGTAGAGCGAGGAACGTGGGCCAGCCTGAGGAGGGCTGCCGTCCTGACTCAGAGTCCCCTCCTCCCTCAGAGAAACAGGTAAGTGTTCTCCTGCCAGAAATGGGGGGCAGCTGGGAGTCTAGCCTATAAAAGGGGTCCATTATAAGGCTCTCCTTAAAAACACCTCAGCATATCTATGTATCCCTGAATGAAACCTTGTTTGATTTTTCCATGTTTGTCAACTTGACGTAAATGGAGTCACGGGAGATGTGTTCATCTGTGAATGGCTCCTTTCATGCAACACGGCTGCTGAATGGTCTTCCCACCTTGCGTTAACATAGGAGGTGTCATTCATTTATTTTTCACTTATGTAGTACAACTTATATATTCATTTTCTCCTGGGTGGATATTTGGGTGATTTTCCGGTTTTTATTATGAGCCGCAGCTCTGCTATAAAAATTCTTGTACCTCTCTCTGGATCTCATTGTGACAGAATGTCTCCAAGGAGTACATAATGGAATTTCTGGACCATTGAGGTATTGTGCATCTTTAGCTTTTCTAAATAATGCCAGTGTTCTCCCAGAGTACTAATTTACACTCCCACCAGGGGTGATTTGCTCTATATCCATGTATTGTCTGAATTATTAATTTTTGCCAGTCCAATGGCATAAAATAGTATCTCCTCCTTGTTTTAATTTGCATTCCATGATTCATAATGGAGCCAAACCTTTTCTCATATGCTCTTATCTGTGTATCTTTTTCTATATTTTTACTGTTCTCACATCTTCCCTATTTGCATATTGCGATTTACTGGTTTCTTAATGATTTCTAGGAGTTTTTTTATACATTCCGGATAACAATCTTTTCTTGTTTCCATGTGTTAAAGATGTCTTCCCACTCAGAGCTTCTATTCTCCCTCTTTTTATAGAGTCTTACAATCATTTTTAAGTCAGGTAGTAGGGTCATCAGTCTTTTTCTTGATGCATTGTACTTTTGTGTAATGCTTAAGAAAGCCTTCCCCACCCTAGGTCTTAAAGATGTTCTGTGTTTTTTCTAAAAGACTTCAGTTTTACCTTTACCTTTGAGGTCTTTTTTTTTTTTTTAAGATTTTTAATTTATTTGACAGACAGAGCACGAGAGAGCACAAATAGGGGGAGGGGCAGACGGAGAAGTAGAAGCAGACTCCATGCTGAGCAGGGAACCCCATGTGGGACTTGATCCCAGGACCCTGAGATCGTGACCCGAGCTGAAGGCAGACACTTTAGCGATTGAGCCGCCCAGGCGCCCATACCTTTGAGGTCTTAATACAGAATTGGGTTTCGCACATGGAAAGACATAGGGCTGCAATTCCATTTATTTTCCATGTGGATGATTATCAAATAGTCCAGCACTTCCCCACTTTTCTGCAATGTCACTTCTGTCTTTTATCAAGTTTCCTAACACACATAGGTCCACCTCTAGGCTCTCCATTTTGCTTGTCATCTTTTTGTCGTTAGCTGCATGAATATCTCACTGTCGTAGTTACTATTGCTTTATGATGAGGCTTGATAGCTAGTAGGACAAATTCCGCCATTCTGTCCTTTTTTCTTCTAGAGTCTGTGGCTATTCTTGGACTTTCACTCTTCCATATAAATATTAGAATCAGCTTGCCAACTTAAATGAAAACCAGGCTGGTATTTTTATGGGAAATGCTTTGAATCTCGAGCTCAAATTTGGAAAAACTGGACATAATTTCCTTATATTTTTATTGTTATTGTAAATGAAAGCTTATCTAATTAAATTTCCCAAATGGTACTGCTATATAAAAATACAATTGACTTTATATTTGGGGTTTATATTGGGTTTATAATTGGCAACCTTGCTAAACTCTCTTATAAATTCTAACAAATTGCCTATGACTCTGCAAACAATTATATGATGTATGAATGACAAGATTTTTTCTTCCTTTCTAATCCTTAAACCTTACAAATCTTTTTTTTTTTTTTTTGGCCTTATTATACTGGTTAAAAACTAGTGAAAGCAAGAATCCTTGTCTTGTTCCTAATGTCTAAAGGAACTGCATTTTTCTTCGTCATTTAGTATAGCCTTTGTGTAAGTTATTTTTTTAGAGGTAGTTGACCCTGATCAGGTTCGTAAAGTTCTCTTCTAGTCCCGGTTTGCTAAGACTCTACCCTAAGTTGATGTTGGATTTTATCAAACAATTTTTCTGCTTTTATTGGGAGAGAATTCCACATGAATTTTCTCATTTGGTCCATGAACGGGATAACTATATTAGTTGATTTCAAATGTGGAGCCAGTCTTACATTTCTGGGATACACTCCCATTCCAATTTAACCATGATATGCTATCTTTTTATATCTTGTTCCATTCGGTTTGCTAAAATTCTGTTTAGGCTATTTGTATCTGTGTTCATGAGTGCAATCAGTCTATAATCTTCCTTTCTCATATTGCCTTCATCTGCTTTTGGAAGGAAGATTTTTTTACGAGCTTCATAAACCGAGTTGGGGAGTGTTTCCTCTTTTTCTATTCTGTGTAAGAGTTTCCGTGATATTTTGATAATCTGTTTCTTGAAGTCTGTGAAACCTGCTTCTGACACTCTCTAGGTCTTCCACGTTCCCAATGGGAAGAGTCTTTAGTACTAATTCAGTTTATTTGATTCAACGATTATGGAAGTATTCCATTTTTCTTCTCCTTTTCAATCAGTGTTGATAAGTTGTATTTTCCCATTAATTTGCCCATTTCACCTAAGTTTCTATTTTATTAGCATATATTTGTTCTGAATAGTTTCTTACTGTATTTGTAAGCTCTGCTGTATCTGTTACATAGTCCCCTTTTCATTTCCTAATATTGGCCATTTCTGTCTTCTCTCTTTTTCAATCTTGCTAGAAGTCTGTTAACTTTGTTCATAATATCGAAGAACGAACTTTTTGTATTGATCATCATTTTTACTCTACATTTTATTCTCTATGTTTATCGTTTCATCAGTTTCTTCTCCAATCTCTATTGCTTTCTTTATTCTACTTTCTTTGGGCTATTTTAATGTTCTTCTTCTAACTTCCTAAATCTAATATTTAATTCCTAGATTTTTAGCCATTTTTATTTTATAATATAAGTGTTTAAGGCTATAAAATCCTTTACAACTACATCTCACAAATTTAGATATGTTACACTTCCATTATGTTCAAATCAGAGCATTTTATTTTTTCACCAAACAGCATAGAGCTCCATGATTTCTTACAAAATGAACATTCGATTAACCAACAATCAGGTTAAAAAATAGAATATTACTTGTACCCCCCCAACCCTGGAGTATTCATTCCTTCTTAGTCAGCATACTCGGCCACCCTCCCTGAAGCTAACCATTATCCTGACTTTTATGGCTACCCTATCCTTTTTTAATAGTTTTTTTTAAAGATTTTATTTATTTATTTATTTATTTGACAGAGAGAGAGAGAGCGATCACAAGTAGGCATAGAGGCAGGCAGAGGGGGCCGGAAGCAGGCTCCCTGCTGAGCAGAGAGCCCGATGCGGGGCTCGATCCCAGGACCCTGAGATCATGACCTGAGCCAAAGGCAGAGGCTTAACCCACTGAGCCACCCAGGTGCCCCTTTTTTAATAGTTTTATGCTCTTAAGTGTTCACCCCTAAATACAACAGTTTTGTTTCACAATGTTTTGCTTTTTCTATTCCTTTATATAAATGGGCTCATCAGAATATATTCTTTCAAATCTAGTTTTTTTCACTCAACATGATGCTTATGTAATGTTTCCATATGGTTGTTTATAGGTAGAGTTTGTTCCTCTACATGGCTATAGTTCTCGTATGAATAGATCACAAATTCGTTATCATTCTACTCTTAATGGACACTTGAGCTATTATGAGTCACGTTGCTGTGAGCAAGCTTAGAAGTCTCTTAGCACATAGGTGCCCATATTTTATGTTAATTAAGCACCTATCAGTAGAAGCACTAGCTCCACAGGTATGAGAGTCTTCAACATTGGTAATACGACGATCATTCTCTAAGAGAGCCGTACCAAGTTACACTCCCATCAACGGTGGGGGTACAGTCCCACAGTCTTATCAACACTTGAAATTGACTTTGGTTTCCATTTTTGTCATTCTGATGAGAGGCTAATCATTTCTACTTGCATTTTCGTGATTATAATGCTTCATAGGTTTATTTGGCAGAAGAGAATATTAGTCACTGCTAAAGAAGGAATTGTAAACTGGAAGATAGATTTAGAGGACTCGCCCAGAATACAGCATAGAGGGAAAGAAAGAGGATGAAATTGAGGTTATAGGAAATGGAAGACAGAGGAAGAATATTTAATGTATTATTTCTTAGAATTCTGGAATAAGATAATATAAACAATGGAAGAAAGTAATATTTGAGCAGATATTAACTGAATGTTTCCAAGAGTCATCAGAGTCAGGAATCCTAGTGAATTCCAAAAAGTACAAATAAGAAAAAAATCTGCTTTAAGATTCTGATAGTCAGGGCACCTGGGTGACTCAGTCAGTTATGCATCTGCCTTTGGCTCGGGTCCTAATCCCAGGGTCCTGGGATCGAGTCCCGCATTGTGGGCGGGGTGGGGGGTGGTTCCTGCTCAGCAGGGAGATCGCTTCTCCCTCTGCTCCTCCCCCCTGCTTGTGATCTCTCTCTCTCTTTCACTCTCTTGCTCTCAAATAAATAAAATCTTTAAAAAGAGAGAGAGATTCTGGGGGCTCCTGGAAGGCTCAATCAGTTAAACATCTGCCTTTGGCTCAGGTCATGATCCCCAGGATCCTGGGATCCAGCCCTGCATCGGGCTCCCTGCTCTGCGGGAAGCCTGCTTCTCCCTCTCCCACTCCCCCTGCTTGTGTCCCTCTCTCTGTGTGTCTCTCTCTGTCAAATAAATAAAATCTTTTTTTTTTTTTTTAATTTGACAAACAGAGATCACAAGTAGGCAGAGAGGCAGGCAGAGAGAGAGGAGGAAGCAGGCTCCCCGCAGAGCAGAGAGCCCGATGCGGGGCTCGATCCCAGGACCCTGGGATCATGACCTGAGCCGAAGGCAGAGGCTTCAACCCACTGAGCCACCCAGGCGCCCCTAAAATCTTTTTTTAAAATTTTTTAAAATAAATTAAAAAAAAAGATTCTGACAAACACAAAATACTAAAGAGAAAGAAAAGATCCTAAAACCAACTGGAGAGAACAGAAAAATTACCTACAACGGAGTAACGATTAGATTGACTTCTGACTTCTCAACAGCAATAAATGAAGCCAGAACACAGGGGCATCATATTTTCAAAGGCCTAACAGAGAGTCACCTCAGACTGTCACCTTAGAATGGATATCCAATGATAGTTTCTTTCAGGAGCAAGGATGAAATAAATATCTTTCAGACCAACAAAGACTGAAAAACGTTTACTGACACTAGACTCTCACTAAAGCAAAAGACCAGATCATTGGTAAAACACTATGGCAGTCATTAAGGAACAAGAGAATCACGGGAACCAGAAAAGAAAAAATAATATTGAGGTGTCAATCCAATCCTCCCCTTTTTTCCAGGAACTACAGAAATACAATTTTCAAAAAAGTTAACGTGATTCTCATACAAATAAACATATATCAAGAGCCATGCAACTCATGTATGGGGTAATCAGCAGGATGGTGGGGGTTGGTTCAAAGGAGGAGCAGAGAGTGAAGGATTATATCATCCTTAAAGAAAGAAAATGTTGGAATAAGATTGATAGGTTAGATTTGCAATGAGGAAAGAAAAAGATTTGCAACGAGGTGGATGGAACTAGAGGGTATTATGCTAAGTGAAATAAGTGAATCAGAGAAAGACAATTATCATATGATCTCTCTGATATGAGGAATTGGAGAGGCAGGGCAAGGGGTCATGGTGGGTAGGTAGGGGAAAAATGAAATAAGATGAGACTGGGGAGGGAGACAAACCATAAAAGACTCTTAATCTCAGGAAACAAACTAAGGGTTGCTGGGGCGTGGGGTGGGTGAGGGATGGGGTGACTGGGTGATGGACATTGGGGAAGGTATGTGCTATGGTGAGTGCTGTGAATGGTGTATGATTCACAGATCTGTACCCCTGAAGCACATAATACATTATATGTTAATTTAAAAATGCCTATGGCTCTTTATAGCAGAAATAACTATTTATAAATAGTAAAACTTAAATTCTCTACTACATTTGTGTATAGGGCAAGAGTAATTATAAATAATTATTTAAATTTTGTAAGTCAAAAAAAAAAAAGGTTAGGTTAGGTACAAAACTACTCAGTGTGCTTTGGGCAATAAAACCATAAGCTTCGGTTATATGTTCTACCAGACAGAAACAATTTGATATCCGCTGGACAAAGATCTATAAATTATCACATAAACTTCATAGAATCTGGGTCTTTTATCAGCAGCAGGAAGTGAAACAAATAAAGATATATCTCCTTAAAGGTTATATCCTAAAGATATAACCACGTAAAGAATCTTTACGTGGTTAAACAATGCTTCAACACAACAACAAAAGAACATGCTGTCCTTCTTTTGCCTTAATTCCAAAACTGAGATCACTTTTCTTAACAGAACAAATCTCCACCTATTGCAATGAACCACAGCAGTAATGCTGGTATCACACGACTCTGCCCCAGCCACAGACTAGGTCGCCACTGACCCAACCTGGGTTGCCCAGATTCTCTACCAGCTGTTGGGAATTGGGGCAACCTCAAGGCTCCCCCTTGAACTAGGGAGTGGTCTGCCAATTTTCGACAGCTGTTTATCCATGCTCATGCCAAAGAAGCAAAAGCTTGACCAGAGAAAAAGAACACGAAAAAGAGCACAGATCAAACATGGAGAAAGAGACAAAAGAGTCCAGGCGACCCCAAGTGAGAGAGAAGAGTCGAGATAAAAGAACCAATGAGGTTCTTAATGACTTCCCATCTCCTTCCTGATTCCAAGACTTCATGAAGCTTAGGCTGCAGCTCTCGGCCTTGGGTGCCGTGCGATACTCGAGTATTCCCCAGTAAATTCCCCTTTGTGCTTAAACAGTGCATTAAAAAAAAAAAAAGAGTAACCCACAAGTTGAAAATCAGAGAACCAAGACAGACACATTAATTGGACGTAAGACTGTCCAATGGATGCTTCTCCACAGGTCCAGGTGCAAGACCCCCTCACTGTGTCAGAAGACATCAGTTTTTGCGTGCTTCCTGTTAACCCAAGGTCAGAGGACTCCACTGGGCAGTTCAGTGGCACGTGGAAGACAGGCAGCTGGGACTTACCATGAGCCAAGAGTTGCACAGAGTTAAGCCTACGAGCTCATTCCCACAACAGATCCGGGAAGACAGTCACACCTCTCCCCTTTCCAGTTTCTCATCATTCATTCGGCAGGCTTATGGCTGGTGTCTCTCAGCCCTGCAGTCTATCCTCTGTTGCCTATGGTGGTATAAAGAAAAACATAAGAAAATCTCCAGAGCTCTTTAGTAGGACTTCTCAGGTCGATTTGAGGGTGCATCAGGAAATTAAAATACCCACCTGTCGAGTGGGTCGTTTCGCTTATATTGAATATATTTTTTCAAATGTCCAAGACTCCAAGCCAATACCAGACCCTAGGACATCTCCAGGAAGACCAGGGGAGAAAGGAGAGAGCCCCACAGGGAGCTGGCGCAGGAAGGGCAGGGGTGCGTGGACAGGAAGGAGGCTGGGGAGGGACAGAAACACCCCCGTCCCCCCACCCACCGTGAGAGAGCGGAGCTGGGGCCCAGATGACATATAGTAAATCTGATCCTCTATGGCAAACAAGGGAAAACCAGATCCCACCAACCGTTTACCCTGTATAAGAAACCTTTTTAAAATGACCCCGATACGTGTGACGCCAAGTAAGAACCCAGAAAGGGGCTTTTATGAGAAAGCGTCTCAGAATGTGTGAAATAACAAAAGGTCTGCTTTTCCATCTCAGCTCTTTTGGGCAATCACTTCAAATGGAAACTCAGCAGGCCCGCGGCCCCCGCTGCTTCTAATTAAGGCCCCAAGGTGAAGCAGCACTTCAGGGGGCATCATCGCAGCAAAACAGAAATTCCACGTCTGTCTCCAGCAGCAGAAGGCTGATCTGGGCTCGGTGTGCTGTGTTTGTTCTCAGCTTGCCCTAAAAATGGCAAGCTGCTCCTGCCTTCCTGACACCCTCCAAGCAAGTTTATGCTAACGCTGATTCTCTTGTTCAAACAACTCGAGCGTGGATAACAGATGTTAAATAGAGGAGGAATGAGAAGCAAAGCTTTTCCCCCTCTCGTGTATTTTTGTGGGCTCGTGGGGTGGGGGCCACGGAAGAAAGGTATTGTACATACAAAATGACTATTGCCTCCTTTGCAAAAACGCCGTCGCATCCCATCACACCGGAGTCAACTCCAAAAATTTTGGATGTGCTGGTGAGGAGCCTTGTTCGGGCTCTTGTCTCAAGGAGAGGGGGGTTCTCAAACTTCAGGGATCATCAGAATCACCTGGAGGGCTTGTTAAACGGCCGATTACCAGCCTCGCCCCCACCACCCCCGGGGAGTGTCTGATTCTGATTCAGTAGGGCTGGGCTGGAGTCCAAGAATTAGCATTTCTAATAACTCACTCGGTAAGGCAAGGCTGGCTGAGATGACGCTTTGAGGATCACTGTTCTAGGACAATAAAGAGAAAGAAAAGGTGAAGAATTATGGGCTCGGTGACCTCTGACCTAGCCTGTGGGTATTTTGAGATGCAGCCGGTAGACAAGGGAGAGAGAGCTGCAGAGATCAGAGCAGGTTTGTGCAAGGGCAAGCTGAGAGCAAGCAGAAGGGTTTTTTTTTTTTTTTTTAAAGGATTACCAAGTGAGAGATGGTCTGTTAGGAGGAGGGCTTACTTAACCAGAGGGGGGGTTCACATCTGCCGCAGGGGTGGGAATGGGCCTCCTTCACCCCCGCCCCAGCTTCCTGGGTCTCTACTGAAGCCCCAGGCAAGGTCTCACTCTGCATGTCTTCCCTCTCTTAGAAGCTGTGGCTGCCCGGACCCCCAGAAGTTGCTCAACTCTTGCTCCCCATTGCCCCACATCTCCCCGGGCTGGAAAACCCAGCTGCTGGACGAAGGAGCTTCCTCAGCTTGGTTTCTAGTGAGAAGGGCTGAGAGTCAGCACATTCTGGGTGATACCGTTTCAGGCCTGAGCTGGAGGGCACTGTCTACCTCTCACTGCCTCCCTGGCCAAGCAGCCCTCCCAAACTGTCCATCCTGCCAGAGGTGGGTCATTCTATCCATCTTGGGGGGGAGGGGGGGCATCTGTCATCTAGAGGGTGTTAGTCATGAAACAGAGGCGGCCATCAGACTGGGGATGGTTCTACTGCCACAGCGGCCTACCAAACCAAGATCTAAGCTTGTAATGGCACAAGACTACGAAATCAAAACACTCAAGCCAACCAACCACGAACAGCCAGCTAGGCTTTACGCTGCAGCCCGTTCAATAATTTCCTTCTTTTCCTTCCTCACTGTCTCCATGTAAGTCTCTGTCCCGGCTCTCGGGGGCAGGGTGCTCCTAACCCCTTCCGATTTGATGCTGCCTGATTCAGATCGATTTTTGTTCAAATAAACTCTTAAAGTTTTCAAGATGCCTCAATTTATCTCCTAACAAGGGAGACCAGATTACAGCGTTCATGTTGCCGTGTGGTTTTCCCTTCCTCACTGACCCCACCTTCCCACCGGTTTTCAGTGAGAGGCTCCAAGCAATACCAGTAAAACAGCCACAGGTCCAGGTCTTGGCCATGCGCAGCGTGAGTCATGGCAGGACTGAGCACGTAATTTCCAGGGCCCCGTGTAAAATGAGAGCGCAGGGCCCCTCGTTCAAAATGTGTTAAGAATTTCAAGATGGTGACAGCAGAGCATCAAACCAAGCACGGAGCTCCTCTATGTATGCAGTTCTGGGCAGCCACAC
Source organism: Enhydra lutris kenyoni (assembly GCF_002288905.1). Taxonomy (NCBI): domain Eukaryota; kingdom Metazoa; phylum Chordata; class Mammalia; order Carnivora; family Mustelidae; genus Enhydra; species Enhydra lutris. The sequence continues at coordinate 7,563,447 of NW_019154111.1, forward strand.
CAGTCACATGCCCATGGGGCCAGACCCAGCCCTGGGATCATCTATAGGAGCCTTGAGGTGGGAAGCTCCAAGCTCTCCCTAAACTGGGCTGCTGCTCCCCATTTCCTGTTAAACAAATAGGACCTGATCTCAGAGACTTTCCAGGGCCTGAGTGTCTCCCCTAAAACTTGGTGGCTTAAAACAACCATCATTGCAGGGCACCTAGGTGGCTCAGTTGGTTAAGCATCTGCCTTCAGCTCAAGTGATGATCCCAGGGTCCTGGGATCAAGTCCCACATCAGGCTCCCTGCCCAGCGGGGAGCCTGCTTCTCCCTCTGCCTGCTGCTCCCCCTGCTTATGTTCTCTCTCTCTTGCACTGTCAAATAAATAAATAAAATCTTAGGAAAAAAAGAAACCACCATTTTATAATATCTCACCATTTTGTGGATTAGCAATTCAGACGGGGCTCAGATGTTCCATTTTTCGGCTCCCCGGGGATCAATGAGGAAGAGCCCAAGATGGCTTGCGCCCTCACAGAGATGGCTGGAAGGCTGAGCCCAGCTGGGAAGGTCCTCTGGGGCACGCGCCTGTGGCCTGTCACGTCTGGACAGCTGAAGGTAGTAAATTCTTCCCTGGCAGCTCCCAGAAGCCTCCTGGAACTTAGGGCTCCCAGAAGAATGTTCCAAGGAGCCCAGCAGGGAGTTCTGAGTCTAGCCATGGAAATCACAGAGTGTCATTTCTGCTGCATTCTATCAGTCAAGAAAATCACTAAGACAAGCTCAGATTCAAGTAGAGGAAAAATGAACTCCACCTCTCAATGGAAGGAGTAGCAAAGCCATTACTGATCCTTACGAATGTGGCCCAAATAAGAAAGACAAGAGCGAGCTCCAATCGGCATACCCGTGGTCAGAGAGAAGGCCTAGCCTCAACATCAAACTATGAGGGAATTAATGTACATTTTACACTGCAAATTACAATAAAATGCTTAAGATACATAGGTCTTATTTTTATATTGATTCCACAACTTTTTTTTTTCTTTATTTTGAACAATTGTATGAGATAAGAATCTAGTGTAAATTTTTTTTTTTTAATTCAAGGAACTAGGTCCATGACAAGTCCTTGTTTGTCCTTCAGGGCCAAAGCACCAAGCACGGAATATGTTTGCTAATTCAGTGGGGGGGGGCGGGGGGAAGGGAAGGGGGACCCACTTTTTTTTGCCCCAGAGCTTCCTGACACAGAAAGCTTTCATTCATAATGTGAAGTGTCAATTCCTACTACTCTATCAACTTTCTAGTAGGCCATTTTCACCTCTTGTCCCCACTGGCACCTTGGCCAAACCTGCCGCTTTCCAGGGGGCACCTCAACCCCACTTCTCTCAAACATGGAGACTCTCTCTTCCCCTGCCTGCTTCTAACTTAAGCTGAGGGATGCTTCTCACTCCAAAATTTCAAGGAAAGCCAATGTTTTCCTTATGCAGATTTTAAAATGCCCATCATCTACCCCCCTCTCTCCTGAAGCCATGACTGCTTGGGTCCCTGACAGCTTCACCAATGACCCAGCCCCAGGTGCCATCATGCCCTGGGCTCCTGTTGACCCTGCCTCTCAGAGTCCACGCATCCTTCATTGCCGTGGAAACCATCTCTGGGTTTCGGCCCCAACGCCTCATGCCCATGGTGCCTTCTCCAATAGTCTCTGGCCAAAGAACACCTCCACGTTCTGACAGTCCTTCCCCATTAAGCCTCTTCCAGTTGGCCTCACCCATGGCTGTTCTTGCTTCATTTTAAATCCTAGTGCTCCCCTACCTATTGCCCATGCCATCTCTCTCTCTCTCCCTGTAGCCTGTCCATCACATAAAGACTGCTTCCAGACGGTCACGCATACATCTTATCATTCCCCATGAAACCACAAACCCTTTGAGAGCAGAGACCCTGATTTATATGTGTGGGTTTTTTTCCCTCTTTGGATATAGAGAACAGGACTGGGCTTCCCAATACATGATCTAAAGACATAAGAAATTAAATTAAGAGGTATACATAAGGGGTGCCTGGGTGGCTCAGTGGGTTAAAGCCCCTGCCTTCGGCTCAGCTCATGATCTCAGGGTCCTGGGATCGACCTTCATTGGGCTCTTTGCTCAGCAGGGAGCCTGCTTCCTCCTCTCTCTGCCTGCCTCTCTGCCTACTCGTGATCTCTGTCAAATAAATAAATAAAATCTTAAAAAAAAAAAAGTGTAAATAAATTGTGCCAAGCACTAGGCTAGGCACTTTGTGTGATTTAATTTAATCCATATGTTTAATTCTTACCCCGTACCACTATTACCTTCTTTCAGGTCTAATTTTAACAAAATTCCACCAAGAGGAAAGAATTTGGATATCCCACATAGTTCATTATAATGGGATTTGGCGTCTGGTACAAGCGCAGCTCGGAATGCCAACTAGAGGCATGCGCGGCATCAGCTGGGGTCCATGGCACAGATTTCCTGGCAGGTGAGCTCGAGCTGCTCTAGGAGGGACGTGGCTCAGACCCCAGGCAGCGAATGGAACAGACAAGAAGTAGAGGAAAGGAGTCATGCAGGAGTTGGGAGGAATGGAGTTGTGGAAGCGAAGGGTGGATCCCACTTCCTCAAAAACGTCAGACTTTAATTGCCTTATTATATATTCTACAAAAAATGGGAACCAGGGAGAAAAAGAACAAGCCACAGAAATTCGTTCTTGGCTCCTATCAGACAATTGAGTACCAAACCACAGTCCCAAAGTCTGTTTGCTATTGAAAAGGCGATTCGAAGACCAAAAGGCACCGGCACGTCTGGTGGACTCCCTGGCTCCGTTGCCAAGTCGCAGGGCTGGGAACATTTGCAGCCAGCTCCGGTACACTCTGTCCCTGCCCCAATCTACTTGCAGTAATTAGCTTTGCTCGTTAGTTTCAAGTAAATAATCTCCTTGTCACAGCTGGGATCCTTTATCAGAACAGTGGACATTAGGGTTTGCAGAAGCAAATAATTTTTCTCCCTTGGAATTCCCTGGAACACTCAGTTATGACCTAGAGAGCTGAAGGAGGCAAGCAAACTTCCAAAGATATCTAAAAATTCTGGGGAGCTGTTCTGCCTAAGAGGTGGAAGAGGCGGGCATTGAAAGACAAACACACACAAAACAAACACACAGGAAACCTCCGGAATGGATACGGATCTTTCCTTCAGTTCAGTTTAATGGTTCAGATCAACAAACATGCCTAAGCATCTGCTTTGAGCCCTGAAACGCAGTCCTTTCCTCAGGGAGTGCCCAGCCTAGGGGGAGACGGAGGAGGAAAGGGGTAGGAAAGCCACTGATAGCGCAGATGCACTAGGAACACACTCTACAGCAGAATGCATGGGGCGGGGGCGGGGGGGAATCCAGTCTGGATCCTCAAGGAAGAGGCGGAGATGGAACTCCAACATCGATTTAAGAAAGATGAGAAGGAACAATCAGAAGCCCCTCTCCAAGGCTTGCGAAAGAGAAGGCATGGGGTTGATGCTAAGCATCTTTAAAAGAATGGGCAGAGGGGCACCTGGGTGGCTCCGTGGGTTAAAGCTTCTGCCTTGGGCTCAGGTCATGGTCCCAGGGTCCTGGGATAGAGCCCCGCATTGGGCTCTCTGCTCGGCGGGGAGCCTGCTTCCTCCTCTCTCTCCCCCTACCTCTCTGCTTACTTGTGATCTCTGTGTGCCGAATAAATAAATAAAATCTTTAAAAAAAAAAAAAAAAAAAACAAAGAATGGGCAGAGTCCATTTTCTCCTTCTTTTGTCCCTTGGCATCCCATCATTACGCCCATTTCAAAGAGGGAGAAAGCGAGAAGAGAGACTTCAGCTCTGCTCTGGGTGGCCTATGGGGTTGCAGCTGGGGTGGGGGGTAGAAGGGGCAGGGGCGGTGCTGGCAAGGTGAGGCAGATCCCCTGCCAACTTCACAGAGTGCCTCATGGGGGCAGAACACCCTGTCCCTGACCCTTTCAGCTCAGCACCCCCGCCCCCCACAAGGGCTGCCAGGGACACCGCAGCACCCTTAGTGCCAGGCGGGGTTGGGGGCGGTGGTCATCGTTGCCAGAGAGGGAGTCAGCCAGCGTATGGCTTCAAAGCCTGCCTGGGCCAGAGCCCAACACCAAATCCCATTCTCCTTCAGTGGGGCAGAACTTTCCGTGGAGTTTAACCCAGGGCTGCCCAACTGAAGAAAGGAGACATGGGTAGCTGGAGGGCAAAACGGATATCTTTTCACTTAGATCGATGGGAAGTTACAAACTGAAAAGAAAACTAAGGCAGTTAAATCATCGCATGGCAGTTAAGAACCTGAGCTTTGGAATCAGGCATGCTGGGTCTAAGTCCCAGCCCTGCTATGTCCCAGCTGGTTGGGCTCATTCCTTGATCTCCCTGAACCTGTTTTCCCATCTGTAAAGGGGGTGTAATAATACTACTCACCCCAGTGGGTCATTGTAAGGATTAAAGGCAGTAACATGTGTAAACGCTTCGGGCAGCCTCTAGCACATAGTAGCTACTCAATAAACATCCGCCATTGTTTTTTCTGTCCATTTGCATCCCCCATGTCCATGCACGGAATGCCTGAATCCACCAAGGTTTTACAAGGACAACTGACTTTTTTTTTTTTAAGATTTTATTTATCTATTCATGAGAGACAGAGAGAAAGAGAGGCAGAGGCAGAAGCAGGTTCCCCAAGGAGCAGGGAGCCTGATGCGGGACTCGATCCCAGGACCCCAGGATCATGACCTGAGCTGAAGACAGACACTCAACCAACTGAGCCACCCAGGTGCCCAGGACAACTGCCTTTATGGGATCATTTTGGAGAGAGTTAACAATACTTTATACTAGTTTTTTCTTTTTAAACCAGAAAATGAAAAGATACTCTCCAGCAGCAAAGAAGAGTTCTCAGGAAAGACCAGAGCTAAGGCACGGTTATCTGCCATGAAGTGGGTTCCCATGTCCTTTCAAGCAGAGGGCCTTATTTCATGGGACTTTGCCTTCTGGGCCCCTGCCTCTGCTCATGGGCACATTGAGTAGTGTGTGACGTCTCACCATGGGAAATCCCTTTGAACAGCCTTGGTGTACCAAGTCCCGGGATGAGCAGAAATAGAGATGGTAAAGGCCACTGCCTTATTTAGACTAATTCACATCACTTTGACTTTGAATAGCAGCTACTATGCTCAAGGCCCTGCTTTAGAAATCACTGTCAAAGCCTGGGAGGGTAAGGGCAGAGTTGCCAAACGGGTTGCGCCTTGATTATGAAATCCATGCTCTCCATCCACAGCTGTGATCATGATCTGTGAACAGTGTTCGCCCACAGCTGTTTAACCGCTCAGCATTGGAAATACGCATGCGTATCTGTGTCCTCCCTATGACGGAGGCGATCGGGATTTGATGCTTATCTTCCAGAGGAGGAGACAATCTCCAAGAGCTTATGCAATAAAGTCCAGCCCCATTCAACTGTGGCCTCCTGATTCCAGAGCTCTGTCACTAAATCAGACGGGTTTTGTCACGTGGAGGGAGCACACTGAAAAGTCTTTAGGATATGTTCTAGAAAGCACATTTCTAGAACTGGCTCGTGCCCAGGTATGGGTTATGGCTCTAGAAGCCCTAATCTTCATTTAGGTCATAATCTGTCTATCCAAGGAGGGAATTTTGCAACTGGCATTATCACGCTCCAAATTCTACCATTACCTGAATTAAAACTATTCCGTCCGCGGGACCAGCCTGAGTAGAGGGAAATCTCTGGGACTTTCTTTATAGGCCTGCTGGGGGGAGGAGGACAGCACAAGTCATTCTTGATGACAATTGCATCTAGTGTTCCAACTGATCCAAGCTTTCTGACCTTCAAGCCCACACTATGTCTCTTCTCAGGGTTTAGTCTTCAGGAAAGAAACGAAACCGCACTGACTGCAGGGTCAGCCTTCTCGGTGTAGGCTGAGTGAGGGTACTGACCGCTGATTTCCTGTGAAGGTTTTGGGTGGAGGGCTTGGGCAAGATCATCCTGTGCCCAGAGAATCCACTGGAGACCCACGCACCGAGCTGGACCCCTCAGTCCACAAGAAATAGAACATTCAACCACCCATCAAAGTCAATGGCACTGGAAACCCCAACATCAGAATGGTAGACTTTCCTTCAAATGGGCAAAAAGGCCCAGAAAGCCAGGGCGACACCAAATATGTCCTAGCAATTCTCTTCCGGGCACAGCAGCTTCCTTAACGACGATTCCCCGCCCTCACCCCTTGCCCTCTTCTGGGATAGGGTGGTTGGTAGCATCTGTGTCCCAGGTGGCATGCTCAAGCACTAAGGGAGCCTGTCCTGACTGCCTTGTGCCTGCTGTCACATGAGACAAAAAGACCCCTTGAGGTTCAAGCAACTGGATGTGGGTTCTCTCCCTGCTGTGACCCAGCAGAGTCTTCCTCTCCTGGCTCTCGTGTGTCCTCCTGGTGTCTGGGAGGAGGGGGTAAGAACTGAGCAGAACTGACTTGCTCTGAACGACACAGAAGAGCAGGACAGGAATTCAGGTGGCCCTGATCTTGGCAACGTCCAACCCCAATTTGTCTGAAAAGCTGGGGACACTTCCACTCATGGGAGCCCCAGCAGAGATGGCGGCAAAGCAGGCAGCTTCACCCCACCCGCCCTCTTTCTCTCTCCCCCTCCCCCGCTCCCTTCCCCTGTTCTCTTGAACTGCCCAGACCCTTTAACTTCTGGGCTTTCTTCATATTCTGTCTCTGTGGGTCAACCCCTCTGCCACTCAGTCCCCACAAGAATTACCTATCCTAGGATCCAAGAACCAACCCCAAGACCCTGTTCTCAACCAAATGTGGGGTTAGAAAACTCTAAAGAATAAAATCATTCTAAAAGGATAATGGCTTAATAGGTTGTTTCTCGGGTGTATGTGGATTTTTATAGGAGAAGGTCATTTATCTTTTAAGACTTAATGGTAGACCTTGGGGCATTATGACAGGCAGTGAGGAAATAATAGTAGCAAGGGGTTGTATCACCCACCGGATAGGGGGCTGTCTGGTGTGGTAAATTCTCACCCCCCCCACCCCCACCTCCACTCCGTCCGCTGTGGTCAGTCCTCGGTCACTGCTTTTCCTCGGCAATCAGAATCTCCTCATCCAGCTGCTGAGAAGAGAGAACAAAGCTGCCAGCTGATTATTATTCAAGAACAAAGCAGACCATTTATTTTAGCAGGTTCAGAGCCATTATCTCCGCAGGACACATGCTACAGTGTATGCTAGCTTTATCTAGCCACATTTCCTTCTGTCCTCAAATCCTTAAAGAGTGTGTTGTTCCTCTCTCTGGAACAAGGCAAAAGGGAACTGGAGAAAGAAATTTGTTATAGCAATGACCTACGAAAGCTTCTCTCTCCTTCCTTTGCTGCCTCCACGTCTCCAAAGCCATAGGACTTCCTGTCTTTTCCCGAAACCCAGGCGAATGAGAGAAGGTTTGAGAAAAGAGGCCGCAGGCGGCCATCTTCCCCCTGAAAGAGGGGCAGAACCACACCCTCAATCTCACCACCATCAGCAAGGATGTGGGCTCCTTGGCTGCCCCGAGAGGACTGCCAGATAAAACACGGGACGCCTAGTTCGATCTGAATTTCACATAAACAGTGAATAAGTGTTTAGTATTTAAGTATTATCTCATGCAACATTTGGGACATACCTAAACTAAAAAAGCATTCATTTTTCAGATATGCTGCTTAACATGGCAACCGAACCACATCATCTCGCCCTTCTCACCCCCACTCCGGTACCCTCTGCTCCCACTGGCTCTGGTCTCTACATGGTCCAAGCCTGAAAACCAGAAGTGCAACGGAATGCCTTTCCTGCTGATGAGGGTTTCTGAGGGCCCACGCCAGAAGCATCTAGAATGATGTTGATCATTATCAGAGATAAATCCCACTGGGAGGGGCTCCTGGGGGGCTCAGTGGTGAAGCGTCTGCCTTCAGCTCAGGTCATGATCCTGGGGTCCTGGGATCGAGCCTCACCATCAGGCTCCCTGCTCTGCGGGAAGCCTGCTTCTCCCTCTCCCACTCCCCCTGCTTGTGTTCCTGCTCTTGCTGTGTCTTTCTGTAAAATAAATAAATAAAATCTTTTTTAAAAAATCCCACTGGGAGATGTTTCACCTCTGGCTGCTTCAGACTTACTTGCCTAAGGTCATGCTGAATACCTAAAAAAAAAAAAACACTCAATAAATGTGTTCTATGGGGGCGCCTGGGTGGCTCAGTGGGTTAAAGCCTCTGCCTTTGGCTCAGGTCATGATCCCAGGGTCCTGGAATCGAGCCCCACATAGGCTCTCTGCTCCACAGGGAGCCTGCTTCCTCCTCTCTCTCTGCCTGCCTCTCTGCCTACTTGTGATCTCTGTCTGTCAAATAAATAAATAAAAATCTTAAGAAAAAAATGTGTTCTATGGTCTCATAAAACACAAGGATCACTTCTCTAGAGGAGACAGTTAAGTTTAGGAGGGAGGCCTGTGGCTTGACTATGTCAATCTCCCTCCGCCCCATCTGGAAACTGAGAGATGCCAAAAATCCTTTCCTGCTTGAAATTCTGTGAGTTTGTCCGCCCCTGGCTGGCTGCGAAGTCCAGTCTTCCTCCCTCCGGCGCTGCTCAGACTTGCTCCAGTCCCAGGCCATCTGGAGTCTGGCTTCTGCCCCAACGACTTCTCCCACCAGCACCCCCAGCGGCAGACTGTCTCCCAACCACTCCTGACACATCTGACCCTTCACCCTCCCATTCTGTATTGGGGTCCTGTTTGGAGGTCCTTATCTGATTAGCACCCCAAGCCGTCTGGCTCTCTCACTGGTCCTGGTGTACCTATCTCCCTCTCCCCTGAGAACAACCAGTCAATAATAAGCAACAGTCATCATCCCTGAGAGACAGACATCTACTCACGTGTAGGCAGAAGGCACTACACTTAGAAAAGCACTACACTGGGAAAAGTCACTTTTAAAGTGATATTAACCCAATACCACCCAACCATCCCTCTTGCTGCCCTGTCTTCATTCCCTTCTTGGTCCTTTTGTTCTATTTTAACTGTGTTCTCTTTCATCAATCACACTGAAATCAATGTGTCCATTTGCATTAATTGACCAGTAAAGTCCTTGGCAAGGTCAGTCCATCTTTTTAACTGAATTCCCCTGTAGGACCTATCCAGCCAACAACTGGTATTTTCTCTCAGCCTCTGCTGGGTTTCTTTCTGCCCAAAGCAAACCATAAAATAAAAAGTTCCAGAATTTCAAGATTCACTGGAACTTATATTTTATAACCTTTTTCAAAAAGGTCTTCCGAAAACACTTTTTTCCCCCTACAAAACAAAATAAAAACAAAAACAGGAAAAAAAAAAAAAAACCCTCTACCCTCTCAAGCATGCTATTGTTTGGAAAGCAGACACAGAAGAGTTTACCACTTGCCCAAAGCCAACACTGGTGAAAATTTCTAAGATTAAGAAAAAAACAAGAAGATGGGATTTTGTGGTACAGACTTTTTCCTTTCACATTTTCTTGTGATTTTCCCAATGCCAAAATTTATGACTCTACAACAAATATCCTCCTGAGGCTCTCATGGCTGCTAAGGGCAGTATTTTGGGGCTTTTTCCTTTTAAGTTGAGAATCTCAAGGCTTTACATTCCAGAATGCTGGCTTTATCCCCAGTGAGAAAAACCTCTTTGGTATAGTATCTATTTCTACTGTTTTGTAAGAACTAAATGAACCCACATAATTAAGCCTGGAGCATGAGAAAAGGAGCTCCAGGAAAAGACGCCTTGGTGGCGCCATGACAGTAGATGACAAAGCAGATGGAGAGGAGGTCCCCACTTCCCTCTGAAGGTCCTTCCTCTGCCTGTCCTCCAGGCTGGTGTTTCATATGATACTAGATACCCAGCAAATGAAAGCTGATGTTCAGTGAGCTGGTTCATTCATTCATTCATTCAAAACCATTTATGGCCTATCTCTCCCATGCCAAGTACTGTGCCACACACAGAAGACATCAAGGTGAATGGGACCCAGTCTGTGACCTCAGAGAACTTTTGGCCTAATGCATGAGACAGATCTACAAATAATAAACACATCACAATGCATCTCTATGTGCTGAACTGTAAGAACGGGCTCTCTGTTGCAGGGGTTCTCAACCATGGATGAGTTTGTCCCCCCAGCGACATTGGGCAATGTCTGGGGGCATTCTGGGTTGTAACAACTGGGGTAAAGGGATACTGCTGGTGTCTAGAAGCCAGGGAAATTCCTAAACATCCTACAATGCACAGGCCAGTCCCCCACAACAAGGAACTACCCAGCCCCAAACAGGGATCGTATGGAGGTTGAGGAGCCCAGTATAACTGAGCGAATATGATGGAGTCATTCCTATCATGGCGGCCACTCGCGCTCTTTCCCTGGCTCTGTCATTGATGGGCTCCTGCCCCTAAGCAAGTTAGTCCCCATCTGGCTTCAGTTTTCTTGTCTATAAAATTGGGTTGGAGTCTCTAATCTCCAATCCCTTCCTGTCTAAGGATCTATGGTTTTATTGGGCCAATAGAGTGCTTGCTCTGAGCCCTGCTCCTGTTCAGAGATCCCCTCGCCAAGGACTGTTGACTCCACCCAGCCAGAGGAGATAAGCGTGTCTCCCGGGTTGATCCTGAGGCTAAATCCGGGATGGTGAGTGTGACCTCTGCCCAAGGACCTCCAGTTAGGAACCTCCATCTTCAGAGGCTGTTTCCCATCAGCAAAGAAGAACCTCTTAATTCATCCACCTCCCTGTGTCAGGAGGAAAGGAATGAGTAAATGAAACAGGATGGAAAATTACCCGGATCTTGCTCCAGGGATGAAGCCCAAACGCTACAGTTCGCGTCCTTCCCTCCTGGGGGCTCTGAGGCAATGGAAGGGTATGAGAGACTCCTCTCAGGACCAGCTCTCTGGCCTAGGGAGGTGGGCTGGGCTGGGGAGGGGTTAGTATCTCTTTATAGGTCTTTGGAAGTGCCTCAAGGAGGATCTCTGTCATTTGTCTCCCTGAGGGGAAGTTAGACTTGGATTCTTGGCCACATATTTAAGGCCCTGAGGCTGGGTGTGAGTCCAGGGCTCTCAGACTCATTCTCTCACTCTCTCTCATTCTTTCTGTTTCTTCTCTCTCCCTCTCTCTGGCTTCCATCTCCTTCACGAAACAGAAAGGTCCTTTTAGGGCCAAGGGGCTGGAGGACAAGAGCAGCATTGGAGCACAGGGGACGCAGGCCCTGGAGGAGGGAGAGAAGCTCCCATCTGGCCCAACCATAAGGCCTTTCTAGGGCTCCCGTGGTGCTGACTGTAGACAGAGAGGCAGCAGCAGGGAGACGGGCCAGAGCAGGCACTGGCCCCTATGGCTATTTCTGTGTGACTAGGCTCACGGTGCTGGCAGAACAGCACCGAGGTCTGTAACTGGAGTCTGTATGTCCTCTCTCCTGCTAGACCATTCGACGTGGCAGATTCTGTGTGCAAGGAATGAATGAACCCCTTTTTTTCTTTTAGTAGGGAAAAAACTAAAATTCAGAAACATCAAGTAACATGCCCAAGTTACATAAAATGCTAGGCAAGGGGACTTCTCTGAGTGTTGCTAACTGTTAGATTTGCTTCCTGAGCAGGTCAACCAGAAATGTACCTAAGTCCCCTCACCACATATTTCCCATTCTCTACGTGTCCGTTGTTTCGCTTTTGGTTTTGAGGGTTTGTTTGGTTTTTTTTATGGTACAATTTACATTCAGGAAAATGTGCAAACCTTAAGAATACAGCTCAATCACACACACACTCTCACATACACACATCCATAAAGCATTCACGCGGATAAAAATATAAAACATGTCCATCATTCCAGAAAGTTCTCTCTAGCCTCCCTCACCCTCACAAAGTCACCTTTGTTTAATATTTCTATTGCCATAGTCTAGTTTTGCCTATTCTTCAGCATCCCATCCTCCTCATGGGCTTTTGCTCCACACAGTTCTCTTCCCTCCATGAGGTGTCAGAAATGTGCTCTTCGTCATCGCTGGATAACATCCCACCGTACAAACATACCACATCGCGTTACCCACTCTCTTACTGATGGATATTTGCACTGGTTTTAGTTTGGGGATATTATGTTCATTTGATTTTTTTTTTTTTTTTTGGTAATTAGTCTTATGTGCATATTTCAACTCTCTGTTCCAATGAACTGTAATGACAGTCACCCTCCACAGGTCACAGGACGAGGAGAAAGAAAGAGGTACTAGATGAGCTAAGGTCCTTTCAGCCATGAGACCCCCTCCCCCAACCTCATCTCTCAGAGTGGCTGCCAAGCACCTCCTTGCACAGGGTTGTGACAATGTCCTCTCGGAACAGCAGGAACCACTCTCGGGGCAGAGAGCGCTTGTTTCCTCACACACGGGGATACAACCCTGTACCTCTGGGTTCACCAACAGAGACTAGAGGAAGAACAAGAAACACACCTGTTTCTCTTCACCAGATGAGAGCTATCTCAAAGGAAAGATGCTCCCCCGTTCTCCCCCACTGGAAGCCACTTGTGGGAGGCCCGCAGACATGATGGACATAAACGAATGGATCTAGTTCAGCCAACGTCTCTGTCCTCCGTGGGAAACAACCGTTCTCCCTTGAGATATGCGCGAAAGAGAAAAGCCAACATGGGACCATTAACCAGGTCTCCAAAGCATTTCCATCAGAGTTTACAGATGCTTGAATGAATTCCTACCACTCATTCTTATTCTTTCTGATTCTTATTTTGTCTAACAAATCCATATGATACCTTGAGAGTCTAACTGCAGGGCATAAACTCTATCATAAAGTCAGGCCTCCATTTAATCATGGCGAGGGACTTTGATCCTCCTCCTGGACGTGCAAACAAAAGACTGGGAATAATCACTGGGATGAGACACATAGAAAAACAAGACATCTCTTAGCCTTCAGATTCATTCAACAGATATTTATTGAACCACAAAGACCTGAAGCCCTTAATCATCCAAATTATTACTGTTGTGCTCCCCGTGTGCATGGGTTTCAACCAACGATGGCCTCCCTGCTCACATATAACTTCCTCCTGGGGAATATACAATGGGCAGAGCAGTGGGGGGGTGGGGGGTATAACACAGATCACCCCATTTCCTCCCGGTCTCCTCTCATCCCTCCTAGCTCAGCCCTTGCTCTCACCTTTTCCAAACTTCTCTCCTCTCCCTTTTCCTACTAATTAGTTCCATCTCTCTACTGATCTCTACTCTATGGGGTCACAAGAAAAGGGAAAAGGATGGCGCAACAGAATGGCCTCCTCTTAAGCAGGAGGAGGTCCCTGTGCTCACCTCTCTGATTCATCTGCCCAGCAAGCCAGGTGCTGCTTGTCTGTCCCTTGACTCCTTCTTGTTGCTTCCCCAAATCTGCTCTCACCCTTTTCTTAAAATGCCAACCCCATGTACAATCAGCTCCTCACAGCCCCAGCCCATCCCCTGGTGCACTCTAGCCCTGATGGGCCATCCAAAAATCAAGGTATTTTTCTCATCTCTCCCCTCCTTCCCCCCACCTCTTCTTTCCGGGGCAAATTCTTTCCCCCAGCATTTCTACATTAAGAGGAAAAGTGAGAGGAGGGTTTCTTCCATATCGATAGCTGATGAGAATAACCTAGTTGTCAGCTCTTTACCAAAATTTGATTCAGAATTGAACCAGCCCCGGACTGGATTTGGATTTTAAGGACAAACCTGAAAGAGCTTCTAAGGTCTCGTTTTTGAAAATTTACCAAAAGTGGCCTGGAGGTAAATTTGTTCAACTGTGGTTATTGGCATTCTGGGTTAAGAGGCAGGAAATTCCCTGCATAACTGGCTGCTCTTCCCGGAGCCTGCTGGGATCAGGAGCCTCCAACGCCTCCCTGGCCTGTTCTCCCCAGTCCCAGCCCAGCCACCCACTGGCTCTGAGAGGAGCCCACCCGCCATTTACTCTAAGTGACAGCTTTGTAGCATATTTTCACATCCGCTCATCCAATCCCTGCTGGGCAAGAAGAATTCAGGGTAGAAGATGGGATTCAACTTGCAGAAATGGGGGCACCTGGGTGGCTCAGTGGGTTAAAGCCTCTGCCTTCGGCTCAGGTCATGATCCCAGGATCCTGGGATCAAGCCCCACATCAGGCTCTCTGCTCAGCGGGAAGCCTGCTTCCCCCTCTCTCTCTGCCTGCCTCTCTGCCTATTTGTAATCTGTCTGTCAAATAAATAAATAAAATCTTAAAAAAAAAAAAAAACCAACTTGCAGAAACGCCAATATTTCCTTCTTTATGGAGTGTCGGCCATGTCTTGTTTGGAATCCTCACCAAAGAGCAGCCCCAATGCCCTCCCCAGAGAACTAGCCGTTCTGAGAAATTCCTTCTGGAATCACCCAGCCACCACCTCCACCTCTCTGACACTTACTCCCACCTCCCCCCAACACACACACACACACACACACACACACACACACACACACACAGAGTTATTTTGGTCAGGATAGACCTCATCCCTGTAACACACACTCCCAGCATCCCAGTAGATTATCATACTGGAAGGGGTGCGTCTCTCATTTAATGCCTGTTGCTCTTAACAGACAGTGCCTTGATGGTAAAGTTTTTTTCTAATTAAATGTCTTGCCTTCTAGGTCACAGTTCTTTGAGGGAGCGTGACTTCTCTATTTGTATGTCACTGAAATGCCCCACTTTCTCGTTTGCAGCACAAATAGCAACGACCAACCTCGACCACATCCCATGGCTGGTAGCAGCTGGAAACCCAGTTTATGTTTTCCAAGGCCCTAGTGCCTTCGCCTTTGCATATCCCGAAATACCCAAGCTCTCATTAGTATGTAGGCAGGGCATTGGAGGAGAAAACACAAAGGAAATGAGAAGTCTTGCAGAGGGATCAAGTGGTCTTTAGTCCTCCCTAGCTGTGCCAACGGCAGTGCCGGGCTGAGGGCAGGAGAAGACTTTCACTTCCCCGGTACGGAGTCGTGACAAGCAGGGTGCCTTCTGGAAGCCACAGCGGTGATCTCCCTGGACCGTGCTCAGGCAAGAAAACTATGCCAAGTGGGGAGGGGAATGGGAGGAAGGTGGTCCAGAGATACAAAATTCCAGTTATCCGATAAACAAGGACTAGGTAGGGACAGGACGCACGACGCGATGACTGCAGCTAACACGGCTGGGTGACGAATCCAGGAGATCCTGAGCGTTCTCAGCACGAGGAGGATTTCGTTCCTTTTGTTATATCTACGTGAGGAGGTGGGTGTTAGCTGAAGCTCTCACAGTCGTTACCTCACAACTCACATAAATCAGACCATCATGCTGTATATCTTAAATTATATGGCAACGTGTGTCGATTACTTATCCATAAAACAGAAAAAGAGAGAGGGAGAGAGATTCCTTCAGCTGCTGAGGCCACCCCAGGAGAACTGGATCAGGACAGGTTCCAGCAAGCACCTCACAGACCCAGAACCCCTACCCTTCTCCCCCGCATCAGTCAGGTGGATCTATCAATCCGTCTGTCTGTCTGTCTGTCTCAGTCTCGCTGGTAACTTTGTTTGGGGGATCCCGTTTGGCAGTTCCTTTTGCTAAAGAAGAAAAAAATCGTCCCCTCTCAAAGGACAACACCACACTTACGTTTTCCCCCAGGGGCTTGTAGCGGTGGACTCCAGCAAATGTTCGCCATCTGAAGGCAATTGGGACAATTCTAAGAGGGACTAGTAGCATCACTGTTGTCATTCAAAAATCTAAAGGATGGATGGGAACCTCTAGAATTTGTTCCAGCTAAATCTGTACATATGCTATGTCCCTGTTTTAGCTACCCCCTCCCACTGCTCTCCCTCCCTCCCCCCCCCCCACACACATACACACACCTTCGAAACAAGGAGTGTAACGGGTTAATCTGAGAAATGCAAAGATCCCAGACTGGACAAAGTCCAACAAAAATACAGTCTTCTCTCTCTGGCCTCCAGAGACAAGGCACCTGCACCTGCACCTGCACGGAGGGGACACGGTCACATAGTCTACACAGCAGCCAGGCGGCCCAGCAGATCGCACTGCAGACGTTGCAGGGCCGTGTACACCCAGCTCCAGAGGCTTTGCCCGGGAGGCCAAGCTTGACAGTATTTCCATCAGTGGAGAGATCTGGCCCATTCTGCTCAACTGGCCCATCGATTCACGGGCCTCAGCTTTGCTCCCCCAAATTACCGCTCTGGCTCGCAGAGCTGGCAACAACTAGAGGCGGAGGCGTTGCATGGATAGGAGAGCTGAATTACCCTCGTGTTCCTTTTACTCCATGCACAGCAGACCTCTGCGTGGCAGGAGGGTGGCCGGGCCCGGGCTGGCTCGACTGAGCACGTACCACTGAGTCACTGACACTGGCAACTCTTCCAGGCCGGTGACTTCTCTGCTTGAGAGGCTGGCGTTCATAATTACAGCTGGGTTTCTGTTGTCGTACCAAATTACCTCACTTCCAGCCTTAAAATAGCATCCAGCCTCAAGGTGCTAACTGCGCAAACACGGAGGGAGGCTTCACAAGACCCAGAACCCGGGTGCAGAGCCGGGGGGCAGGGCTCGAAGCCAGACGCAAAAGTCCTCACTGTTAAAACCTGTGTCTCCTCTCTTGTCTCCTCCTGGTGGAAACAGAGCGGTGCCATAAAATTGTCTGTTCCCAAAGAGAAGCGAGAATAACCTTGGAGTTCTGTCCCTGCCATGCTCCCATTCATTTTACCTACTTACTGGAAAGGATCTGCTCCCCGAGCCTTCCACATCACTCTCCTCCTTGGCCACTCTGCTTTGCACCTCGGAGGCTTCCACAGACCCCACTCCCTTGCCCTCTGGCTGCCCGCTGGGTTAGGCTGATGGGAGCAGAAGATGGGAATTAGGAAGTGGGAGAGGAGAGAGAGAAAGGCATCCTCTCCCCTGTTCCCCGCTAGGCTAGAGTTTGCCGCGGGTGCATCCTTCCACCTGGGGCCACAGCTCCTGGCAGCGGGCCCCTCCGCTACAGGTCATTGCAAACAGTGGATTTCCTCCCCTTGTCCTGGAAGCCTAGGAGGGGCATATGAGTGTCTCGGGGCTGTTGTCACAAAGCACCACTAAATCGGGCGGTTGCAAACAACAGAAGGGTATTATCTCCAGGGTCTGGAGGCTTGGAGTGTGAAATCGAGGTGTTGGCCAGGCCATCCTCCCTCAGAAACATGTACGGGAGGATCATTCCTTGCCTCTTTGAGCTTCTGATCATTTCCAACAATTGTGCGCCTTCCTTGGCTTACACGGCCATGGTTCCCATCTCCGCCTCCTTCCTCACGTGGCTGTCTTCTCCTTACGTCTCTGTCCGTGTCTCCTCTTCTGAGGATACCAGTCATATTGGCTGAAGGCCCATCCTAATGACCTCATCTTAACTTGATTACATCCGCAAAGACCCTATTTCAAACTAAGATTGCATTCCCAGAAACTCGGGGCTAGGCCTTCAGGGTATCTTCTGGAAGGACATATTTCAATCCATAACACGTGGTAACACCCTCCACTGGGATGAGTCCCCAGATCAGTCCCTTAACCCTTTCACTCCTTCAGAAAGAGTGCCTTCATTAGACTCTTCGATTCCTTTTTCAGAGTTTTTTGCCAGAACCTTGATGGAAACCCCTACTGCCTGACTGCCTGGCTGGTAGAGCACCTACAGAGTGCCAGAAGGTTCTAGGGATACAATGGTGAGCAGACACTAGCTGAGTCCCTGCATTCATGGGGCTCACAGTCCACAGCTGAAGAGGCTTAATCAAAATATCACAAAGTAAAACTGCAACCAGGCTGAGACACAGAGGTTAGGTTCATGGTGCTATGAACATGCTTGACTGGGGGAATCACTCTAGTCAGGGAGTCCAGGAAGGGCTTCCCAGGGAGAAGGACACCTGCGCCAGAAAGCAAAGGATGAGTGGAGTCAACCAGATAAAGGGGGGAGCTTTGGTCCCCCTCTTGGCTAAGGGAGAAGACCCCTGAAGAGTTACGTCATGGTCTCCTTATTTCCTTCCACTGGGGGATCTATTCTCATTCATATCCCAACCCACCCACTAGTAACCGTCCTCTCTGAGAAGACTTGACACTCTCTCCCATCCTCATGGCTGCGGAGCACAGCAGAGAATCTGTCTGTCAAGGGGATGCTCAGAGAGTGAGAAGCCACGCCCGGGGCTCAGCACAGTACAGAGGGCACGGCAGGGAGCGAGCACCTCAAAACCGGGTAACACGAGGCCCTGCACACGACCTCAACACTTCCACACTGGAATCAGAGCGTCCCTGAAACCAGCTCCTCCTCTTCTGTGCTCCCAGTCTCAGCTGGGGACACCCCAGAACTTCCTATCTGCCCCTCTCTCCCTCTCTCAGCTCTTACTCTGAGGGATCACTGTGTGTTCCTGATTTGGCCTCTTCGATCATTCTTGAATCATGCCCTCCTCTCCTTTGCCACTAGATCCTGCCCTGATTCAGGTCCTTATCATCTTTCCTTAGAACTTTGCCTCTGCTCCCTCCTTGACTGGCCTCTACCCTATCAAATCCAGCCTCTATAGCAAAGCCACCATAAACTCAGGGGCGGCCTCCAGGACTCTCTATTCCTGGCAGAGAACAGTCCAGGTGTGGCACAGAAGATTCTCCATGACAGGGCCCTGCCTCCTTACCAGCCTGCCTCCCACTGCTACCTGATTCACCCTTGACCTGCCAGCAAGGCCACCACTTTCGGTTCCATGTACACATCAAGTTGTCTCTCTCCCCGCTGTGCCATTTTTCAGATTGTCCCACCCCCCACCATCCCTTCCCACACAACCTAATTAAATCCAACTCATCCCTAAAACCTTAATTCAGGAGTCAGCTCCTCCAAGAAGCCTTCCCAGATAACCCTTCCCTCTCGTTTTCTACCACAGGGTCTTCCATCCTTAAACATCGCGTATTCTAAATAGCTATCAAGGTGTCTATTTCCTCAATTAGAATAAAGATGCTTGACTCCTGGGACCACGTGTCATTTGGTTTGACACGCCTACTGCCTGGCATGGAGCTGATGCTCAAAGATTAGATGAATGAAGGAGTGTATGACCAACAAATGGCTGTGGACCGTGTCACATTTATGCCAGAGCCATCAGAATGAACAGAATTCTCCCCCACCTGACACTCCCTATCACCTGGGCCCAGCCCACCAGTCCCTTGGCCGCTAGATGCTTCCCACATGGAGAAGCTGCTTTCTGGTGTCGTGTTTTCCTCTCCGCCCCTTCAAGGTAGGACATGGAAGCGCTCGCCATTTGACAGTTGTGCGACCCCAGCCCTTGATCTTTACTAAGCTTCGGTTTGCCCTGGGTAGAGCAGGCTCTATTACCGTATCCACTGAACAGAACCGCTATGAAAACGGAATGAAATAAAACAAGGTGTGTGGTCAGAACTCAGTAAGTGGTCAGGGTAACCAAGCTGTAAATCGACCAGGGCTGACAAGAGGTATGCGGGAAAGTGCGGGGGCGGGGGGGGGGGGGGGGGGGGGGGGGGGGGGGGGGGGGGGGAAAAATGTCCTTGAAAACTGTTGCCTTAAGGAGCCCCTCCCCCCACCCTCTAAGCGCTCTTTACAAAATCAGGGAAGTTCCACTGTTGTGGGCTTATTGGGTCGTCATAAAAGGCTTCCATCTGCTTCCATCTGCTTGCCAGTCTTACCCGTGTGCGCAGAATTGCGCCTCCAACAAGAAAAACAAGAAGAGCGGGGGAAAGATCAGTGCAATTAGGCCAGGCTTTTCCAAGACTTCAGCGAGGCTCCTGGAGGAGTGAGGCATTGGAGGAGTGAGGCATTTCCCTCCTGCCGCCAGGTTGTAGTGGTGGGAGAGAAGGCCTAGTTCATCATCTTCCGAAATGAAATCAGTCACAAACACATTTGTTCCCAGCCCAAATCCAAAAGCCAATCCTCAATCCAGTTTAAGAATTAGGAGGTGATAGTTTGGGGATTTGAGCCTACCTATGAAAAAGTCCAGGACTGGAAGCCAAGAGTGTGATTTCTGGCCCTGATTTCCCTGTGGCCAGGCAGTCATTTCCATATTCCCTCCCCAGCACTGCCTCACTCAGGGGAGTGTTGGTAAAAAAGCTCTAGGGGGCTTTCTCTGCTACCAATAAATATTCAATGGACAGCTAGAGTGTCTAGCCCTGTGCTAAGTCCTTTGAGCAATCTTCACAGATTGAAGAAGGAAGGACACTGGATAGCAAAAGAAACCATCAACAAAATGAAAACACAACCTACAGAACAAGAGAAAGTATTTGCCGATCATATATCTGCTAAGGGATTAATATCCAAGATATATAAAGAACTCAAACAAACAAAAAAAAAGAACTCATACAACTCAATAGCAAAAAGACAATCTGATTAAAAAACAGACAGAAGAGCTGAGCAATTTTCCAAAGATTACATACAAATGACCAACAGGTATATGAAAAGGCACTCAACGTCACTCATCACCAGAGAAATGTAAACCAAAACCACAATGGGATATCACCTCGTACCTGTTAGATTGTCTATCATTAAAAGACAAGCAATTCCAAGTGGTGATGAGAATGTGGAAAAAAAGGAACCCTTGGGCACTGTGAGTGAAAGTGTAAACTGGTGCGGCCACTGTGGAAAACAGTACAGAGGGTCCTCAAAAAATTAATAATAGAACTATCATATGATCCAACGATGCCACTTCCAGGTATATATCCAAAAGGAAATGAAATCCCTATCTCAAACTGACATCTACACCCCCATGTTCATTGCAGCATTATTTATAATAGCCAAGACATGGAAACAAGCTAACATCCACTGACAGATGAATGGTTAAAGAAGACATCATACACACACACACACACACACACACACACACACACATACACACGGGAATATTTTCAGCCATAGGAAAAGGAGGAAATCACACCATTTGCTACAACATGGGCAGAACTTAAGGGCATTATACTAAGTGAAATAAGTCAAATAAAGACTAATCCTATATGATCTCACTTACATGTGGAATTTTTTTAAAAAACCAACCTTTAAGAAACAGAGAACAAATTAGTGGTTGCCAGAGATAGAAGAAATGGGTGAAGATGGGTCAAAGGTACAAACTTCCAGTTATAAAAGAACTATGTCTGGGGTATATGATGTACCTCACGGTTATTATATCTAATAGTAATTCACCGTACACATGACAGTTGCTAACAAAGTAGATCTTATGGGGGGGATAAATGTTAACCACACTTACTGTGTTGCTCTAGCTACAGAACCTACCCTCTTACCTTCTAGCCTTGCTCTGCCCACCACAGTAGTCGCTGGTCAGATATGGCTGTGGAATACTGAGAGTGTGACTAGTCCGAACTGAGATGTGCTGTGGGAAATACACACTGGATTTCAAAGACTTGGCCTGAAAAATAAATCGAAAATATCATGTTGATATTTATATTGATTGTCCATAGAAATTATATTTCAGATATACTTAGTTGAATAAAATGTCTTATTATGATCGCTGCAACACTGTTTCTCTTCACTTTTTTTAACAGGGTTCCTGGAAATTTTTAAATTACATTTGCGACTCCCCTTGTACGTCTGCAGTACAGGAGGGCAGTCCTGTACTGACCTCATAGCTTGGGGCCAGCATTAAATCAACCAAGACAAGGAGAGGGCCTAGTGCAGCGCCTGAAACAAATTAAGCACAAGAACTATTGTTAATATTAGTCAGATTAGTGGTTTCAAATTTTATAGTCATTTGTTTTTCAAGCCACTTCTTATAACAGATTTAGGAAAGGAGTTCTGGGGGCACCTGGGTGGCCCTGTCAGTTAAGCGTCTGCCTTCGGCTCAGGTCGTGATCCCAGGGTCCTGGAATCAAGTCCTGTATTGGGCTCCTTGCCCAGCAGGGAGTCTGCTTGCCCCCCACCAACACACACACAGCTCATGTTCTCTTTCTCTCTCTCAAATAAATAAAATATGAAAGAAAAAAAAATGGTGTTCTGATCAAAGCAGAGAGAACTTGAGTTCTCCCCAGGGTCAAATTCACCCTGGGCACCACCTCCATAGATGGGAAACCCATATGGTCAAGTCATCCTAAAATGTCCTTGAAGCTCTAGAACCTTCAGAGAAGGTGAAGGAGTGATATGAGACAAAAACCATGATGTCTGCCTATCAATGGCAGTACTTAAAAAATGACCATGGACTTCAAATGTTCTCGCCAGAAAAAAGGAATGATAATCACGTAACATGACAGACGTGTTAGCTAATGCTCCAGTGGTCACCATATTGCAATATGGAAGTGTGCCAAATTGAATCAACCCATGTACACCTTAAACCTACGCAATGTCACATGTCAATTACATCTCAATAAAAGTTAATTAATCAATTACCCAAAACAAGATCATGGAAAAACACTACCGTTTTGCCTGGGAGAATCAAAGTGGTTTGGTCCCGGGTCTAGCTAGATACAGTCCGGAAATCGGGGTGTCATGAACGTGAATGGGAGGAGAGGGCCACAGCGGGTCCCCAGATCATTAGCTGCATATACAATATCCATGGACCACAGCAGTGCTCTATCTCTGCTCCTCACAACCGCTGACTCCCCATCCATGTACAGCCTAGGGAAGGCTCTCAGAGCTGACGCCAGGCACCAAGATGGCTAGGTCCAACTCCAGGGAAGGGCGACAAGTGACACTCAGCCCAGACACCACAATGACTCCGCTGTCCTGAAGGCAACTCTGGGCTGTCAGCCCCTGTGTCTGCCAGCCAAGCCACCCAGCTCTCCCTGCAGCCCTCGCCCCTGGCTCTCCTGCTGTGTGTGTGTATGTGTGTGTGTGTGTGTGTGTGTGTGTGTGTGTGTGTGTGTGTGTATGTGTGTGGACGGGGACAGCAGCCAGCTCTCTGCCGGGCTCTCTAACAAGTTCCACGAGTCTGTTTGTTAAAGAAAAATTCCAGTGGGTCCATCCAACACATGGAACTCAAGTACAGAAATTATATTTATCCGCCCTACTGCCAAGGAGATCACATGCCCCGTGAGTCACTCCAGATGTGCTCAAAAACAGAGTCTCTCTGTGGAAGCCCAGTCCCCCAATCCCGGAGAGAGTCGAA